>NC_069500.1:676330657-677007324 GCF_027579735.1 Bombina bombina | reverse complement strand
TCAAACAGTCTGGAACTGAACACATGGGTGAACATTCAGCAGAATTGGCAGAGACGGTGGAGAAGGCTGATCAACATGAACATGCTGAGAATGTCGCAACCCGACTACCCACAGGAAAAAGTACCTTTACTCATGCAAGTTGCCGGATACAGAGCATTCTTTTCCTCTTCCTCTCCTGCACACCAGGGGATATGACCAGCCCCCGTGAGGGAGAGGGTGGTCAACAGCTGACCCTGGATGGGAATTATCTTCACAGCTACTCACGGGCTACCTCGTCTTCATGTCAAGTCTTTCTTCAGAATGTTTGACTTTATGCATTATTATAGAAGTGTTTTATGGAGACTGAACTGTCTGAATCACCAGTTAAAGGGACAGTCTACAATAGAATTTGTATTGTTTTAAAAGATAGATAATCCCTTTATTACCCATTCCCAGGTTTTGCATAACCAACACAGTTATATTAATACACTTTTTACCTCTGTGATTACCTTGTATCTAAGCATCTTCTGACAGCCCCCTGATCACATGACTGTGACTATTTAAAATCTATGGAGTTGCATTTAGTACTGTGTTGTGCTGCCTCTTAAATAACTTCCCAGGCGTGAACACATTATCTCTATGGCCCACATGAACTATCAGTCTCCTGTTGTGAAAAGCAAATACAAAAGTATGTGATTAAGAGGCTGTAAATAGAGCCTTTGAAACAGGCAGAAATTATGAGGTTTAAATGTTATAAAGTATATTAATCTAACGATGTTGATTGTGCAAAGCTGGGGAATGGGTAGTAAAGGTATTATCTATCATTTAAAACAATAACACTTTTTGTGTAGGCTGTCCCTTTAAGGCTTAGTTATTTGGATAGTTGTAAACCTCTTTCTTTTGCTCAACATATTCTCTTTCAATATGTGGCTTATTATTTTATGTCAATAATAGTAAGTTATATGTCTTAGAAAATTCCTATCACTTATTAGGCAATATTTGTGCTGTCCACAATAGTTATTTTACATTATACTTATAGCAGACCCTTGTGGTAGCATTACCTTGATATTTTCACAGAGGACACACAGTTCACACTTTGAGAGTATTTAATTATCTGAATATGTATGTAGGGTCCTCCAAAGCTCATGTCTCATAAATGAATGATTGCTTCTCATTACATGTTCACCCCCAAAAACTATTCTGTCAAGAATCCCACATAGTAACACCCTAAAACTCAGTCTACAGGACATATTTTTATGTCAGACCCCACCATCTTTATTGAGATACAGACCACCTTAGTAAGGTCTATATATATATATATATATATATATATATATATATATATATATATATAAGGCCTACGTCTTTGGAGACTACCCTATAATATAAAACAGTTACAAGACCATTAGATGTTAGACCATTGTCTCCTGATAATCCATCTCTGAAGCTATCCTATGAATACTGTTCAATTTTTCCTCCTAAGATTTTTATTCAACAGGGGATTCCTTCTTTTATAGCATATAAAGTGTAAACGTTTCTATGTGGGAACTAATTATAAATGTGATGTTCCTTTGAAAGTCACTTCTAACTTTCAGAAAATGTTATTTAATAGGAGGTGGCTACTTATATATTCTAAGGTTGGCTGCTTAATTCTACAGTTACATAAAGCTTTAGTATCTTGCTATCATTGAGATAAACAGATAGATAACTTTGGAGTAAATATCCTCCCCTAAATATAAAATAAAATTAACAACCTATACTTTCATCTATGCTACTGCTATATTATTGATTTTATATTATATTTATATTATTTGCTCACCTGAGATTACTACATTTTTCTACAATGTTATTGATATTATCTTAAAGTCAAAGAGTGACTGTTTATATGACTAGAATTCAAATCAGCCAATAGGATTTCAGTAGCTCTCATCCTATTGGCTGTTTTAAACAGCCAATAGGATGTTAGAAGCTCTCATCCTATTGGCTGATTTAAATTTGAATAATCAAATCAGCCAACAGGAATGCAAGGTACGCCATTTTGAAACGGCTACCTTGCATTCAACTTCAGTGTACGGTGGTGACAGATGGGATCAGCTTCCAGGATGGCTCCGCTCCAAGCCACCGGGATGAAGATAGAAGATGCCCCCGGGATGGATGAAGATATCGCCGTCTGGATAAAGACTTCTCACTGCCTGGATGGAGATGGATGTCCGGACTTCAGTAACTGTGAGTAGTTTTTATGGGGTTAGTGTTAAGGTTGTTTTTTTTTTTTTTTTTGGGTGTTTTTTTTTTAGATTAGGGCTTTGGGCTTTTGGAAAAGAGCTTAATGCCCTTTTAAGGGCAGTGAGAAAGAGCTGAATGCCCTTTTAAGGGCTATGCCCATACAAATGCCCCTTTAGGGGCAATGGGTAGCTTAGGTTTTTTTAGAGTTAGGTTTTTATTTTGGCGGGTTAGTTGGGTGGTGGGTTTCACTGTTGGGGGGACTTTGTATTTTTTTACAGGTAAAAGAGCTGTTTAACTTAGGGCAATGCCCTACAAAAGGCCCTTTTAAGGGCTATTGGTAGTTTATTGTATGCTAGGGGGTGTTTTTATTTGGTGGGGGAGGCTTTTTTATTTTTATAGGGCTATTAGATTAGGTGTAATTGTTTTTATTTTTGATAATTTTGTTTATTATTTTTTTCAAGCTTAGTGTTTTTTATTTTTTATAATTTAGTATTTATTATTTTTTGTAATTTTAGATTTTTAATTTTTTTTCGTAGTGTTTGTTTTTTTTAAATTTGTAATTAAGATTTTTTTATTGGTAGTATTTTTTTATTTAATTAGAATAGTAATGTTAGGTTAATATATAGTTTAATGTTAGGTTTATTTTTATTTCACAGGTAAGTTTTTATTTATTTTAAAATAGTTATATTGTAATTTAAATTTTAAGTTAGGGGGGTGTTAGATTTAGGGTTTAATAGTTTAATTTAGTGTTTTGCTATGTGGGGGGCTGGCAGTTTAGGGGTTAATAGGTTTATTTAGTAGCGGCAATGTGGGGGGCAGGAGGTTTAAGGATTAATAGGTTTATTTAGTGGCAGCGATGTTGGGGAGTGGCGGAGTAAGGGTTAATAGTTTTATTGGAGTGGCGGAATAGGGATTAACTACTTTATTTAGGTGTTTGCGATGTCAGAAGCAGCAAAATAGGGGTAAATAACTTTTATTAGTGTCGGCGATGTCGGGGGTGGCAGATTAGGGGTGTTTAGACTTGGGGATTATGTTAGGGTTAGGGATGGGCGAATGTTTTGCAACATTCGAAAAACGGCACGAATTTTAACACGTTCGTTCGAATCGAATTTCGAATGTTTACATAACATTCTAACATTCGATTTTCGAATGTTCGGTTTCGAATTTTACGATTACATTCGAAAATATTCTTTTCGAAAAATTCGAATTTAGATTGTATAGTATTTCTAATGCTTTTTCTTTAAATGTAATATTCAAATTATGCAATATTCGAATTCGAAAAATTCAAATTTAGATTGTAATAGTATTTCTAATGCTTTTTCTTTAAATGTAATATTCGAATTATGCAATATTCTATATGGAAACATTCAAAATGATATATTTGTATCTATTATGTATCAATTTACTAGATTCCCGCCCTACCACATGAACTATTGAACTTCTGAATAGTATTTGTTAAATAGAATGTTAAATTCGAAATTTCAAATGTGGACATTCGATATAATTATAAACATTCGAATTCGAAAGTGACATTCGAAAACTGTAAATAACATTCGATTTTTGAATTTTTAAGAATATTCATTCTTATTGACATTCGGATTTAGAATTCGAATTTCGGTAATAACATTCGTTCTACATTCGAAATTCGAAAATTTACACATTCGCCCATCCCTAGTTAGGGTGTTAGGTTTAAACATAACTTTTTTCTCCCATAGACATCAATGGGGTTGTGTTACGAAGCTTTTCATTCCGCGCTTCAGTTGTTAGTTTTTTTCTAACACTCTCTCCCATTGATGTCTATGGGAAAGCGTGCACGTGCACGTCAAAACAGCCCTTGGCTTTTGTGCAGTATGGAGCTTAACGCCACCATATTGCACGCACAAGGAGGCTTTTCAGTAACTCATAATGGCAGCGCTATGGAGAGTAAAATAACGCAACCCTGTTTAGCGCAAAACTTAATCTACGTGAAAGTAAATGATATATACCAAAAAGCATATCAGCAAACTATAATACAATGAAATAAATAGAAACAGAAGAAAAAATAATAAGGCAGGATTAAAATTTTGTCTTCATTGGCAGGTATATCGGCTACGCTATTGGTCTCCTAATGGGGGCTGACCACTGCACATGAGGGTAGAATGAATATGGTCCAAAATATTATTAAATGTATTGAGATCATGATTACAAGGTTACATTTCCCACAATATATCTATAATCATATAGTTTATCTTCAATAACTTCTAATAATCCAGACCCCAGTGCTGGGCCATCATAAGTTTCATTGGACATATTCCTATCCATTTATTATGACCTAGTCCTAGGGCAGGTTATCAACAACCAGGAAATACTTTTATTTATATTTGGTGCGTTATTATAATGCCACCAGAATATAATTAGGAAGTAAATAATATTGTGATAACCTTCAATGTAATTCACATACATAATAGGGTTATAAATTAACCTTAAAATACAGAGGCCTAGGTTACGAGTGGAGTGCTATCGTTAGCACGAGGAGTGAAAACGCAATCGCAAGATCACTGTGTTCTATATGCTCAAATACATATTACAAGTGGCGCTCTGTGCAAATTACTGCAAATTCATTTACGCAAACTCACTGTAATTTACACTCCCCATATTTAATATGGGTAGTGTAGAGCGGTAATATGTGCTTATATTAAAAGTTGAAAGTAAATGCGATCGCATGAACGCAAATGCATTTACTGCTCAAACTTTTAAGTTGCGTAAAGAGTTTGTTCGGATGAAACAGTTACGCTAAACTTCACAATGAACCCCTAAACCGCAACCCACCCACATTGCAAACGACCTCTGTACACTATTAACACCTAAACCGCCACACCCCCACTCACAGTAAGCTTCTACACTATTAACCCCTAAACCGCAAGCCCCCCACATTGAAAACTACATATGTACACTATTAACCCCTAAACCGCCAACCCCCCAACAAAAAGTAACCCACTAACATCTAACCACCCTAACCTAACACCGCCTAAGTTAAAGGGACAGTAAACACCAGAATTTTTGTTGTTTAAAAAGGTAGATAATCCCTTTATTACCCATTCCCCAATTTTACATAACCAACACAGTTATAATAATATACCTTTTACCTCTGTGATTACCTTGTATCTATGCTACTGCAAACTGCCCCCTTATTTCAGTTCTTTTGACAGACTTGCATTTTTAGCCAATCAGTGCTGACTCCTAGGAGCTTCACGTGCCTGAGCTCAATGTTATCTATATGAAACACATGAACTAACGCCCTCTAGTGGTGAAAAACTGTCAAAATGCTTTCAGATTAGAGGCAGTCTTCAAGGTCTAAGAAATTAGCACATGAACCTCCTAGATTTAGCTTTCAACTAAGAATACCAAGAAAACAAAGCAAAATTGGTAATAAAAGTAAATTGGAAAGTTGTTTAAAATTACATGCCCTATTTAAATCATGAAATTTTTTTTTTTTTTTTTTTACTTTACTGTCCCTTTAACCCAAAATAGACTATCCCTAGCTTTAAAAAAAAAACTACCTTTAAAAACCAAAAACATTACCTTTTAAACAAACAAAAAAAAAATAGCATTACTATAAAAAAAAACTACCATTAATGTTAAAAAAACAACTGTCATTACTGTTAAAAAATGGCCTTTTGTAGGGCATTGCCCTAAAGTGATCAAGCTCTTTAAAAAAAAATAAACAAATAACTATCTTAAAAAAACTAATCTAAAAAGTGCCCTGAAAAGGGCATTTAGCTCTTTGTTTGCCCAGATAAAAAAAACCTCTGATCTTAAAAAAACCCCACCCAAAACCAGAAAAAAAACACTAAAGCCCAAGATGGTACTCACCAAAGTTAATGATGACGGTGCTCCATTTTACATCCCGGCGGCAGTCGATCTTCTTATCTTCATCCCTGCGGTGGTGGTGGTGGTGGTCTTCATCTTCAGAGCTTGAACACAGAGGTCCTCTTCATGCAGTCACCAGCCACACACTGAATTTGGAATGCGAGGTACCCATTTTATATAGGGGTCCCCTTGCATTCCTATTGGCTGACTTGCATGTTCTGATTTGACACTGCTTGGAAATTTAAAAAAAAAAAAACATAGATATGATAAAGCCTCTTTATTTCTGGTTCTTGGGGGGCTGTGAAGTCAGAATACAAAAAGCAGAACTCTGACTGGCTCCCTGTACATGCACATACCCTGTCAAAAACAGTCGTAAAGATCTGTGTGCTAAGGCATAAATAAATCTGGATTGTATAGACGTCAATATGGTCTCTAAGGACCATGTATGCATGACGTGTATACACCAGTTAGTATTTAAGTGGTTAATGGTTATTTTTTATCTATGATCTATATTAAATGGAATAATACAAGAGGTTATTTTGTTAAAATTATGTTCTAAGTTCTCTGTGAAATTTCCTGAAACTATTCCTAGGGAGTAATATTTTTTTTTAATTAAAATAATTTTCTGGTAATATTTTACACAAGGTCATGGAAGGCCAACATGAAAGTCAAAGCAGACTTTCCGTCTGTATCCTCACTTAGTGCGTCTGTTTTCCCTGCTTGCTGACAGACTGCAGTAGTCCTCTATTCTTTTTTACTTTTTGATTCTTCTTTACAAACTCTATTGAAACTACATGTATCAGTCATAACTAATTGCTGATAAATGACATTGTCCATATTGTTTTTCAATCTTACAGTAGCTTTACAACCTGGAGTCTGCATTTTTTTATTAAAGGCTCAGAGTACAAATTCTAAGTGTTGGAAGTGTGAGAATGACTAAAGCTCAGAATGCACGTGTATCGAGCTGCTGTCACCCATAAGTCAAGCAGGGCCTGTGTTTGTGTAAAGGTTTATGGGATGCTGATCATGGCTGTCAGATGTGTGGATATATATATATATATATATATATATATATATATATATATATATATATATATCCGTATAGCAAAGATGTGCACTCTCACTTATTGACAACTGCCAGGGTGCTAGTAAAATTAGGTATGCAGCAACAAAGAAACTTGCACTCACTGGACTTTTATCAAATCTTTACTTGGCAAAAATTAGTGACGTTTCGAGGACAATGTGTCCCCTTCCTCAGACAGTGATTGCATCAAACAATAGTGAATTTATACAATCAAACAAACAAACCCCTCCCCCCAATTAGCTCAAAAAAACGCCAAAACATGTTGCTATGGTGACCATAAGTCACAAAGTAAACACTGTAGTGTTAATCTGATATTTAAAGTGCAATATGAGCCATCACGGCTCTTAAACCAATTGTGACTGTGCACATATAACATTAACAACTTGTAGTAGAACTGGACCCCAATGCGGAACATACATCCAATGCACTTAATACAAATTGCTTCTTATTGCATAAAATTATCACATCGCATTAAATTAAACTAACAGGGACAGATGTCAACATACCAGACAACAGATCAGACACGGATCGCTGTAAACCGCATCACAGCACCTGTACACAATGCTGGAAAGGGGAGAAACCCGGAACTGCACCAGCCACTCACATGGGGGGCGATGCGCCAATCAACAGAGTTGTGGACTGTTGCCATGGTGGAGGCTCACAGCAAACACAATCAGCAACGGGAAGGAACAACATAAGAATATCAGCAGTAGTGATTAGTAATAGTAGTGGGGACAAAGAATACCTGCACTATAAAACACATTACACTAAATTCTATTGGTTACTAAATAAACAAGTATATATATTTTATATCACTTTCAACCTTTACCCATAATCAGTGCCGCTATACCAACTCACCCGGCGCAGTCACATGGGGATTATGCACCAATAGCGTGTATTATCTATATCACCATAGAAACAACAATAACAAATTAGAGTAGTGACACTGCTAATTATGCCACGTATTAGATGACAGCGACATTGTAAAGTACCAAGTGTGTATCACCATGACTACGTATAAAGCCACAACTGAGTGTCCCACCACATCACGGGTAAAACACTTGATACTAAGAAAATAGAGCATCTATGTCAGAGCCCAAGTCCCAACCCCAGTGTGAAATATAAAAACAGAAAAAGAAATAAATAAATAAATGACAAATACAAATACAGTATAATAAATAAAAAATTAAATAAATGAAAATAAATGAAAATATAAAAAAAGAAAGAAAAAAAGGAAAGAAAAAGACAAAGAAAAAAGAGCCCAAGAAAAACGAACAAACCATAAGAACGTGAACAGATAAAGAATAGTCTAGGGATTGAAAAATTGTGGACTCTCCAGGTTAGATATTTTTAATGGCGTGGACTCGCCTAATCAGATAAACTGAGTCTTGATATAGGGCTGGCTCAGACAGCTACGTCAACAAGGGCTGGATACATCCCTAAAGGAAACAGTGCCAGTCAAACATAGTGTTGAGTCCATGGGGTTGCAGAGTGTTCAACCGAAAAATCCATTTAGCCTCAATCTGTAAGAGGAGTGTATACCTATCACCCCCCCCGTCTCAATGGGGATACGTGATCAATTAGGGTGAATCTCAGGTCCTGAAGTCCGTGTCCCTTTTCCACAAAATGCCTGGCCACAGGCTGGTCACTAGAGCCCTTTTTCGGAGAAGTCCAAATAGATGACCTGTGATTAGCAAAACGGGTTCTGGCATCATCCGTGGTTTTACCCACATAAAACCGCCCACAGCTACAATTCAATAGGTACACGTCAACACATGCCTGATCTTAAATCGTTGGTTTCGATGGGGGTGTCCAAAGGTAGCCCCTGGAATCATAGCGTTGCAGGTTGTACACCCCAAACACCTGTAACATCCTGCTTTCTTTCTTTGTGACAACCACGTCTCAGGGGTATAACAATGAATTGGATCAGTGAGCATAAGAAGGTCCTTCAAATTTCTATCGCGTTTAAATCCCACTCTGGGATGTTGCCAACCATTGAACGGGAGTGAAGGATCACCTTCTACAATATGCCAGTGTTCCCTCAATGATTTACCCAAGGCTCTCGTTGAGGGGCTATAGACGGTAGTGAAAGTCATTCTCTGCTCCTCTCTTTGCTCAGATGGAATCGGTATCATGGTTTCATTTTCCACTTCCAATCTACTCTGCTTGATAAGGTGTGGATTATAACCTCTTTGTGTAAAGCGTTGCTGCATTTCATTAAAGGGACAGTTTACTCAAAAAATTTCTCCCCTTTAATTTGTTCCCAATGATCCACTTTACCTGCTGGAGTGTATTAAATTGTTTACAAGTAGCTCTTTTACCCTTATATTGGCATTTGAAATTGTTAATTTAGCATGTGGTATCCCCACCTATTCTGAAAGTTTGTGGCCGCGCGTACCAGCTATAGATAAGCTTTGTAAATACAGCCAGCAGAAGAAATTACACTCCCAGCGTGATAAAGTAGAGATAAGGTAATAAAATGTTGATTTTCCATTGTTCTCTCAAAGTATTGGTGACTGTTTTAAGGACAGATATAAGATAAAGAAGCAGGTATATGTGCACAATGTGATACAGTAATGAGATCTGATTATACCTACAAGCTCAACCTATTTTATTAGGCTGTGGCTTCAAAACACAAAATCAGAGCTTTAATATACAGAAATAAACCTTAAAAAGCTAATTTTCATAAATTTTTTACTCTGCAGTTGGTAAAAAAGCAATTGTAAACACATTAAGGGAAAAACTATTTTACAGTATACTGTCCCTTTAAGTTGTTGATCTCTTCTAACCACATCACTGTTGTTCCTCACGCCCGATGCAATTGAGCTTTCGGAATTGCCTTAAGGAGTGCTGTTGGGTGGTTGCTAGTGGCGTGCAGAATAGAGTTTCTATCCGTGGGTTTTCTAAACAGGGAGGTACCCAAGTTGCCACTCTCTGTTTTAAAGATATTTAAATCCAAAAACTCAATACTTGCAGAGTCATGTTTCAGTTTGAATTTTACTGGATTTGTAAGTGAGTTCAAATACTCAAACCATGCTTCTAGCTCAATAACCATACCACTCCAAATGATCAACAAATCGTCTATTTTTGCCAAGTAAAGATTTCTTTGTTGCTGTATATATATATATATATATCAATATATATACTGTATATATACACAGTACACACTATGGGCTAGATTACAAGTGGTGTGCTGTTACATTTTTTATAAGGGTTAAAAAGTATATGGTATATGACAAAGTGTTTAAATGGAAAGGGCTATTGTGTATATCTATGTCTAAATATGTACATTTACATATATATATATATATACTAGTCCTAAAGCCCGTTGACACGGGCCGTGTTATTCCCATTCTTATTCCCATTCTCTCTCCCATTCTCTCTCTCTCTCTCTCTCTCTCTCCCATTCTCTCTCTCTCTCTCTCTCTCCCATTCTCTCCCATTCATTCTCTCTCCCATTCATTCTCTCTCTCTCTCTCTCTCTCTCTCTCTCTCTCTCTCTCTCTCTCTCTCTCTCTCTCTCTCTCTCTCTCTCTCTCTCTCTCTCTCTCTCTCTCTCTCTCTCTCTCTCTCTCTCTCTCTCTCTCTCTCTCTCTCTCTCTCTCTCTCTCTCTCTCTCTCTCTCCTTACAGCTGAGCTGCTGCCGGGTCCTCGCGCGCCTCTTACAGCTGAGCTGCTGCCGGGTCCTCGCGCGCCTCTTACAGCTGAGCTGCTGCCGGGTCCTCGCGCGCCTCTTACAGCTGAGCTGCTGCCGGGTCCTCGCGCGCCTCTTACAGCTGAGCTGCTGCCGGGTCCTCGCGGCAAGAGTTTGTCTGAACTGCGCATGACGGCTTCAGACAAACTCTTGTCTTTTATAATATAGGATATATATATATATATATATATATATATAAAGAGAGAGAGATGTGCATTTTTTTTTCCGGACAAATGCAAATTCCTCCCGAAAATCCGAATGAATGCACAACGAATATTAAAGAAAACAAAGAAATACTGATGAAAATCGTCAATATTAATTTATTTACTTTATATTTTTTACCTTAGCAGACTCTCCATGTTCTCCAGAGCAGGGGTCACCAACCTTTCGGGCCTCAGGGACCACTAAACTCACAATTTTGAATCCTGTGTACCACTAACATGATTTTTTTTAAAAAGGTACAAACCTTTATAATGTTTGTGTGTGTGTGTGTGTGTATATATATATATATATATATGTTGTGTGTGTATATATATGTATATGTATATATATATATATATATATATATATATACACACATACTGTAAATAACTAGTATAACCATAGCTAAGTTTACATTATGTATATATTTACATATTTTTTTTTAATTATTTTTTGGAATTAACTAACTGAATGACAGAACTGAGAGAATACTTCCAAATGACAGATGAAGGGTGAGTGCCCACTTTTTAGCTGGAAACAGAGAGGCAGAACGTGGGAAAAAAGAATTATGTTTAAAAGGACCACAAGACTTCCAAGTCACCTCCCCAGTTAGGAATTATTCAAAACTGCTTATGATCATGGACAGACATTGGAGTCATAAATTAAGTTTATATCAGAAAGCTCTCACAGTGGATGTGAGCTAACCACAACTGATGTTACTGGCAATTACTATAATACTGGTGGGATATGGCTGATCTGCTGGATGCAATTAATGGAATTCAGGTGGAATGGCTTTGGCCTAGATTTAGAGTTCGGCGGTAGCCGTCAAAACCAGCGTTAGAGGCTCCTAACGCTGGTTTTGGCCGCCCGCTGGTATTTGGAGTCAGTGATTAAAGGGTCTAACGCTCACTTTTCAGCCGCGACTTTTCCATACCGCAGATCCCCCTACGCCATTTGCGTAGCCTATCTTTTCAATGGGATCTTCCTAACGCCGGTATTTAGAGTCGTTTCTGCAGTGAGCGTTAGAGCTCTAACGACAAGATTCCAGCCGCCTGAAAATAGCAGGAGTTAAGAGCTTTCTGGCTAACGCCGGTTTATAAAGCTCTTAACTACTGTACCCTAAAGTACACTAACACCCATAAACTACCTATGTACCCCTAAACCGAGGTCCCCCCACATCGCCGCCACTCGATTAAAATTTTTAACCCCTAATCTGCCGACCGCCACCTACGTTATACTTATGTACCCCTAATCTGCTGCCCCTAACACCGCCGACCCCTGTATTATATCTATTAACCCCTAACTTGCCCCCCACAACGTCGCCGCAAGCTACTTAAAATAATTAACCCCTAATCTTCCGACCGCAAATCGCCGCCACCTACGTTATCCCTATGTACCCCTAATCTGCTACCCCTAACATCGCCGACCCCTATGTTATATTTATTAACCCCTAATCTGCCCCCCTCAACGTCGCCGACACCTACCTACACTTATTAACCCCTAATCTGCCGAGCGGACCTGAGCGCTACTATAATAAAGTTATTAACCCCTAATCCGCCTCACTAACCCTATCATAAATAGTATTAACCCCTAATCTGCCCTCCCTAACATCGCCGACACCTACCTTCAATTATTAACCCCTAATCTGCCGACCGGAGCTCACCGCTATTCTAATAAATGTATTAACCCCTAAAGCTAAGTCTAACCCTAACACTAACACCCCCCTAAGTTAAATATAATTTTTATCTAACGAAATAAATTAACTCTTATTAAATAAATAATTCCTATTTAAAGCTAAATACTTACCTGTAAAATACATCCTAATATAGCTACAATATAAATTATAATTATATTATAGCTATTTTAGGATTAATATTTATTTTACAGGCAACTTTGTAATTATTTTAACCAGGTACAATAGCTATTAAATAGTTAAGAACTATTTAATAGTTACCTAGTTAAAATAATAACAAATTTACCTGTAAAATAAATCCTAACCTAAGATATAATTAAACCTAACACTACCCTATCAATAAAATAATTAAATAAACTACCTACAATTACCTACAATTAACCTAACACTACACTATCAATAAATTAATTAAACACAATTGCTACAAATAAATACAATTAAATAAACTATCTAAAGTACAAAAAATAAAAAAGAACTAAGTTACAGAAAATAATAAAATATTTACAAACATAAGAAAAATATTACAACAATTTTAAACTAATTACACCTACTCTAAGCCCCCTAATAAAATAGCAAAGCCCCCCAAAATAAAAAATTCCCTACCCTATTCTAAAATACAAATATTACAAGCTCTTTTACCTTACCAGCCCTGAACAGGGCCCTTTGCGGGGCATGCCCCAAGAATTTCAGCTCTTTTGCCTGTAAAAAAAAACATACAATACCCCCCCCCCAACATTACAACCCACCACCCACATACCCCTAATCTAACCCAAACCCCCCTTAAATAAACCTAACACTAATCCCCTGAAGATCTTCCTACCTTGTCTTCACCATACCAGGTTCACCGATCCGTCCTGGCTCCAAGATCTTCATCCAACCCAAGCGGGGGTTGGCGATCCATAATCCGGTGCTCCAAAGTCTTCCTCCTATCCGGCAAGAAGAGGACATCCGGACCGGCAAACATCTTCTCCAAGCGGCATCTTCTATGTTCTTCCATCCGATGACGACCGGCTCCATCTTGAAGACCTCCAGCGCGGATCCATCCTCTTCTTCCGACGACTAGACGACGAATGACGGTTCCTTTAAGGGACGTCATCCAAGATGGCGTCCCTCGAATTCCGATTGGCTGATAGGATTCTATCAGCCAATCGGAATTAAGGTAGGAATTTTCTGATTGGCTGATGGAATCAGCCAATCAGAATATAGTTCAATCCGATTGGCTGATCCAATCAGCCAATCAGATTGAGCTCGCATTCTATTGGCTGATCGGAACAGCCAATAGAATGCGAGCTCAATCTGATTGGCTGATTGGATCAGCCAATCGGATTGAACTATATTCTGATTGGCTGATTCCATCAGCCAATCAGAAAATTCCTACCTTAATTCCGATTGGCTGATAGAATCCTATCAGCCAATCGGAATTCGAGGGACGCCATCTTGGATGACGTCCCTTAAAGGAACCGTCATTCGTCGTCTAGTCGTCGGAAGAAGAGGATGGATCCGCGCTGGAGGTCTTCAAGATGGAGCCGGTCGTCATCGGATGGAAGAAGATAGAAGATGCCGCTTGGAGAAGATGTTTGCCGGTCCGGATGTCCTCTTCTTGCCGGATAGGAGGAAGACTTTGGAGCACCGGATTATGGATCGCCAACCCCCGCTTGGGTTGGATGAAGATCTTGGAGCCAGGACGGATCGGTGAACCTGGTATGGTGAAGACAAGGTAGGAAGATCTTCAGGGGATTAGTGTTAGGTTTATTTAAGGGGGGTTTGGGTTAGATTAGGGGTATGTGGGTGGTGGGTTGTAATGTTGGGGGGGGGTATTGTATGTTTTTTTTTACAGGCAAAAGAGCTGAAATTCTTGGGGCATGCCCCGCAAAGGGCCCTGTTCAGGGCTGGTAAGGTAAAAGAGCTTGTAATATTTGTATTTTAGAATAGGGTAGGGAATTTTTTATTTTGGGGGGCTTTGTTATTTTATTAGGGGGCTTAGAGTAGGTGTAATTAGTTTAAAATTGTTGTAATATTTTTCTTATGTTTGTAAATATTTTATTATTTTCTGTAACTTAGTTCTTTTTTATTTTTTGTACTTTAGATAGTTTATTTAATTGTATTTATTTGTAGCAATTGTGTTTAATTAATTTATTGATAGTGTAGTGTTAGGTTAATTGTAGGTAATTGTAGGTAGTTTATTTAATTATTTTATTGATAGGGTAGTGTTAGGTTTAATTATATCTTAGGTTAGGATTTATTTTACAGGTAAATTTGTTATTATTTTAACTAGGTAACTATTAAATAGTTCTTAACTATTTAATAGCTATTGTACCTGGTTAAAATAATTACAAAGTTGCCTGTAAAATAAATATTAATCCTAAAATAGCTATAATATAATTATAATTTATATTGTAGCTATATTAGGATTTATTTTACAGGTAAGTATTTAGCTTTAAATAGGAATCATTTATTTAATAAGAGTTAATTTATTTCGTTAGATTAAAATTATATTTAACTTAGGGGGGTGTTAGTGTTAGGGTTAGACTTAGCTTTAGGGGTTAATACATTTATTAGAATAGCGGTGAGCTCCGGTCGGCAGATTAGGGGTTAATAATTGAAGGTAGGTGTCGGCGATGTTAGGGAGGGCAGATTAGGGGTTAATACTATTTATGATAGGGTTAGTGAGGCGGATTAGGGGTTAATAACTTTATTATAGTAGCGCTCAGGTCCGCTCGGCAGATTAGGGGTTAATAAGTGTAGGCAGGTGTCGGCGACGTTGTGGGGGGCAGATTAGGGGTTAATAAATATAACATAGGGGTCGGCGATGTTAGGGCAGCAGATTAGGGGTACATAGGGATAACGTAGGTGGCGGCGGTTTACGGAGCGGCAGATTAGGGGTTAAAAGTGTAATGCAGGGGTCAGCGATAGCGGGGGCGGCAGATTAGGGGTTAATAAGTGTAAGGTTAGGGGTGTTTAGACTCGGGGTACATGTTAGAGTGTTAGGTGCAGACGTAGGAAGTGTTTCCCCATAGGAAACAATGGGGCTGCGTTAAGAGCTGAACGCTGCTTTTTTGCAGGTGTTAGGTTTTTTTTCAGCTCAAACTGCCCCATTGTTTCCTATGGGAGAATCGTGCACGAGCACGTTTTTGATGCCGGCCGCGTCCGTAAGCAACTCTGGTATCGAGAGTTGCATTTGCGGTAAATATGCTCTACGCTCCTTTTTTGGAGCCTAACGCAGCATTTGTTTGAACTCTCGATACCAGAGTTAAATTTATGGTGCGGCCAGAAAAAAACCTGCGGAGCGTTAACAGCCCTTTTACCGCCGAACTCCAAATCTAGGCCTTTGTGAGCAGGAAAATTATTAGAATGAAAAATAATTAATATTAAATAAAAAAAGAAAAAAAGATGGAGGGTAGGAAGACAAACAGTGATGTAAGTCCATCTGAAGGAATTAGGAAAACTACTACAAAGAGACAGGTAAAGGGAAGAAAATAAATGAAATATGAGAAAACATTTTTAAGATTTTCTTTTTTTATATACTTTAATTCCACTATTTCAAGACAAGACTATACCAACCTCTGCTGGCTTTAGAATGGAAGCATCTTCCTCTGAACAGTGCGCCGGGCGGGAGGAATTAAAAATACAATATAGCTATGCAAGTTGTGCAGTACTACGCAATGTACGCAGGGAGATTGCAATTTAACTCCTCCTACATTGGTTTTCACTGATGTCCAGCCAGGCACTGTAAGGAGTTGTGACGCGGCAGGGGTGACACCATCAGAGTAGATTAATTCCTGCTTGATGGTGTGTCAGGTACCACCAACATCTTCTTGTGGACCACCAGTGGTCCATGGACCACTGGTTGGTGATCGCTGCTCCAGAGCACATTAAGCTAAGTATTGTAGCTACAGGTGAACTTTTCACCTGTAGTTTTGAAACATTTACATTTGTTTTAATGAAAACAAATGAAAAATGTTTAATGAAAATTCAGTATTCGCTTAGTTTTAAATGAAACAAATACAAAATAGTGCAGTCACCGAATATTCAGATAAACAAATTAAAGTCTATGGGGAAAAGACGTTAACGCGGTCACGATATCGGAAGTCCTGAAGTTAGAGCGTGTCGGCTTCTGTTTTCAACTTGTAATACGCAACTTGTTAACCCACGTGCGTAAAGAGTTTACTTCCAGTAGTGTTTGTGCTTGAGCATACTATGTGCAGAACATTGGAATGTGAAATATTTACAGATTTAAAACCTTTATTAAATATGAATACTGCATAAATATGATATTACTTATTTTCATCTATTTAATGGCAAAGGGCTCAAATGCATTTATATATACAGTAGGGCAAAAAAGTATTTAGCCAGCCACCAATTGTGCAAGTTCTCCCACTTAAGAAGATGAGAGAGGCCTGTAATTTTGATCATCGGTATACCTCAACTATGAGAGACAAAATGTGGAAACAAATACAGACAATCACATTGTCTGATTTGGAAAGAATTTATTTGCAAATTATGGTGGAAAATAAGTATTTGGTTAATATCAAAAGTTCATCTCAATACTTTGTTATATATCCTTTGTTAGCAATGACAGAGGTCAAACGTTTTCTGTAAGTCTTCACAAGGATGTCACACACTGTTGCTGGTATGTTGGCCCATTCCTGCATACAGATCTCCTCTAGAGCAGTTATGTTTTGGGGCTGTCGCTGGGCAACACAGACTTTCAACTCCCTCTAAAGGTTTTCTATGGGGTTGAGATCTGGAGACTGGCTAGGCCACTCCAGGACCTTGAAATGCTTCTTACGAAGCCACTCCTTCATTGCCTGGGAGGTGTGTTTGGGATCATTGTCATGCTGAAAGACCCAGCCACGTTTCATCTTCAATGCCCTTGCTGATGGAAGGAGGTTTGCACTCAAAATCTCACGATACATGGCCCCATTCATTCTTTCATGTACACGGATCAGTCGTTCTGTTCCCTTTGCAGAGAAACAGCCCCAAAGCATGATGTTGCCACCCCCATGCTTGCAGTAGGTATGGTGTTCTTTGGTTGCAACTCAGCATTCTCTCTCCTCCAAACACAACGAGTTGTGTTTCTACCAAAGAGTTCTACTTTGGTTTCATCTGATCATATGACATTCTCCCAATCTGATACTGGATCATCCAAATGCTCTCTAGCATACTTCAGACGGGCCCGGGCATGTACTGGATTAAGCAGGGGGACACTTCTGGCACTGCAGGATCCGAGTCCCTGGCGGCGTAGTGTGTTACTGATGGTAGCCTTTGTTACGTTGGTCCCAGCTATCTGCAGGTCATTCACTAGGTCCCCCGGTGTGGTTCTGGGATGTTTGCTCATAGTTCTTGTGATCATTTTGACCCCACAGGGTGAGATCTTACGTGAAGCCCCAGATCGAGGGAGATTATCAGTGGTCTTGTATGTCTTCCATTTTCTAATTATTGCTCCCACAGTTGATTTCTTTACACCAAGCTGCTTGCCTATTGCAGATTCAGTCTTCCCAGCCTGGTGCAGGTCTACAATTTTGTTTCTGGTGTCCTTCGACAGCTCTTTGGTCTTCACCATAGTGGAGTTTGGAGTGTGACTGTTTGAGGTTGTGGACAGGTGTCTTTTATACTGATAACAAGTTCAAACAGGTGCCATTAATACAGGTAATTAGTGGAGGACAGAGGAGCCTCTTAAAGAAGAAGATACAGGTCTGTGAGAGCCAGAAATCTTGCTTTTTTGTAGGTGACCAAATACTTATTTTCCACCATAATATGCTAATAAATTCTTTCCAAATCAGACAATGTGATTGTCTGGATTTGTTTCCACATTTTGTCACTCATAGTTGAGGTATACCTATGATGAAAATTACAGGCCTCTCTCATCTTCTTAAGTGGGAGAACTTGCACAATTGGTGGCTGACTAAATACTTTTTTGCCCCACTATATATATATATATATATATATATATATATATATATATATACAGTATGTCTATATAAGTATACAAATATATTTATGTGTTTTGTATGTATATATGTCTGTAAACATCTTTGAGCCTTTATAACTTTTCTGTGAAATATTTTTTTTAAAATAATTTTTATTAGATAGTGTTATGAGTGTGGCTATACTTTGCAATGTATTTTGATGTGTATTGTGAAACTATTTAGTTTTGCGAAACAGTTAACCAGAGCTCTGAAGTTGCGTTAATGATTCTAGCGTAAATCGCAATTGCACTATCAACTCATAATATTGCAGTAAGCCCGATGAGCACAAACCTTTGCAATATACCCCATATCACTCGGGCGCAAACGTTTGTGCTCCACTCGTAATTTGGCCCTAAATGGGGTTTTTTTTTTCAGTTTAAATCCATTTAAGACTGGAAAAGCATTTATATATATATATATATATACTAAAGCAATTAAGATATTCATATAAAAAATATATAAAAAGCTTGATTGAAAAATCTTTATTTTTTATTGCTAGGTTTATTTCAAATAAAGGCCAAAATAATTTCCAAATGGAATATAATTGAATAAGGTGCTTAGTTGGTGGGCTCTTGCCCCGGTTTCATATTGAAGGGTAAAAGTGTACGGCGAGCCTTTAAATTCTACACCTGGTTGCATTTAGCATAAAGCAATGTAAATGTAAAGGGATCATAACCAAATTGCAGTGAAACGAGAATATGACCACTTTGCTTTGCTCTGCTAGCGTTTACAGATTTTGTGCCTTGCATTTGTATATCTAAAGGAAGAAATTATATTGGCAGGGTTGGAAAATAATTCAGCCGAGCCTGACCATAACAAGATTAGAAATGTCAGTCACAGTTCATTGCATGTTTCCTACTTAGTATTTTTTTTAAGAAACATAATTTTCTGTCCTGATTTACCTTAGCATCATGGCTCCCTATTTTTATAAACCAGATTTTAGGTCATATTTTATCCTTTTATTATATCCGAATAGCTCTAAAATATTTTATTCTTTGAACAATATCAACATTTTCTAAGCAGTAGTATGATATTGTTATATATATCATTACTGGTCAGGAGCTGGGAACTGTTTATGGGAAATGTACTGAAGTAATACTAAAAACTGCAAGGCTCGTTTTTTTAATTAGGTTAGATAGTTCTTTATACACAGACATATAGATAGACATATAGGGGCATATGTATCAAGCTCCGTATGGAGCAGGCTCGCCAGGCTCGCCAGAAACAGCAGTTATGAAGCAGCGGTCACAAAAACCGCTGCTCCATAACCTGTCCACCTGCTGGCGGCCAATTGGCCGTGAGTCTGCAGGGGGCGGCGTTGCACCAGCAGCTCTTGTGCAATGCTGAATACGGCGAGCGTATTGCTCGCCTTATTCAGTGAGGTCTGGCGGACCTGATCCACAGTGTCGGATCATGTCCGCCAGACCTTCATACATATGCCCCATAGAGCCTGATGATCTGAACTTTGCCAGATCAGATGTGGTTTTTCTCACCGGCCCTCACAGGGGCTGCCCTGGTGGAATTATCATAAAAAAGGGGGCAGTCCCTGCGAGTGGCGAGATGTCTCCTATTAAAAGTAATAAAGCTCACTGGAGGGGGACACTTCTCTCCGTAGAGCAAAGTTAGCAGTGAGCAGGGGGTGCACTTCCTCTAGGCAATATAAATCACATTATGCTGCTTTTTGCGTATAGCACTTGCAATCACCTATATTTTCGTATGCATGTGTTTTTCTATTAGGGTTATAAGTGTTTTGAGAAAAGTTTGCCACCTTTTAGCATGTGAGAAACAACTGAGTGATCTGTAGTGTGAAAATCTTTGCAGTATTACACTGTACTAGGGAGGCAATTTCGTATACGCCCATGAAACGCCCATTTTAAGGAAAATCAAAAATAACTCTTTGAATTTGTAGATAAATAGATAAACCTGGCTCTGCTGCTCCTCTGTTAACCTTGTGCCTTAAAAGGAAATGAAACCAAAACATTTTCTTTCATGATTTAGACAGAGCATAAAATTTTAAAAAAAGTTTCCAATTTACGTCTGTTATCAGATTTTCTTCATTCTCTTGTTATTCTCTGTTGAAGAGATATCTAGAAAGGTAGCGTGCACATGTCCGGATCACTACATGACAGGAAATAGTGCTGACATCTAGTGCTCTTGTTCATGTAAAACATTGTTGTAAAACTGCTGCCATATAGTGTTGCAGACACGTGCACACTCCTGAGCTAACCTTCCGGCTTTACAAACAAACCATAACAAGAAAACTAATAAACATAGAAAAATAAAAGTAAATTGTAAAATTGTTTTTTCTATCTGAATCATGGGAAAAAAAACTTGGGTTGTATGTCCCTTTAATTTTCTATGGTTTCTCCTTCTCAAGCAATGCCTATGAGACTTATGAAGAGAAGGAGAGTGCTGTAATTGGCTTGATTTTAGAAAAAGAAAGTTGGTCATGGTGGGCTAATAATCTATGACACTGAGGTATGAACAGGTCCTCCAGTAGGGCTATAGTAGGTTAGCTGGTTTTATGTAAGCAAAAAATCACACAAGTAACATTTTTACTGTGAGCTACAAACTATTTGAATTGCAGTATTTTGAAAACCTTGGTTACAGAATTGTTTTATGTGGCCTCTATTGGGAACACGGGGTAAAATGTATGCAAGAAAATAAGAGGTGTTTAATATACTTTAAATTGCAAAAAATGAACTTTAATTCGATTATTTTCTTGAAAAAAAATAAAAAACCCTATTGAAAATAGTTATGATTTTGATTAAGAGCTTCAGAATATGAGAAATATTTAGCACTTCTGCTCAGTGCAGTGTACAATACAATTAAGTATATATACAAATAAGTATATACATATCTTATGGATTTAAGATAAATGTGTCATTTCTTCTTGCCATGCTTGGTATTCTGATTCAAATGAATTCTGAAAATCTGTATCTATTTAATTTAATGTAAGGATGTTTACAAATGAAAAAAGGAATTTCAGGGGTCTAAATTATATGGGCAGCTCAATGCAAGTAAACAAAACAGTTGCCTATGCAAGCTATGAATGTTAACTGTGGAGAGAGCAGTGCTTTTTTAGATCACTGTTAATGGCATTACTGACAGATATCCAACTGGCACTGAACCAAAAGAAACACTGATTTATTGATAGCAAAAATTCTCAACATTGATGTATGCCTCTCTTTATTGTCTGCCGAACAAGATTACGATATGGCACATAATGAGCAACTGTAAAATAGTAGAAATAAATGTAACTCAGTTGCAAAATATTTTTTTTTTAAATTTATTTCTGTTGTATGTTGCTCTTTATGTAGAACACATGAATATTATTGTAACATGTGTAGTTAGCATTCTTGTAACATATGTGTAGTTAGCATTCTTGTAACATATGTGTAGTTAGCATTCTTGTAACATGTGTAGTTAGCATTCTTGTAACATATGTGTAGTTAGCATTCTTGTAACATATGTGTAGTTAGCATTCTTGTAACATGTGTGTAGTTAGCATTCTTGTAACATGTGTAGTTAGCATTCTTGTAATATATGTGTAGTTAGCATTCTTGTAACATATGTGTAGTTAGCATTCTTGTAACATATGTGTAGTTAGCATTCTTGTAACATGTGTAGTTAGCATTCTTGTAACATATGTGTAGTTAGCATTCTTGTAACATATGTGTAGTTAGCATTCTTGTAACATATGTGTAGTTAGCATTCTTGTAACATATGTGTAGTTAGCATTCTTGTAACATATGTGTAGTTAGCATTCTTGTAACATATGTGTAGTTAGCATTCTTGTAACATGTGTAGTTAGCATTCTTGTAATATATGTGTAGTTAGCATTCTTGTAACATATGTGTAGTTAGCATTCTTGTAACATATGTGTAGTTAGCATTATTGTAACATGTGTAGTTAGCATTCTTGTAACATATGTGTAGTTAGCATTCTTGTAACATATGTGTAGTTAGCATTCTTGTAACATGTGTAGTTAGCATTCTTGTAACATATGTGTAGCTAGCATTCTTGTAACATACGTGTAGCTAGCATTCTTGTAACATATGTGTAGTTAGCATTCTTGTAACATATGTGTAGTTAGCATTCTTGTAACATATGTGTAGTTAGCATTCTTGTAACATGTGTAGTTAGCATTCTTGTAACATATGTGTAGTTAACATTCTTGTAACATATGTGTAGTTAGCATTCTTGTAACATATGTGTAGTTAGCATTCTTGTAACATATGTGTAGTTAGCATTCTTGTAACATGTGTAGTTAGCATTCTTGTAACATGTGTAGTTAGCATTCTTGTAACATATGTGTAGTTAGCATTCTTGTAACATATGTATAGTTAGCATTCTTGTAACATGTGTAGTTAGCATTCTTGTAACATATGTGTAGTTAGCATTCTTGTAACATATGTGTAGTTAGCATTCTTGTAACATGTGTAGTTAGCATTCTTGTAACATATGTGTAGTTAACATTCTTGTAACATATGTGTAGTTAGCATTCTTGTAACATATGTGTAGTTAGCATTCTTGTAACATATGTGTAGTTAGCATTCTTGTAACATATGTGTAGTTAGCATTCTTGTAACATGTGTAGTTAGCATTCTTGTAACATATGTGTAGTTAACATTCTTGTAACATATGTGTAGTTAGCATTCTTGTAACATATGTGTAGTTAGCATTCTTGTAACATATGTGTAGTTAGCATTCTTGTAACATGTGTAGTTAGCATTCTTGTAACTTATGTGTAGTTAGCATTCTTGTAACATGTGTAGTTAGCATTCTTGTAACATATGTGTAGTTAGCATTCTTGTAACATATGTGTAGTTAGCATTCTTGTAACATGTGTAGTTAGCATTCTTGTAACATATGTGTAGTTAGCATTCTTGTAACATATGTGTAGTTAGCATTCTTGTAACATATGTGTAGTTAGCATTCTTGTAACTTATGTGTAGTTAGCATTCTTGTAAAATGTGTAGTTAGCATTCTTGTAACATATGTGTAGTTAGCATTCTTGTAACATATGTGTAGTTAGCATTCTTGTAGCATATGTGTAGTTAGCATTCTTGTAACATATGTGTAGTTAGCATTCTTGTAGCATATATGTAGTTAGCATTCTTGTAACATGTGTAGTTAGCATTCTTGTAACATATGTGTAGTTAGCATTCTTGTAACATATGTGTAGTTAGCATTCTTGTAACATATGTAGTTAGCATTCTTGTAACATATGTGTAGTTAGCATTCTTGTAACATGTGTAGTTAGCATTCTTGTAACATATGTGTAGTTAGCATTCTTGTAACATATGTGTAGTTAGCATTCTTGTAACATATGTGTAGTTAGCATTCTTGTAACATGTGTAGTTAGCATTCTTGTAACATGTGTAGTTAGCATTCTTGTAACATATGTGTAGTTAGCATTCTTGTAACATATGTGTAGTTAGCATTATTGTAACATGTGTAGTTAGCATTCTTGTAACATATGTGTAGTTAGCATTCTTGTAACATATGTGTAGTTAGCATTCTTGTAACATGTGTAGTTAGCATTCTTGTAACATATGTGTAGCTAGCATTCTTGTAACATATGTGTAGCTAGCATTCTTGTAACATATGTGTAGTTAGCATTCTTGTAACATGTGTAGTTAGCATTCTTGTAACATATGTGTAGTTAGCATTCTTGTAACATATGTGTAGTTAGCATTCTGGTAACATGTGTAGTTAGCATTCTTGTAACATATGTGTAGTTAGCATTCTTGTAACAAATGTCTAGTTAACATTCTTGTAACATATGTGTAGTTAGCATTCTGAGAATTGTTATTTCTAAACATTTGTCAAATACCCTAAATCTACTCTGATTCTATTTTATGGGAAAGAAAAGCAGAATGATGTCCAAATACTTTAAGGAAAACGTTGCCACATCTGGTAGTTCAACATAAAGGGATTACTTGGTGGGAAAAAAAAAATGGTTACTGTCATACAACATTTGCCCCAGTGTGTTTCGGGATTGGGGGAGATTGAACAGCATGAAGGTACATTTTGTGTGACTTTTATATGTCTGAAAATAATGTCTACCATAGTAGACAAAAAACACCAGCTGTCAGAGTGCCAGTGCCAGGGAAGACTTTGCCTGGTCTCCAGTAACACAATATGAAAATAAAATGTCCACAGACTCAAAGCGACGTTTCGAGTCTTTAGCATGAATAAGGGTTAAAGACCCTAAACATCGCATTGAATCTGTATTACAAATAAAAGAGATTATTTAACAGTGCTGTGGACATTTTTTTTCATAATGAAAATAAAGTCTAGGTAGCCTATAGATGGAGTTGGGCCATTGAATGTGGAGTTTGTGTTACCTTTCGGTGGTGTTGGGAATGGATGTCTGAAGGCTGAGTTTCTATGACCATTAGGTGGAGTTAGGCAGTCTAAAGGCTGAGACTGTGTGTGACCTATGGATTGAGCTAACTAGTCTTGATAGTGGAGTTTGGGTAACCTATGGTTTAGTTAGGGAAGTGTGAATCTGAAGTTTGGGTGACCTATGGGTGAGTTGGGGAATTCTGAATGTGGAGTTTGGGTGACCTATGGGTGAGTTGGGGAAGTCTGAATGTGGAGTTTGGTTGACCTATGGGTGAGTTGGGGAAGTCTGAATGTGGCGTTTGGGTGACCTATGGGTGGGTTGGGGATGTCTGAATGTGGAGTTTGGTTGAGTTGACCTATAGGTGAGTTGGGGAAGTCTGAATGTGGAGTTTGGTTGAGTTGACCTATAGGTGAGTTGGGGAAGTCTGAATGTGGAGTTTGGGTGACCTATTGGTGGAGTTTGGCAGTTTGAATGTGGAGTTTTGGTGACCTATAGGTGGAGTTCAGCAGCCAAGGGCAGACAATTTACTCTCAGAATTAAGTTCTGTACAATGAGAACTTAAAGTTTTGTGTGAATGAAGCGGCTTAATTGTTTCAATTCTGTAAATCTCGCCATTTTAACAAAGCATAATTTTCAGTGGGAGAACAGTTTAAAGCACACTTTTGTAAAAATGAAAAGTCCCTGCGACTTTAATGTGAGATATTAACATTCAGAGTGTTATTCCTCATTCTATAGCAAAACCTGGCAAATTTTAGAAACACGTATTGTTTAGAAAATTGGATGACAATCAATGTTCATTTCAATAGTACATCATACACACATGCACTTTATATCCATAATACCTTAGCTCAGATGGATAAATAATTAATTTACAAGTTTTTCCAACATTTTGAGCAGGTTAATTTGACAAATTTAAATTATTATGGTCATTTCACACTCTACATGGTACAATAGTATCAATGCAAACACCAGTAATGTAAGTAATAGACCTGCTTGAAACTTAAAAATCGGAAACATGATTTGCACCGCACGCTAATCTGACCATTTGTACACAAACTATATTTGGGCTTGTGTGAAAAAACTTTACTTTCAACTTGGAATACAAGTGTACAGATGCTAACGATATACTAGCAGTATCAATTTACTAGAGTAAAATTAACACTAGATATCTGGGGCAAAATAGCTCTCCACTGGTATTCTAAGCCTTAGTGTTTATTTTCCCTTTCATTTGCCTTCCTATAAGAAAACTTAATCTACCTATAAGAAAACCCCACAGAACTGAAGAATGTTCTGCAACAATTTGTTTCATTATATACTATATGGAATTCTGCCTTAATCTTTGAAAGTAATAAATACACAAAACATTTTTTAGAAATTGGTAGGTATTTTTTTCGTATCGTAAAATTATAAAACACAAATGTTTGATGCCAATGTTTCATTGTCTGCAGATGACAGCAGATGAAATATATACAGAAACAGTACAATTCGGCACATAGGCCCAGCCTGCTGACAGCCCAGGGGTGTAAAAGGAAACTTTATTAAATGTTATAACTAAAGTGAATTCCCAGAGTCAGTTTGGGAATTTCCACACCACATTCTGTCTAGTTATAAACACAAATTGTTAATAATAAGGGCAATAGTCTCAGAAGAAATCTCTTTTCTTCAAAAGGAATATCAAATAACTATACTAGTCAGTTGCACAGTATTCACCCCCTGGAAAATACATTCTTAAGCACAACTTTTATCAACTGTATCAATTGGAGTACATTATTTTCGTACAGTATATATTTAATGAATACCTTTTTACATTAAAAGATCATAAAATAATATTTTTAATAGAGGCTGATACTTCAAAACAACTTGACTTTATTCTGAAGTTAATAAAAAAAATTCCTTCAACTTACAGTGGAAAATACGTTTAGTGCATTTATCTCATATCTGGTGAAGACTTCCAAAGAATAAATAGCTGGTTAGCCAAGTCATTAAGGAAGGTACATACCTAAAGCTTTGTTACACAGATAAAAATCATTGTAGTAGACAGATGACTACTTATGGTTTAAAGGGTTAATGAACACATGGAAATTGTAATATGAAGGCCTAGACTACAAGCGGAACAAAAAGAATCTATCTCCCTTGACGCTAGCACACAGATAACAGATCATTTTTATCCTTTAAAATGTCAATAGCACACACAGGGCAGTGAATTATTTCCCCTCAGGTTGTCAGTAATAGACACATATGTTATTTTTTCCTCAGTTTTACATGTGAGCAACACAAACGCAGCAGTGTTTTAACCTTTAAATGGTAGTAACAATCAAACATTTGCATTTACCCCATTTTGTTTCAGCTAGAAAAAATTGAATGTGATCATCAAAAGATCTGTTGTGTTCTAAAAAAGTCAGGACATAAGGATCTGTTGTTCATATCAAGGAAGTGGCATTAATTGAAGGAGTTGATGGACATCCTGAAGCCATTTGCAGAGGCAAGAGATTTGACCCAGGAGGACAAAATGGTGAAAATCAGCTCTGTTGTTTATCTGTTCTTGCTCTGAATCACCGCTTGGAGAAGCTGAAGTCTCATGACTGTTTCTTAAAGGGACACTGAACCCAATTTTTTTTTCTTTTGTGATTCAGATAGAGAATACAAATTTAAGCAACTTTCTAATTTACTCCTATTACCAATTTTTCTTCGTTCTCTTGCTATCTTTATTTGAAAAAAAAGACATATTAGCTATTTTTTTTTAGTTCAGACTCTGGACAGCACTTGTTTATTGGTGGGCGAATTATCCACCAATCAGCAAGAACAACCGAGGTTGTTTACCAAAAATGGGCCGGTATCTATACTTTCATCCTTGCTTTGCAAATAAAGATACCAAGAGAATGAAGAAAATTTGATAATAGGAGTAAATTAGAAAAAAAATGCATGCTCTATCTGAATCACGAAATAAAAAACTTGGGTTCAGTGTACCTTTAACTAGCCTGGTCAGAAGTCTGAAGTCATCCCTGACCAAAAGATAGCTTGGAATCTTTGCCAATATTAAAATGGCAAGCACAAAAGATGGAACCACTGCACATTTTTCACTGCCGTGGGTAGAGCATCACGGGCGCGATCCGATATAGATCGTAGTTTGCGGCGCAAGCGAGGGAACCCGCATCGCCCGCAGTTTCAGCTCGCAACTCGAGCTATCCCATATATGTCGCCGTCAGATGCTAACGTGCCGTAAGTCTGACAAACCAGCGATGTCCAGAAATCTGCGCAAGTACAAATTTCTGGCGTTAGAAACTGCCGGCACCTACAAAACCTGACTAAAGTCTAAATCACCTGCACTGTCTAACACGCCTCCCTAACATAGCCCGACACGTCTAACACGCCTCCCTAACATAGCCCGACACGTCTAACCCTCTATCCGCTATCCCCCCTCACTATCCTAACAATAAAATATGTATTAACCCCTAAACCGCCGCTCCCGGAGCCCGCCGCTACCTAATAAAGTTATTAACCCCTAAACCGCCGCCAGCTATATTAAATCTATAACCCCCTAAAGTGAGCCCCTAACACCGCCGCAATCTACCTTACCTACCCCCTAAAGTGAGCCCCTACCCCGCCGCTATTTTAAAATTATTAACCCCTAATCTAATCCCCCTACCCCGCCGCCATCTATATTAAATTATTTAACCCCTAAAATACTAAACTATCCCTACCACTAAACCTAAGTCTAACCCTACAAATAGCCCTGAAAAGGGCATTTTGCGTGGCATTGCCCCAAAGTAACAGCTCTTTTGCCAGCCCTTAAAATGGCTTTTTGCGGGGCATGCCCCAAAGTAACAGCTCTTTTGCCAGCCCTTAAAAGGGCTTTTGGCGGGGCTTTGTCACAAAGTAAACTGCTCTTTTGCCTACAATCTACATCCCCCTACACCGTGGCCACCTATAATAAATGTATTAACCCCTAATCTAATCCCCCTACACCGCCGCCAGCTATATTAACTATATTAACCCTAATTATATTAGGGTTAATATAGTTAATATCGTTATTATATTATATATATATTAAGTATAATAACCCTATCTAACTCTAACATCCTAACTAAACTCTTATTAAAATAAATCTAATACAGTGTATTAATATTATTAATTAAAATATTCCTATTTAAATCTAAATACTTACCTATAAAATAAACCCTAAGATAGCTACAATGTAATTAATAATTACATTATAGCTATGTTAGGGTTTATATTTATTTTACAGGTAAATTGTTAATTATTTTAACTAGGTATAATAGCTATTAAATAGTTATTAACTATTTAATAGCTACCTAGTTAAAATAATTACCCAATTACCTGTAAAATAAATCCTAACCTAAGTTACAAATACACCTACACTATCAATAAATTAAATAAACTACAAATATCTATCTAAAAATACAATTAAATAAACTAAACTAAATTACAAAAAAAACCAAACACTAAATTACAAAAAATAAAAAAAAGATTACAAGATTTTTAAGCTAATTACACCTATTCTAAGCCCCCTAATAAAATAATAAAGCCCCCCAAAATAAAAAAATTCCCTACCCTATTCTAAATTAAAACAAGTTCAAAGCTCTTTTACCTTACCAGCCCTTAAAAGGGCCTTTTGTGGGGGCATGCCCCAAAGAAAACTGCTCTTTTGCCTGCAAAAAAAAACACAATACCACCCCCCAACATTACAACCCACCACCCACATACCCCTAATCTAACCCAAACCCCCCTTAAATAAACCTAACACTACCCCCCCTGAAGATCTCCCTACCTTGTATTCACCCCGCTGGGCAGAACTCCTCATAGAATCCTATCAGCCAATCGGAATTCGACGGACGCCATCTTGGATGACGTCATTTAAAGGAACCTCATTCGTCGGGAAGTCGTCGTGCCGGAAGGATGCTCCGCGGCGGAGGAGCGAAGTAAGAAGATTGAAGATGCCGATTTGCTTGAAGACGTCGCCGATGGAAGAATACTCTCTGCCGCTTGCTTCAAGACATCGCCCGGATGGAAGAAGACTTCACTGCCGCTTGCTGGAACACATCGCCCGGATCGGATGAGGAGTTCTGCCCGGCGGGGTGAATACAAGGTAGGGAGATCTTCAGGGGGGGTAGTGTTAGGTTTATTTAAGGGGGGTTTGGGTTAGATTAGGGGTATGTGGGTGGTGGGTTGTAATGTTGGGGGGTGGTATTGTGTTTTTTTTTGCAGGCAAAAGAGCAGTTTTCTTTGGGGCATAACCCCACAAAAGGCCCTTTTAAGGGCTGGTAAGGAAAGAGAGCTTTAAACTTGTTTTAATTTAGAATATGGTAGGGAATTTTTTTATTTTGGGGGGCTTTATTATTTTATTAGGGGGCTTAGAATAGGTGTAATTAGCTTAAAAATCTTGTAATCTTTTTTTTATTTTTTGTAATTTAGTGTTTGTTTTTTTTGTAATTTAGTTTAGTTTATTTAATTGTATTTTTAGATAAATATTTGTAGTTTATTTAATTTATTGATAGTGTAGGTGTATTTGTAACTTAGGTTAGGATTTATTTTACAGTTAATTGGGTAATTATTTTAACTAGGTAGCTATTAAATAGTTAATAACTTTTTAATAGCTATTATACCTAGTTAAAATAATTAACAATTTACCTGTAAAATAAATATAAACCCTAACATAGCTATAATGTAATTATTAATTACATTGTAGCTATCTTAGGGTTTATTTTATAGGTAAGTATTTAGATTTAAATAGGAATATTTTAGTTTATAATATGAATTAGATTTATTTAATAAGAATTTAGTTAGGGGTGTTAGGGTTAGATAGAGTTAATATAGTTTATATAAATACTATAGTAACTATATTAACCCTAATATAATTAGGGTTAATATAGTTAATATATATAATGTAATAACTATATTAACTATAATATACTTAGGGTTAATATAGATAATATAGCTGGCGGCGGGGTAGGTAGATTAAATTAGGGGTTAATAATTTTAATATAGATGGCGGCGGTGTAAGGGGTTCACATTAGGGGATAGATCAGTTAGATGGTGGCGGTTTTAGGGGTTCACATTAGGGGATAGATCAGTTAGATGGTGGCGGTTTTAGGGGCTCACAGTAGGGGGTTAGTTTATGTAGATGGTGGCGGTTTAGGGGTTAAATACTTTATTAGGGATTGCGGCGGGGGATCGCGGTTGACAGGGAGATAGACATTGCGCATGCGTTAGGTGTTAGGTTTATTTTAGAAGATCGCGGTTGACAGGGAGATAGACATTGCACATGCGTTAGGTGTTAGGTTTATTTTAGAAGATCGCGGTTGACAGGGAGATAGACATTGCGCATGCGTTAGGTGTTAGGTTTATTTTAGCAGCCAGTTTAGGGAGTTACGGGGCTCCAATAGTCAGCGTAAGGCTTCTTACGGCTGCTTTTTGTGGCGAGGTGAAAATGGAGTAAGATTTCTCCATTTTCGCCACGTAAGTCCTTACGCTGTATATTGGATACCAAATTGCGCGGGTTTGGTATACCTGCCTATGGCCCAAAAAACTACGGGCGACGGCAGAAATATACGCGCGTAACTTCTAGGTTACGCAGTATATAGGATACCAAACCCGCGCAAATATTGGCGTTGCCGACTTTTGCGGGCGACGGTTTTTATCGGATCGACCCCCACATGCTTTTCAGCCCTGAAGTCAAGGAAGTGGTTGCACAAAAAGTGAAGGGTAAATATTATCATACTTTAAAGGGACATTAAACCCGTTTTTTTTTTCTTTCATGATTCAGATAGAGCATGCAATTTTAAACAATTTCTCTTTGTTCTCTCCGTTCTTGGTGTCTTCATTTTAAAAGCAGGAATGTAAGCTTTGGAGCCAGCCAATTTTTGGTTCAGCACCTGGGTAGCACTTGATGATTAGTGGCTTATGTGTAGCTAGCCACCAATCACCAAACGCTAGCAGGGCGCTGAATAAAAAATTAGCTTGCTCCTAAGCTTATATTACTTCTTTTTAAATACAAAACTCCCAAGAGAACAAAGAAAAATTTATAATAGGAGTACATTTTAGAAAGTTGTTAAACATTGCATGCTCTATCTAATCCATGAATGAAAATTGTGGGTTTCATATCCATTTAAATATTTTTCCTGTAATGGCACACAGATTTTAGTTTAACTAACTGCATCTTTAGTTGTAATAGTATTATTTGTCTGTTAGTTTCTGCTGTGCTTACTCTTTGCTAGAACCAGGGTCAGCTGCAAGGGTGCATTACCGGGCAATGCCCACACTAATGGAATGCTGTGCCCCCTCAAAATTTGTCTGACTCAGCCAGGTTGGGAAGGGGGAAGACTGAATGATAATTTACTAGGAAGCACGTATAGGCTCAGCACAGCCATCCAGTGGCAGGTACGTACATTAGGGTGACCACGTGTCCCGGAATGAAAACTGCAGTGACACAGCCTGTTTCCTCTAATGATGAGCAGCACAGCCGCGCAGTGATTTAGTAGTAAGCGCCACATGTGTCAATTAAGGCCGCACATCACAGGGGGCTTTATGATCTTGGAGCCCTTAGCGCGCCAAAAGCCTCTCAGAGCTCAGTTGTGTAAGCAGTGCTAATGATGATGGCAGCAGCGGTAGATGCCTGGCGATTTGCATGCGCATGTTGTTGGTTTCAGAGGTGGCACTGCAGGAATTTCTAAACCGTAAATTTGGGGACCAAAGATCTGACATGTATGTAAACTTATGTGTAGATGGTTGTTCAGCAGGCATGGCAGGCGTAGTAAGCGCCACATGTGTCAATTAAGGCCGCACATCACAGGGGGCTTTATGATCTTGGAGCCCTCGGCGCGCCAAAAGCCTCTCAGAGCTCAGTTGTGTAAGCAGTGCTAATGATGATGGCAGCAGCGGTAGATGCCTGGGGATTCGCATGCGCATGTTGTTGGTTTCAGAGGTGGCACTGCAGGAGCTTCTAAACCGTAAGTTTGGGGACCAAAGATCTGACATGTATGTAAACTTATGTGTAGATGGTTGTTCAGCAGGCATGGCAGGCGTAGTAAGCGCCACATGTGTCAATTAAGGCCGCACATCACAGGGGGCTTTATGATCTTGGAGCCCTCGGCGCGCCAAAAGCCTCTCAGAGCTCAGTTGTGTAAGCAGTGCTAATGATGATGGCAGCAGCGGTAGATGCCTGGGGATTCGCATGCGCATGTTGTTGGTTTCAGAGGTGGCACTGCAGGAGCTTCTAAACCGTAAGTTTGGGGACCAAAGATCTGACATGTATGTAAACTTATGTGTAGATGGTTGTTCAGCAGGCATGGCAGGCGTAGTAAGCGCCACATGTGTCAATTAAGGCCGCACATCACAGGGGGCTTTATGATCTTGGAGCCCTCGGCGCGCCAAAAGCCTCTCAGAGCTCAGTTGTGTAAGCAGTGCTAATGATGATGGCAGCAGCGGTAGATGCCTGGGGATTCGCATGCGCATGTTGTTGGTTTCAGAGGTGGCACTGCAGGAGCTTCTAAACCGTAAGTTTGGGGACCAAAGATCTGACATGTATGTAAACTTATGTGTAGATGGTTGTTCAGCAGGCACGGCAGCTATCTAGCAAAAATTCTGGTTCCTGTTTTATTCCTCCACCAGTGACAGTTTCCAGACCAGCACAATAGCATCCAATTACCAGGACAACTTTATTCAGCTTCATAGGATGGGAATTCAGGATCCCCAGTAATTTTATTTCTGTAACATATTATAACGGCACACAACTACTAAAAGCCATCTTGTCCTGTAATTTGTATTGTAATGCCCAAACCTCTGACTGCCTTACTGTAGTGTGACATTTTCACATAGCCATGGCCAACAGGTTACAGGAATACACAGCACAATGAAATTAAAAATAAAAATACTCCTTATGTGTTCATGCATGTGTATTAAAATGACTGATTCTGGTTCAGTGACTCATGCTGACTGGCCACTATCTGGCAGGGCTCCAAGGTTATGGTTATGAGTGAGGTTGTTTTAACTGCTTAAACCAATTTAAGATGTCATTTTTGAGGTGTTCTAGAAGGGATAAAAAAGATTGGTTTAGGTAATTGAGAATAAAATGAGATCCCTGTTGGCATGGATAATCTATTCTGTTTTATTGACATGTCAAAACTAGTTAATATGAATGATGATCTGCTCTTGTTATTTAATGTTAATAGTATACTTGTCACTCAAAAGCAATGGGTAATGTTTTGTACAGCTTGTCTACCAAAAAAAATACTGGTAGAGCACTGGTTTTTAAAGGTGTCCTCAGGCCTCCATTTCACCTGTGCTCCAGTTCAGAAAACCACAAAATGTGGCCTGTTAGGGAGGCCCGAGGATAGGTTTGAAAACCAGTGTGCTAGAGTCATAAAGAATGTTAAGTAGTCAGTATGGGATGGATACATATATTTAAATACATGGTTAAAGTAAATTTATTTCAATGTTTTGCATTTGTCCCTATTTTAGAAACCTGAGAAACCTGTGCTCCTAAAATGTTAATAATGCTGACTCCTGCATTCTCTTGAAAAGTAAAATGTATAACCTCTATAAAGCCCATTTAACAGGGCTCTCAAAAATATACCTGTTGGATCATACATTTGTTTGTATATTTTGCATCTATGTGTGTGTGTGTATGTCCGTTTTCTGGAAAGTGTAGGTCTGCTCTTATTTTGACTCTCATACATGCTTTGTAAATGCTTGCCCCCTTGTGAAAAAAAAATGCCCCCCCATTTCATTTGTTCTGGAGCCGACCCTGGCTAGAACTGATCTTCCAAGATGAATAAATGAGATACACAGCCGGCGAAATAGTGAACAAATATTACTCCAAGCTGGTAGCTATAAGAGGCGCCAAAAGGACATAGATAATATAAATCTGCTTAGTGGTCAGTATACAAGTATATATATACAAAGTAAAAATGCACGTCTAGGTTAATATAGAAAAAAGTGAAATATATACTAATGTATATAAAATAATAAATTACTGTACATCCAAGAAGTATATGCTATAGAGGCAGTACAAATAGTCAAACCAATGATATATAACAAGATATAACAACCAAAATATACAGAATGTAACAATGTTGCAAAATAATGTGTATATTAAAAATAAAAAATGAATATAATGTCATGTAATAGGGATTATCCAAATAAACGAAGGTATCACAGCTCCAGGCAGCTCCTCTTGGTATGTCTCGCCACGACAAGTGATGGAAAGGTCTAGAAAGAAAAAATAGAGGGCGCCATATGGTGCAAATCAAACAGGTGACCGATGGTACAGGTACAAGAACGGCTGAAATCTTACTCACGTGGTGAAGAGCACAAAAGTGCAATATTCGCAGGCCGGAACCAATAGGTCGTCCGGCAGACACTGAGGCACACTGAGAGTTAATAGTATCCTCGTCCCATCCAGGAGGGAGTCCAAAGATGTTCTTTTGTGCCACAGGAGATATCACAATGTTGAGCAATGGTCCATTCTTGTAGAGGCACAACGATAGTAAGTGGGAGCCAGCAAGAGCAAGCAGCAGGCACAAGCAGCAGCGAGAATAATGTGATAAAAACGATTTATTTCAAGATTAAAATAGTAGCAACACGTTCCTCCGTGTCACAGCACGGTTTAATCAGGCTGTATCGTGCTGTGACACGGAGAAACGCATTGCTACTATTTTAATCTTTTAAATAATTAATTTCTTTCATGTAATTAGCAAGAGTCCATGAGCTAGTGACGTATGGGATATACATTCCTACCAGGAGGGGCAAAGTTTCCCAAACCTCAAAATGCCTATAAATACACCCCTCACCACACCCACAATTCAGTTTTACAAACTTTGCCTCCTATGGAGGTGGTGAAGTAAGTTTGTGCTAGATTCTACGTTGATATGCGCTCCGCAGCAGGTTGGAGCCCGGTTTTCCTCTCAGCGTGCAGTGAATGTCAGAGGGATGTGAGGAGAGTATTGCCTATTTGAATTCAATGATCTCCTTCTACGGCGTCTATTTCATAGGTTCTCTGTTATCGGTCGTAGAGATTCATCTCTTACCTCCCTTTTCAGATCGACGATATACTCTTATATATACCATTACCTCTACTGATTCTCGTTTCAGTACTGGTTTGGCTTTCTACAACATGTAGATGAGTGTCCTGGGGTAAGTAAGTCTTATTTTTGTGACTCTCTAAGCTATGGTTGGGCACTTTTATATAAAGTTCTAAATATATGTATTCAAACATTTATTTGCCTTGACTCAGGATGTTCAACATTCCTTATTTTCAGACAGTCAGTTTCATATTTGGGATAATGCATATGAATAAATCATTTTTTTCTTACCTTAAATATTTGACTTTTCCCTGTGGGCTGTTAGGCTCGCGGGGGCTGAAAATGCTTCATTTTATTGCGTCATTCTTGGCGCAGACTTTTTTGGCGCAAAATTTTTTTTCTGTTTCCGGCGTCATACGTGTCGCCGGAAGTTGCGTCATTTTTGACGTTCTTTTGCGCCAAAAGTGTCGGCGTTCCGGATGTGGCATCATTTTTGGCGCCAAAAGCATTTAGGCGCCAAATAATGTGGGCGTCTTTTTTGGCGCTAAAAAAATATGGGCGTCACTATTGTCTCCACATTATTTAAGTCTCATTATTTTGTGCTTCTGGTTGCTAGAAGCTTATTCACTGGCATTTTTTTCCCATTCCTGAAACTGTCATTTAAGGAATTTGATCAATTTTGCTTTATATGTTGTTTTTTCTATTACATATTGCAAGATGTCCCACGTTGAAGCTGAGTCAGAAGATACTTCTGGAAAATCGCTGCCTGGTGCTGGAGCTACCAAAGCTAAGTGTATCTGCTGTAAACTTTTGGTATCTGTTCCTCCAGCTGTTGTTTGTACTGTTTGTCATGACAAACTTGCTAATGCAGATAATATTTCCTTTAGTACTGTTACATTACCTGTTGCTGTTCCGTCAACATCTAATATTCAGAGTGTTCCTGATAACATAAGAGATTTTGTTTCTAAATCCATTAAGAAGGCTATGTCTGTTATTCCTCCTTCTAGTAAACGTAAAAAGTCTTTTAAAACTTCTCATTTTTCAGATGAATTTTTAAATGAACATCATCATTCTGATACTGATATTTGTTCTTCTGATTCAGAGGATTCTGTCTCAGAGGTTGATGCTGATAAATCTTCATATTTATTTAAAATGGAATTTATTCGTTCTTTACTTAAAGAAGTCCTAATTGCATTAGAAATTGAGGATTCTAGTCCTCTTGATACTAAATCTAAACGTTTAGATAAGGTTTTTAAATCTCCTGTAGTTATTCCAGAAGTATTTCCTGTCCCTGGTGCTATTTCTGAAGTAATTTCCAGGGAATGGAATAATTTGGGTAATTCTTTTACTCCTTCTAAACGTTTTAAGCAATTATATCCTGTGCCATCTGACAGATTAGAATTTTGGGACAAAATCCCTAAGGTTGATGGGGCTGTCTCTACTCTTGCTAAGCGTACTACTATTCCTACGGCAGATGGTACTTCCTTTAAGGATCCTTTAGATAGGAAAATTGAATCCTTTCTAAGAAAAGCTTACTTGTGTTCAGGTAATCTTCTTAGACCTGCTATATCTTTAGCGGATGTTGCTGCAGCTTCAACTTTTTGGTTAGAAGCTTTAGCGCAACAAGTAACAGATCATAATTCTCATAGCATTATTATTCTTCTACAACATGCTAATAATTTTATTTGTGATGCCATCTTTGATATCATTAGAGTTGATATCAGGTATATGTCTCTAGCTATCTTAGCTAGAAGAGCTTTATGGCTTAAAAGTTGGAATGCTGATATGTCTTCTAAGTTTACTCTGCTTTCCCTTTCTTTCCAGGGTAATAAATTATTTGGTTCTCAGTTGGATTCTATTATCTCAACTGTTACTGGAGGGAAAGGAACTTTTTTACCACAGGATAAAAAATCTAAAGGTAAATTTAGGTCTAATAATCGTTTTCGTTCACAACAAGGAACAAAAGCCTGATCCTTCATCCTCAGGAGCGGTATCAGTTTGGAAACCATCTCCAGTCTGGAATAAATCCAAGCCTTTTAGAAAACCAAAGCCAGCTCCCAAGTCCACATGAAGGTGCGGCCCTCATTCCAGCTCAGCTGGTAGGGGGCAGATTACGTTTTTTCAAAGAAATTTGGTTCAATTCCGTTCACAATCTCTGGATTCAGAACATTGTTTCAGAAGGGTACAGAATTGGCTTCAAGATAAGGCCTCCTGCAAAGAGATTTTTTCTTTCCCGTGTCCCAGTAAATCCAGCGAAAGCTCAAGCATTTCTGAAATGTGTTTCAGATCTAGAGTTGGCTGGAGTAATTATGCCAGTTCCAGTTCTGGAACAGGGGCTGGGGTTTTATTCAAATCTCTTCATTGTACCAAAGAAGGAGAATTCTTTCAGACCAGTTCTGGATCTAAAAATATTGAATCGTTATGTAAGGATACCAACATTCAAGATGTTAACTATAAGGACTATCCTGCCTTTTGTTCAGCAAGAGCATTATATGTCCACAATAGATTTACAGGATGCATATCTGCATATTCCGATTCATCCAGATCACTTTCAGTTTCTGAGATTCTCTTTCCTAGACAAGCATTACCAGTTGGTGGCTCTACCGTTTGGCCTAGCTACAGCTCCAAGAATTTTTACAAAGGTTCTCGGTGCCCTTCTGTCTGTAATCAGAGAACAGGGTATTGTGGTATTTCCTTATTTGGACGATATCTTGGTACTTGCTCAGTCTTCACATTTAGCAGAATCTCATACGAATCGACTTGTGTTGTTTCTTCAAGATCATGGTTGGAGGATCAATTTACCAAAAAGTTAATTGATTCCTCAGACAAGGGTAACCTTTTTAGGTTTCCAGATAGATTCAGTGTCCATGACTCTGTCACTAACGGACAAGAGACGTCTAAAATTGATATCAGCTTGTCGAAACCTTCAGTCACAATCATTCCCTTCGGTAGCTTTATGCATGGAAATTCTAGGTCTTATGACTGCAGCATCGGACGCGATCCCCTTTGCTCGTTTTCACATGCGACCTCTTCAGCTCTGTATGCTGAACCAGTGGTGCAGGGATTACACAAAGATATCTCAATTAATATCTTTAACACCGATTGTACGACACTCTCTGATGTGGTGGACAGATCACCATCGTTTAGTTCAGGGGGCTTCTTTTGTTCTTCCCACCTGGACTGTAATTTCAACAGATGCAAGTCTGACAGGTTGGGGAGCTGTTTGGGGGTCTCTGACAGCACAAGGGGTTTGGGAATCTCAGGAGGTGAGATTACCGATCAATATTTTGGAACTCCGTGCAATTTTCAGAGCTCTTCAGTCATGGCCTCTTCTAAAGAGAGAATCGTTCATTTGTTTTCAGACAGACAATGTCACAACTGTGGCATACATCAATCATCAAGGAGGGACTCACAGTCCTCTGGCTATGAAGGAAGTATCTCGAATTCTGGTATGGGCGGAATCCAGCTCCTGTCTAGTTTCTGCGGTTCATATCCCAGGTATAGACAATTGGGAAGCGGATTATCTCAGCCACCAAACGTTACATCCGGGCGAATGGTCTCTTCACCCAGAGGTATTTCTTCAGATTGTTCAAATGTGGGGACTTCCAGAAATAGATCTGATGGCCTCTCATCTAAACAAGAAACTTCCCAGGTATCTGTCCAGATCCAGGGGTCCTCAAGCGGAAGCAGTGGATGCATTGTCACTTCCTTGGAAGTATCATCCTGCCTATATCTTTCCGCCTCTAGTTCTTCTTCCAAGAGTAATCTCCAAGATTCTGAAGGAATGCTCGTTTGTTCTGCTGGTAGCTCCAGCATGGCCTCACAGGTTTTGGTATGCGGATCTTGTCCGGATGGCCTCTTGCCAACCGTGGACTCTTCCGTTAAGACCAGACCTTTTGTCGCAAGGTCCTTTTTTCCATCAGGATCTCAAATCCTTAAATTTAAAGGTATGGAGATTGAACGCTTGATTCTTAGTCAAAGAGGTTTCTCTGACTCTGTGATTAATACTATGTTACAGGCTCGTAAATCTGTATCTAGGGAGATATATTATAGAGTCTGGAAGACTTATATTTCTTGGTGTCTTTCTCATCATTTTTCCTGGCATTCTTTTAGAATTCCGAGAATTTTACAGTTTCTTCAGGATGGTTTGGATAAAGGTTTGTCTGCAAGTTCCTTGAAAGGACAAATCTCTGCTCTTTCTGTTCTTTTTCACAGAAAGATTGCTAATCTTCCTGATATTCATTGTTTTGTACAAGCTTTGGTTCGTATAAAACCTGTCATTAAGTCAATTTCTCCTCCTTGGAGTTTGAATTTGGTTCTGGGGGCTCTTCAAGCTCCTCCTTTTGAACCTATGCATTCATTGGACATCAAATTACTTTCTTGGAAAGTTTTGTTCCTTTTGGCCATCTCTTCTGCCAGACGAGTTTCTGAATTATCTGCTCTTTCTTGTGAGTCTCCTTTTCTGATTTTTCATCAGGATAAGGCGGTGTTGCGAACTTCTTTTAAATTTTTACCTAAGGTTGTGAATTCTAACAACATTAGTAGAGAAATTGTGGTTCCTTCATTGTGTCCTAATCCTAAGAATTCTAAGGAGAGATCAGTGCATTCTTTGGATGTAGTTAGAGCTTTGAAATATTATGTTGAAGCTACTAAGAATTTCCGAAAGACTTCTAGTCTATTTGTTATCTTTTCCGGTTCTAGGAAAGGTCAGAAGGCCTCTGCCATTTCTTTGGCATCTTGGTTGAAATCTTTAATTCATCATGCTTATGCGAGTCGGGTAAAACTCTGCCTCAAAGGATTACAGCTCATTCTACTAGGTCAGTTTCTACTTCCTGGGTGTTTAGGAATGATGCTTCGGTTGATCAGATTTGCAAACCAGCAACTTGGTCTTCTTTGCATACTTTTACTAAATTCTACCATTTTGATGTGTTTTCTTCTTCTGAAGCTGTTTTTGGTAGAAAAGTACTTCAGGCAGCTGTTTCAGTTTGAATCTTCTGCTTATAATTTCAGTTTTTTTCATTTAATCTTTATTTTGGGTGTGGATTATTTTTCAGCGGAATTGGCTGTCTTTATTTTATCCCTCCCTCTCTAGTGACTCTTGCATGGAAAGATCCACATCTTGGGTAGTCATTATCCCATACGTCACTAGCTCATGGACTCTTGCTAATTACATGAAAGAAAACATAATTTATGTAAGAACTTACCTGATAAATTCATTTCTTTCATATTAGCAAGAGTCCATGAGGCCCACCCTTTTTTTGTGGTGGTTATGATTTTTTTGTATAAAGCACAATTATTCCAATTCCTTATTTTTTATGCTTTCGCACTTTTTTCTTATCACCCAACTTCTTGGCTATTCGTTAAACTGATTTGTGGGTGTGGTGAGGGGTGTATTTATAGGCATTTTGAGGTTTGGGAAACTTTGCCCCTCCTGGTAGGAATGTATATCCCATACGTCACTAGCTCATGGACTCTTGCTAATATGAAAGAAATTAATTTATCAGGTAAGTTCTTACATAAATTATGTTTTTTATCACATTACTCTCGTTGCTGCTGGTTCCTGCTGCTTGCTCTTGCTGGCTCCCACTTACTATCGTTGTGCCTCTACAAGAGTTGACCATTGCTCAAGATTGTGATATCTCCTGTGGCACAAAAGAACATCTTTGGACTCCCTCCTGGATGGGACGAGGATACTATTAACTCTCAGTGTGCCTCAGTGTCTGCCGGACGACCCATTGGTTCCGGCCTGCGAATATTGCACTTCTGTGCTCTTCACCACGTGAGTAAGATTTCAGCCGTACCTGTACCATCGGTCACCTGTTTGATTTGCACCATATGGTGCCCTCTATTTTTTCTTTCTTGATCTTGCAAGATGCTGTTGAGGATGTATATGTTGCTTCTTGCTTTGAGGATGAAAGGAAAGAGGTTGAACAGCCTGAAGATTAGGAGGGGCTGTTTGCAGTATATCGCAAGAAACCAAGAAAGGACGTTGGGACCATGCCAGCACATCAGCTAAGTCACTACCTTGATATATCTGAAGGTCAGAATGCTCTCTTGTTCTGGGCTATGAACATGAAGACTCTTCCAGTGCCTGCTTCTAGTGCTCTGGTGGAGCATGTTTTCAGGCATGGAGGCATCTTATTACGGCCACATTGTGTACAAATGTCTGATAGGCTTTTGGACAAATTAATCTTTTGCAAGTACAATGTCTAATAGGGTTCAAAGAAAAGAACCCTCACTCACATTGATTCTCTCTCAAAGTATGACAGCACAGCATTTTTCAAATACTTGGGTTTTTGGGAACTTGACAGTTGTGTTATTTCTATAATTTTGTTACTCTCATTTACCAATAAATACAATTTTTTCACTGTTTCTCCTTATATCACAATTTAACATTTTAAATCTCACATGAAATTGAACTGGGAAAAGATAAACATATTTTAAACACCTTCCTAATATGAATTAGTATACATTACATACAGTAATTAATACTCTGACGCTATATTATGCAAAGAGTACTAATGACTTGTTGAACATTTGAAGCTTAAAGCTGAGGACTTGACCTAGACTTTCCTTCATTGACTCAAGACTTGACTTGGACTTGCTGGTCTAGACTCGGGACTTGACTTGGACTTGCCTATCTTGACGTGAGACTTACTTGTGACTTGCAAACCAATGACTTGGTCCCACCTCTGCCTGGGAGTATTGAAGGAATCTATGTGTCATTTCTGCCAAAACATTTTTTTACTGCATGTATATAGTGCTCCTTTGTATAAAGACCCCTTCTGGAGGTATTTAGTTATACACATACTCACTATACTATGTACCATTGAAAACACACACACTTTATATCTCTATAGATTTGGAGCAAATTAGATTCATTTCACACATGTAACCTATCAGCATCACTACACACTATTTCAAAGGATCAATCAGTATATACAATCTATGATGTAATTGCTAAAGCCACTAAATTGCCATTTTGTTTATTCTTAATAATGGATTTTGAAACAATCTAGCTAAGGATTTCATGTTGTTTTAGGAAGAAAAATAATTGTGCTTGAGGGGTTTTAATGGCAGTAGCATTTTAGAATTATGATCACTGGAAAAACATACTGACAATACTTGACAACATTTATTTATCTGTCAAGAAGCATAAGATTGTGATGAACCCATTTGTGTTTTAACCACCACAAAAGGGTTAAATGCATAATGTCACCTCTGGATGAGAAATGCACTGCAGATCCTCAGCTGTACCTGGATGGTAATTGATAGTTATGTAAATATGCCACCTGTGATTGGCTCAGCAGGCATGTCCAGACCAATTGTGCCTTGCCCGTCTGGAGCAAACTTTTACACAGCATTATTCCAACCAATGTTAACTTTTTTTGGTGCTTCCTCAATTCAAATGTTGATCTACTGGATTATTTCTTGTCTTATCAAAAAATAACAATATAGATCAAATAACATGTTTAAACTATAAAACAAATACAAAATTTAAGCACAGGCATACAAATGTTCAGATATGACTGCAATTAAGTGCTTGGATTTAAAAAAAATAAATGTATTTATAAAATAACTCAAAATTATATGACGTTAATAAGACACATCATAAACTGATATTGTTCACAAGAGGAAACCGCCATTCAAACACATTAGTTAATCATCAAATTAGCTGTTATATTTTACATTCGTTTGCTGAGATATGTTTTGCTTCTGTGAATTCAATGCAAATCCCTCCCTGAAAAATCTGTGAAACACCTGCTTTTTTACAGTTGTTTTAAAATGTTCATTAGATCCCTTGGGACACTTATAAGTTCCTACAGATCCCAAATATACCTCTATGCAGATGACTCTCAAATCTATTACTCCACCCCCAACATCACACCCTCCTTTCTCAGTAAGATGGCAAATGGTTGTTTTGTAATTACCTCATGGATGTTTCACTCTAATTACAACATACTACATTAAAAAACTCCACTCTTCTACATTCTCTTTACACCTGAATTTTCACATATAGTAGAACACTCTGTGTTACCACTACTAACCAGGTTTGCTCTTTTGTATTCACAAAATCCTGCTATTTATATCCAAGTAACATCTCTAGAAGGTCTAGAATTTTTTTTACCTGAGACATCACTTAAATATTAATTCACTCATTTATCCTGTGTAGCATTTATTACTGAAACATTCTACTTAATGGCATTTTCAACTAGCATTTGTCTCCACATCAATCCATCATAAATTCTAATACAAGAATAATTAATTGCACTTGGAGAGCAGAATTAGCCGTTCCTCTTCATTACTCTAACTCCCTTATACTCTACCAAATCAAATTACAAACAAACAACATTAATTTACAAAGCTCAAAACAATCTTGAACTCAATTGTATATTTCCACACCTACTTCCAGGAATTCCCATGAAAACCTCTTCGATTGACCTATGATATAGTCCTATCCTTCTCCATAATCGTTTATCAATCTCTAAGACTTCTCTTATGTAGCACCTACTCCTTCAACCTTAAATTACTCTTCCACCTTTCAAAGCATCAAATGTTTTTAAAACCATCTGTTCAGAGATGCCAACTTACTTCGCTCATTGCTATCTCAGATCTCACACCTATAAACCATTTTACATGATATGTCAAGCAGCCCCATTTTCTTGAGCCTCCCTTATTCCCATCCTTTAGATTGTAAACTCTGCTGAATCAATTGTATTGTCAAGTCTAATATATTATACTGTTTACCCCAATGATCATGTATTAAGCACCACATAATATTGAGGTGCTTTACAAATATAGTATAATAGTAATAATAATAAAATAAATAATTTATCATAAGATTGACACTCTGATTCAAATGGGCTTGCGTTTAAACACCCTGCTATAACCCTTCCTATAAATATTGTAAGGGTATTTGTATTTTTGGGAATCCAAGCCAATATTTTCTACAGAGATTCTGATGGACTGAAAAGGGGCTGTTGTAAGAAAATAGAATTAATTTAAAACTAAATTGTTTTATAAAAATGCATGACTACTATATGACCATTTAGACAAGGAATATTACCTTACTGCTGTAGTACAAGTAATTTTCTTTTTTATCCTAAGATGAGTAAAGAAGCTTTCTTAAGATTATAGTAACAATTTAAATTCCAAATTACTCAATTTATATCAATCTAAACTTTTTTTAATGTATATACAGAGACCAAGGTGCAGCCTGTTTCATAGAACATATAAGAAGCATTGATTTCCAGATTTGTGGTAAATGTTGAGTTAGGGAGTAATACATGTATTTAAACAGTGAAGGAAACTAATGCCTGAAGGAGACAGGAGCCAGGTAGACAGGCTAAGTTTGAAGTACATTGTGTTTGGCTTCTACATAACACAGTGGCCTGGCACAGAATCAAACAGCCAATACTAGCATGCACATGGACCACACTGCTCGATCCAAGAAGCCACAAAAACCAAGGGAAAACTGAAACAGCATCCAAATAAAACAAGGAAGCCACCAAATGGGTATCTGGACAACGCCAGAAGCACTGCCTTAGAAGATAGAAGATAGTGTACTGAAATGTTGGCACATCACTTGATTCTGGTAACTTTAGACAAGCTCCATAGAGTAGCAGAGAATTATTGCACAACATTTTTTTAAAAAAAGGTTTCAATATTTAATACATTATATTACTTAAACTGATATTGATTGTGACATGAGTTTCTAGGTCTTCTGAGTGGAACTTTTTTCAACTTCCTTTATTTATCAAAGTTTTCTTGGATAAAGTGTTATTGGTAATATAGGATTTTAAAATTGGTTATCGATCTTTGCAATATTCCAAAAAACACAAGTTTGCCCCTATGATATTCCATATAATATAAGTTACATGAATGTGATCATTAAAACTTGTGTCACACACAGACAGTAGAAATGACTGTAATTAGGTAAAGTTAAATGAATTGTAAACTGTTAATGTGAATGTTGGTCTAATAAATGAGGGAATTACTGCACCAGCACAATTAAGCAATTTAACTTGTTTGTAATAGCATTATTGTTATAGATTTAATGGAGAATGCTCATAGTAAAGATCACAAAAATGTATTCACTTTTACTAAGGGTGGAAACAAAGACCCTTGATTGAGAGAAGGGGATGATATATTTACCCTGCAGTAACTGTGTTTATACAGAGAGTTGCCCACCACCATATCTAAAGAACAAAATTCCAACTCTAATGTATTAAATGTGTGTAACCTTGAACGGAGATGTTATAAATTAGAATGTTTAAAGCATAATGTTGAATGCTTTAAGAGTGAAATGGCAAAGTGGAATAGTATAATCGCGAGTGAGCATGAATTGAGTGCTCCTGACTATTGTTTAGAAATAGAAAACTTACAGCTTTACTGCAGGATTTCAAAGACCACATGAGGGTTTCCTTTTGAATTGATGTAATATCAGGGGTGAAATACAGGGGGTGCAGAGGCTGCAACATGCGACTGGGCCCCTGAGGGTGGGGGCCCAGCTTAAAAAAAAAAAAAAAAAAAAATCCCAATAAAAAGACATGATGCCTCACTAGTGTCTCTGACTACAGGGGTTAGTGTTTCTGTTTTACCCATTGGTGTTTATGTGTGTGTGTGTGTATGTATGTGACTGTGTGTGTATTTATGCATGTATGTGTATGTTTGTGGAACCAGAAAATTACAGACCTTGTTACTACAGCATGAGGGGGACAGGGGGTAAACAGTGTCGCTACTATACAGTACCACTATATACAGCACGGGGGGGCTGGACCCATGTCACAGACTACTGACGCTTATGAGTAAGGCTTGACAGCCGAAACATGTAAGGCGTAATTTTTGGCTTTGCAAATGATTCGTGACATTTGTTTTTAAATGTGACCTGAATAAAAAGACTTTTTAACTCCAAGGAAGCAGTGCCGGCTATAATCTGTGTTTTTTGAGTCGACAGACTACTGTGGTCATTCTGTAAAGTACTGGGGTGGGTAGGGTCAGGCCAGCCATCTCACCGGCAGATTAGAGACTATTGGGCAGAATTATCATTGTGTGAACGGACATGATCCGATATTGCGGATCATGTCCGCTGCACATCGATAAATGCTGACAGCATATGCTCTCGGCATTTATCACTGCACCAGCAGTTCTTGTGAACTGCTGGTGCAATACCAATCAGCCACTAGCAGGGGGCATCAATCAACCCGATCGAGTTGATTTCTGTCGATTTCTGTCCGCCGCTTCAGAGCAGGTGGACAGGTCATGGAGCAACGGTCTTAAGACCGCTGCATCATAACTTGTGTTTCCTGCGAGCTTGAAGGCTCGCCAGAAACACGGGTCATCAAGCTCCATACGGAGCTTGATAAATATCCCCCCTGTGTCACTAACTCACTATATACAGTACTGGTGGGTTAAACAGTGTCACTATATAAAGTAATAGGGGGGTCAGACCATCTCACAGACTATGGGCACAGGGTACCTCCTTTTGCAGACATGTAATCCGATTCACATTTTTTTTCTGTGTTAAATGTAAAAAAAAAATATGATATGTATCAAATTCACCTTTTTTTTGTGTGTGTGTGTGTGGGGGGTCCTTCTTAAATTCTTGCACCTGGGCCCTGTGGTTTCTAGTTACGCCTCTGTGTAATATAGAAATCAAGATGAACTCAATACCTTATATGTTAAAGGGATAGTAAAGACCAAAAATGTTATTGTTTAAAAAGATAGATAATCTCTTTATTTACCAATCCCCAGTTTTCCATTACTAACACTGTTCTAGAAATATACTTTTTACCTCTGTAATTACCTTGTATCTGAGCTTCTGCAGACTGCCTCCTTATCTCAGATCATTTGACAGACTTACATTTCAGACAAATAGTGCTTACTCTTAAATAACTTCACATGCATGAGCACAATGTTATCTATATGAAACACATGAACTAACGCCCTCTAACTGTGAAAAACTGTCAAATGCAGAGGCGGCCTTTGATGATAAAAGTAAATTAGAAAGTTGTTTAAAATTACTTGCCCTATCTGTATCATTAAAGTTTAATTTGAATTTTACTATCCCTTTAAATCTAAAAGTCTACTGCATGGAGTGGGTTATTGTTAGCACAATTAAACTATCTTAGGCAAACTTCAAATTGTCTTATGGACTATTTGGCACCGTTTTCTACTAGGGCAAGATTACGAGTGGAGTGCTATCATTTTCCCGCAAGCGATATTGGATTTTTGCATTTGTTTGCGTGCAAGCTAAATTTCATTCGTATTCTAAGTTGAAAGTAAACGCAATCGCTTGAGCAATTGAAGTTAACGCTCTCCAGGTTAGCGTGTCCTCACAGCTCTGGTTGACTGTTTCACAAAACAAAAATATGTCACAAAACACATCAAAAATACAGTACACAATACAGTAACACACAAAATAATCTAATAAAAATGATTCTTAAAAAATATTGCAACAAAAAAGTTATAAGGTTCATAGATATGAGATTTCAGGTGTAAGAAAAAAAAGGGCTTTAACATAGAGATGCATACATATACATGTCAAAATATGCATGTATATATATGTGTGTATATATATATATATGTATATATTTACTGTATTTACAGACATATAAACACATAAATACATATGTACACACATTTAGACATATATATATATATATATATATATATATATATATATATATATATAAGTGCATTGGAGCTCTTTGCTGTAAAGTAGATGAAAACATGAAAAAACACATTTATGCAATATTCATATTTAATAAAGTTCCAATGTTCTGCACATAGGGGAATGTGTATGTATTTTTAAATAAATATTCCTATATGTATCATATCTATAGTTATATACCTATATAATAATCTATATATATAGGCATAGATATATATTGTACCAAATTAGCATCAGATATGTGAAGAACATTGGAATGTGAAATATAAATTTTTTCACTTTGGGTTAGCGTTCCTTCAGCAATGGATAACAAGAGAATGAAGCAAATTTGATAATATAAGTAAATTGGAAAGTTGTTTAAAATTGTATGTTCTATGCAAATCATAAAAGGAAATTTTTGGGTTTCTTGTGAGAATATGTATTCAGGTTAGCGCACGAGTGGGGTGTTTTTTTTCACTTTTTTTTTCATGACTTCTATGGGGGTAAAGGTTATCGCATGCAATATTTTAACGCCTTTTTGTGAGCATCGTTTTCGTGCACGAGCGATAACTTTTAACTTTTAAATCTACATTACTAAACCATAGGTAGTTATAAATATTTTACATTCCAATGTTCTTCACATGTAAGAAAATGTTCTATTTATTTTTTAAATATATAAATACATATACACTCACAGACCACTTTATTAGATACACCTTGCTTGTACTGGCTTGTACCCCCTTTTGCCTTCAGAATTGCCTTAATTCTTCGTGGCATAGATTCAACAAGGTGTTGGAAACATTCCTCAGAGATTTTGGTCCATATTGACATGATAGCATCACACAGTTACTGCAGATTTGTCAGCTGCACATCCATGATGCGAATTTCACATTCCACCACATCCCAAAGGTGCTCTATTGGATTGAGATCCGGTGACTGTGGAGGCCATTGGAGTACAGTGAACTCATTGTCATGTTCAAGAAACCAGTTTGAGATGATTTGAGCTTTGGGACATGGTGCATTATCCTGCTGGAGTAGCCATCAGAAGATGGGTACAGTGTAGTTGTAAAGGGATGCACATGTAAAGCAATAATATTCAGGTAGGTCGTGGTGTTTAAACAATGCTCAATTGGTACCCAAAGTGTGCTAAGAAAATATCCCCCACACTATTACACCACAACCACAAGCCTGAACCGTTGATACAAGGCAGGATGGATCCATGCTTTCATGTTGTTTATATTTAATTCTGACTCTACCATCTGAATGTCGCAGCTGAAATTGAAACTCATCAGACCAGGCAACATTTTTCCAATCTTCTATTGTACAATTTTGGTGAGCCTGTGTGAATTGTAGCCTCAGTTTCCTGTTCTTAGCTGACAGGAGTGGCACCTGGTGTGGTCTTCTGCTTCTGTAGCCCATCTGCTTCAAGGTTCAACGTTTTGTGCATTCAGAAATGGTATTCTGCATACCTTGGTTGTAACGAGTGGTTATTTGAGTTACTGTTGCCTTTCTATCATCTCAAACCAGTCTGCCCATTCTCCTCTGACCTCTGACCTCTGACATCAACAAGGCATTGTCGTTCACACAACTGACGCTTACTGGATATTTTCTCTTTTTTTCTCACCATTCTCTGAAAACCCTAGAGATGGTTGTGCGTGAAAATTCCAGTAGATCAGCAGTTTATGAAATACTCAGACCAGCCCGTCTGGCACCAACAACCATGCCACATTCAAAGTCACTTAAATCCACTTTCTTCCCCATTCTCGGTTTGAACTTCAGCAAGTCATTTTCACCACATCTAGATGTCTAAATGCATTGAGTTGCTGCTATATGATTGGCTGATTAGCAATTTTTGTCACCAAGCAATTGAACAGGTGTACCTAATAAAGTGGCCTGTCAGTGTATATATATCTGGGTATGCATATATATATATATATATATATATATATATATAAAACTATATATATATAGCCATTTCCATTCAAATACCTTGTCATATGCCATATACCTTTTAACACTTAATACTTTTTATATTTATGTGAATAAATTTATTAGATAGTGTATATATGAGTGTAACTGTTAATTTAAATATATTTATGTAGTGTTTAATACCACTTTATGCAAGGTATTCAGTTGTGTAGTTTGCGCTCATGCACTCGTGTTTACCTTCAACTTTTAATACACACGTGATATTTTAACATTGCGTGCTAACATTAGCGCACCACTTGCATTCTAGCCCTAAAATGGGAGAAAAATGCTTCTCCTGGACATTCGTCTTGAATGATATATATCCCTATTTTTCATGTAACATTCAAATTAATTAATGTAACATTTTAATTCTGCTACTTATAGACAAGCTATGAATATCACTATTCAAATGTTACATTTAAAAATAGTATCAAATGTTTTTGTCATACTTGAAGCCTGAGGCCGAATCTAAAATAAATGTTGGTTAAGACATGGTTTTCCCTGCCAACACTCGCAGGGACAACCCTCATGGAGCTCTGTAAACAAGGGGCTATCCCTGCAAGTGGCGAGATGTCCCCCATACAAATAATGAGAGCTCTCTGCTACGTAAAAAATCGCAATGGAGGGCATAGTACCCAGGGGGAAACCATTGTGTTTTAAAACATGAATATTGCACTTAATACAAATCAAATTATGCTGTTTTCAGTGCACTGTGGGGCCTATTTATCATATGTCTGTCGGACCTGATCCGACAGTGCGGATCAGGTCCGACAGACATCGCTGAATGCGGAGAGCAATACGCTCTCCGTATTCAGCATTGCACCAGCAGCTCTTGTGAGACTTGCAGCCAATCAGCCGCCAGCAGGGGGGTGTCAATCAACCCGATTTTACTCGATCAGGTTGATTTCCGGCGATTCCTGTCCGCCTCATCAGAGCAGGCGGACAGGGTGATGGAGCAGAGGTCTTTAGACCGCTGCTCCATAACTTGTGTTTCTGGTGAGTCTGAAGATTCGCCAGAAACACAGGCCCACAAGCTCCTTACGGAGCTTGATAAATGGGCCCCTGTATCTTAAAATTGCTGTAATTTTCGTATGCATAAGTTCTCCCTTCAGAATAATTAGTGTTTTGAGTATTTTGTTGAAAAGTCACCACTTTTTTAATTGCGAGAAAAAATTGTGAAAACTATGGTGCAAAATTTTTATAGAATTACGCTGGAATTTGAGTGAACATTTCATATATGCCCAAGGAAAACACCCATGTTCAGCCCATTTTATGAAAAAAAGTATTTTATGCTTTTAAGTACGAATTTGTTGCTTTTTTTTTTGCACATCCAGTGAACTTATATTATGATTTACGCTGTGCATAGTTAATACGATTTATTCCTGTCTAATTTACATCCAACTTAACTATTTTATAAAATACGATTTTTGGTGAACAATTTCATTATGAAATTTGATGCACCTTAACAATACATTTTTTCCTGCATATTTTTGTGTGAATTGTTCAATTATTAGTTTTTTAAGATATTAAAATTATGAATTTTATGTGCAGTTTTGTAATGTATACATCTCCTTCCTGTATGAAAATGCAGTATATGCCCCTTAGCAACTATATCCGTCATCTTAGGTACTGGCAGCTGTCTGTTTTTTTTTAATTTTTATTATTTTTTCAATTATTTTCTGTACTGTAGTTGCCCCCCACCTCCCCCTCCCCCTCCCGTGATCATTATTTAGTGCCCCCCACACCCCCAAACCCCTTTTTCTGTAGTGTAGCTGCCCCATCCCTTTCGTTTCATCAACCCCAACAGCCGCCGTTCCGCTTAAGTAGATGGTCACAAGTGGCTGACGTCATCAGGATGCAGCCGCAAGAGGGTCTCCGCAAATCAGGCAGGGTGCTAGCCCAAGGGAAGCGGGTACCAATCACCACAAATGCAAATATGAATAAAGTAAAGGCTGCACAAACCCGGGTAAAAATATAAAAAACAAAAGCGTTTATTAAGTAAAGTTAATACCTAGGCAGACATGAAAAAGGCAGTCTGAAGCTTTTTGCGTCCTCTTGTGGCACTTAATCATAGACCCTATCCATCCCTGTCCCTTTTATTTTTTATTTCTTTAGCATAGGGCTCTCTCTCCGTCCCCCCTCCACTGCTGGGCTGCCCATCCGCCACCCGCCTCCTGCCCACACCTCCCACCGGCACCAGCAATGCCCTCATATGAAACCAGAGCACCAATCGCGCTCTGGTTCCATATGCAGCAGATGCCTGGAGCTTCAGGATATTCAGCTCTCGGCTGTAACTTAACAGCAGAGACTGCTGGAGCTTCTTGAAGCTCAGATGTATAAATACGTCTTGCGGTATGATAGGCAACGTACCACAAGACGTATATACATTATACGTCAGATTGGGTGAAGGGGTTAAAGAATTGTAGTTTAAGTTAATTAATAATAGCAGTGGGGCATAGCTGTGTGACTATTTGTAGTTATTTACATTATAAGCCAGCTGCCTTGGGAGAAGAAAAAATTTAATCTCACCATTTTTTGTGCATAAAAATAGTTATTGCAGTCAGCTCAATTTAGCCGCATGTTAATGTTTGCTGTGTGGCCTGCCATAGGCTGCGACTGTACTGGCTTGCTTGCTTTTTTGGCGGTGCAAAAAAATTTGAATTAAACATGAACCCTTTTTGTGCACAAAAACACTTAGCTGTGACTATACTGGCCTGCTTGCTTTTTAGAGGGGCAACATTTTTTAGAATGAATGCATTTGTGTGCAGAAAAACATTTCTATCTATTTGCAGCAAACTCAAATTTGATTAAAAAGCTGCACATTCAATTTTGCTGTGTGGCCAGCCATAGGCTGCGACTGTACTGGCCTGCTTTCCTTTTGGGGGTACAAAAAAATTTTGAATTAAACTTTAACCCATTGGGGCATATTTATCAATGTGTGAGCGGACATGATACGAAGTAGTGTATCATGTCCGCCGCACATCGATAAATGCCGACAGCATACGCTGTCGGCATTTATCATTGCACCAGCAGTTCTTGTGAACTGCTGGTGCAATGCCGCCCCCTGCAGATTGGCCGCTAGCAGGGGGTATAAATCAACCCGATCGTATTCTGTCTGCGGCCTCAGAGCAGGTGGACAAGTTATGGAGCAGTGGTCTTTAGACCGTTGCTTCATATCTTCTGTTTCCGTCGAGCCTCCATACGGAGCTTGATAAATATGCCCCTTTGTGTGCAGAAAAACACTTCTATCTAATTGTAGTGAGCTCAATAATTAATTAAAAGCTGCATGTTAACTTTCGCCATGTGGCCTGTCATTGACTGCAACTGTACTGGCCTATGTGTGCAGAAAAACACTAATCTGTTAACAGCATGTTTAGCTTATTAATAATTACACTGCTGTGGTGGCATAGCATGCCACAGATAGGTAAGCCTGCTGAATTTTTGGGAGTGAAAAAAAATCATAATACTTTAACTCTGTGTGTGCAGAATAATGTCTATTTTGTTGGTGTTAACTATATGTTTAGTTTATTAAATGTAATTATATTGCTGTGGGGGCATAGCCTGGGACAGATAGCTTGGCCTGCTGCCTTAATTTGGGCAAAAACAAATTAACAATAAGTTTTACCCTTTGTATACATATATATTCTATATTCTTGCTGTTAGTTTAACTTTTACATGCATGGGAGCATGGCCTATGACTGATAGGTAGGACTGCTGACTATTTTGTGTGGAATTCAAAGGTTTTAAATAAAGTTGTTTTTTTCACCTTTTGTGATTTATTTCTTGTACTAAGTACACTTAACTGCATCTTTTTAAAAATGTTGTTTTCTATAGGTATCTAGGAAAAATATATGTAATATTTTATTATCTATCTATCTTTCTATCTTTATCTATATAGTGTAAGAGAATATTACTAGTACCCCTTATCTAACTGACAACATTATTGCTATTTCAGTGGGGGCACTAACCCCCCAAAAAGCATAATATAATTATAATATTCTTTCATCAAATTTTTAGTCGGTCAGAGTGTATCATGTTTCCTCCTGCAGCTACCACCAACACCACCACTACCACCAAGTACCAGCACCATCACTGCCAGTGCAGAGCCAATTTCTGCATTTATTTGTGTATGTGGGACAAGCACTGTTGGTTCTGTTTTACAGAGTTAAATACCATTTCAATGGCCACTGTCTACTCCTCTGGCTCAATCAATTAAAGAAGCAATTGCAGTTGTAGCAGTGGTAGCAGCGTTATCTTCTTCAGCGTCAGCTGTAGCCTGCATTCCTATGTCCACCATAAGCAACATAAGTATCAGTAATGGTTGTTTAAGCCCATAACTAAAACAGATGCAGATATTGAGGGAAATTGAAGGTGAAGAGGCTGAATTTACATTGTCTGTCTCAAAGCATAGTACTAGGATTGGGAGGGGTTCCAAGGTTACCAAGTGGCCATCGTATACACATCAGATCTTTACACAGTCTACTACCAAAACCACCTGCACTAATGTTTGCCCCAGTGCCAACATCAGTTATACCACTGCTAGTTTCCCCACTCTCCGGATCCCTCCATATTTTATAGCAGCTGTGTGGATTTATTTTATAAATATATTTATAGCAGCAGCACTACGGCAAAGGCTGCAGGAAATGTAGAAGACCTCATGGTGTAAAGCAGTCAGGAAGAAGAGTCAGGTTTCTTCCCCAGTCTCAGGTTCGGGCAATATTGATCTTACTGAAACTCCCAGCATGTCTGCCTTTACCCTAGACCAGGAGGAACTTGAGTACGAGCCTCAGAAGATGGTGGAGGAGGAAGAGATACCACCAAATAATCTGTGTACAACAGGCGGGAGCAGCAGCACAACATCCTCCAAGCTTTTAGACTAGCAGTCTCCTCTTACATTCTCTCTATATCCCTTTCCACTGCCCCTATCATTCCCTGTTATGGAGCAGCCAGTTCCTACCACAGCCTCACCCTCTACCCATGTGCCAGTTCCTCTAGTAATGCAATCTGTAGTAGAGTCACTGGCTGTTCCCCCACCACTACTATTACCACCACCACCACTAGTAGAGGAAAATAATGTTTCAGGCAGGGCAGAGAGAATTACCTTTGCCAGATATCAAAGTTCTGTCAAAGAAGACCTCAACAGCAGAAGAAGGTCAAGCAGAGACATCAACTTTTTCACTTCGCTCAAAGGTGTGTGAACACTTTGTTAGTATCAGAAATGGCTACATTGCTAAGTGCAAATTGAGTGTTGGGTCATTGAGGCAAGAAGACAGGGCAAGTAGCAGTAGCAAGAGTGCAACAATCTCACAGCTGGAAATGTCACCTACTAGGAACAGTACTACCACCAGTAGTCAGGACAGGGAACACGGTATTGATGGCAGTCCGCAGAGTCAGTTACCAACGTCAACATCACAACAAGTGTTCAGACCACCATAGATTTTTGGTTGTTTCACTCTAGGGGGATGTCCAGGTAGCAGTTCAGAAAATTAACCTGTTTGATAGGTCAGCTGGTAGCTGTCAGTAGTGCAGCCTTCACCAGACTTGCAAGAAGTTGATGGAATCAGCTGTTCCCCACTAGCACATTCCATTATGCTGCACTTTTAGCAGGAGAGTAGTCCCTTCACTATACTGCTCCTGCATTGCTGTGTTGAAGGAGGAGCTGGTGAAGGCTTCTGGACAGTAGATGCACTTTACTACTGACTACTGACTTAGAGTGCTCCTAGTGCGATCATGCCTTCCTCACCCTGACAGCATATTGGTGGCAGCCAGGGCGTGTGATAAGGATTAGGGTAGTGATCCATGGTTGTCATCATCCATCAATTCCAAATTCTCATGGAACCATGCTGGCCACTCTGTCAAAGGGGTTCTAGGTACCTGTTGCCCCTCTCCTCCTCTGGGGGTGTATTTTTGAGGTGTATGTGCTGTTTGGCCTACCAACCTAGTTTAGTAAGTCTGCTGCTGCTACTCCTGCCCTCCCTGCTCTGTGGTGGTCATCTTCCATCAATGTTAAATCCTCAGGGAACTGCTGGCCACTGTGTCCAATGGGCTTTAGGCACCTGTTGCCCCCCTCCTCCCCTGCCTGGAGGTGTATTTTTGAGGTTTATGTACTGTCAGGTCTACCTACCTAGTTCAGTAAGTCTGCTGCCTTCTGCTGCCAATCTTACTCCTGCCCTCCCTGCACTGTGGTGGTCATTTTCCATCAATATCAAATCCTCAGGGAAATGCTGGCCACTGTGTCCAAGGGGCTCTAGAAATGTTGTCATGTAAAAGGTGAGATATAATTGGAAGCTATGTGCACAGATGTCATACTGATTAATTTATTCACATAGGAAGCTATTGGTATCAATTTTATTGCTGTATGATAACCGTATTGTACAGAAATGGGTGATGTCGACCCCTCCTTCTTGTTGTCAAGGACGCATTGCAAACCTTTGTCCCAATTCCTCAAAGAAGTGCCTTCAAAGTAATCTTAGCATATGGCACTCTCGAGTTTGAATGCCCATATATAGAATTTCCTCCTCCGTTTGTGCAATAAAATTACAGAAACCCCCTAGGATGACACAGACCCCCTGTACACAACAGATATCCAGGATTTTGTGAAAATCCTCAAAAAGTTTGTGAGTAAAACAGCATTAAGAGCAACTCCAAGTAGTGCTACTAAGATGTCACCTTTTGAATTGATGAATGTTAGAAGAATGGTTCTACCTCAACATCTACTGTATTGTACATCAGACCAGAACTTGATAAATTCTGCCAATACACATCAATATGTGGAGAACTTAAGGAAGCACCTGCAATATGCTTTTGCATTTGCTCAAAGGAACATAGAAAAGTCAGCAACTGCCGCTAAAACCTATTATGATCTGAAGACTTCCAAAAAGGAATATGAAATTAAGGATAAAGTTTATCTTTATAACTTAGGAAGAGATCAGGTTAAGGAGAATAATTTTTTTTCCATCATAAAAGGGTCCTTTTTGTCATTACTGACAAAATATCTCCAGTTGCCTATAAAATTAGGATACCTAAAAATTATACCTTTATGGATAAATGGGTCCATATTAACCATTTGCGAGCATACCATCCTAGATCCCAACTAGAAGTCATAGAGGAAGAATGAATTGTCATATCCCAAAATGCACTAAAGAAGTATGGTAGTTTAAAGATGCCTAGCTAACGAGCATAAATATGAGGATTGAAAAATAATGGACTCTCTTCATAGTAAGACCATCTATAATGCATATAATGTAAATACCCTCACCAATTATATGGGTTTTCAGTCCAATACATGTGTCTTACATATATTGAAAATTGAAAGGGGGAATTATGTCATGTAAAATATGAGATATCATTGGAATCTATGTGCACAGATATCAAACTGATTAATTTATTCACATAGGCCTAGATTTAGAGTTTTGTCGGTAAGGACCCGCGTAGCTAACGCCGGCTTTTTTCTGGCCGCACCATAAAAATAACTCTGGTACTGAGAGTCCACATAAAGGCTGCGTTAGGCTCCAAAAAAGGAGCGTAGAGCATTTTTAACGCAGCTTCAACTCTCGATACCAGAGTTGCTTACGCAAGCGGCCAGCCTCAAAAACGTGCTCGTGCACGATTCCCCCATAGAAAACAATGGGGCTGTTTGAGCTGAAAAAAAATCTAACACCTGCAAAAAAGCCGCGTTCAGCTCCTAACGCAGCCCCATTGTTTGCTATGCGGAAACACTTCCTACGTCTGCACCTAACACCCTAACATGTACCCTGAGTCTAAACATCCCTAACCTTACACTTATTAACCCCTATTCTGCCGCCCCCGCTATCGCTGACCCCTGCATATTATTATTAACCCCTAATCTGCCGCTCCGTAAACCGCCGCTACTTACATTATCCTTATGTACCCCTAATCTGCTGCCCTAACACCGCCGACCCCTATATTATATTTATTAACCCCTAATCTGCCCCCCCCACAACGTCGCCTCCACCTGCCTACACTTATTAACCCCTAATCTGCCGAGCGGACCTGAGCGCTACTATAATAAAGTTATTAACCCCTAATCCGCCTCACTAACCCTATAATAAATAGTATTAACCCCTAATCTGCCCTCCCTAACATCGCCGACACCTAACTTCAATTATTAACCCCTAATCTGCCGACCGGAGCTCACCGCTATTCTAATAAATGTATTAACCCCTAAAGCTAAGTCTAACCCTAACATTAACACCCCCCTAAATTAAATATAATTTTAATCTAACAAAATTAATTAACTCTTATTAAATAAATTATTCCTATTTAAAGCTAAATACTTACCTGTAAAATAAATCCTAATATAGCTACAATATAAATTATAATTACATTGTAGCTATTTTAGGATTAATATTTATTTTACAGGCAACTTTGTAATTATTTTAACCAGGTACAATAGCTATTAAATAGTTAAGAACTATTTAATAGTTACCTAGTTAAAATAATTACAAAATTACCTGTAAAATAAATCCTAACCTAAGTTACAATTAAACCTAACACTATACTATCATTAAATTAATTAAATAAAATACCTACAATTACCTACAATTAAACCTAACACTACACTATCAATACATTAATTAAATACAATATCTACAAATAACTACAATGAAATAAACTAACTAAAGTACAAAAAGTAAAAAAGAACTAAGTTACAAAAAATAAAAAAATATCTACAAACATAAGAAAAATATTACAACAATTTTAAACTAATTACACCTACTCTAAGCCCCCTAATAAAACAACAAAGCCCCCCAAAATAAAAAATGCCCTACCCTATTTTAAATTACTAAAGTTAAAAGCTCTTTTACCTTACCAGCCCAGAACAGGGCCCTTTGCGGGGCATGCCCCAAGAAGTTCAGCTCTTTTGCCTGTAAAAAAAACATACAATACCCCCCCCAACATTACAACCCACCACCCACATACCCCTAATCTAACCCAAACCCCCCTTAAATAAACCTAAATAATAAATAAAACATAAAGGCCCCTGAAGATCTTCCTACCTTATCTTCACCATACCAGGTTCACAGATCCATCCTGAAGAGCTCCTCCGATGTCCTGATCCAAGCCCAAGCGGGGGGCTGAAGATGTCCATGATCCGGTAGAAGTCTTCATTCAAGCGGGGCAGAAGAGGTCTTCCATCCGATTGAAGTCTTCATCCAAGCGGGGCAGAAGAGGTCTTCCATCCGATTGAAGTCTTCATCCAGGCGGCATCTTCTATCGACATCCATCTGGAGCGGAGCGGCAGCATCCTGAAGACCTCCGACGCGGAACATCCATCCTGGCCGATGACTGAACGACGAATGACGGTTCCTTTAAATGACGTCATCCAAGATGGCGTCCCTCGAATTCCGATTGGCTGATAGGATTCTATCAGCCAATTGGAATTAAGGTAGGAATATTCTGATTGGCTGATGGAATCAGCCAATCAGATTTAGCTCGCATTCTATTGGCTGATCGGAACAGCCAATAGAATGCAAGCTAAATCTGATTGGCTGATAGAAGATAGAAGATGCCGCCTGGATGAAGACTTCAATCGGATGGAAGACCTCTTCTGCCCCGCTTGGATGAAGACTTCAATCGGATGGAAGACCTCTTCTGCCCCGCGTGGATGAAGACTTCTACCGGATCATGGACATCTTCAGCCCCCCGCTTGGGCTTGGATCAGGAGATCGGAGGAGCTCTTCAGGATGGATCGGTGAACCTGGTATGGTGAAGACAAGGTAGGAAGATCTTCAGGGGCTTAGTGTTAGGTTTATTTAAGGGGGGTTTGGGTTAGATTAGGGGTATGTGGGTGGTGGGTTGTAATGTTGGGGGGGGGTATTGTATGTTTTTTTTACAGGCAAAAGAGCTGAACTTCTTGGGGCATGCCCCGCAAAGGGCCCTGTTCAGGGCTGGTAAGGTAAAAGAGCTTTTAACTTTAGTAATTTAAAATAGGGTAGGGCATTTTTTATTTTGGGGGGCTTTGTTGTTTTATTAGGGGGCTTAGAGTAGGTGTAATTAGTTTAAAATTGTTGTAATATTTTTCTTATGTTTGTAGATATTTTTTTATTTTTTGTAACTTAGTTCTTTTTTATTTTTTGTACTTTAGTTAGTTTATTTCATTGTAGTTATTTGTAGATATTGTATTTAATTAATGTATTGATAGTGTAGTGTTAGGTTTAATTGTAGGTAATTGTAGGTATTTTATTTAATTAATTTAATGATAGTATAGTGTTAGGTTTAATTGTAACTTAGGTTATTTTACAGGTAATTTTGTAATTATTTTAACTAGGTAACTATTAAATAGTTCTTAACTATTTAATAGCTATTGTACCTGGTTAAAATAATTACAAAGTTGCCTGTAAAATAAATATTAATCCTAAAATAGCTATAATGTAATTAAAATTTATATTGTAGCTATATTAGGATTTATTTTACAGGTAAGTATTTAGCTTTAAATAATTTATTTAATAAGAGTTAATTAATTTCGTTAGATTAAAATTATATTTAATTTAGGGGGGTGTTAGTGTTAGGGTTAGACTTAGCTTTAGGGGTTAATACATTTATTAGAATAGCGGTGAGCTCCAGTCGGCAGATTAGGGGTTAATAATTGAAGTTAGGTGTCGGCGATGTTAGGGAGGGCAGATTAGGGGTTAATACTATTTATTATAGGGTTAGTGAGGCGGATTAGGGGTTAATAACTTTATTATAGTAGCGCTCAGGTCCGCTCGGCAGATTAGGGGTTAATAAGTGTAGGCAGGTGGAGGCGACGTTGTGGGGGGCAGATTAGGGGTTAATAAATATAATATAGGGGTCGGCGGTGTTAGGGGCAGCAGATTAAGGGTACATAAGGATAACGTAGGTGGCGGCGCTTTGCGGTCGGCAGATTAGGGGTTAATAAGTGTAGGTAGCTGGCGGCGACGTTGTGGGGGGCAGGTTAGGGGTTAATAAATATAATATAGGGGTCGGCGGTGTTAGGGGCAGCAGATTAGGGGTACATAAGGATAACGTAGGTGGTAGCGCTTTGCGGTCGTCAGATTAGGGGTTAATAAGTGTAGGTAGCTGGCGGCGACATTGTGGGGGGCAGGTTAGGGGTTAATAAATATAATATAGGGGTCGGCGGTGTTAGGGGCAGCAGATTAGGGGTACATAAGGATAACGTAGTTGGCGGTCAGCAGATTAGGGGTTAAAAAAATTTAATCGAGTGGCGGCGATGTGGGGGGACCTCGGTTTAGGGGTACATAGGTAGTTTATGGGTGTTAGTGTACTTTAGAGTACAGTAGTTAAGAACTTTATGAACCGGCGTTAGCCCAGAAAGCTCTTAACTACTGACTTTTTTCCTGCGGCTGGAGTTTTGTCGTTAGATTTCTAACGCTCACTTCAGACACGACTCTAAATACCGGAGTTAGAAAAATCCCATTGAAAAGATAGGATAAGCAATTTACGTAAGGGGATCTGCGGTATGGAAAAGTCGCGGCTGAAAAGTGAGCGTTAGACCCTTTTTTGAGTGACTCCAAATACCAGAGTTAGCCTAAAACCAGCGTTAGGAGCCTCTAACGCTGGTTTTCACGGCTAACGCCAAACTCCAAATCTAGGCCATAGAAAGCTATTGGTATCAATTTTATTGCTGTATGATAACGGCATTGTAGACAATACAGAAATGGGTGATGTTGACCCCCCTTCTTGTTGTCAAGGACGCATTGCCCACCTTTGTCCCAATTCCTCAAAGGAAGTGCCTTCAAAGTAATCTTAGCATATGGCACTCTCAAGTTTTAATGCCCATATATGGAATTTACTGCTCTGTCTGTGTAATAAAATTACAGAAACCCCCTAGGATGACACAGACCCCCTGTAGACAACAGACATCCAGTCTGAACTGATATTTGAATATTTAAAAAATGACCACGGATTGTGGCCCTTATCATCAAGTGTGGACTACCCCATACTGAGTTCAAACACACGAAGTTCAGACTTAAGTCTCTATGCAAAATAGCAGGAGAAAACAGAGAACCATCTTTAACCCTGTGAGTGCTAAAAGCATATAAGAATTTAAATCTTAATAGCAGAAAGAGAAGTTAAAAACTCATCTATATGAATTGTATAATTTTCAAATGTTTAATTTATACTCAGATCATATTGAAAATTTCTATATATACATATATATATATATATATATATATATATATATATATATATATATTGCTCTGAAAATTATACTATATTGGATAAAAGTCTGCTGTATTGAATAATTAGCTACATTGATAAATTTAAAATGTGTTCCAAAAATCTCAGAATAATAACACTGCTCCTTTTATTTCAGACATCTGATAAGTGCATGTGTAATTGGTGCTTTAAATTATAGCATATGTTTTTATACACTCAGCAAGATATATACTGAAGATGGAATATACTGTATTTATATTAATATGGAATAATAATCAAATTTAAATATAGCTATATAAAAATTACATCAGACTGCTACTCACAAGGTATGTATGTGATATTAAAATGATAACTGGAAAAGGTGGAAACATTATATCAGGATATGAACTAAAATACTAATTAAATTCATGCTGAAAGTGTTAAAAATCCTTTTAAGTGCCATAATGAATGGAATATACTTGTGTTTAATATTGATACACACCTCTTCATTAGTATCAGATAGTCCCATATATGTGGACCAGATTAATTTATTAATATCAGGAAATAGTGAGTATATTAAACATACATTTAAAAATATATAAGAATATCTGTATTTTCTGTAGCAGTATTGATAATGAAACAGTTTTTCTATGTCTGCTGCCCCCTAATGGACTAAAACTGGTATAAAAGTCAAACGGTTTGACTGTTAAAAGACATGCATTCCCCCGAGGGCCAATGAGAGACAAGCTTTGATAAGGGTGTTCCCAGTTTTCACCAATGATTATAGAATGGAGGTGGGTTTTAATCACCTGATATAAACCTTTACACAACAAGTGAACAGGGCTGCTGAATGCTGTTTACACAGACTACTAAATTGACCTGCTGCCTCGGATTCTAGTCCCTATAAAGCAAATTTGAACCTGATATTCACTTCCAGATGTGTATAACCTGATATATGATGGTGATAAATAATTTATTGGAAAAATCTGACCTCTTATATGGTTCTGGCAATGTATAAGTGATTGTTAAGTATATTTAATATTTAAATCAAGGTATTCTAAAGCTATAGCTAAATTGTAGCTGATATTTGAAGGGATATTTTATAGTCACGTTGCTAGTATTAAATAGACCAGTATATTTCATATATTAAGCACACTAGTGCTAAGATAATTACCATTGAGAAAAGAGTCAGACATTAATATTTATTAAATCATTGGAGCTACTGTGATATATTATAAAAATTGCATTTATTATTGTACTTAAATTTCTGGTGGTTTAATTGAAGTTATATATAACCATTTGTGGGCTAGATAGTTTAATTATACTTTTCTGAAAGTTCCCTTAATAAGCGATTCATTGTGAGTAAGGTTAATTTTTAGAGATATATTTTATGGGCTGGTTATGTATATAATAATTGCAACAGCATAGACATACTTATATTGGCCATAAGTAATAAGATATTTATTATGTAAATATAATCATTGTGTCTATAAAGATAACTAATCAGAATAAAGGATTAAATATACATTTTTAATAATAATATTGTTGTCAAATTTATAGATATCTCTATAGTGATATTTTGGATTACACTACAGAGCTCTCACTGAAGTGTATTGACAAAGTTCTGCTAAATTAATTGTAGATATCGCTGACAATAGTTTAATACTGTTATTAATTATTAATATTCATAATTACAATACGTAACACGTTGGAGGACACTCCTGAGACGTATCAACATAATTGTAGGTTACTGCTGAGATAATAATAAATAATATTGTAACCTAGTATATACAACAAAGTATTAGTTTGAACAGCCTTAAATTCTTGGCTGTACCACAATGTGTTGCAGCCAAGTGATCAAGTAAATTTCTATTTATCCTAAAAGGGACATAACAGTTCCCTAATGTGTTAAAACCTTTTCTATTGCACTGTTACATGCAAATAAATATGATCGTAACCCCCTGCAAAGTGGTTAAGCACAAAGTTAAAGAAAGCTCCAGAACAGGAATGCACTACTGGAAGCTGGCTTATGATTCGTGTCTACACAGGTATGCCTCTTGTAATTGGCTTACCCAGATGTGTTTAGCTAAGCCCCAGTAGTGCTTTGCTATTCTTCTTGAGCTGACTTTAAGTATATGTGTTTAAATAATTTGCAGGGGTTAAATACCTAGTTACATGCAACCAATGCAAATATAAAAATGATCTTACATGTTGCAACATTTTCTTCTTGCAATGTTATGCCCCTTTAAAAGAAAATCTATGGAAAATAAAATAAAACATGTTCCCTTTAATTTGTTTGCAAGACTTGTTATACCAGCATTATAATAGACAATTTAAGAGAAATGTCTCTTTTATGTTTATTTTTGTATAAGAAATATCTGGTTTTGTATGCTGACACCCCAACCCAATAAAATTGGTTGATCTTACATGGAAATCATATCTCCTTATTTTATTACTTTCAATACACACACATGCTTCCTTATCTTATCTCTGTCTGTATACCAAACTCCAATACTTCCATTGAGAGTCTAACTTATACTGTTAATAACCAAATAGTGAAGCCAAAGCTTCAAGATAGAGAAAGTGCGCTAACAAGCTGAATAACCAAATAGTGAAGCCAAAGCTTCAAGATAGAGAAAGTGCGCTAACAAGCTGAATAACCAAATAGTGAAGCCAAAGCTTCAAGATAGAGAAAGTGCGCTAACAAGCTGAATAACCAAATAGTGAAGCCAAAGCTTCAAGATAGAGAAAGTGCGCTAACAAGCTGAATAACCAAATAGTGAAGCCAAAGCTTCAAGATAGAGAAAGTGCGCTAACAAGCTAACTTATACTGTTGACTATGTTTACGCTGCTTTTTTTTATTGCCAATTCTTAAGTATCGAAATCTTCAGAATAGATGGGGAAACCACAGATAAAAGGACACATTTCAAATACCAAAATAATTGTAAAGTAACTATTTGCAAACAATATAATAAACTCTAGAAGGTAAAATTGATGATTGGGATAATTTAACAGTACACTGCCCCTTTAAACTATAGCAGCTAGAGACTAACCTTAAATTAGAATTACTTTGATATCCTTAATGTTGTTTAGTAGGAAACAGAAGAAAATAATACATAGAGCAGATATGAATTTTGATAGTAAATTATATTTATGTATTTCTTAGAAATATCTGTAGATAAATTATAGATGAATTATTTATCTTTCTTTTATTTTTTTTAAATATATCTACAATAACACAATTTTCTTTGAAATGTAACAAGGCACTTTAAAAAAAAAAAAAAGAAATAGAAAAAAGAAAAGAATAATATGCAGTATGTAAGATTTGTGTGAGATTTATTTTTAAAATGTTGCAGCACCCTCTTGTGTCGTTTATAGTCTATGAAATAATTTAAAGTAACATTAAGAAACAAAATTCTAGACATATAAATATATTTTTACTAAGAAGTAATTATGGTAGCAAGGGAAATATGAATAAGTAATTAGTTTCACATGAAGACAAAAGAAACTGCTGTTCCTCTCCAGTGCAAGAACATCACACCAATTTCCTCCATTACATAATACCCGACTGAAACCTCCACAACTCTTTAAATGGACATTCCACAAACATAATAAAATATTCTAATTCATTAGATAAAATGGACAGCGTAGTCAATTTAAATGTATACAATTGCATTTGAAGTTTAAATAGGAGCATTTATGTAATACACCTTATCCTTTCTGTAGTTTAGTAATAACAATGTTTCTGTAGATTGGTTAAAGGGACATGCAACCCTACATGCAATTTTCCAATGTACTTATATTATTACATTTGCTTTGTTTTTTGGGTATCCTTTGCTGAATGGTAGACTCTGGAGCAGTAACGCACTACTAGAAGGTAAATGAAAACATGTGGTGAGACAAGAAGCATATATGTGCACCCACCAATCGCCAGCTAGCTCTCAGCGAACGGCGAGAGGCTGTAGCTCACAAGGCTGAGACATTACTGAAACACTGAACTGTTTTTCCTGATGCTGTATCAGTGAATGATTTATTTACAGAATAGTTTAAATTATATCATTTCTAATTATAAAAAAATGTTGAAGAGTTCTGGGAGTTCTAGATACTTTACATTTCCAATGGGCTATCTATGGTAAGTGTCCTGATGATGATGACGATAAAAGCTATTTTTTAGAACATCTTATTTATCGTTTTATTTAAAGGGGCATACCCCCCAAACAATTATTCACAATTGACATAAAGCATACCTTTTTTTAAAAAAGATTTTCTAATTGACTTCTTTTATCAAATTTTCTTTGTTTTCTTGGGGTATTCTTAGTGGGAAAGCACGGAGGTAAGGTCAGGAGTGTGCACATGTCAGCAGCGCACTATATGGCAGCACTATTTCCTGTCATGTAGTGCTCCAGATAAGGGCATGTTACCTTCGGGAAGAGGGCCCAACGGCACTACTGAAGGGTAAAAAGGGAATATAATGATTGATAATTACAACTGAGAGAAGAAATAAATTTACCCTCAGTGTTATAATAAATAGTCTGATGGTTTGGTGCTATGTACATCACTAGACAAAAACCAACTTAGAGGTATAACCTCTACAAAAAGTACATAGGTTTAGCACTCAAATTCCCTTTAAAGGTAATATAGACAGAGTATAGAGTGGCGGATGAACTAGGCTATTAAAATATAACTTTTATTGGGACTTACTAAAAAATGGAAAGACAAAACAATTAAAATTACAGAAACTTGGATCCATCAAATTGAGGACAGCAATGTAAATACCACAGGATACGAACTTATATGTTATCAGAGATATAATATATCTAGTTGGTACCTCTAGGTGCCCCAACTACTTGATGAGATTATCTAAATCTGTCTATTAGTGGTAATGCGTACCCAGTTATAACTTAACTAAATATACTTGGTGTGTGATAAATCTTTATGCACCTTATTGATGTTCACTACATGAGGTGGTTATGGTATATTGTGGTATACCATGTACATAAAATTCATATAATATGTAAAGTATAGAGAGCGTTGTTAATTATACGTAACTGGTATTATACCCAAATGATTATATCTTTGTTCAACAAGGGTGTATATTGCGAACTAAATTGGTCAAGAATTACACTGACTCTGGTTGATAATAATCAAAATTATATTCCACTCAAAGTCTAATGTATATCTTCTGGGTAATAAAGATATTGGTAGCAACTTGGATTAAAGCATAAATATACCTCTATATATTGTACCAGTTATATTATGTGAAAAAGTATCTCTTCTGAGCCCAATTATGGTTATTCGCTCATGTATAGAATTTAGTTTAATAATTGGCTACTTATTGTTTGGTCACCAACTGGTTAAAGGTAATTGTATGCAATATATATCATTGCGTGCTGTCAAACTCACTTCCAATCACGTAATTACAAAATATAATAGTATGGTATATATGTTACACCATCATTAATGTATGTTATGATGTAATCAATACTCTATATCGATTGCGCTCACTCACTTATAACTATTTAGTAGCATATAGTAGCTTATAGGGTAAATACCACAAACGTTTTTTGCAGTACCACTAAGTGTTGCTAGATTTCCATCAAATTCCGTAATGACACATATAATAGTATTACTGTATATATTAGACCACTGCTGATATATGCAATGGTGTAACCGGTTATAGTGTTAACCGATACTATATATTGTGTGCACTTATAAACTTTTATCTAGTTGATAGCACTTAGGACTCAACCTTAGCTGTTATTATTACAGCATCACTGATATCGATATGTGAGCTGACTAAGCTTTCTACATAACAAGAGAAGTTAATTATAGATATTGATATAGAGAGCCGTATGCCCCATATTCACCATGGATAGACAATATTTATTCAAAAATAGCACCGGAATTAAACGGTATCTGTGATACTCATATGTTTTAACTCTATCCCTTTGGTTATAACCAACTCTGTAAATCTTTGCTTGTAGCCATACCCAAGTGGTATAGTTTGAATTGCTTATTGATATAAAATGCTTAAATTCAGTCTGGCAGACCCCAGTAAGTTAGATTCAGAAGTTGCGTCTAGGCTTTAACAATAGATATAGCTGTATTTTTTTGTTAGGCTGCTAATAAGCTTTGACGAAATAAGTCATATAATTAAAGATAGATTTTAGTTTCTGCTAAATTAAAACCACATTAACACGGAGCCCATCAACTCCCAACCTGTTACCTATCTACATTTCTATTTAACTCTTTTTAAACCATTGTTCTGTTGCCGCACCCAGTGACGTATTATCATTACAAAGTCCAATGAACAAACAGGCCGTAATGCTAACTCAAACACTGTTCGGCAATATCATTCATCATATCTTAATGTTATCCCTATATAACTTACAATCTCACACAATTGTTTATGCACATGTCTTAAAAAACATTTACACAAATTTTGTTTATTTGTAACATTCCTCACTAGGATTTTAAATAAAATATATGAATAAAAAAAATATAAGTATCAACGTATACAACTTTGGATGTTACTAACCCTCTTCTTTACATTGCAATTACCTTGTCACTAACCACAATGGGGTCCATCCCCAGTGCACGCCTCTCTTCCTCCATACTGTGGGTGTACTCTAAAACCTCATGCTTTGACTACACAAACACGCCTTTTGCCTGTAGATCGATGCATGGAATGCTTTTAAACTTTATGTAAGTAATGTACAGGTTGCATTGCCTAGTGCCTAAACCATCTTCCACATCACTATCTATAATTAAAATAATATGCCACCTATCACCATATAATGTGTTTATTCAGAATGAGTTTCTCAACTATGGTCATATCTGTACATATAGTAACTTCCGTAACCTACATATTTATCTGTGAGACTACACACAATAATAATGGCAATCTGAAGGTGAAAGTAGTTAGAAAGGTTATTATCCATAAATCCACTCTGCTAGTGCATATATAATATGCATATGTTTCTTCTTTATTGAAGTTCCATAAGGAAAATGATACAGTCCTAAACTTTATTTACGGCTAGATTTAGAGTTTGGCGTTAGCCGTCAAAACCAGCGTTAGAGGCTCCTAACGCTGGTTTTGGGCTACCGCTGGTATTTAGAGTCTTGTAGGTAAGGGTCTAACGCTCACTTTCCAGCCGCGACTTTTCCATACCGCAGATCCCCCTACGCCATTTGCGTATCCTATCTTTTCAATGGGATCTTTCTAACTCCGGTATTTAGAGTCTTGGCTGAAGTGAGCGTTAGAAATCTAGCGACAAGACTCCAGCCGGAGAAAAAAGTCAGGAGTTAAGAGCTTTATGGGCTAACGCCGGTTTATAAAGCTCTTAACTACTGTGCTCTAAAGTACACTAACACCCATAAACTACCTATGTACCCCTAAACCGAGGCCCCCCCACATCGCCGCCACTCTATTATTTTTTTTTAACCCCTAATCTGCCGACCGCACACCGCCGCAACCTATGTTATCCCTATGAACCCCTAATCTGCTGCCCCTAACACCGCCGACCCCTATATTATATTTATTAACCCCTAATCTGCCGCCACCAATGTTGCTGCTACCTACCTACAATTATTAACCCCTAATCTGCCGACCGGACCTCACCGCTACTATAATAAAGTTATTAACCCCTAATCCGCCTCACTCCCGCCTCAATAACCCTATAATAAATAGTATTAACCCCTAATCTGCCCACCCTAACATCACCGACACCTAACTACAAGTATTAACCCCTAATCTTCCGACCGGACCTCACCGCTACTCTAATAAATTTATTAACCCCTAAAGCTAAGTCTAACCCAAACACTAACACCCCCCTAAGTTAAATATAATTTTTATCTAACGAAATAAATTCAATCTTATTAAATAAATTATTCCTATTTAAAGCTAAATACTTACCTGTAAAATAAACCCTAATATAGCTACAATATAAATTATAATTATATTGTAGCTATTTTAGGAATAATATTTATTTTACAGGCAACTTTGTAATTATTTTAACCAGGTACAATAGCTATTAAATAGTTAATAACTATTTAATAGCTACCTAGTTAAAATAATTACAAAATTACCTGTAAAATAAATCCTAACCTAAGTTACAATTAAACCTAACACTACACTATCATTAAATTAATTAAATAAAATACCTACAATTATCTACAATTAAATCTAACACTACACTATCAATAAATTAATTAAATAAAATACCTACAAAAAAATACAAATAAATAAACTAACTAAAGTACAAAAAATAAAAAAGCTAAGTTACAAAAAATAAAAAAATTAATTACAAACATAATAAAAATATTACAACAATTTTAAGCTAATTACACCTACTCTAAGCCCCCTAATAAAATAACAAAGCCCCTCAAAATAAAAAAATGCCCTACCCTATTCTAAAATTAAAATAGAAAAGCTCTTTTACCTTACCAGCCCTTAAAAGGGCCTTTTGCGGGGCATGCCCCAAAGAATTCAGCTCTTTTGCCTGTAAAAAAAAACATACAATACCCCCCCAACATTACAACCCACCACCCACATAACCCTAATCTAACCCAAACCCCCCTTAAATAAACCTAACACTAAGCCCCTGAAGATCTTCCTACCTTGTCTTCACCATGCCAGGTATCACCAATCGGTCCAGGCTCCGAAGTCTTCATCCAAGCCCAAGCGGGGGCTGGAGATCCATCATCCGGCTGAAGTCTTCTATCAAGCGGCAAGAAGAAGTCCAGAAGAGGCTCCAAAGTCTTCATCCTATCCGGGCAGAAGAGGAGATCCGGACCGGCAACCATCTTCATCGAAGCGGCATCTTCTATCTTCATCCGATGACGAGCAGCTCCATCTTGAAGACCTCCGGCGCGGATCCATCCTCTTCTTCCGACGTCCTAAGTCTGAATGAAGGTTCCTTTAAATGACGTCATCCAAGATGGCGTCCCTCAAATTCCAATTGGCTGATAGGATTCTATCAGCCAATCGGAATTAAGGTAGGAAAAATCTGATTGGCTGATGGAATCAGCCAATCAGATTCAAGTTCAATCCAATTGGCTGATCCAATCAGCCAATCAGATTAAGCTTGCATTCTATTGGCTGATCGGAACAGCCAATAGAATGCAAGCTCAATCTGATTGGCTGATTCAATCAGCCAATCAGATTTTCCCTACCTTAATTCCGATTGGTTGATAGAATCCTATCAGCCAATTGGAATTCGAGGGACGCCATCTTGGATGACGTCATTTAAAGGAACCTTCATTCGGACTTAGGACGTCGGAAGAAGAGGATGGATCCGCGCCGGAGGTCTTCAAGATGGAGCCGCTCGTCATCGGATGAAGATAGAAGATGCCGCTTCGATGAAGATGGTTGCCGGTCCGGATCTCCTCTTCTGCCCGGATAGGATGAAGACTTTGGAGCCTCTTCTGGACTTCTTCTTGCCGCTTGATAGAAGACTTCAGCCGGATGATGGATCTCCAGCCCCCGCTTGGGCTTGGATGAAGACTTCGGAGCTTGGACCGATCGGTGATACCTGGCATGGTGAAGACAAGGTAGGAAGATCTTCAGGGGCTTAGTGTTAGGTTTATTTAAGGGGGGTTTGGGTTAGATTAGGGGTATGTGGGTGGTGGGTTGTAATGTTGGGGGGGTATTGTATGTTTTTTTTACAGGCAAAAGAGCTGAATTCTTTGGGGCATGCCCCGCAAAAGGCCCTTTTAAGGGCTGGTAAGGTAAAAGAGCTTTTCTATTTTAATTTTAGAATAGGGTAGGGCATTTTTTTATTTTGGGGGGCTTTGTTATTTTATTAGGGGGCTTAGAGTAGGTGTAATTAGCTTAAAATTGTTGTAATATTTTTATTATGTTTGTAATTAATTTTTTTATTTTTTGTAACTTAGCTTTTTTATTTTTTGTACTTTAGTTAGTTTATTTATTTGTATTTATTTGTAGGTATTTTATTTAATTAATTTATTGATAGTGTAGTGTTAGGTTTAATTGTAACTTAGGTTAGGATTTATTTTACAGGTAATTTTGTAATTATTTTAACTAGGTAACTATCAAATAGTTATTAACTATTTAATAGCTATTGTACCTGGTTAAAATAAATACAAAGTTGCCTGTAAAATAAATATTATTCCTAAAATAGCTACAATATAAGTATAATTTATATTGTAGCTATATTAGGATTTATTTTACAGGTAAGTATTTAGCTTTAAATAGAAAAAGTTATTTAATAAGAGTTAATTTATTTCGTTAGATTTAAATTATATTTAATTTAATACACATACATAAATGAATACATATGTATACACACACACACACACACATATACGCATACATATACACATACATACATACACACACACACACATGTATATATTTATATATATACACATACATAAATGCATACATATGTATATACACACACATATATAAAAATACAGGGCATTATAGTTTTTTATTAAACAAATCTAGCATTTTTTTTTAATGGAAAAAAAAAAACCTACACTTTGGGGCCTCAAAGTTGGTGGGAAAAGTGCCTTTACATTGCGGTCTATGGGAACTCAACTCTGTGTTCCCATAGACCACAATGTAAATATATATGTCTATGCTTATCTACATATATATCTATGTGTTAATATGTGTACATACACATATTACCACATAAATATAAATGTATATATTCATATACATATATTTAAAAATGCTGCCCATCCTTGCGCTACTTACCCCCTTTGCTGCGCTATGTTCTGATGTCGTCTCCGACGGGATCAGAACAAAGCTCCCATAGAAGCCTATGGAAGGGGGCTCTCGTGATTTACTTGTAAAATCTGCAGACATTAAGATCGCTATTTAGTGCTTCACTCTAATCTAATAATGGGCCTAGCACACTTTCGGGTGAGTGCTTGAGCATAAAAAAGAGAAGGATTTTTAGGGCACCCCATAGAAATATATGGGGAAAAAGATCTAGCGCGGCCATGATATTCCACCTCCAGATATTAGTGAGTCTTTCACTCACACTTAATTTTTATTTTCAACTTGTAATACCAGCGCAAACTTGGGAGCATTATTGCTTTACCTTGAGTGCATTTGGCTCTCGAAAGTGATATAAATGTATCACTCTATTTGTAACCTAGGCCATAATGTTCTCTATACATGTTGATTCGAATGGACCTCTACAATTTGAATTATACAAGTGATGTTTTTTTCCAATTGAGATATTTTACATTGAATTTTAAATTATGTAAAATTAAAGTGTGTTTTGTAATATTACTTGCATACAGCACTAATAATCTTGGGGCAATAGTAATACACAATCTTTTATGCCAATAATATTTAATTTCCAGTTTTAAGAGCTTATGTCCTTGTAGGATTCTATTTTTTGCATATTGTTTTACAATGTGGTTCTAAATAAGACGTTTATATCAGTTCATAAAGCTTTTTTTATTGTTTATTATTCATGATTTCCTGATAATATATTTTATTTGCTGTCTTCAGCTATGAACCCATCAAATCAAAGAATATACTAGAGGGATTAAGCCCATAGCATATATATCAATTTTATGGCAGGTTATTGGGTTAGCTAAGTTTAGTCTATTCACATTGTTTGGCTGTTCATTTATCTCCAAAAGCCATCAATTATATCACTTGTAGGCCAAATTTTCTTAATCGACACACTAAAAATAAAAACAGATTTCATGCAGCAGTGAGTGTCTGAAAAAAGGTTTTAATGATTTTAACATACACTGTTTTGATTTACATTTTTAATTTAATTAAATATTTCCTGATGAAATATACTATTGTTCATGGGGCATAATTTATAGCTTCTAAAAAAAACAGCTTGCTGTGTTTTCAGTTTTGTAGTCTGAAGACAAAATAAAACACTCTCTGAATCTGTTTGCTTTAGATTTTCTTGCTGGCTAGTGTAAGAGAACTCTTCTGACCTTTTACAATAACAGCATTTCTTTAAAAAAATAAACATATGTTGTGGGACTTCAGTGATCTCTATTGCTGACATATATTTAGTTATAAGATAAACAGATTTTTATGCCCTGATTTAGCATTGAAGGGGAATTAAACACTGTGAAATTGTTCCTCCGCTAACTCATTTGTATCTGACCTTAACTAGCCTCAGCAGAGGCCATAAGACATGGCTTTTTAACCGGGGGAGACTTAGGTTACAACATGACTGCGCTTTATAGAAACTTAAAATTTACAGTTAATTCTTCATTATTAAAACAGCTATTTTTTTCTTCTTAAAATACATTTGCATATTACTCCCAGGATAATTTGCTTTGAATACATGATTTTATCTAGATTTTTTTTTAGGGCTAGTTCACAAGTGGCGCGCTAACAATAGCTTGTACAACATTCAAATATTGTGTCTGGGTTAACTTGCAAACGTATTACAAGTTAAAAGTAAACAAGTACGCACAAGAGCAAACTAAATTTGCACTAGTCAGTTTAGCGCGACTGAAGACGCACATAAAACATAAAGGGTTAGTGCTAAATTAAAAGTTGCACCAAGCACAATATAAATACATTCTAATAATGTATTACACTCATATATACGCTATCAAACAAAAAATATTGATATAAATATAAAAAAAATGTTTAAGTACTCCAATTAACATATAGCCCTTGCCTAAATGACATCAACAATTCAGTAAAAAGGCCTAGAATATATATACTCAGCTTCCTTTATATAGTTTTTAGAGCAGGCAGGTCCTGCATCATTGTCATTCCCTTTTATGTGATATAGCGCTTTACTTAAATATTTGGTCTAACATACTCAATTTACCACCTCCCCCCCCACCTTAATATATCTCCTATTTCAGGAGAGTGAATTATGTGGTTTCTTTACCCAATACCACACCTTATTTCTCCTTTTTATAAATATGTCTTGCACTATCCTATATTATAAAAGACAAGTGTTTGTCTGAAGCCGTCATGCGCAGTACAGACAAACACTTGGCCTTAGACAGCTGATCGCACGCGCACCCACCCGACCTGACAGCAGCGCGAGGACCGGGCAGCACAGCTGATCGCACGCGCACCCACCCGACCTGACAGCAGCGCGAGGACCGGGGTGAAAAACAGCGGCGCGAGGACCGGCATGTGAAGAGGAGAGAGAGAGAGAGAGAGAGAGAGAGAGGAGAGAGAGAGAGGAGAGAGAGAGAGGAGAGAGAGAGAGGAGAGAGAGGAGAGAGAGGAGAGAGAGGAGAGAGAGGAGAGAGGGAGAGAGAGAGAGAGAGAGAGAGAGAGAGAGAGAGAGAGAGAGAGAGAGAATTACATATAACACAACACGGCCCGTGTGAACGGGCTTTAGGACTAGTAAACTTATATTGGCACTACATTTCCTCCAAGCTGAGCAAGATTGTTTAGTATTATTTTCCTTTCTCACAAATAATATTTTCCTAAGCAATTCTTATATAACTATCGAGCTTACACTGAGGTTTACCTTGTTGTTATATATCTCTAAATAGCTCTTATACCATTACTTAACTTATGTTTGATATTTACCTGGTTATTTACAATATATCCCAATTATAGCTTTAAAAAACATAAAACAGAGGTTCTTCATTAAGGGCTCATGAGTGGCCCTATCACATCACTGCTTACCTGCCCTATACTGTACTACAACATCTTGGCGGTCTCTATATGGCCACTTACATCTTGCAGCAGGTTTAATGTTTGAACAGAGTTTATTGTTTATAGCTAATAGGTAATCTGTCATTTAACTATACTATGCACCTAGGTGACCTTGTTTTGGCAGTTTACTCTGTAACAATTTATTTTTCTTTTCATTATGTATGGAAAAGCAATACTTGTTGTTTGGCAAAGAACCTCAATAAAAATTTGTTTTAAAATTTAAAAAAAAAAAAAAAAAAAAAAAAAAAAAATGTGTAAGTGTTAAAATGTATATGGTATATACAGTTTGAGGGTCAGTAAAACAAAAACTACATGCACTAATGAATTAAACACATCATTTTACACTAGAATGTCCCTTTACAGTTTTATTATTCTGGGCCTAACTCATTAGATTAGAATTTGATACCTCTTAATATTTTATATATATTATTTAACAGTTTGCTGTACATTTTAGCGCTGACAAAAACCACAATTTTATTATGTGATTTTCAGTTATTGGTACATACTAAAGAACAACAAAATAACTATAATATGAATAATAGGCTTTAGTAGAGTTTATATATGAGGCATGCTGATATCTATTCTCCCTCATTATATCTACACATGTAAAGTAACAAACTGTCATTCATTGAATTAGATCAATCACCTGAACACAAGACAATTCTATCAACCAGCAATGTTATTAAAGGGACACTAAAGACTTTCGGCTAGATTACGAGTTTTGCAGTAAGCTGAAAAAGCAGCGTTAACAGGTCCTAACGCTGCTTTTTCACTACCGCTGCTATTACGAGTCTTGCAGGTTTAGGGGCACCGCACACTTTTTGGGCCTTACCGCAAACTGACTTTCGTAAACTTCGTAAACCCTTTTTTCTATGGGACTTCCATAGCGCCGGTATTACGAGTCTGTCCTGGGAGGCCAAAAAGTGAGCGGTACACCCTCTACCTCCAAGATTCCTAACGCATTCTAAAGTCAGTAGTTAAGAGTTTTATGGTACAACGCCGTAACATAAAACTCATAACTAAAGTGCTAAAAAGTACACTAACACCCATAAACTAACTATTAACCCCTAAACCGAGGCCCTCCCGCATCGCAAACACTAGTTAAATATTACCCCTAATCTTCCGCCCCTAACATCGCCACCACCTACATTATACTTATTAACCCCTAATCTGCTGTCCCCTACGTCGCTGACACTATATTAAATGTATTAACCCCTAAATCTAAGTCTAACCCTAACCCTAACACCCCCTAACTTAAATATAATTTAAATAAATCTAAGGAAAATTACTATAATTAACTAAATTATTCTTATTTAAAACTAAATACTTACCTATAAAATAAACCCTAAGCTAGCTACTATATAACTAATAGTTACATTGTAGCTAGCTTAGGGTTTATTTTTATTTTACAGGCAAGTTTGTATTTATTTTAACTAGGTAGAATAGTTACTAAATAGTTATTAACTATTTACTAACTACCTAGCTAAAATAAATACAAATTTACCTGTAACATAAAACCTAACCTAAGTTACACTAAGATCTAACACTACACTATAATTAAATAAATTCCCTACATTAAATACAATTAAATAAATTAAATTAAATTAGCTAAATTACAAAAACAAACAAACACTAAATTACAGAAATTAAAAAAACAAATTACAGATTTTTAAACTAATTATACCTAATCTAATAGCCCTATCAAAATAAAAAAGCCCCCCGAAAATAAAAAAAACCCCTAGCCTTAACTAAACTATCAATAGCCCTTAAAAGGGCCTTTTGCAGGGCATTGCCCCAAAGTAATCAGCTCTTTTACCAGTAAAAAAAAAAATACAAACAACCACCCCAACAGTAAAACCCACCACCCACACAACTAACCCCCAAATAAAATACTAACTAAAAAAACCTAAGCTCCCCATTGCCCTGAAAAGGGCATTTGGATGGGCATTGCCCTTAAAAGGGCATTTAGCTCTACTGCGGCCCAAAGCACTAACCTAAAAAATAAACCCACCCAATACACCCTTAAAAAAATCCTAACACTAACCCCCGAAGATTCACTTACCGGGAGAAGTCTTCATCCAAGCGGCAAGATGTCCTCAACGAAGCCGGCAGAAGTGGTCCTCCAGACAGCAGATGTCTTCATCCAGACGGCATCTTCTATTTTCATCCTTCTGGCGCAGAGTGGGTCCATCTTCAAGACATCCGACGCGGAGCATCCTCTTCAAACGACGGCTTCTTCGTAATGAATATCTCTTTAAGTGACATCATCCAAGATGGCATCCCTTAGATTCTGGTTGGCTGATAGAATTCTATCAGCCAATAGGATTGAGATGGCATTCTATTGGCTGTTCCAATCAGCCAATAGAATGCAAGCTCAGTCCTATTGGCTGATTGGATCAGCCAATAGGATTGAAGTTCAATCCTATTTGCTGAGCCAATCAGCCAATAGGATTTTTTCTACCTTAATTCCGATTGGCTGATAGAATTCTATCAGCCAATCGGAATCGAAGGGACGCCATCTTGGATGACATCACTTAAAGAGATATTCATTACGAAGAAGCCGTCATTTGAAGAGGATGCTCCACTTCAGATGTGTTGAAGATGGACCCGCTCCGCTCCGGAAGGATGAAAAAAGAAGATGCCATCTGGATGAAGACTTCTGCCCGTCTGGAGGACCACTTCTGCCTGTCTGGAGGACCACTTCTGCCAGCTTCGTTGAGGACATCTTGCCGCTTGGATGAAGACTTCTCCCGGTAAGTGAATCTTCGGGGGTTAGTGTTAGGATTTTTTAAGGGTGTATTGGGTGGGTTTATTTTTTAGGTTAGGGCTTTGGGCCTGCAAAAGAGCTAAATGCCCTTTTAAAGGCAATGCCCATCCAAATGCCCTTTTCAGGGCAATGGGGAGCTTAAGTTTTTTTAGTTAGGCTTTTATTTGGGGGGTTGGTTGTGTGGGTGGTGGGTTTTACTGTTGGGGGGGTTGTTTGTATTTTTTTTTACAGGTAAAAGAGCTGATTACTTTGGGGCAATGCCCCGCAAAAAGCCCTTTTAAGGCTAGGGTTTTTTTTTTATTTTGGGGGGGCTTTTTTTATTTTGATAGGGCTATTAGATTAGGTGTAATTAGTTTAAAGATCTGTAATTTGTTTTTTATTTTCTGTAATTTAGTGGGGCTTTTTTGTGATTTAGCTAATTTAATTTATTTAATTGTATTTAATTTAGTTAATTTATTTAATTGCAGTGCAGTGTTAGGTGTTTTTGTAACTTTGGTTAGGTTTTATTTTACAGGTCAATTTGTATTTATTTTAGCTAGGTAGTTATTAAATAGTTAATAACTATTTAATAACTATTAATAACTATTCTACCTAGTTAAAATAAATACAAACTTGCCTGTAAAATAAAAATAAACCCTATGCTAGCTTTGGGTTTATTTTATAGGTAAGTATTTAGTTTTAAATAGGAATAATTTAGTTAATTATAGTAATTTTATTTAGATTTATTTAAATTATATTTAAGTTAGGGGGTGTTAGGGTTAGACTTAGATTTAGGGGTTAATACATTTAATATAGTGGCGGCGATGTTGGGGCGGCAGATTAGGGGTTAATAAGTGTAGGTAGGTTGCGGCGACTTTGGGGGTGGCAGATTAGGGGTTAATAAATATAATGTAGGTGGCGGCAATGTTGGGGGCAGCAGATTAGGGGTTAATAAGTATAATGTAGGTGGCAGCGATGTCGGGGGCAGCAGATTAGGAATTAATAAGTGTAAGGTTAGGGGTGTTTAGACTCGGGTTCATGTTAGGGTGTTAGGTGTAAACATAAAATGTGTTTCCCCATAGGAATCAATGGGGCTGCGTTACTGAGTTTTATGCTGCTTTTTGGCAGGTGTTAGACTTTTTCTTAGCCGGCTCTCCCCATTGATGTCTATGGGGAAATAATGCACGAGCACGTACGACCAGCTCACCACTGACTTAAGCAGCGCTGGTATTGAAGTGCGGTATGGAGCAACATTTTGCTCTACTCTCACTTCTTGCCTTTTAACGCCGGGTTTGTAAAAACCTGTAATACCAGCGCTGCAGGTAAGTGAGCGGTGAGAAAAAACTGCTTGTTAGGACCGCATAGCTCCTAACACAAAACTCATAATCTGGCCGTTTGTGATTATACGATGTGTAGTAAAAACACTTTTCAATATACATGGTGGGTCTAAGAAATTTTCGTTTTGTCCGAAATTTTTTCAATGAATAGTTGGGAAATTAGTTACCCCAAATTTCATTGGCTGCACTATTTGGTATTCATTAAAACAAATCTTTATATTTAAAGCTACAGGTAAAAAAGGTTCACCTGTAGCTGTGTACTTAGCTTTCTTTTCTCTTCTTGCCAGAGCCCCAGCCATGCTAAAAGCAAGGCTTAATGCACTTGGCTCCTAGTACCTGCGCTGACTTTAGTGCAGGTCCTTGGAGAAGAGTGCGCTAAGTCTCCTGTTAGCACAGCCGGGGCTGTGACAAGAAGAGGATCGGGCTAGCTCGGCTCTCCAGCACGCAAAAGCTTAGTATAAACCTCCCCCCTCAAAAAATTAAAAGAAACAAATGAATTCTGACAAATTTCGTCAGTATTTTTTTTTTTCCGTTAATTTTCATTGGTGCATTTATTCGGATATTCATTTAATCAAAACATAGCAAACATCTGATTTTCGTTATGAATGTAAATTAGAAAGAAATGCACATCTCTAGCAGAGATTATCAGGAAAGGAACAACAAAATAATAAAGCATTTGCTAACATAATAAATGTGGCTACCTTTCCTTACTCTTGTTTAGCTCTTCCAAGGCAAGTCGTGGGTGGAGTTTAACTATTGAAAAACAATTGTAGCAGACAAGCTCTTAATGTATTCAAAACATTTTGAAAGTCATCCACTGTGGGCCAGATTACAAGTGGATTGTTATTATACGCTCTCGCACTGACTCAGCTGCACATGTCTGGTAGCGCTTGTATTACAATTTAAAAGTAAAGCGTTTTTGCTCTTGCGTTAACCCGAAACACGAAAAATTCCAAAGTTAGAATGTTGCAAACACGTTAATGTATTCTCCCATAGAAGTCAATGGAGCAAAAAAAGTGGGAAAAAACACCCTACTCGAGTATATATGTAAATATATATATATTTTATTTATTATTTATAATGATATGATTACTATTTGACTTTTAATTTTAGTTAACATCACTTTGATCACTGGAAAGTTATCTTCTATTTCCTTCTTGTAAAATCAGATTGTACAATTATCTGTTGTAAATGAAACTTTTCAGATTTGGCCTTGCATTTTTATGGGAGTCCTCCTCCACTCCATGTGCTTGCTCAGCTTTCAGTCATGAGATGACATCTTGGATAGGTCTAAGGGCAGCAGATGTACTTGCTGTGGAGATCCATTTTTTTATTTTTATTTTTACTACTGGAGAACATTAAGATTACTGGGAGCATATTGCTATCTACATGGGTGGCCACTGGATTATTCTAAGCAGTTTATGACTTTAGTTAATAATGCACTTGTACACACCACAAACAATATTACAATCAAGCTTGTCTCATATATAGACACTTGGCAGGCATACAGCATATCATGTGGTTTGTGATGTTAAATCAATTTCCTTAGCACTCATTACCAAATAACATATTAAAGACCATAGTATATGCAAATAAAGAGTGAATACTAAAAATGAGTTAAAAGTATACAAAATAGTATACTTAGGCCAAGAATACAAATCAGCACGGCCTCGCGCAAACAATAACCCTCATTTACAAGTTCTTGCTTACATTTTTCTTTTGAGTGCAATACAAAATGCTGCTTTTGCATTTAACACCTGCTATTGTGCATACAAATACACATACAAATGCTATAGAAATACATTTATGTAGGTGAATCAAGTATTAAATAAATATAAAACAACGGGTTAATAAAAACATTCTATCAAGAAGGATTACAGAGATAAAGAGATAATATATATATCAAGGGATAGAAGTGAGAAGGGGTTAAGGGTGTATGTGTGTATTTGTGTATATGTGTGTCTATGTGCATGCATGTGTCTTTGTGTGTGTGTGTCTTTGTGTGTGTGTGTCTTTGTGTGTGTGTGTGTGTATTTGTGTGCATGCATGTGTCTTTGTGTGTATGTGTCTTTGTGCGTGCATGTGTCTTTGTGTGTGTGTGTTTGTGTGTATTTGTGTGCATGCATGTGTCTTTGTGTGTATGTGTCTTTGTGCGTGCATGTGTCTTTGTGTGTGTGTGTTTGTGTGTATTTGTGTGTGTGCATGTGTACATGTATGTGTGTTTGTATTAGTGTGTCCGTGTTTTTTGTGTATGTGTATGTTTGTGTGTATGTGCATATTTGTATTTGTGTATATGTATGTGTGTCTGTGTGCGTGCATGTGTCTTTGTGTGTGTGTGCATGTGTCTGTGTGTGTTTGTATGTGTGTGTGTGCATGTGTACATGTATGTGTTTTTGTATTTGTGTGTCCGTGTTTTTTGTGTATGTGTTTGTGTATGTGTGTGTGTATGTGCATATGTGTATTTGTGTATATGTATGTGTGTCTGTGTTTTTGTGTATGTGTACTTGTGTGTATTTGTTTGTGTGTGTGTATATAAATGTGTATGTTTTAAATCTTATGTGGAAATTGTACAGTTGAAGTGTGTAGCAAAGATCTAAATGAAAAACTCCACTACTTATGCAGAATTTTTGCACTTGATCCGCTTTAAGTGCAAGTGTCATCCAACATGAATAATACATTTAGAAATCAATTATCAGAGGGAAATAATGCATCTGCTTTATTCCACATGAATAGTGTGCTCTGTACTACTGTGCACATGATAAATATTAAACATGAACTTGTATTACCAGTGCAAAAATGCAAGTGTTGCAATGTGCTCCAGTAATGTTACCCCTCTATACCGCTTTCATCCTTGCACTCTACGTGTAAGTTTGCCCTTAATGTTTAGGCATAACAAAATCTTAATATATTTCTAAAAATATATTAATAGATGTCATATGACTAGATGACCTTTTATCTGTAAACTTAACAACTGCTATTAACCAACAAATATCTCCATTAAATTCCATAAAGGTTTGTTTGTTGTTTTTCAGTTTTATCACTTACCACCTTTCATTTTTTAATGATGAATGTCTGTTTTTGCAGTTAATGGAGATTGTGCCTAAGTAGCTTTCTATATGATATTTTGAGCGTCACATTATTAGTACAAAACAAATGGAATCTACATGTTCAACCATGTACTCATCAAAAAAAGTACATTCTAATCTTAGCTTACTATGGACCTAATGAGAAAACGATTGATGGAACTATGATAAATGGAATTTTTGGCTTTAACAGTCTCGCAATCAATGGGTCCAGGTATATTTTAAAAGAAAGTGGACTGACCTTCTCAGTTCAGATGAGTGGAAATGTGCCATCCATAGGACACAAAAGAGATTGCAAATGGAGCAATAGTCTGACAAAAACGCCAGTGATCTTGGATCTTGGCGTGGGGTGGGGCCTGTATAAAAAACTGGTTTGTGTGTAGTAACAGTTCAGATAAATATATTAATGTAAATTAATTTACACAGTACGTTTAGTAGATTTCTCACAATGGAAAATTACGTCACTGAAAAGCTGGCGAGACTGATATGGATGAAAAGGTGCAGCTAAGATGGAGGACAGTGCTTTTAAAATGAGAAACTCACTGCAATGTTTCACCATTAAAATGCAGGTCACTCCCATGGAACACCCATAAAACTCCCACAGAACACATATATTTGTTAGGTCTGCGATCTAGCTTGTTGAAAAAAGAACAAAAATGTACTATTAAACCTATAGGAGCTGTGGGGATGTGCGTTTATTGTAAATATGTAAAGAATGTTTTATTTATATGTATTTGATTGTATAATGCTATAATGTGTATTTTAAGTACTGTTGTAATTTAAAAAATCGTGTTTTGCGCTTCTGGTTTTTTGTTTTTTTTAGTAAGAAGATTTTGTGTTTAGGATATTATTATTTCATAGAAGACAGTAGCTGCAGCTTTATAGTTTTTCATAGCTGCATATTTTTAACTTTGCACTTTGTAAAATGTGCTTTTTGGGAAATGACAGTTTTTTTTAATTTTCTATTTTTATTTGCGATATAAGTTCTCACTGTTCTGAATGTTTTTTACTTACAATATTGAGACCGCACTGTGGAAAATGTGTTTTATATTAATAATACGTTTGTCACAGTGTGGTCACAATAATATGGGCCAGATTAAAAGTTGCACACTAAGGGGCCTATTTAACAAATGTCTTGCGGACCTGATCCGACAGTGCGGATCAGGTCCGCAAGACATTGCTGAATGCGGAGAGCAATACGCTCTCTGTATTCAGCATTGCACCAGCAGCTCACAAGAGCTGCTGGTGCAACTCCGCCCCCTGCAGACTCATGGCCAATGGGCCGCCAGCAGGGGGGTGTCAATCAACTCGATCGTACTCGATCGGGTTGAATTCTGGCGATTCCTGTCCGCCTGCTCAGAGCAGGCAGACAGGGTTATGGAGCAGCGTTCTTTGTGACCGCTGCTCCATAACTTGTGTTTCTGGCAAATCTTCAGACTCCGTTCGGAGCTTGATAGATAGGCCCCTAAATGTTTTTCCACTTGCGGTCAAACATCGCTTAAAGTAAACTTTTAAAGAAAGGTAGGGTAACATACATATTACAAGTCGAAAGTAAATTGTTTTTGTGCATGAACGAAACCCTGTGCACACTATCTTCAGGACATTGGTTATCATGACCGCGTTAACTTCTTCTCCTAATAGACTTCAATGGAGCACGCTTTAAAATCCCCCCCAAAAAACTTAACCTTTATCGCTCTTGCTCTAACCTTACATTACTTTAGACCTACAATGCTAAACCCAAAGGTAGTTATGAATATTTAACATTCCAATGTTCTTCACATAGGCAAAAAATATATATCTATATGAATATATACAGGTATAAATATATACAGATATATATTGGAATATATATATTTAAAAATATAGAGAACATTTTCCACTATGTTAAGAACATTGGCATGTAAAATATTTACATTAAATTCACAGTAAAAAAAGTAATTAAACATTAAAATTGATTAAATCTTTTTTTTTTTTTTTACATTTTAAGGTATTTGAGTGGAAAGGACCCCAAAATGTGTGTGTGTGTGTGTATATATATATCCAAATGTCCTGTACCAATCACTCTCGCTCACTTTCTATTTGCCCAGGTGCGGTGCATAAATATACATAAGAATCAGAATGAGAGACCGCACTCATAGGTCTTACAAGTCCACCAAAGGGAATCTATTCCCAGTGGGAATAGACTTGTAAGACCTATGAGTGCGGCCTCTCATTCTGATTATATATATATATATATATATATATATATATATACACACATACACACACATATATAAATATATATATATATATATATATATATATATATATACATATACATATTAACACATGTATATGCATATCTTCTCACACATATTTATATATATATATATATATATATATTAATATATATATATATATATATATATGTGTGTGAGAAGATATGCATATACATGTGCTAATGTATATATATATATATATATATTTATATATACATTAACACATGTACACTGTGTGCAGAATTATTAGGCAAATTAGTATTTTGACCACATCATCCTCTTTATGCATGTTGTCTTACTCCAAGCTGTATAGGCTCGAAAGCCTACTACCAATTAAGCATATTAGGTGATGTGCATCTCTGTAATGAGAAGGGGTGTGGTCTAATGACATCAACACCCTATATCAGGTGTGCATAATTATTAGGCAACTTCCTTTCCTTTGGCAAAATGGGTCAAAAGAAGGACTTGACAGGCTCAGAAAAGTCAAAAATAGTGAGATATCTTGCAGAGGGATGCAGCACTCTTAAAATTGCAAAGCTTCTGAAGCGTGATCATCGAACAATCAAGCGTTTCATTCAAAATAGTCAACAGGGTCGCAAGAAGCGTGTGGAAAAACCAAGGCGCAAAATAACTGCCCATGAACTGAGAAAAGTCAAGCGTGCAGCTGCCAAGATGCCACTTGCCACCAGTTTGGCCATATTTCAGAGCTGCAACATCACTGGAGTGCCCAAAAGCACAAGGTGTGCAATACACAGAGACATGGCCAAGGTAAGAAAGGCTGAAAGACGACCACCACTGAACAAGACACACAAGCTGAAACGTCAAGACTGGGCCAAGAAATATCTCAAGACTGATTTTTCTAAGGTTTTATGGACTGATGAAATGAGAGTGAGTCTTGATGGGCCAGATGGATGGACCCGTGGCTGGATTGGTAAAGGGCAGAGAGCTCCAGTCTGACTCAGACGCCAGCAAGGTGGAGGTGGAGTACTGGTTTGGGCTGGTATCATCAAAGATGAGCTTGTGGGGCCTTTTCGGGTTGAGGATGGAGTCAAGCTCAACTCCCAGTTTCTGGAAGACACCTTCTTCAAGCAGTGGTACAGGAAGAAGTCTGCATCCTTCAAGAAAAACATGATTTTCATGCAGGACAATGCTCCATCACACGCGTCCAAGTACTCCACAGCGTGGCTGTCAAGAAAGGGTATAAAAGAAGAAAATCTAATGACATGGCCTCCTTGTTCACCTGATCTGAACCCCATTGAGAACCTGTGGTCCATCATCAAATGTGAGATTTACAAGGAGGGAAAACAGTACACCTCTCTGAACAGTGTCTGGGAGGCTGTGGTTGCTGCTGCACGCAATGTTGATGGTGAACAGATCAAAACACTGACAGAATCCATGGATGGCAGGCTTTTGAGTGTCCTTGCAAAGAAAGGTGGCTATATTGGTCACTGATTTGTTTTTGTTTTGTTTTTGAATGTCAGAAATGTATATTTGTGAATGTTGATATGTTATATTGGTTTCACTGGTAAAAATAAATAATTGAAATGGGTATATATTTGTTTTTTGTTAAGTTGCCTAATAATTATGCACAGTAATAGTCACCTGCACACACAGATATCCCCCTAAAATAGCTATAACTAAAAACAAACTAAAAACTACTTCCAAAACTATTCAGCTTTGATATTAATGAGTTTTTTGGGTTCATTGAGAACATGGTTGTTGTTCAATAATAAAATTAATCCTCAAAAATACAACTTGCCTATTTATTCTGCACTCCCTGTATATGCATATCTTCTCACACATATTTATATATATATATATATATATATATATATATATATATATATATATATATATATATATATATATATATATATATATATTAATATATATATATTTTATATATATATATAAAATAATATATTAATATATACTGTATATATATATATATATATATATATATATATATATAAAAATAAATAAGCATGACACTTTATTTTAATGTATTTATGTGTTGTTTGGTGCACATTTTTTATAATATATATATTACAGTATCTATAATAATTATTCATAATTATTATTAAAAATTTTTACAATATTTCAAATTTAATATTTCAATAAAGCACCTTAAAGGAACATGAAGCGCAAACATTTTCTTTCATGATTCAGATAAAGAATACAATTTTAAACAACTTTCTAATTTACTTCTATTATCTAATCTATTTTATTATCTTGGTATCATTTGTTGAAGGAGCAGCAATGCACTACTGGTTTCTAACGGAACACATGGGTGAGCCAATGACAATCAGTTTATATATGCAGCCACCAATCAACAGCTAAGACCTACGTTCTCTGATGCACATGAACTTGCCTAGATAAACATTTCAGCAAAGGATAACAAGAGAAAGAAGCAATTAAATAATAGAAGTAAATTGGAAAGTTGTTTGAAATTGTATTCTCTATCTGAATCATGAAAGAAAAGTTTTGGGTTTCATCTCCCTTTAAGATAACTAATTCTTCATGTGCACTAACCCTACACTGCGTTCAACCTATATTGTGAAACCCGAAGCACATTACACTTGTTTTACATTCCAATATTCTTCATATAGAATTGTTTTTCAATTATTATTATTAAATATATATATATATATATATATATATATATATATATATATATGATAATGATATAGGGATAGATATATAGATATAGGTATATACAGATATATATATATATATATATATATATATATATATATATATATATATATATATAAAAATATTTACTGTATTTAAAATAAAAATAACATTTTCAAGGATGTGATGAACATTGGAATGTGAAATATTTACAGTAAATAAACAGTAAAACACATTATTAAATATTATTATGGAATTATTATTTAGACACATGCATATAAATTATAGCCCTTGCAGTCACATAGCCATATACCATATACCTTTGAATCCTTATAAATATATTTTATTAATATTTATATGACTAATTTTATCAAATAGTGTTTATATGAGTTGTGTTTAATGCAACTTTTTTTTAGCACTTACCCTTTACGCAAGGTCTTCAGTTGTGCTAACCCGACCCGTGTTAAATATTATTGCACTCAAGCAAATGCCACTTGTAATCTACCTCAATGATGGATGATTTTCAAAACATTTGCAAGATTTTGATTGATCCTCTAAGTTATTAAATAGTGGCATGGGCTAGTTAGCATGCACACTGAAATAACCCATAGCTATATTAAAAAATTGCAGTAATTCTGTAAAAAAATAAATAAATCAAAAATGGAATGTAAAAATAAAGTCAGAGTTAAAAAAAAAAATATATCTAGGCCATGCTGGTTTACATTTGATATTATAGGGATTCATTAAATCTTAAAAAACAAGCGGCTAGATTAACGCTGCTTCTTTACTACCGCTGATATTACAAGTCTTGTAGGTACAGCTGTCCCGCACACTTCTTTGGCCGTACCGCAAATTAACTTACGCAATTTTAGTAAAGTCTTTTTTCAATGGGACTTCCATTGCGCCGGTATTACAAGCTTTTTTTTTTAGGCCAAAAAGTGAGCAGTACAGTCTATCCCGCAAGATTCGTAACGCATTCTAAAGTCAGTAGTTATGAGTTTTACGTTACAAAGCTGTAGCATAAAACTTATAACTAAAGTGCTAAAAAGTACACCAACACCCATAAACTACCTATTAACCCCTAAACCAAGGCCCTCCCGCATCGCAAACACTATAATAAAATTATTAACCCCTAATCTGCCGCTCCCGACATCGCTGCCACTATAATAAACATATTAACCCTTAAACCGCCGCACTCCCGCATTGCAAACACTAGTTAAATATTATTAACCCTTAATCTGCTGTCCCTAACATCGCCGCCACCTACCTACATTTATTAACCCCTAATCTGCCGCCCCCAACATCGCTGCCACTATACTAAAGTTATTAATCCCTAAACCTAAGTCTAACCCTAACCCTAACACCCCCTAACTTAAATATAATTAAAATAAATCTAAATAAAACCTATTATTATTAACTAATCATTTAAAACAAAATACTTACCTATAAAATAAACCCTAAGCTAGCTACAATATAACTAATAGTTACATTATAGCTAGCTTAGGGTTTATTTTTATTTTACAGGCAAGTTTGTATTTATTTTAACTAGGTAGAATAGTTACTAAATAGTTATTAACTATTTACTAACTACCTAGCTAAAATAAATACAAATTTACCTGTAAAATAAAACCTAACCTGAGTTAACACTAACACCTAACCTTACAGTACAATTAAATAAATTACCTAAATTAAATACAACTAACAAAATTACAAACAAAAAACCCCACTAAATTACACAAAATAAAAAAACAATTCAACACTTCACTCCCTAACACTGCGCTAACAGACTAAGAAAACTGCTGGGTCCCGGATGAACTTAAATTAATATCCGTAAGTCCCCAGTCACATCTGATGAATTCCCTATTTAGCCTTAATTTAATGCGCAAAATCAGATGAGCTTCTAGGCAGAAAGAGATTTTTTTATGTTAAAATATAGATAATACCAATAATAAATATATATATTAGAGTATAACTCACACTTTTGTTAACATATGCACTTAAAATTACCAACTTATGTGCTTAACAAATCTCCATAAATTGATGTTACCTTAATGACTCGAGGAGTATGATAGAAATATTCACGTTCTGTGCTCAGTATGATACCATCCGGCTTCCTCCTCACACTGATCTTGAATGCGGTGCTGCTGTCCAAGTTGCTGGACGCTAAAGAGCGCCCAGCCCAAACGAAACTGCAGACGAAAAAACAAACACAGAGCGCAACCGCAACTCAAGGTAAAAGTTTTAATTATAAGTTTAGCGCTATCACACAAATTTGCACTTACAAGATAATTGTAAAGTTATAGCCTTTTAAAATATACTCTTTCCGGCTGCACCAAAGTCTTTTCCGTCCCTTCTGCTTCTGTTGTATCCCAGCGTGTACGGATGTCAGTAGCGCTGATGCATTAACACTTCCGGTGGCCGATTCTTCTTCTTAGTGCTGGTGTAAACAAGAGTCTGTGAAGCTGTCCTATGTCCTCCTGTCTGACAGGAGGACATAGGACAGCTTCACAGACTCTTGTTTACACCAGCACTAAGAAGAAGAATCGGCCACCGGAAGTGTTAATGCATCAGCGCTACTGACATCCGTACACGCTGGGATACAACAGAAGCAGAAGGGACGGAAAAGACTTTGGTGCAGCCGGAAAGAGTATATTTTAAAAGGCTATAACTTTACAATTATCTTGTAAGTGCAAATTTGTGTGATAGCGCTAAACTTATAATTAAAACTTTTACCTTGAGTTGCGGTTGCGCTCTGTGTTTGTTTTTTCGTCTGAAATAAAAAAACAAATTACAAGATATTTAAACTAATTACACCTAATCTAATAGCCCTATCAAAATAAAAAAAGCCCCCCCCCCCAAAAGGAAAAAAAACCCCTAGCCTAAACTAAACTGACTGCTTGCCGCTTCGTTGAGGACTTCTCCCGGCTTCGTTGAGGATGGATGTCGGCTCTTCAAAACTGTAAGTGGATCTTCAGGGGGATAGTGTTAGGTTTTTTAAGGGTTTATTGGGTGGGTTTTATTTTTAGGTTAGGGTTTGGGCAGCAATAGAGCTAAATGCCCTTTTAAGGGCAATGCCCATCCAAATGCCCTTTTCAGGGCAATGGGGAGCTTAGGTTTTTTTAGTTAGGATTTTATTTGGGGGGTTGGTTGTGTGGGTGGTGGGTTTTACTGTTGGGGGGTTGTTTGTAATTTTTTTACAGGTAAAAGAGCTGATTTCTTTGGGGCAATGCCCTGCAAAAGGCCCCTTTAGGGGCTATTGGTAGTTTAGTTTAAGCTAGGGTTTTTTTTTTCTTTTGGGGGGCGATGTCGGGGGCTGCGGATTAGGGGTTAATAAGTGTAAGATTAGTGGTGTTTAGACTTGGGGTTCATGTTAGGGTGTTAGGTGTAAACATAAATTTAGTTGCCCCATAGGAATCAATGGGGCTGCGCTACGGAGCTTTACGCTGCTTTTTTGTAGGTGTTAGGCTTTTTTTTTCAGCCGGCTCTCCCCATTGATGTCTATGGAGAAATCGTGCACGAGCACGTACAATCAGCTCACCTCTGACTTAAGCAGCGCTGGTATTGGAGTGCGGTATGGAGCACAATTTTGCTCTACGCTCACTTCTTGCCTTTTAACGCCGGGTTTATAAAAACCTGTAATACCAGCGCTGTAGGTAAGTGAGCGGTGACAATAACGTGCATGTTAGTACTGCACCCCTCATAACGCAAAACTCATAATCTAGCCGAAGGTTTTAAAGTGTAAGAACGTGCAAGTTTATACTTAAAGGCTCGTAAGTACTTTATGGGAAAAAAAATATTTGGCACTAAACCACATTTTAATTTATAATGTATTCTTTTTTGTTAATCAGATATGGCATTGAAATTCAACTCAATGCTCAGATGTTCTTGTTTATTGCTCATGATATCATTCTCAAATATTTTCAGATACGTTTTGCAAGTGTAATGTCTTCTAACGTCAGTGTAAGTTCTTACTTATGAACACAAAATCTGGCAAACACATGGGCTATGCATTTACTCAAGGAAACCAAATATAAGGAGCTAAACAGAAAATCTTTTCCCTATTGGGCTTTATTGATGGCATCATGAATGCAATATAGCTTATGAAATCATACACTAGCTCATCAAATACACCAAGCAAGACCAACAGTGGACAAAATTCAGTTTTACAAACAATTCATACTTCTAAACATTTCTACTAATTCAGGACATTATGCTATCTGTGAATTGTTATCCTGTTCACCTATAAGGCCCCTAAAAAATGTATGGCAAGTTTCATCTCTTACAAGTCTATTATGTAATATGTTGTAAAAACATTATATTTTATGTAAACTCTTCACACAAAGAAAAACAACTTTGAAAGATGTAAAAAGATGACTTAAAGGTACAGTAAAGTCATAATTATACTTTCCTGATTCAGATAGAGCCTGCAACTTTAAATAAAATTTCCCATTTATTTATTTTGCTTTTACTTTGAAGACAGCTGAAGGCTGGAAAACAATGACATGGTGAGTAGTAGCCTTTCTACTGTAGTTGTAATCAACAGTTTAATGTCCCTTTAAAAGGACATGAAATCCAAAAAAAATATTTTTGTGATTCAGACAGAGCATACCATTTTAATAAAAAGGTATAAACAAAAGGGCGCCTCATGGTGTAGACTATGTGATTATTGAAACAAAAAAAAATCCCAAATGGTCACTCACAAATGAGATGGGACTATATAGATAAATAGTGCAAATAGGCGGGCTGGATGTCGCAGCAACAACCTCCCTGCAACAACCTCCAGGGGAATTCCTCCTTATACACGAGAGAGTCTCCAATATCTGGCCACAGGCGATCAGGAGAAATCCAGCAGCCACTTTCCACAAACAGTACGCTGCAGCTAGATAAAAGTACTAAAAACTTTAATGTACAGCTGATCTGTTTACCGTTCTGTACTTGTTTTGATCATGATGAAAGATAGTTGCATGTTTCAGATGTTTATGTAAACAATAATCATTACCATGGTAACGTCTACATATGGTGTATATAAAGAGCGCACTTTCAGTCCTATCTGTAACAGTAAAGTTGATTATTTAAAAGAGACTTTAGGGAGGTTGTTTAACAAGGCTGCTTGGGGGGTCAATATGAAATAATTTTCAAGAACTGACCATAAATGAGCTTCAATGTCCAGGCAAAATGGTTTTATTTGGCTCCATTGCCAAGATAGTGCACCAGGAAGCAACAGGATAGATGCTGTTTAAACGTACTGGTGTGAGATTCCAGCGCAATAGGATCTTGTAATTTTGTTCTAACATTTGTGGTGAGGTGGGTGACCAGGGATGTTTTGGAAAATTATATAATAAAGAGTTAGGATGTTTTATGGATTATTTGCCATGTACCAGAGCAACATTTGCAAAATAAAATAGATTTTTTTTGAATTGGCACAACCGAAACAACTTTCCTAATATAAGTATATTCAAGATGAGCTGTATTATTAATGATGTCTGAGGCCGGTTATATATAAGGTATTATTAACACACATATACATACAGTAACAGTTATTTGCTCATGCCAGTGCATCAATATCACAGATCAGACATTACTAAAAGATATATAAAGAGCTTGATAGTTACAAATGACCAATGAGAATCAAAATTCCGAAAGGAATAAAAAAAAAAAATTATACTGTATGTATCAAAATTCAAGTGATTCCACTTATCCCTCAGTCAGTTATTCCAATAAATACAGTACAAGTCCAGTGGCAATTACCTGATTTTACTTTGAACGGCATGCATACTTAAATATGTCCAAATAGTTGTAGTACAGCAGCCATACTTTGGAACCTCCCTCAACCTTCCATAAAACTAGTTGTAAAGTTATAAAAATTTAATTCTGAAAATATTAACTTTATGCCATTAAAGGGACATAAATCCCAACATTTTTCTTTCAGGATTCAGATAAAGCATACAGTTTTAAACAACTTTCCAATTTACTTCTATTATCAAATTGTCTTTGTTTTATTGTTATTCTTTGTTAAAAAGCAAGACAGTAAGTTCAGGCGTGTGCACGTGTCTGCAGCACTACATAGCAGCAGTTTTGCAACAAAGTTATACATCAGCAAGAGCACTAGATGGCAGCACTATTTCCTGTCATATAGTACTGCAGGTATATGAACGCTACCTACCTTGGTATCTCCTCAAGAAAGAATAACAAGAGAGCGAAGCAAATTTGATAATTTAAGTAAATTGGAAACTTTTTTTAAATTGTATTCTCTATCTGAATTATGATAGAAACATTTTGGGTTTCATGTCCCTTTAAAAAGGCATAGTACACAGAAGACTTAATTACATATTATACAATAGAACTTTAAGTACTTTGTATCCATAATACCATACATAAATATAAATATATAATATCCATAAATTCCAGTATTTTTTTCATTATTCAAGAATATTATTCTGAATGTCACAGATGTACAATTCTTGGCACCTCTGTCCACTTACGGAAAGCAAGTAGCCGTCCCTAATAATATACAGAGGATCACTGCAAATATTTTATTTTTGGTTAATAAATGTTGTAATTAAGAGCTTACTACCACTATGACAATGGCCATGACCCTCCTAGACATACCTCTACTAATTACCCTGTTGGAGAATGAGTAATATTAGGAGTTACTTCATGTTAAATATTAAGGGAGTTTTCTCTGGGGACTCAATTTGTGTCTGTTAGAACTATAAGTAAAGATAAATGGTCTTGTTTTCATTGTAAATCATGGCAATATTGGGACATCCAATGCTAACCATATAGGTATATTATTCAGTCCTTCTAGTTTTGTTCTTGCATACAATATGTAATCTGCAAAATAACTACCACTGACAAATACATTCTCTATATCCAGCAAATTTCTTTGGTCATGTCTAAGCAATATTTGTATGAAATGTGGAAAATGTTCTTGAAAATGTCTACTACATTTTAAAATATGACTAACTTAGTTTAATTCAATCTAGTTTTCTTGAATTTAAAGAGATAGTAAAGTTCAAATCAAACTTAAATGGATTGAATAGATTATGACATTTTAAAGAACTTTTTTTTTATCATTAATTTTGCTTAGTTTTCTTTGTATTCTTTGTTAAAAAGTAATCCCGTATGAACTCTGGAGTGTTCACATGTCTTTATCCTTTGGGCAGCAGTATTTGCAAAAAAATGTATAGCAATGTTTTGCATTGTTGCAAAAATGCTGCCATAGGCTGTATACAACTTTGGCATGCACCTAAGTTTAGCCTACCTAGCTTTACTCTTTAACAAAGGATACCAAGAGAGCAAGGCAAATTTGAGAATAGAAGTAAATTTGTAAGTTGTTTAAAATTGCACACTCTATCTGAATCATGAATGTTTAATTTTGACTTGAATATGTTTCAGTAATACACATAGTGGCCAAGTGGAGTGATGATAGAGCAGGGTACATATTGGCCCTGTGTTATGAATATGAATATATATATATATATATATATATATATATCTTGTAGTACCCATATTAGTCCAGTAGTTAAAGTGAAAGTAAACTTGCGTCAACCGCTATATATATTTAAATATATCTTTTGTTATTAATATAACTTTCATTCATAATTTTTTTATAACTAAATTATTGACCAGTTTATTAACCTGAAAGTCGCCTGACTTGTTCTCCGATCCTCTGCCCGCATTATAATTTATTTTATTTTCCTCATGACGAATACGCAATGTATTACTCTGATTGGTCCCCCATGGGCGTCTAACACAGTAATTTTTACTCCCACATGTTGCTATGCGCATGCGGCTATCTGTGAATTTCATCTCTGATCCGATGCGCATTCACAATAGCCACATGTGCATATCAACTTCAAAAGGAAATGCTAATAGTGACGTCATTGCATTTCAAGAACGATCGAGCGAATTGTATTTTTGCGCATGTGCAAAATATGGTGATCACGACAGCGAGCACAGATAGAGACGTATAGAGCGGGTGGGACTGCTCTTACGCCTAAGACTAATAAACCAGGAAGAGAGCAGGGGGCAGAGGAAGAGATGAAAAGGTACGTATTATAAATTTATAACATTTATAAATTTAGGAACATATTGATAAAAAACAAACTTAGCGACTAGAGTCTATGCAAGGAGTAGAATCCATAACATTGTTAGAGAACTGCAAAACTGACTTTCACTTTAAATATCAAGATATCAAGAGTATTGCAGCATGTAGTAATACCTTTTTTATTAGACTAACATTACATTGTAAAAGACAAGCTTTCGGGAATTAACTCTCTTCCTCAGGTATTGATTCAGACCTGAGGAAGAGAGGTAACTTTCGAAAGTTTGTCTTTTACTATGTAATGTTAGTAAAATAAATGGGTATTACTGTATACTGCAATACTCTTGTTATATATATATATATATATATATATATATATATATATTGTGACGAACCCCACTATTTCAGCTTAGTTTTAGTGCATCTCCAGCTTAGCACAACTTTAGGTTAGTGCTCGAGCGAAAGCTAGGACCTGAGTATTTCACTGCTCCAAATTGAAGTATATTATGTGAGGGATTTAGTGTGGCTCTGCTATCCGACCTCCAGATATTAACACACCCTAGGCTTTTGCTCTAGCGCTAACATTTTTCTCTCCATTTGTAATATGGAAGTAAAAATGTAAGAACTATGGATTGTACACTATAACACTACTATATTAACTGTACACTTGTAATCTAGGCCTATACATTTTTTTTGTATCGTTTTGGCCATTTAAAATATTTTTTGTTAAGACTCTAAACTGACCTTTTTGTATCTGGTAATTCCAGATATGGATTTAATCTATAAAGAAAATAACAGCAACATCTGTCACTGCTGAATCCCAAGCACAATGAAATGTTATGCCAAAGAGCAATAACACTGTCCTGGCATTCTGTAAGGGCATTTAAACATAAGAAGAAAATAAACACAGTGTCTTTAAATGCAATATGAAATTTATAATTTCTCGGGTCATGTGATCATGCTAGCTTCTGTTGGCTAAGTAGATTATTTATATAACTTAACCTCTTTTAGAAAGATTTATAACTTGTGCAAAAAAACAAACTGCTTCACTTGAAACATGTATCCATCTCATATCTCATCATTCCAGAGGCTTTCGGTTATTCAGATATATTCCTTCTACTGCAAACAACTAAGGACATACAGATGTTACATCTACATTGCATTCCAAACTGAGCTGCGAGCTTACAACATAAAAAGGGACAACTATTTCCCAGTGGTCTTCTCCACACAGCTAATAATTCTTATCCATCCCCACATGGAAGATTATGACTGATAAAATGTAAAATCTTAAGGGAATATATATAAACCTGCCAAATACTGAATGTGAGAAAGTAACCTTTTCTAAAAGACTTAAAAAAAGGAACAATACAAAGACAAAACAATTATATCTAGCAGTTAATTTTGAGCAATTACTTTTGTTTAAAGAAGATGTTTTAGGATAATTGGTTTCACAATTTGATATTGCAAACATCAGCTCTTTACCAATTAAATCTAAAGAAATCATAGTGGCAGGTCTGTATATAAAGATAGTGAGCCAAAACAGAGGTCTGCATTAGATGCATAGTTAAAGGTGCCAATTGGATTAAGCGTTGCGATCAAAGCGGATCTCTTTAGCCAAATGTCTGTGACTCCATATTCCATTTGTATTTTTATCTTCATGTTTAAAAATTAAAATCTGATTTCTTTTTTTACTTCTTTTTTTCTGTTTGAAGTTTCTTTAGAGGAATACTTGTGGTTGATATATTTTTTCCATTGGAGACACCTCAAAATCCATAGACCAAATAACTTTTTTTACAGTCACTGGAAATGCAACTTGTACAGATAGCCATGAAAAAGATGTTTAGTATTTTAGATATTTTTTTTGGTAACACACAAAATGCTGCAATATTGCAAATGCTTTATGGTAAGATATGAAAACTTACTATATTTTTACTTACTAGTAAATCTCTTCTTTGCATAAATAAAAGCAGATACTGGCGCTTTATTCATGATAAATTACTTTTATTTTACTGTTTTAGTTTTCCAAACAAACCACATGAGCATGAGAGCTGTCATATGGATGTTAATAGGGCTATGGGCTTCATGTACTAAGCTATCAGCGACAGCGATGTGTTCGTGAGCTTTTCCGTCTAAATTTCTGCATGCAGATAGATCGCGTGTACCATGCCCCTAATTCATTGAAAAAAATACATTTACAAGTATCGAGCGAACTTGTCCAAAACTCTTATAGTCTAAACTTTTTTATAGCATAAAATTCCTCGCTCGACATAAATCTTGCAATAAACAGTAAATACTAAACAATCTATTTCTCTGCACGCTACTTTTTCCGCATCTGTTTTGTGAATTATCCCTCGCCAGCATTTAGGTGGCGAGCACAATAATAAACAATATGGTCTATAAGATATACACCTACAAGTGATATAAAAGAAGGACAATACACTTGAATCATTATTCACTGTTAATCCTGCTAGCCATGGAGACACTTCTTTAACTATATATTCTTCGTCTGATGCAAATCAGGGCGAGAAGGCAGATTCCGAGAACCTGATGCCATAGAAAATGTTGTTAGAAGAAGGAGAATGCGAGTACAGCGTGTAAAATATGGGCAGGATAGGCCTACAGGGAGTGCAGAATTATTAGGCAAGTTGTATTTTTGAGGATTAATTTTATTATTGAACAACAACCATGTTCTCAATGAACCCAAAAAACTCATTAATATCAAAGCTGAATAGTTTTGGAAGTAGTTTTTAGTTTGTTTTTAGTTATAGCTATTTTAGGGCGATATCTGTGTGTGCAGGTGACTATTACTGTGCCTAATTATTAGGCAACTTAACAAAAAACAAATATATACCCATTTCAATTATTTATTTTTACCAGTGAAACCAATATAACATCTCAACATTCACAAATATACATTTCTGACATTCAAAAACAAAACAAAAACAAATCAGTGACCAATATAGCCACCTTTCTTTGCAAGGACACTCAAAAGCCTGCCATCCATGGATTCTGTCAGTGTTTTGATCTGTTCACCATCAACATTGCGTGCAGCAGCAACCACAGCCTCCCAGACACTGTTCAGAGAGGTGTACTGTTTTCCCTCCTTGTAAATCTCACATTTGATGATGGACCACAGGTTCTCAATGGGGTTCAGATCAGGTGAACAAGGAGGCCATGTCATTAGATTTTCTTCTTTTATACCCTTTCTTGCCAGCCACGCTGTGGAGTACTTGGACGCGTGTGATGGAGCATTGTCCTGCATGAAAATCATGTTTTTCTTGAAGGATGCAGACTTCTTCCTGTACCACTGCTTGAAGAAGGTGTCTTCCAGAAACTGGCAGTAGGACTGGGAGTTGAGCTTGACTCCATCCTCAACCCAAAAAGGCCCCACAAGCTCATCTTTGATGATACCAGCCCAAACCAGTACTCCACCTCCACCTTGCTGGCGTCTGAGTCGGACTGGAGCTCTCTGCCCTTTACCAATGCAGCCACGGGCCCATCCATCTGGCCCATCAAGACTCACTCTCATTTCATCAGTCCATAAAACCTTAGAAAAATCAGTCTTGAGATATTTCTTGGCCCAGTCTTGACGTTTCAGCTTGTGTGTCTTGTTCAGTGGTGGTCGTCTTTCAGCCTTTCTTACATTGGCCATGTCTCTGAGTATTGCACACCTTGTTCTTTTGGGCACTCCAGTGATGTTGCAGCTCTAAAATATGGCCAAACTGGTGGCAAGTGGCATCTTGGCAGCTGCACGCTTGACTTTTCTCAGTTCATGGGCAGTTATTTTGCGCCTTGGTTTTTCCACACGCTTGCGACCCTGTTGACTATTTTGAATGAAACTCTTGATTGTTCGATGATCACGCTTCAGAAGCTTTGCAATTTTAAGAGTGCTGCATCCCTCTGCAAGATATCTCACTATTTTTGACTTTTCTGAGCCTGTCAAGTCCTTCTTTTGACCCATTTTGCCAAAGGAAAGGAAGTTGCCTAATAATTATGCACACCTGATATAGGGTGTTGATGTCATTAGACCACACCCCTTCTCATTACAGAGATGCACATCACCTAATATGCTTAATTGGTAGTAGGCTTTCGAGCCTATACAGCTTGGAGTAAGACAACATGCATAAAGAGGATGATGTGGTCAAAATACTCATTTGCCTACTAATTCTGCACTCCCTGTATATGTGAGATGACCAAAAATGTTGCCAAATAACATGGATTTTCAGACGTGTTGACCTAATACGAAATTGTCTAAACTAACAGTACTATATAATTGTAATAGGAATAACATGTAATTTAAAGATTTCAAATGAAAGAAAATAGATTTATTAGAAATTATACCTTTTTAGGTCGCTATCACAGTCGTCTATAATCCCGATGATAACTCCGGGGCCTAAACGCTGCACTAGTCTCTGCTCGTAATCATTCAGATCAGAGACATGAGCTGTTCCTCCTCTGATAGCACGGGAAGATTTTTTTTCTTTTGCCAATTTCGCTTTGGTGAATCTTTTAATGTCGTTGTACCTCTTCTTTATCTGGTCAACGTACTTTTTTCCGGGTCCCTGGACACTGACAGCATCACTTATACGAGTCCAGATACTCTTTTTCGGGTGACTGGAAGTTTGCTTTGCACGACAACCGAATAAATAATCATAAGAGGTACCATATTAACAAGAACCAGGTTCTGCTGGTTTGAGAAGTGTGAATTCTTGGATTTGGTTGTCTGCGAATCAGATCCTGAAGTTGCCATACTTATTTTTTTTTTTTTTTAAATAAATATATAAGCTTGAAATGCTTCAGGTACAATACATTTTCTGTCTGAATATTAGTGCTGAAATAACTTCCCACGAACAATGTGACATTTCTGACACCTTACAGTCACGTAGGACAAACATGACTGACAGGTTGTAAGAAGATAATAGTACATTCGCTACTAGCGAGGCGTCAGATGTATGAATCATTCGCCTGTGCTTGATGCGGATTAGACGCAACAATTTTTAAGCTGTTTTTTAGTACATATGGCGAGCGGGTATCGTCTTGCTAACTTCGAGTTCTAGTGAGTAGATCAGATACGCTGTCGGCGAGCAAATTGACGCTTTAGTACATGGAGCCCTATAATTGCATGCACTTGACAGTAAGAAGTGTCATACCTGATGGTTGATATGTAATACTGATTCTTAGGTTGTCAGTCTAGGTTCTTAAACTAAACACAGATTCCTTTAAAAGGATATAAAACCCCTTTTTTTTCTTTCATGATTCATGATAGAGCATTCAATTTTAAGCAACTTTCTAATTTATTATCAATTTTTCTTCGTTCTCTTGGTATCTTTATTTGAAAATCAGGAATACAAGCTTAGCAGCCAACCCATTTTTGGTTCAGCACCTGGGAAGCTTTTGCTGATTGGTGACTAAATGTAGCCACCAATCAGCAAGCACTACCTAGGTTGAATATATATATTCCCCTTTTTCTATAATTTAAAGGGACATAATACTCATATGCTAAATCACTTGAAACTGATGCAGTATAACTGTAAAAAGCTGACAGGAAAATATCACCTGAGCATCTCTATGTAAAAAAGGAAGATATTTTACCTCACAATTTCCTCAGCTCAGCAGAGTAAGTTCTGTGTAAAAAGTTATACTCAGCTGCTCCCAGCTGCAGGTAAAAAAAAATAAAAATGAAGAAATGAACAGCAGCCAATCAGCATCAGCAGTGCTGAGGTCATGAACACTTACTGTGATCTTATGAGATTTGACTTAACTCTCATGAGATTTCCTAGTAAGCTTCCTTTACCTGATTGGTGAAATAATATGAGAGTTCACGAGGCTCATCCTTTCAGCTGTCCCAGGACAGACATACTAAAATGCTGCTTAGAAATCCTTTACAATGGGAGGTGGCTACTGAGGAACTTTTGAGGTAAAATATCTTTCTTTTTTACATAGAGATGTTCAGGTGATATTTTCTAGTCAGCTTTTTACAGCTATGCTGCATCACTTTCAAGTGTTTAAACATTTGGATATTATGGCCCTTTAATCCTGAAAATTGGAAACTTTCAAATTCCTGTTAAAGGAACAGTAAACACCTTGAGATGTGTATATAAATGTTTATTTATGTATAATGAAACAATGTTGCAATATTTATTTTGCCCCCTTTCAGGTAATTTAGCTCTAAAATTTAAAAGTTTGACTTTACTGTCCCTTTAATATTTGCTTTTTATACATATGTTTAATGTTCCTTTTAATTGTAAATATTTAAAAAATACTTGCTGATGACTAACATTACAAATCTGTCTTTGAGACAAGATAAAACAAATTTACATCAGTCTATCATATATTTTCATATGATAAACCCTGCATGTGAAATATTGACATTTCACTCTAACAAAATCCATAGTCATGATTACAATTGGACAACAATTTGACAAATCCACTGGAAAGGAAGATAAGAGGAATAATTAAAATGATGCTTATGACAAAGACAAAATAGGACAAATGTGTAATGCATAGAGGCAAAAGGGAAACAGAAAATACAGCAAGAAATACATATTGGGAGTTTTAGGAGATGTGTTGGACAAATATGTCAAATTTAACCAAATACAAGGTGTAAAATTCTGTAAATCTTAGATCTCGAATCCAACAAGCACTTAGCTCTTTTACACATGGCTATCTTGTACAGTATTTCTACACTCCTTGTATAATATAAAGAGAAACAGATTTTTCTGTCAGGTAAGAACCAGAAGGGCCATTGTGAGTGAACTTAATTCTCAAGATTCCCCTATTCCCAGGCATTCTTGAATTCTGTAAAACAATGTTCTAACCGCCTTTATTGTTAGACTATATCATGATTCATTAATATTACTCATCAGCCTGCTCCTCTCCAACATAAGGTTATGAACTCTTGTTCTATGTTGTGCTCTTTTTGGGACAAGGCTTGTATTCTCTGCTTTTGCACAGGAATTCTTGCACTACAGCTACTGCTGCCAGCCAGTCTATCTTCTGCTGTAGACTACAGGTGATGTAAAACAGTACAGTGTTAACCCTGTACTCACAAATGCAAGCACAGACACCATGGCAAGTGTGTTTCTCAAGTGCTTTTTAATGTATTCATTGTTTCCTATTTAAAGGGACAGGAAACCCGAAAGTTTTCTTTAATGGTTTAAATAGAACATACAATTTTAATCACCTTTCCAATTTACTTCTATTATCAAATTTGCTTCATTCTCTTGTTATCCTTTGCTGAGGGAACACTACTGGCAGCTAGCTGAACACATCTAGTTAGCCAATCACAAGAGACAAATGTGTGCAGGCACCAATCAGTAGCTAGCTCCCACTAGTGTAGGATATGTGCATATTTTTTTTCAACAATATATACCAAGAGAACAAAGCACATTTGAAAATAGAAGTGAATATAAAAGTGTCTTAAAATGATATGCTCTATCGGAATCATGCAAGTTTAATTTTGACTTTCCTATCCCTTTAAGTATTGTGTAATGGTCTAATAGACCTATGTTCAATGAAACCTGAAAACAGATGTAATGAGACGATTTAGGTGGGTAAAGGCAGTAAGTAGCCCTGGGTGGTCTAACACACAATGCACTTCTGCATGGATCTCTGAAATGTCCATATGTCAATAAAATATATGTTTGAATACAGGTGTTTTTTATTGTACCATGTCTCTCAGCTTTTATCATTGATTCACAATTTGTTTTTGTATGAAGTGAAATTGAATGAGGTGCTTCTCATTATACAACTTGAATGCCTGCTCCACATTTACACATATCATAAAATATTATAAACACATGGGTAGTTCTTTTTAATGCTCTGGTGTTTTGTCTTCATTTCCCCACATACATTCAGTAAGATGGAGACTTCCTAGATGTTTGACATCATAGATGGTACTTAGTGAGCATGGAGCATATGTTGGTTTAATCTCACACAGACTTGGTCACTACATCTTTGATACATTTTCAGATATATTTTTAAACAACAGCAGAGATTGATTTGATCATCTAGGCTTTATGCCCAATAGGTTAAATAAACAGTGTGTTTAAGTACAAGGCCCACTCCCTGCTGCTCTGTCTCCATGGGAACCTTTGAACGGATCTGTTGGAATCCTGTTATTTGACAGTTCCTAAAAGTTTTCTAATTATAGCGTAAATGGACAAAGAAAAACATAACAGCACAGGGATCAAATAAATAGAACTTCAAATTAGCTTTAATAACATTTTGTGTATTTATTCCCTACCACTGGTCTGACAAACATTTGTGTGTTAAAGGGACATGGAAGTCAAAATTAAACTCCCATCATTCAAAGGGTAAGTTTTTTTAAAAAATACTGTATAATTTACTTCTATAATAAATGTACCTATTTCTCTTGGTGTCCTTATTTTCACAAGAACATACTCATGAGGTAGGCTCAGGAGCATGCAATGTGTGTTGATTACTATATGGCAATAATCTATTACAATGTTTGTTTGTAACAATGTGACACATTAGTTCTACATTGTTATATATTCTTGTGGGCTTTTGTGTGTATATTTTATGTCATTTTTACAAACTCCAGAAATTTTTATATCCTGCTTTGCATTGTGCAGGCTAAACGTAAGCGCACAATACAACAGTCACTGATATAAGAATGTGAACCACTTCATAGGAAAGGATATTTAAGTTTCAAGATGGTAGCACCCATTATTAAACAGGCAGAGTATCATTAACTAGCACCTGTAAAAAAAAAGTTAAAATAGAAAAATAGTTTTAAAGAATGCTTCAAGCACAGGAGAAAAGACAACAGTATGGTGAGTGGTAACCATACTATTATAAAATGTGCACATAAATTCAAAGTCCTTTTAACTTTATTAGTCTTAACTTTGATTTACATATTTTACTGATATTGGCAGGATAAAACAATTGAAAAAAATGCTTTACAGTCAATGCTGAACATTACCTTTAAAAGTATTAAATATATACAGTATGTCTTTACAACTACATTTGAAGACTTCCACACATGCAAGTGATTAACTAAACATGAGGGCAGATATAACATTCTGCTCATAGAAATGATATATATTTCTGGGTGTGCATTTGTGTATGTGTGTTCATATATGTGTTTGTGCCTGGTTGTGTCACTAGACTGTGTTATTTGCAATTTAATGTTGCTAACATGATATATACATGGGCTTGAGGTTTAAGAGAATAGTAATAATAAGCAGCAAATACAGCAAATTCTTCTAATAATGTAAAATTAGTTATAACCAATAATTTCCATCCAGTGAATCCCCTGAAATAAAACGCTACAAGGCCAGGATAATTGTATTCAAACATCTCACAGAGTACACAAAAAGGTTTTCTGTTCTGGAATCAACTGGGCAGAAATGATGGCATTACAGAATTACCATTACTAATTTTTTTTAGTAGATGGTATAATATAACAACTTTCTGAAGATTTATTCTGCTCTATAAATAGACAAATGTGCTAAATTTATAAAATATGTTATTATTAGAACAGGGCAATTAAGTTTTTAAATTCAAACTCAGCAGCCCAATAGATTATTACGTGGAACACACACAGTGACAGCAATTATGTAGAGTTTTTGCTTTCTAAATAGAAGCAGTCAGTTTGAAGATTTATATTGCAATGAAAACTATTTCATTAAGCTCTGCGATAAACTGAACTCTCCAAAAATAAATCATTCACTTTAACTGCAAATTGCAATTAAGTACAGCAGTAAAAATCAGATTTACTGGTGACTTCTCTGCAACAGACACCCCATGGAAAGATACAGCTGCTTACAAAGGGAACAACATACATGGTTAGCAATCCTATTTGCAAATTTTTTACCAAACTATAAACTAAGAGCTAAAAAACAGGAGATCGCATATCACTGATATATTTTGTGCAATTTATTATATACAAGTAGATAATATAATGCTACAATATTTCTATAATTAGATATAATTCTATATACAATTAATCTTGTACTATAATTGCGTTTGTAACGCGTCCGTCTCCACTTGCGCATGCATCCAGGTGGATTCTGAAAATGACAGGGTGGTGAAAGAATCCACCCTGCCATTTTCGGAATCTACCTGGATGCAGCGTAGGCAAACGAAGCCTTAAAAAAAAAAAAAAAAAAAAAAAAATAACACGCAACTGCCCGCACGAAACAAAGAGAAGACACGTAACCACCAGCAAGAAATAAAAAAAAACCTAGCCACCCGCACGAAGTATAACAAAAAAAAACAAATATCCCACAAGAAGTATTAACAAACACCGAAACCGCCGACATAGCAAAATAATAACGTAATTAACCCCTAATCCGCAAATAACATAATTAAAATATTAACCCCATAAACCACCAACCCCCCACATCGCAATAAACCTAATTAACCTATAAACCCCTAAACTGACAAACCCCCACATCACAATAAACCTAATTAACCTATTAACCCCTTAACTGACAAACCCCCACATCGCAATAAACCTAATTAACCTATTAACTCCTAAACCGCCAAACCCCCCCACAACACAAATAACTAATTTAATTACTAAGCCCCCTAGCCTAACACCCCCTAAATTAAACCCAATATTAAGTTACACTTAAAATAATAAAACCTAACAATAAATTACAAAAAAATTATCTAAAATTACAAAAAATAAAAGTATATTAATATAACTGTGTTGGTTATGCAAAACTGGGGAATGGGTAATAAAGGGATTATCTATCTTTTAAAACAATAACAATTATGGTGTAGACTGTCCCTTTAAGCAACTTTCTAATTTACTCCTATTATAAATTTTTCTTCGTTCTCTTGCTATCTTTATTTGAAAAAGGTAGCTAAGCTATTTTTTGTACAGAACCCTGGACAGCACTTGTTTATTGGTGGGTGAATTTATCCACCAATCAGCAAGAACAACTCAGGTTGTTCACCAAAAATGGGCCGGCATCTAAACTTACATTCTTTGATTTTAAATAAAGATACCAAGAGAATGAAGAAAATTTGATAATAGGAGTAAATTAGAAAGTTGCTTAAAATTGCATTCTCTATCTGAATCGCAAAAGAGAAAATTTGGGTTCAGTGTCCCTTTAATTGATGAAGTAATTTTCAAATAAAAAAGCAAGTGAACGTTTATATGCAAGATTGTTATCACTATACATTCATTCTTGGGATAAGTAGAACCTCTTAAATAATTTGCCCACTATGAGAGCAGTTCTGTATGCAGCTGGAAGTGGAGTGGGGTATCTTACACACAAGGACATACTGACTACCAGGACACCAGGAGATTTCCCTGTGGGCTGCAGCAGCTGGGGTTGGCCAGTTACAATTTAAGGGGGGGGGGTGCTGCTGGTGAGGTGATTTAGCTGTATCACTTCTCTTCTTGATTGGTTTTCTCAAAGCGGTTCCCTAACTGACTACAACAAATAAGACCAGGGATATGGTTTCCTTCAATCTGTAAAACTATTTATTTCATGTTAATAAAATTACAGTGTTAAATGGTATTAAATGTTATTTTGCAATGCAGTTCTTAATTTCTGCTACATGTACAGACAAAATTCATTTGCAATTATCATTTGTGGTTGTCCGTTTGCAATTAAAGTGTACACACATATTCTAGGTAACACGCCAGCAATTCACAAGAATAGTGAGAATTCCACAATGCTAATACAGCATAGAGACACATATTTATCTTACTTTTCAACAGATTAACGGCTAGATTTAGAGTTCGGCGGTAAAAGGGCTGTTAACGCTCCGCGGGTTTTTTTCTGGCCGCACCATAAATTTAACTCTGGTATCGAGAGTTCAAACAAATGCTGCGTTAGGCTCCAAAAAAGGAGCGTAGAGCATTTTTACCGCAAATGCAACTCTCGATACCAGAGTTGCTTACGGACGCGGCCGGCATCAAAAACGTGCTCGTGCACGATTCTCCCATAGGAAACAATGGGGCTGTTTGAGCTGAAAAAAAACCTAACACCTGCAAAAAAGCAGCGTTCAGCTCCTAACGCAGCCCCATTGTTTCCTATGGGGAAACACCTCCTAAGTCTGCACCTAACACCCTAACATGTACCCCGAGTCTAAACACCCCTAACCTTACACTTATTAACCCCTAATCTGCCGCCCCCGCTATCGCTGACCCCTGCATTACACTTTTAACCCCTAATCTGCCGCTCCGTAAACCGCCGCCACCTACGTTATCCCTATGTACCCCTAATCTGCTGCCCTAACATCGCCGACCCCTATGTTATATTTATTAACCCCTAATCTGCCCCCCACAACGTCGCCGACACCTACCTACACTTATTAACCCCTAATCTGCCGAGCGGACCTGAGCGCTACTATAATAAAGTTATTAACCCCTAATCCGCCTCACTAACCCTATCATAAATAGTATTAACCCCTAATCTGCCCTCCCTAACATCGCCGACACCTACCTTCAATTATTAACCCCTAATCTTCCGACCGGAGCTCACCGCTATTCTAATAAATGTATTAACCCCTAAAGCTAAGTCTAACCCTAACACTAACACCCCCCTAAGTTAAATATAATTTTTATCTAACGAAATAAATTAACTCTTATTAAATAAATAATTCCTATTTAAAGCTAAATACTTACCTGTAAAATAAATCCTAATATAGCTACAATATAAATTATAATTATATTATACCTATTTTAGGATTAATATTTATTTTACAGGCAACTTTGTAATTATTTTAACCAGGTACAATAGCTATTAAATAGTTAAGAACTATTTAATAGTTACCTAGTTAAAATAATTACAAATTTACCTGTAAAATAAATCCTAACCTAAGATATAATTAAACCTAACACTACCCTATCAATAAAATAATTAAATAAACTACCTACAATTACCTACAATTAACCTAACAATACACTATCAATAAATTAATTAAACACAATTGCTACAAATAAATAAAATTAAATAAACTATCTAAAGTACAAAAAATAAAAAAGAACTAAGTTACAGAAAATAATAAAATATTTACAAACATAAGAAAAATATTACAACAATTTTAAACTAATTACACCTACTCTAAGCCCCCTAATAAAATAACAAAGCCCCCCAAAATAAAAAATTCCCTACCCTATTCTAAAATACAAATATTACAAGCTCTTTTACCTTACCAGCCCTGAACAGGGCCCTTTGCGGGGCATGCCCCAAGAATTTCAGCTCTTTTGCCTGTAAAAAAAAACATACTATACCCCCCCCCCAACATTACAACCCACCACCCACATACCCCTAATCTAACCCAAACCCCCCTTAAATAAACCTAACACTACCCCCCTGATGATCTTCCTACCTTGTCTTCACCATGCCAGGTTCACCGATCCGTCCTGGCTCCAAGATCTTCATCCAAGCCAAGCGGGGGCTAGACATCCACTGAAGAAGTCCAGAAGAGGGTCCAAAGTCTTCCTCCTATCCGGCAAGAAGAGGACATCCGGACCGGCAAACATCTTCTCCAAGCGGCATCTTCTATCTTCTTCCATCCGATGACGACCGGCTCCATCTTGAAGACCTCCAGCGCGGATCCATCCTCTTCTTCCGACGACTAGACGACGAATGACGGTTCCTTTAAGGGACGTCATCCAAGATGGCGTCCCTCGAATTCCGATTGGCTGATAGGATTCTATCAGCCAATCGGAATTAAGGTAGGAATTTTCTGATTGGCTGATGGAATCAGCCAATCAGAATATAGTTCAATCCGATTGGCTGATCCAATCAGCCAATCAGATTGAGCTCGCATTCTATTGGCTGTTCCGATCAGCCAATAGAATGCGAGCTCAATCTGATTGGCTGATTGGATCAGCCAATCGGATTGAACTTGATTCTGATTGGCTGATTCCATCAGCCAATCAGAAAATTCCTACCTTAATTCCGATTGGCTGATAGAATCCTATCAGCCAATCGGAATTCGAGGGACGCCATCTTGGATGACGTCCCTTAAAGGAACCGTCATTCGTCGTCTAGTCGTCGGAAGAAGAGGATGGATCCGCGCTGGAGGTCTTCAAGATGGAGCCGGTCGTCATCGGATGGAAGAAGATAGAAGATGCCGCTTGGAGAAGATGTTTGCCGGTCCGGATGTCCTCTTCTTGCCGGATAGGAGGAAGACTTTGGACCCTCTTCTGGACTTCTTCAGTGGATGTCTAGCCCCCGCTTGGCTTGGATGAAGATCTTGGAGCCAGGACGGATCGGTGAACCTGGCATGGTGAAGACAAGGTAGGAAGATCATCAGGGGGGTAGTGTTAGGTTTATTTAAGGGGGGTTTGGGTTAGATTAGGGGTATGTGGGTGGTGGGTTGTAATGTTGGGGGGGGGTATAGTATGTTTTTTTTTACAGGCAAAAGAGCTGAAATTCTTGGGGCATGCCCCGCAAAGGGCCCTGTTCAGGGCTGGTAAGGTAAAAGAGCTTGTAATATTTGTATTTTAGAATAGGGTAGGGAATTTTTTATTTTGGGGGGCTTTGTTATTTTATTAGGGGGCTTAGAGTAGGTGTAATTAGTTTAAAATTGTTGTAATATTTTTCTTATGTTTGTAAATATTTTATTATTTTCTGTAACTTAGTTCTTTTTTATTTTTTGTACTTTAGATAGTTTATTTAATTTTATTTATTTGTAGCAATTGTGTTTAATTAATGTATTGATAGTGTAGTGTTAGGTTAATTGTAGGTAATTGTAGGTAGTTTATTTAATTATTTTATTGATAGGGTAGTGTTAGGTTTAATTATATCTTAGGTTAGGATTTATTTTACAGGTAAATTTGTAATTATTTTAACTAGGTAACTATTAAATAGTTCTTAACTATTTAATAGCTATTGTACCTGGTTAAAATAATTACAAAGTTGCCTGTAAAATAAATATTAATCCTAAAATAGCTATAATATAATTATAATTTATATTGTAGCTATATTAGGATGTATTTTACAGGTAAGTATTTAGCTTTAAATAGGAATTATTTATTTAATAAGAGTTAATTTATTTCGTTAGATAAAAATTATATTTAACTTAGGGGGGTGTTAGTGTTAGGGTTAGACTTAGCTTTAGGGGTTAATACATTTATTAGAATAGCGGTGAGCTCCGGTCGGAAGATTAGGGGTTAATAATTGAAGGTAGGTGTCGGCGATGTTAGGGAGGGCAGATTAGGGGTTAATACTATTTATGATAGGGTTAGTGAGGCGGATTAGGGGTTAATAACTTTATTATAGTAGCGCTCAGGTCCGCTCGGCAGATTAGGGGTTAATAAGTGTAGGTAGGTGTCGGCGACGTTGTGGGGGGCAGATTAGGGGTTAATAAATATAACATAGGGGTCGGCGATGTTAGGGGTAGCAGATTAGGGGTACATAGGGATAACGTAGGTGGCGGCGATTTGCGGTCGGAAGATTAGGGGTTAATTATTTTAAGTAGCTTGCGGCGACGTTGTGGGGGGCAAGTTAGGGGTTAATAGATATAATACAGGGGTCGGCGGTGTTAGGGGCAGCAGATTAGGGGTACATAAGTATAACGTAGGTGGCGGTCGGCAGATTAGGGGTTAAAAATTTTAATCGAGTGGCGGCGATGTGGGGGGACCTCGGTTTAGGGGTACATAGGTAGTTTATGGGTGTTAGTGTACTTTAGGGTACAGTAGTTAAGAGCTTTATAAACCGGCGTTAGCCAGAAAGCTCTTAACTCCTGCTATTTTCAGGCGGCTGGAATCTTGTCGTTAGAGCTCTAACGCTCACTGCAGAAACGACTCTAAATACCAGCGTTAGAAAGATCCCATTGAAAAGATAGGCTACGCAAATGGCGTAGGGGGATCTGCGGTATGGAAAAGTCGCGGCTGAAAAGTGAGCGTTAGACCCTTTAATCACTGACTCCAAATACCAGCGGGCGCCCAAAACCAGCGTTAGGAGCCTCTAACGCTGGTTTTGACGGCTACCGCCGAACTCTAAATCTAGGCCTAAGAATATCCTGGCATTTATTTATTTTTTTCTTAAACTAAAACAATACTCTTAAATTCCCCTTTATATGCTGTTACTACAAGGGAACTGCACTTATTAAACCATTTCTTAAAGGGACATTATACACTCATTTTTTTCTTTGCATAAATGTTTTGTAGATTATCTATTTATATAGCTCATAAAGTTGTTTTTTAAAAAACATGTATAGTGTTGCTTATTTTTAAATAACATTGCTCTGATTTTCAGACTGCTAACCAAGCCCCAAAGTTTTATTTGAATACCGTCAGCTACCTTCTCCAGCTTGCTCCTGTTTGTGTAAAGGGTCTTTTCATATGCAAAAGAAGAAGGAGGGGGGGAGTGTCTTATTTCCCACTTGCAGTGGGCTTTCCAACAACCTTTTCAACAGAGCTAAACTAAGAACTTCTAAGTAAGTTTTTAAACAGTTTTATACTGGATTTTTATATTAGTATCTGTGCATCTTATTCTTTATAGTAGTGTCTATTACATGCAGTTATATAAAAATGAGTGTATACTGTCCCTTTAACCAAATATGTGAAGTCTGTACATATCATGTTTTCAGTTTATCCATAAGTATCCAATAGAGTGATTAAAATGACTATTTAATACAACAAGGATGTTTTGGCCAGTGGTCATACAATACATGGTCGCGGTTTGATCTATTTTAAGAGAAGAGAAGCTGTAAATTTAATTTATTCAAAATACAATTTAGGAGTTAGAATAGTGCTTAGGACAGACAGATGATATTTTGGTTGTTGTAAAAACATGAAGGCTAGCCAATGCTTTTGGGGTGCCAAAACACAGGAGTCATGCCAGATATACTTAGAGATACTTAGCTTTCAATGCCTTGGCTGCTGTACACTGAGGCTGTGTTTGTCTTCCTTGGACTGAACTTCTCAGCATGGAGGAATGTATCAAAAAGCTGAGAACAATATTTTAAGACTTTAAAACAGATTTGTTTTTTTTTATAGGGATCTTATAGATTCTTCAATGGTAGAAAGATCTATTTTAATCATAGCATATTTTAGCACATTTGTTTTAGATAAATCATTTGGAATGCTTCTCTAAAGGACTTCAAAATACACACAAAGAATTTTAAAGGTTCCATATCTGCCATTAAAAAAAGATTTAATTAATTTTATACTTGTTGATGATACATAAAAAATGCCATATAAAAGGATGTATATAAAATTTAGTCCTACTTTTAAAAGGATATTAAATATCTATTGGTTTTTTTGCAACAACAAAAAAATATGTGCTTATCCCACTCTTCCTAGGAGGCCAAAAAGCATGTTCTCTAACACGCAAATGCTGCAAATCAATGGCATTTTGAGACCCCTAGATTACAATTTTTGCATTTTGACCTCTCTAGGGAGCATGAGATGCACAATTTTACACAAAAACTAAAAGGTGTTTAATACCTTTAATGTATATTTTAGAATTAGAGAAAGATTAATTTGGAAAAAAAAGCATTTTCCTCTTAAAAATTACATTCTATTTTAGAACTGACAAGTGTCTCGTGTAGATATTTTGGGTAATTTTTTTTTTATTTTTATAATTTGAAAAGTATTATACATATCAGTTTTGTGTGGTTTTCCATTGGTTTTCTATCATAATTAATTTAACAATACTTTTATTGAGAAAAAATCAATTTCCATATTCCAATCTTGACCACCTGGGAACCAATTTTTGTCTTTTATGAACAGCAAATCTTTCAAGCAATACAGGCATACCCCGCTTTACGGACCTTCACTTTACGGACACTCGCGAGTACGTAAATAGCTATTACGGACCCTCTCTTTACGGACACTCGCGAGAACGGACAAAACCCGCCCCTGCGCACATGAAACAGTTAGTCTCTATGGTTCAGGAAGATGTTGCTGCGCACCAGGAAGAGGTGGGGTTTCCGCTCACTGTGTAGAAGCCGCGCACTTTGCAAGTAAAAAAGTGAAGTTAAAAAGTGAATCGTGTATAGAAGATTCCTGCACCCAAATTGCTATTTTATTCCTGCCATAATACTGCACTGTACCACTACTGTACATAGAACTTTGGGGAACATATACTGTATACAGTACTGATTGTAACACGCTTGGCACACACTGTGTATAGAAGATTCCTGCACCCAAATTGCTATTTTATTCCTGCCATAATACTGCACTGTACCACTACTTGAACATAGAACTTTGGGGAACATATACAGTACTGTATACAGTACACGTACAGTACATGCTTGGCACACAGTACAAATGTACCTTTACCTAGAGCTGATAATGGCAGATAAATAGAAATGCAGTAAATCTATTACCTTGGATATGAAGCTTAAAATTATTAGATTGTATGATGAAGGTGTAATTCAAGCTGAAATAGGCCGAAAGCTAGGCTTCACTAGGACCACAATTAACACAGTCATGAAGAACAGAGAAAAAATTGTTGCAGAAGTTAAAAGTGCTACACCTGTTAACACCACAACAATTCAAAAAAGGGATAGCATTGTTGCAGACATGGAGAGACTCCTAATACTTTGGATAGAAAATCAGACAACACGCCATGTTCCTGTAAACCAGGCAATTATACAAAGTAAAGCCTTAAGCTTATTCAATGACCTGAAGACTAAGAAAGGTGAAGCAGCAAAGGATGCTGAATTTGTTGCAAGCCGTGGATGGTTTGATAGGTTTAAGAAGAGGTCTAATCTACATAACATCAAAGTACAAGGAGAGGCAGCTGCTGCAGATACTGAGGCTGCAGAAAGCTATCCAAGTGAATTTGCAAAAATTATTGAAGATGGAGGCTACTCCATGGATCAAATTTTTAATGTGGATGAGACTGGTCTATTCTGGAAGAAGATGCCTGCAAGAACCTTCATTGCAAGACAGGAAAAATCAATGCCAGGCTACAAGCCAGCTAAAGATAGAATAACCCTTCTGTTAGGTGGCAATGCTTCTGGTACCTTAAAGCTAAAGCCTTTGTTTATTTACCGTTTTCAAAATCCAAGAGCTTTGAAGAACTACGTTAAAACTAGACTTCCAGTGCATTGGAGGGCAAATAAAAAAGCATGGGTAACTGCAGCCCTTTTTGAGGATTGGTTTGACACCTGCTTTGTTCCAGAGGTGAAAGCTTATTGCAAGGACAATAATATCCCTTTCAAGATTTTGCTGCTTGTTGATAATGCTCCTGGACACCCTTGAACGCTAGATGAGCTCAACCCTAACATTAGAGTGGAATTCCTACCACTAAATACCACCTCATTACTGCAGCCCATGGATCAATGTGTCATAGCTGCCTTCAAGTTAAACTACTTAAAAAGAACATTCAGTAAGTGTATTGCAGCAATAGACAAAGAAGAAGGTGCAGGGCAAGAAGTCCTATTGAAATTCTGGAAAAGCTACAACATCTTGGATTGCATTAAAACTGTAAGAGATGCTTGGAATGACATAAAGGATACCACAATGAAAAGGGCCTGGAAAAAGTTATGCCCACAGTTAGCTGATGATTCTGAAGGCGTTGATGATTTTGTAGCTAATGCTACTGAAAATATTGTAGAGATGGCAAGGCAGTTAGAGCTGGAAGTAGAGCCAGAAGATGTTGCTGAACTGCTTTCGACCCATACTGAGCCCCTCAGCAATGAAGATCTTCTAGAACTTGAAGAGGAGAGAGAAGAAGAAGAAGATGTGCAAAATGGGGTTGAGACCATTGAACAGCCTGAAGGCTTAACTTAAAAAATTCTCTTTCAAGCTTTCCGTCATCTTGATAGCGCCATGGCTCTTTTTGAAAAGCATGATAGGGACTTTGAAAGAAGCTTCACAGTCAATGGTAGCATTTCAGGGGCTTATTCCTGTTACAAAGAAATCTACAGAGAAAAGAAGAGAGCTACACTTCAAACCTCCATAGAGACTTACTTTTCTAAAAGTCCATCAGCACGCAGATCATCATCATCGACAGACAGTCATTTGGATACCAGATCATCAACTGACAGTCCATTTCCAGCTCTGGCATCACCACCCAGTCCTGCTCCTTCTCTTATTGCTACTTGTAGTACACCCAATTCGCCAGCAAGAAAGCGTCTTGCCTTTGAAGAGTTGACTTGTGAAACAGAAGACACCAGTATGACTTCATCCTTACTAGAATAAATGCTCATAGCTGATCCTAAGCTTAGAAAATGTTGTGTTTATTTTGTAATACTGTACTGTACAGTAAAAATGTTCTCTTGCCCTAAGCTGATCCTAAGCTTACAAAATGTTGTGTTTATTTTGCAATACAGTACGGTACTGTACAGTAAATATGTTCTCTTGCCCTAAGCTGATCCTAAGCTTAGAAAATGTTGTGTTTATTTTGCAATACAGTACAGTAAATATGTTCTCTTACCCTAAGCTGATCCTAAGCTTAGAAAATGTTGTGTTTATTTTGCAAAACTGTACAGTACAGTAATTATGTTCTCTTGTCCTAAGATGATCCTAAGCTTAGAAAATGTTGTCTTTATTTTGCAATACAGTACAGTAAATACTGTATGTTCTGTTGCCCTAAGCTGATCCTAAGCTTAGAAAAAAATGTGTTTATTTTGCAATAAATATTTTCTTTTGGCCTAACCTTATAGTATTGTGTTTATTTTAGTTATAAATGTATTATTTATATCAGTTATGCCTATAAATGACTATTATAATGCAGTACAAGCATTGAGAAGTGAAAAAAAAGTATTGCTTCACATTAAGTACATTTTCGTTTTACAGACATGCTCTGGTCCCATTGTGTACGTAAATGTGGGGTATGCCTGTATTTATTTTTTTAACGTTTAAAAGGATATAAAACATTTATATTTGTTCATGATTGAAAATTAAAGAGATAGTAAAGTCTTAATTAAACTTTCATGATTCAGATAGGGCATGTAATTTTAAACAACTTTCTAATTTACTTTTATCATCAAATTTGCTTTGTTCTCTTGGTATTTTTAGATAAAAGATAAACCGAGGTAGGATCATATGCTAATTTCTAAGCCTTTAAGGCCGCCTCTTATCTGAAACCATTGACAGTTTTTCACAGCTAGAGGGCGTTAGTTCATGTGTTTCATATAAATAACATTGTACTCATGCACGTGGAGTTATTTAAGATTCAGCACTAATTGCCTAAAATGCAAGTCTGTCAAAAGATCTGAGATAAGGAGGCAGTCAGCAGAAGCTTAGATACAAGGTAATTACACAGGTAAAAAGTATATTTCTGTAACAGTGTTGGTTAACAAAACTGGGGAATGGTAAATAAAGGGATTATCTATCTTTTTAAACAATAACAGTTTTAGCTATTACTATCCCTTTAAAAAAAAAAAAAAACACTTTACTTTTATAATCAAATTTACTTTGCTCTCATGGTATTTTTTGTTGAAGAACATACCAAGGTATTATCAGCAGCATGCACATTTCTGAAGCACTATATGGTAGCAGTTTTACAACGTTTCTTATGATCTTATACATTTTGCAAACACTGCTGCCATCTAGTACAATGTTAAAAAATGGTTCCTGTTGGATTAGAATGGTCATGAATGTGAAAACCCTACAGAAACCTATGCAAATCTAATCTTCTATTGGATAGCAACAAATCCCCTCATTATTTGTAAATTACAATTATTGATTTGCCATAGCACTGCTTCCATGAGCTTGATTGTATAAAAGTATATATTTCACCATAAAAATATCAGATGCTGGAAAAATGTATTAGGAGGCTGAGCAAGAAGAAGAAATTAGCAGTCCAAGGAAACAAAATACAATAAAGAGTTTACCAATTACCAGATGTATGTGGGTCAAAAGTTGTCAAAGTCCTTAATAACATAATTCCTCTAGTAAAACAAGGCCACTATAGAGGTGTCATATTAGACTTCTGACTAACTGTCCTACTTAAATTCATGTCATTTCCTTTATACTCTTCACTTCTACAATTTTTACTACTGCATGTTACTGTCTGGTCTTAATTTTACCATCTCTTTTTCCTGCAATCTATATTAAATGAAGAGCTACTAGGGTCATCTTCCTCTTTTACAAATTGTACCCTTCTACTTCCTTGCTAAAATCACTTAACCATCTTCCAGTTACAAATAGGGATGGGCGAATGTTTCTAAAAATTCAAAATTTCAAACGAATTTTGATACATTCATTCGTTAGAATCGAATTTCAAATTTTTATATAACATTCTAACATGTTCAATAAAATTCGGAAATATTTGTTCGAATAATAGAATGTTTAGCTATGTATTCATTCAATTTCGAAAATGTAATATTCAAATTTGAAATAGTTTTTCTAGTCTACAACTGTGTTTAATAAATGTAATATTCAAATTTGAATGCAACATTCAAATTTGAATGTCACATTCAAATTTAAAATAGTATTTCTAGTCTAATATTGTGTTTTTTAAATGTAATATTCGAATATTCAAATGTGACATTCGAATTTGAATGTCACATTCAAATTCAAAATAGTATTTCTAGTTTACAACTGTGTTTTTTAAATGTAATATTCGAATTAGAATGTGACATTTGAATTAGAATGTCACATTCAAATTCAAAATATTATTTCTAGTTTACAACTGTGTTCAATAAATGTAATATTCAAATTTGAATACTACATTTGAATTCAAATTTAATATTCGAATTTGAAATAGTATTTCTAGTCTAATACTGTGTTTTATAAATGTAATATTCAAATTCGAATGTGACATTCAAATTCGAAATAGTATTTCTTGTCTAATACTGTGTTTTATAAATGTAATATTTGAATTTGAATCTTTTCGGTTCAGATCACATATTTTGCTATATCAGAAACTGTTGGGTTAAAAGCTTTTTCATCTGAAATGTCCCTTAAGCACACAATAAAGATAATTAATATATATATATATATATATATATAAACTAAATATTTGTGTAAGATTTGTTCCTGGGGTTGTGTAGTTTGACTGAATTCGACAACATTATTTAATCATTAATAGAAACTAATTAACTAATTATTTTATTTTGGTAACTTCTTAAGAGCAGCAGAGAAACAATTGGATAGCAGGTTACAATTACATAAAGTAAAGTAGTAGCTAATGCTACTGCTGCAAGCTAACATCAGTACATACAATTATATTTTTAAAATATGTTTAATAATGTAGTAATAATAGGCAAATTAAAAAAAATGAAGCATGCTTTTTGACTGACTCAGGACTGACAAAGATACTGCTGTATATATTTATTGAATAGTTAAATCTGAAATGTTCAAACCTTTACCATCAGCAGAAGACCCTTTTTCTGGATTTTGATTTTTTTTTAAACCTCATGAATGAAAGATTTGTTTTTTTTTTTGCTGCCCCATCATTTATTAATTAGTTTATCTGGTTATGTGACGGCTTCGTTTTTCTTTTAAATTAATGCAAAAAAAGACAGCAAAAATAGAGATTTTTTTTATCATGTCCTACACTCTCACTATAAAAGGGTAAACTTCCAGGGAGCAGGTATCATACCTAGTATAATCTGGGTAAATCTACCACACATTTACTTTTCCTGTGGAAATGGAGAAGTCCCAGAAATGTCACTGGTGCAATAAAACATTTCTGGGATATTTAATCATAGATTCTATCTATCTATCTATCTATCTATCTATCTATCTATCTATCTATCTATCTATCTATGGTACTCATTCTTGAAATCTCCAAATAGATTTCTCTAAAAGAATTGTTCATGTGTTCACCTCTAAGCACATGAAACAACAATAACAATTATGATAGTAATTGATTATAAGTCTAATCTGGCAGTGATTCCCCATGCAGTTAGTAGTAAGCACTGATGATAGATGTGGAATGTAATGCTTGCATTTCTCACACGTAAACATGCAATCTTAGTAATGACAAAAATGTATCTATTGTTTAAAGAAGCCGAATATTACTTCTAGTTATGACAAGGGGACATATCTGACATTTGACAGTAGCAGTAATAACACTGAATTATTTTCTTGTGCTTATAGCAATAGGATAAGAGGAGAGTATTAAAGACTTAGATGTGGGAATAAAAAAACTAGGTTTGTCTTTATAGCAAGACACAAATGTTATGGCACGCGATGTAATCAAGATGGAACAAACATGTTATTACTTCTTCGTGCTGGGATTAATTATCCAAGCTGTGGCCGACCATGGCTGCAAGTTACTGATTTCTGTACAGTAGCTGTAGGGCATCTCAATCACACCTGCCTAACCTATCCCTTACTAACCTGGTGCGGGTAACTTTTTGTCACATTCCTTTAAAATATGTGTGTGTGTAGCTGTGGACTGTTGAGGAATGCAGGAATGCATTATGTACAGCTATAGTATATAGAATCCACTTGTGCAATGAAAGCAACATTTACACAATAACTGGCGATTCTGCTTTTTTACCAGGTGTCTTGCAGCACGTAGCGTGCCGCCTAATATTTTTAGTCTATTAACGATCAGTGTTTAGCCTAAGGATATACATTAGTCAAGCAATTCATGGAGACAATTATGAAACTCATTTTCTTGTACAAGAATTTAACTGTCTGTTTTACTGTTAAAAATATGTAAAATAAAACAAAATACATTGTTAAACTGTAAATAAAACCAGTTAAATGAAATGACTCAAAGCAGCAATAGTTCACTATTTATCTTAGTGCTCTATAGCGGTGTCATTGTTTTTTTAATATTACAGCTAATATAACTAAAATATAGAGTGATATGTAGATAGTAAACAAAGAATTTTGCAATATATGTTAAAACAATTATTAGGGAGTGAAAACAACTTATCACTTGTGATCAAATAAAAGACAGAAATGTCTATTAAGTGTTAGGAATTGAATGGGTTTTATATGCATAGTATTCTCTAAATAAAAGAGCGATATAAAAGTGATAATATAAATTAGTGTGTGGATGGGTAAAATTAACATGCCGGTTTTTTTCTCTATATTATTTAGAATGCAATTATTTAGATTTTTTTTTTTTAAATTAAATTGTTTTACAAATCGATGAAATTTCCTTTTCATGGCCCAATCAGAAGCCAATAAAGATGCGAGCTTAGCACATTTTATGACATGTTCAGAAGAGCATTAAAGCTTAAAGGGACTATGACATTTTAAACAACTTTACAATTTATTTCTATCATTAATTTTGCTTAGTTTTCTTGTATTGTCTATTAAAGAGTAATCCTAGGTGAGTTCAGGCGCATCCACGGTCTTTAGCCATCTGGCACCACTGTTTGCAACAATGTTTATATCAATGTTATATGTAACTGCAAGCACTCTATGGCAGAAGTTTTTAACTATGCATAACATTGCTATAAACATTGTTGTAAAAGCTGCTGCCAGATGGCTAAAGACACGTGCACGCTCCAGAGCTCATTTAGCATTATTCTTTAACAAATAATGCCAAAGGCACTAAGCAAAATTGATCATAGAAATAAATTGTAAAGTTGTTTAAAATTGCTATCCCTTTAAGTTAAAAAAACTATAACAGTATATTCAAAATACAATAATTATATTCAATTTAAAATGTAAGAATATAGAATTATTAATGAATATTACATATTTTAAAAATAAAGTTAAAGGGACAGTCTAGTCCAAAATAAACTTTCATGATTCAGATAGGGCATGTCATTTTAAACATCTTTCCAATTTACTCTTATCACCAATTTTGCTTTGTTCCCTTGGTATTCTTAATTGAAAGCTAAACCTAGGAAGTTTATATGCTAATTTCTTAGACCTTGAAGGCCGCCTCTAATCTGAAAGCATTTTGGCATTTTTTAATGGTTTAATTTTTTAACTAGAGGGTGTTAGTTCATGTGTTTCATATAGATAACACTGTGCTCACAAACGTGGAGTTACCTACGAGTCAGCACTGATTGGCTATAATGCAAGTTTGTCAAAAGAACTGAAATAACGAGGCAGTTTGCAGAGGCTTAGATACAAGGTAAAAACAGAGGTAAAAAGTGTATTAATATAACTGTCAGTTATGCAAAACTGGTGAATGGGTAATAAAGGGATTATCTATCTTTTAAAACATTATCAATTCTGATGCAGACTGTCCCTTTAAATATTTAGGGCTAGATTACAAGTGGAGCACAAAATATAGGCGATGGGCAGCAAATGTTAAATATATATGTATATGCTTATATACATACATATATTTATGTGTCAATATGTGTATATACACATATTAACACATAAATATGTACTGTATATAATTAAGCATATACATATATATTTAAAGAGAACACACAGTTCCCCAAAGACCGCAATGTAAAGGAACTTTTCACTGTCATTTATTTTTACCACCCCACACCCGCCACCTTTAGACACTAATCAGCAAGCGCTTCCCAGGTGCTGAACCAAAAATGGGCCGCCTCCTAAGCTTACATTCTTGCTTTTTCAAAGTAAGATACCAAGAGAACAAAGAACATTTGATAATAGGAGTAAATTAGAAAGTTGCTTAAAATTGCATGTTCTATCTGAATCATAAACGTTTAATTTTGACTAGACTATCCCTTTAAACAATCAATCATGGGCTTCCTGATCTATTGTGATTGGCTTCTAAACTGACTGTATATGTCATATGAACGAATATGAATCAATGTACAAACAAAATTAGTCTGTTCATTAGTTCACAAATGAATTCAACAAATAGTAAATTCTTTGTTATTTTTGCATTTAGATCCGAATGAATGTACATCAATAATTCATAGAAGCATGGCATATGATAGCCCAGGTGTCAGCAATTTTAAATCCTGGAAGAAGCCCAGTCTTTGTACTTGTTACAGCTTAAAATTGTAGGATCTTATATTTGCCAATTAATTGTAACAGGGCAGTTATGTCTCTTTAATCATTATTTCCTTTAATGGGTTAGCATGGTCACTACAAACCTTAAAGGACCAGTCAACACAGCAGATTTGCATAATTAACAAATGCAAGAGAACAAGACAATACAATAGCACTTAGTCTGAACTTCAAATGAGCAGTAGATTTTTTTTCTGGCAATTTTAAAAGTCATGTCTTTTTCCACTCCCCCTGTACCATGTGACAGCCATAAGCCAATCACAAATGCGTACACATACCATGTGACAGACATCAGCCTATTACAAATGCATACACACTTACTCTTGCACATGCTCAGTAGGAGCTGGTGACTCAAAAAGTTTAAATATAAAAAGACTGTGCACATTTTGTTAATGGAAGTAAATTAGAAAGTTGTTTAAAATTGCTTGCTCTATCTGAATAATGAAAGTTTAATTTTGATTGAGTGTCCCTTTAACTTTTTGAGATATATTGATAGACAATCACCATTCTCACAAACTAAAATAATAACTAAAGTTATTACAAGAGGGAGAAAAGCAGGAGCGAGTAGGAGGGCCCAAGACTTCTGTGGATATGAACAAACCTGATTACCAGATTGTATTCAGATTAGAAGCAGGACTGGGTCATTTTAGCGCAAACTACAGATAGCAGAACAAGATAGGAATCCAACACCGATCACTGATCGCTGCTGCAGGATCTCACTGAATAAATTAGAGTAAACAAAGAAAAAGGAATCCTCATATATCTGCAGTCCATAATTTCCTGAGAAGCCCTATGAAAACTTTTCAAGTGTACAAACTGCTCTGAGAATATTTCATTTGATCTATCTCACATATATATATATATATATATATATATATATATATATATATATATATATATATATATATATATATATTTATGTTCCATTAAAAAAAAATTTTTTCCCTTCCAATGCAATTTGGAGCACTTATGTAATTTTTAACCACACTTGCTAATGCAGCTTGAAGAAATATGCAACTACATAGTTACATACATAAGTCATGTTTCAGATGATTCTTTGAGGCAAGAAATATATCATTTTTGCAGGCAAAAACAAAGCAGTTTGTCTTTTCGGTGCTGTTAAATATTTACTTTATCGAGCTTATGTAAATATTTAGACATACCCAGATCAGCTCTTACATACAGTCTGCATGGTTTGAATAAATGACTTCCTTACAAAAGTCATATTTCACATTCCTGAGAAAAGATTTTGAATGTGTTACTTTATGGATAATTTGTAAACCTTAGACAAAAAAATGTGTGTTTTGTGAATTTTATTTGCTAAATTTGGATATTTTGGAAAAGCTGTACAGTGTTATCAAAGCTTGATAGAAGCCAGAGGCATGAGAAATATGATTGCGTATTTATAACATATGTGTTATTTTTTTATCATAGTATTCAAACTTTGAATGGAAAAAGTATTGTAGTAGATGCCATACACTGTTAGCTAGTAATGACTATAAAGATGCTGAGTCAGTTTGCAAGTTTCCAACAGATGGCGCTAGACATAAGCATCTGAGACGCAAGCATTGTAGGCAAGCATTATAATGTGAGAGCATGATATTAAACAAGCGTCACTTCACTGCATGTCTTCATACTTGCAGTAATAAAGGAAATGGAATCATATATTTTTTTTTATAAAGGCATTTACATATAGATCACACTGTAATAGTTATTAGCAACTAGTGGTGAGTCATTAACAAAGGGATAGATAACAAGTGGAACACTATTTAACACGTCGGATTGTGCTCGTATTATGAGTTGAAAGTAAACTGTTTTCGTTAGTGCGCTAGTTAACGTGTTTCCCCATAGAAGTCAATGGAGTAAATAAAGTGGAAAAAAAAACTAACACCCTACTTGAAGCAAACCCGATCGCATATTCTCAAGTGCGCTAACTCAAGATGAAAATATGAATATTTCACATTCCAATATATATATAGACAGTCCAGAAAGGTAGAAGCACTCCTGGTAAGAGCGATGAGGCTAACAGCCTGTATAGCCCTTGGTGCACTTCAAAGCGGTATACAGCATTCAAAGGATAGGAAGGCACTCACAGGGTCTTAGTCAAAGAAATCCATTTAATCGTTGACGTTTCGGGGTCTCCCCCGTTTTCAAAACAAGTTACAAATGCAATAACAAACTCACCCTTCTTATCCTTAAGCACACTCCACAATTATAGCGTTCCTGGCAGCGTCCCGGAAGTTACCCGCATCACGTGACCCACGCGTCACGATCTCCATAGTCATGGTAACTGGACGCCACACCAGGAGCATCTGTGACAATAAAAACAACAGTGTATCATACAGGAGCGCAGCACACAAGAATATAGGCATAAGTATTCAGTTTAGTGATTAACACTGCCATCAAAAGATTCAATGGGACACATGGAGCATATGAATAAAAAAAAAATGTCATACACAAGTCAGATAGCTGTCAAATAACAGTAGATTCTCTAAGTAAGCAATTGCCATGTTTCACTATAATTACTCTACTTGTAAGATCAAACAATCCTCTCCTATTATAGGAGACAAGATGTAAAAATTGTTAGCTTCGAAGGTAGTTATAAAGCATTGGTTTGTAAATATGTATTATATAAACACACAATCATAATAAGATCTACAGTCTAGCATCTATCTATCTGGGCATACTGTCACACATATAGGGCATAGTAGGTTAATATACCTGTTGCAACAATTCATTCATACTACCAGAACCCTAGAAATTGCAGTATAACAGACACATATATAAATACAAAATGCAAGACATATAAATGCAAATGTAAATAAGCATCTACATATAGCCGTAAGATGGCTATGTTAAAGGAAGCAGTGCAAGTCCAGATGCACATTTAGCCCTCGAGGGGCCATAGTCCCTTTAAATCCACCTGGACTCCCTTTGGAGCAGCATCTTGGCCCTATCGTCGCCTCTTGGCAATGGTGGAATATGATCTATTATGATGTATTTCAAGTCGGCAACACTATGTCCTGCATCAGCGAAGTGCCTGGCCACCGGTTGCTCAGATGTTCCTTTATCAATAGCTGCCCTGATAGCAGACGGGTGGTTGGCCATCCTAGTTCTGAGATCAACCACCGTCTTTAAATAATACATAAAACATGCCACACACACAGTGAAGTAGATAGACTATGAATTTTGTTGTACAAGTAACCCTGTGCTTTATTTGGAAATTTTCAACCAGGTGGTAGTCATATAACAATTTCTGGGGTCAGTTTTTTTGAGCTGATCACAAAGGGATTTTTTATCAACTTGCAGCTGGACAACTGCTGTAATATAACTGTCCGCAGAGCATTTACTCTGGTGATCTGAAGAAATTGTGAGTTACAATATTTTTCCTTTTACATAGGGATGTTAAGGTGATATTTTCATGTCAGCTTTTTACAGTAATGCAGCATTACTTTCAAATGATTTAGCAAATGAGTATTATGTCGCTTTAATAACAATGTGTAGCACTCTAGACACAAACATTCTCCTAAGCCTTCCTCACGCTCAAACAACAATGAATGGGGAATATGTAGGGTGTGTGCACCAAAAATAATAAGAATGATAAACGGTCCTTAACAGGTACCCAGAGGCGTGTAAAACAGTCCAATACAGCTTACTGAGGGAGAAATCCCCTGCCTCCCTCTGTGTTATCACAAATATTTATGTGTAACTAGAACGACATTTAAATGATGGTTACTATGTAACTCACCACTCCAGGATAGTGTGTGCTCAGGAATCTATTGGACTTTAGTACAGCCACTCCTTCCAGCTTACTTCATGTGCAACATGAATCCTTTGTGAGTGTTTTCTCTGCTGCACAAGTGCCCGGGTTGCTGCAACCAGTCCCTGATGTGTACTGCCCTCCTGCAGCTCCTTTCAGCATCCTCCTTCTTCCTGTTACTAGGATCTGTCCACTGTGACTGATGGCCTCCCCTCTGCAGCTAACCTATTCACCATGTGCTCACGCTCGGCCAAACAATGTTCAATATGAGAAACTTGCAGGAGCACCGTGGTTAGGGTTAAAACATAGAATTTATTAGGATATCTCCAGGGTGTATAAATACTAAGGATAAAAAGCAGTACAATCTGCAATATCAGACAAAAATACGTGGCTGACCGGTTTCGGCTGCTGCCTTACTCCTAAGCCTGCTTAAAAATACAAAAACTTTGCAGGTTTAAAAACCTTTGTCTGACTCCCTATTGGATATGGGGATTCTCACACCTCCCTTACCTTACCCAATCAGGCTACTAATTAGTCAAAGCACTCCTAAGCTATGAACAGCTAATTATAACTTTGCTCTTGCTGCTCTGACAAACCCCCTCACAAATACTGTAGATAAAGTTACATAGTGAAACCACATTACCTTCCAATAAAACCATTTCATGCTAAACTCATCACATGGTATCTATTGTTTAAATTTAAACAATAGAATTTAAACAAAAGATACCATGTGATGAGTTTTAGTATGAAATGGGTTTATTGGAAGGTAACGTGGTTTCACTATGTAACTTTATCTACAGTATTTGTCAAAGCAGCAATTGTATTGTTTGATGTAAGAAACTATATCATGTCCCTGGTTCTTTAACAATAACAACAAAAAAATTGTGTGATATGTCACTTGCTCTATATGACCTTATGACCCTTAAGTTATGGCTTATTAACAGGGTATTTTTCTCTTTGGATCTTGGATGCAATGTTCTTCAGTTGCTTTGTATTGAATTTATATTAATTTATTGCAACATTCTAAAAGCCTACGAGCGCCATATGGATATGGTCAGTGACACTATGATTACATCACCCTATAAATGTGCTGGATGAACATCTGAAATAAAAATCATTTCTGAGGGACGATGGCAAAGAAGAGATGGAAACAACAGGGTTGTCTATGATGTCAAAACGTACCAATGATGAAGTCATCAGTTTTGCAGCTTACACTTCAACTTCTGTGAACTTAGTTCACCTTTGAAGTTATTTCAATAAAGTGATTTTTTTTCCCGAAGCTATAATATATGGTCACTGAATTAAATGCAGACGTGCACTGATTTATTATACTAGAGCAGCTGGAAATGTTGAAAATCTTGGGTGAGAATTAAGGAAGAATGTTTGGTCGCAGCTGGCTGGGTACTTTATTGTAGAAGCCATCCCAAGTCTTTTTTTTTTTATTTTTTTTTTATTTTTATATAAGAAGTATTTATTGTTATACATGGAAATAAATATGACCATTAAAATAAAGCTCATACCATAAGAGTAATAAAAAAAAAACTGTTGCACAGGACTTAAAAATGTCTTAGATTCTACAGTATTACATTTTTAAAGTCTAACATTAAAACAATGGCATGTGTAGGCTCCATGCTGCCCTAGGCCCAGTGTAATAAACTTTTTTTTACTTAATTTTGTATTATTCCTAACCATAAATGTCTTATATCCTGGGGTAGTGTTTCTCTCCCTTGAGTGGTACAGTTCTGCCGGTGTGGGTTGGGGCTGTGTGCATGGGCAGGACCCCCACTAGTAATAGCCAATCAGTGAGGATGCATGGCTAAGAAGGTATAACTTACTCTTATGTGGGGAGTTAATACATTTAAGTGACATCTGGAAGAAAAAAGAATTTTAGGATGTTGCTGACAGTGCTGTGACAGAAAACACATAAACAGAGCTCTGCCTCACTAGTACTTCCATATACTACTGTTACATATGCTTGTCAAACCTAGTGATGTGACGGTGCCTGATGCCAGTGCTGATGTCACATGTATACAATGTGTGCCGAAGACACATATGCTTCTGAGCCTACTTCTGTATGGCTTTCTTGAAAGGAGCCAATTGCCATCAAGTTAACATAATAATAGAAGTACATTTTAAAGTTTTATAAGGTTTTATGCACTGTCTGAATCATGTAACTTTAACTTCAAAGCCAGGTTAATAACTAATAAAAATAAATTATATAGTCTACTCAAAACATGGACAAAACTAAATTGAGGAATCATTGAGACATAAGATAAGGGATAATACACTGTTACAAAAAAATAAGAAAAGAATTGATTATTGAGTTGGTTGAGTGTAGTAGGTCTGCAGCAGAAGGAGAGCATTAAAGGGACAGACAATACAGCAGATTTCTGCAATTTAAGAAAATGCGAAAGCACTTAGGGGCCAATTTAATATGCTGCTGATGCAGCTGTTTCCACGCGAGCCTATAGGCTCGCTGGAAACAAAAGTTAAGAAGAAGCAGCCATAAGACCGCTGCTCCTTAAATCATCCGCCATCTCTGAGGTGGTGGACAGCAATTATCCCGATCCGTGCAGGGGGCGGCACAGGTGAGGATGGTTACCTTAAATAGCCATTCAAACCCCTTTGTGTCAACTTGTGTGCATGTTATCAGGCCAAAATCACCAGGGTATGTAAACTTTTGATCAGGGTCAATTGGGTAGTTTCTGTTGTCATTAAGATTTAAAAATAGTAAACACAGTTGATTGATAATAAATGGCTTCAGCCAAACACTAACCAAGAGTGAAAGAAAAGTTTTCGTGTTATCATTTATATTCTCTGAAAAATGGCCAAGAAATCATAAATTCTGCCAGGGTGTGTAAACTTATGAGCACAACTGTATATATATATACTGTATATATATATATATATATATATATATATATATATGTGTGTGTGTATATTTATGTGTGCATATGTATTTATGTGTTTAAATGTGTATATATGTCTATAAATAGAAATATACACATATAAATACATAAATACAAATCTACACATATATAGACATATATATTAACATACATATACATATTTAGACATGTACAGTATATGTTTATATCTTTATATTAAACCCTTTGCCTGCCTTTTTTTCCCCTAAAACCTGAGACCTCTTAGATGGTGTTATTATAAGTGTAAGTGTACTTTGTAATATATTTCTGATGTGTTTTGTGAGACTGTTTTATTTTGCGAAACAATTAAAGGGATACTAAACCCACATTTTTTCTTTCATGATTCAGATAGAGCATGCAATTTTAAGCAACTTTTCAATTTACCCCTATTAACAATTTTTATTTGTTCTCTTGTTATCTTTATTTGAAAAAGCAGGAATGTAAGCTTAGGAGCCAGACCATTTTTGGTTCAGCACACTGAGTAGTGCTTGCTGATTGGTGGCTACATTTACCCACCAATCAGCATCGCTACCCAGGTGCTGAACCAAAAAAATTATATTCCTGCTTTTTCAAATAAAGATAGCAAGAGAACAAAGAAAAATTGATAATAGAAGTAAATTAGAAAGTTTCTTAAAATTAAATGTTCTATCTGAATCATAAAAGAAAATATTTGGGTTTAGTATCCCTTTAACCAGAGCTGTGAGGTTGCGTTAACCCGACTCGCATTAACTTTAATTGCGCTTAAGTGATCATGTTTACTTTCAAATTGTAATACATTTGAAAAACACCAGTGATAAACTCAATTTATTGCTTGTGCCCAACAGTGCGCCACTCATAATCTAGCCCTAAAAAAGTGGAATTTAAAATATATATATATATATATATATATATAAAACATTCACAAATAAAATATTAAAATCAGAATGTTTATTCACTAATTGTTTGGACTTAATACATTTGTAGTAAATATTCTGACACAAAATGATATTAAAATAATTAATTGCAGAGATAATTAATTTAGTGTGCTAGGAAATTGCACCTATCAAAACAAGCACACACAAGGCATCAACAGCAACAATGTAACGTTTTAAGATCGTTTTTCTCAGGGCTGCTTATTTTTCAATTCCAATTTGGTCTCCAAAAAGCACACACAAACATTGATTAGCTATGAATGAACATATTTAACCAATCAAATGCACGTAATCCAGATGTTCCAGATATATCTCTGATATATCACAAGGCATAGCAAATTCAAAGGCAAACATTTTGCAGATATTATAATACCAATACCATCTTTAAGGACCCAATAAATTAGATGAGTATATAATGATTTTTTATAGCAAATTCTAAAAGTTTAGAATATACCCCAATATTTTATTTTAGGGCTACTAAATAATTAATTATTTAATTTGTCTTATGCTCAAAATAGATTCTAGTATTAAATGGACAGTCTACACCAGAATTTTTATTTTTTTTAAAAGATAGATAATCCCTTTATTACCCATTCCCCAGTTTTGCATAAACAACACAGTTATAATTATACACTTATAACCTCTGTGTTTATCTTGTATCTAAGCTTCTGCAAACTGCCCCTTTATTTCAGTTCTTTTGACAGACTTGCAGTCTAGCCAATCAGTGTCTGCTCCCAGATAACTTCACGTGCACGAGCACAGTGTTATCTATATGAAATACGTGAACTAACACATTCTAGTGGTGAAAAACTGTTAAAATGCATTCTGAAAAGAGGTGGCCTTCAAGGTCTAAGAAATTAGCATATGAACCTCCTAGTTTAAGCTTTCAACTAAGAATACCAAGAGAACAAAGCAAAATTGGTGATAAAAGTAAATTGGAAAATTGTTTAAAATTACATGCTCTATCTGAATCATGAAAGTTTATTTTGGCCTAGACTGTCCCTTTAATGAATAACAATTTGATATTTTTTTTCTTATTGTATTGATCAATTATTGCTACACCTATTGGTACTTAAAACCAATTATGGATACATTTTCTTGCAAAACAGCTGGGCTATTTTGATTAAAAAACCTTTACAAATGTATACAGCATTTACATGTTTAGAGATAGGCAGCTTCATTGTTGGCATTGGTTCTGTTTCCCTTGTAAAGTGTTTAACCAGCAGTATTACACTGAATGACATAAGGATGTACTTTTATAGATAATCTTGCTTTTCGAATCGAGACTCATATTTTCTTTACAATTAACTTCCCTGACAAATGTGCACAGGCAAGTAACTGATAAGAGTTAATTGTATCCAAGCTGCTGGAGAAACAATGTTTCAAATTGGTTGGGCTGTCTCTCTCCCATTGGGAGGGTGATTTCTGCTGCTGTAACCTAATGTCAATTTTGAATATTTGCAGTATTGAAATGTTCAGTATAGTTGCTGGTCCCAACAGGCAAAAGTGGCTATTTCAAATCTCAAAATAAAGGTAAAACACTTTAATGCACTCCAGCAGATACTATTGATAATTGGGAACACATTAAGGGCCAGATTATGAGTGGCGCGTTAACAATTACGCACAAGCAAAAAGTGGTTTATCGTGGGTGTTTGAGAGTGTCAGGTTTACCGCACATATTAAAAGTTGAAAGTAAATGCGATCGCTTATGCGCAATCGCGATTTACGCTAGAAGGATTACCACGTCCTCAGAGCTCTGGTTAATTGTTTCGCTAAACAAAAACAAAATTCACAAAACACATCAAAAATACATTACAAAGTACAGTTACACTCATAATAACACTATCTAATAAAAATATTACAACAAAATATTGCACACAAAAGTTATAAAGATGTACGGAAGTCTGGTGGCATGATGTGAGTAGCAAAGTTGGCACATTGTATTTGCAGAATGTACATTCCTATTGCAGCACTGACAAACATAGATTTTGGGTTATGTGCTAAAACTATTATCTAAAGGGATATTATACTGTATATCCATGAAAGTGCAAGGATAGGTTATTCCTCTAGGGCTGTAGGGACCCCATTAGTCCTTCGACTGTTACTTCTGAGAAGGTAAACAGGGGTGTGGTGACATTTTATCACTGGAATATTAAAATATAGCTCACAGATTTTATACCTGGCAATTCACATAGCTGGTTATTGAATATTCAAGTAGTTCTTTGGCTTAGTGTCTGTCTAAGTAGGACACTCCCAATAGCCTTTGAGTTGCATTTGATAAACCACTCTCTATTGAATTGGGGTATATAAAAACTGGAACACTCTCTATCTCTCTCTCTTCTTATCCTGTTCCTGAAAGGATGGCTGATTTTGGACACATTGGTGAATTTTGCTGAGTAAATTGGGGTTGTAGTATTGTAGTAAAGTTGCCCTGTCTTACTTATTTGGACTGTTTTGCTGTAAAATAGATGTGTATATATACCTGTAAATCTTTCTCTTATTATTAACATATATTGATTCTTGTGAGCTGCTGGTGCAATGCTGAATACGGAGAGCGTATTGCTCTCCGCATTCAGCGAGGTCTTGCGGACCTTATCCACACTGTCGAATCAGGTCCGCAAGACCTTTGATAATTCGGCCTCTCTATCTTTAGGTCTTTGTAGTTAATCTAAGGTATATTTTATTTTACATTACTTTATTTTTTCCTAGATATAGATCTTAATATTAATGATATTTGTCACTTTAAGTGATGATTGAGAGGTTATATTTCTTTCACCATATACTCTCATCCAACAACAATGTTTATATTTTCATAATTCAAAATATTACATATAATTAGTGGGTCTCCTGTATATACATAGATTTTATTTTCAAGCCTATATTAGAGTGTATCAATGGTTATAGTTTAATGAGCCAATGCAACACTGTTTTGAATATTGTCAAATGCTAGTAGACATTCCACTAGTTTTAACTTATATTTTTATTTTTATTTCAGTGTTATCTTTGAGCTAATGCAACAAAATACTAAAGGAAAATATACATCTTTAAGCTATAGATTTTTCAATGTCAAATTCCACCTTTAAGAAAATGGAACCTGAGACCTAAAATTCCACCTTAAAGGGGCAGTAAACACAAACTAATGTTATATAATTCTGCATATAGTGCAGAATTATATAACATTAGCTTACCGGTAGCTTTATACTTTAAAGGATTGCAGAGAAATTGTAACTAAAACCTCCTTTTACCAGAACGCCGCTCCTTGCTCTACTGAGCAGGTCTGGATTTTACACAGAGCATCTCCGCAACACTGTGTGTCCGGTCGCACCATTAAAATGAATGTAGCTCGCTCCTGCTACTAGACCAGAGCGGGAGCAAGCTACATTCATTTTAATGGACGACCGGGCACACAGTGTTGCAGAGATGCGCTGTGTAAAATCCAGACCCGCTCAGTAGAGCAAGGAGCGGCGTTCTGGTAAAAGGAGGTTTTAGTTACAATTTCTCTGCAATCCTTTAAAGTTTAAAGCTAGCGGTAAGCTAGCGTTATATAATTCTGCACTATGTGCAGAATTATATAACATTAGTTTGTAAGTTTACTGCCCCTTTAAATTTTGATAAAGTCATTGACCAATGAATACAAAGTAACAGGTATTTAAAGATTGTTACAGATGACTTTGTATATATACACAAACGTTTTTTATGGAAGCTCAGAACTTTTCAAAACTTTTTTTATTTTAATCGTTAGTGTTGCATTGGCCTTATAGGAAAGATTAGTTTGTAAGAATCATCAGGCTATATTTTAATTTTTTAACATTGTATTTTTTTTTGATGTATCAGTTTTTTTTTATGTATTACTATTTGAATTGGAACATATAGATGTGACCTTAGTGTTTTTTACTAGGATTATCCCTTATTAATTTTTATTAGCGTTCCACATACATTTAGTTTAAACTTTTATTTTGTCTATTTATAGGAGATATTCTCTCTCACATAAATTAGTGAACACAACAGATACATTCATTAGAATCCCATCATCTTTGTATTTTATCTTACACCAAGTTACATTATTGAATATGTTTCACAATTAAGCACTTTATCACACTTTTGCATACTGTATGTTAATATTATCTGAACTTTTTATGTTTTGTTGGGAGACGTCCCATTCTTTAAAGGTATATTAACCACATAGTAATATATAGATTGTTTATAAATAAACTAGCCTTATTCCTAAGCAAAGCAGAAATATATTTTGATTTTCATATTTATCAAATGAAATACCTCTTCTAAGTCATCAATCGATTATTTAAATTAAGTTTCTCTAGTTTTGCACTGCTCCCTTGTGGTGCCCTCCTATTTTTTTCATTTTTTTTCTTTCATTTTTTCTTTCCACTCTGGATAGGAGCCAAAAAAGATGTGAAGGATCCCTATGTAAGGACATAAAAGCACATGGCATAGCACCGTCTGACACAGTGGCTTAGATAATAATTTAACACACTTACATACGTGCAGCACTACCAAGCTATACAAGCATGCTGGAGCTTCTCAGTCGCCCAGCTGACTGTCATCCAGAGGTTGGCTCAAATAGGTCCCACGATGAGGAAAGAAAAGGGGAATAGCCAAATCCAAAGAACAAGCAAGTGTACATAACAAAAAGTTACATTTATTAATACAGCAACATGTTTCTCAGCTAAAACAGGGCTGTTTGTGCATTGGAGCCCATTGCAGTTAAAGGGACAGTCTAGTCAACATTAAACTTTCATATTTCAGATAGGGCATGCAATTTTAAGCAACTTTCCAATTTACTTTAATCATCAAATTTTCTTTATTCATTTTTTTAAAGTTATACCAACTGATTTCTAAACCGTTCAAGCGCCTCTTATCCCTGGGAATTTTGACAGATTTTCACAGATACACAGTGCTAGTTCATGTGTGTCATGTAGATAACATTGTGCTCAATTCCGTGGAGTTATTTAGGAGTCAGCACTGAATGGCTAAAATGCATGCCTGTCAAAAGCATTGAGTTAAGGGGGCAGTCTGCAGAGGCTCAGATACACGGTAATCACAGAGGATATGTGTTGGTTATGCAAAACTGGGGAATGGGTAAGAAAGGGATTATCTACCTTTTAAACCCCTTAGTGACCACAGCACTTTTCCATTTTCTGATCATTTGGGACCAAGGCTATTTTTACATTTCTGTGGTGTTTGTGTTTAGCTGTAATTTTCCTCTTACTCATTTACTGTACCCACACATATTATATACCATTTTTCTTGCCATTAAATGTTCTTCCTAAAGATACCATTATTTTTATCATATCTTATAATTTACAATAAAACGATTTATAAAATATGATGAAAAAATGAAAAAAAACAACACTTTTTCTAACTTTGACCCCCAAAATCTACAACCACCAAAAAACACCAATGCTAAATAGTTTCTAAATTTTGTCCTGAGTTTAGAAATACCCAATGTTTACATGTTCTTTGCTTATTTTGCAAGTTATAGGGCAATAAGTACAAGTATCAGTTTGCTAATTCCAAACCATTTTTTCTTTCAAAATTAGCGATAGTTACATTGGAACACTGATATCTGTCAGGAATCCCTAAATATCCCTTGACATGTATACATTTTTTTTTAGTAGACAACCCAAAGTATTGATCTAGGCCCATTTCATATATTTCATGCTACCATTTCATCGCCAAATGCGATCAAATAAAAAAAAATTGTTCACTTTTTTTTACAAACTTTTTCACAAACTTTAGGTTTCTCACTAAAATTATTTACAAACAACTTGTGCAATTATGGCACAAATGGTTGTAAATGCTTCTCTGGGATCCCCTTTGTTCAGAAATAGCACACATTTATGGCTGTGAAATTACTTTTTGGTAATTAGAAGGCCCGCTAAATGCCGCTGCGCACCACACTTGTATTAGGCCCAGCAGTGAAGAGGTTAATTATGTAGCTTGTAGGGCTAATTTTAGCTTTAGTATAGTGTAGTAGACAACCCAAAGTATTGATCTAGGCCCATTTTGATATATTTCATGCTATCATTTCACCGCCAAATTTGATCAAATAAAAAAAATTGTTCACTTTTTCACTAACTTTGGGTTTCTCACTGAAATTATTTACAAACAGCTTGTGCAATTATGGCACAAATGGTTGTAAATGCTTTTCTGTGATCCCCTTTGTTCAGAAATAGCAGACATATATGGTTTTGGCATTGCTTTTTGGTAATTAGAAGGCCGCTAAATGCTGCTGCACACCACACTTGTATTATGCCCAGCAGTGACGGGGTTAATTAGGTAGCTTGTAGGGAGCTTGACGGGTTTATTTTAGCTTTTGTGTAGAGATCAGCCTCCCACCTGACACATCCCACCCCCTGATCCCTCCCAAACAGCTTTCCTACCTCCCCACCCCACAATTGTCCCCCTGCCAGTACTAAAATAAAAAGCTTTTTTTATTATTTTTTTAATTTAAAAAATAAAATATATATATATATATATATATATATATATATATATATATATATATATTCTGCTGTGTAGGATCCCCCCTTAGCCCCCAACCTCCCTGATCCCCCCATAAGAGTTCTCTAACCCTCCCTCTCACTAACTATTTGCCACCATTTTGGTACTGGCAGCTGTATGCCAGTACCCACTTTGAAATTAAATGTGGCTTTTTTTTTTAAAAAAAAAACACTAACTTTTCTGTAGTGTAGCTGCCCCCCCTCCCAGATCCCTTTTTATTTTTTTTTTCACCCACCACCTTCATCCCACTCCCCGTGTGTGCTACCGCACACACCTAACAATCATTTCGCACTGCTGGCCGGAAGTTTGCCAGCAATGGGCTGCCCACCCGCCTCCCTGCAGCTGCTCCCACCCACCAACGATCGGCACCATCACTGGCTGATGCAGAGAGGGCCACAAAGTGACTCTCTCTGCATCGGTGTGCCCAAAAAGTATTGCAGTGATGCCTCAATATCGAGGCATCATTGCAATACCTTAAAAGCTGCTGAAAGCGATCAGGATCACTTCCAGAGCTTCAAACCACAGAGGGCAGGCACGTCCTTGGTCGTTAAGTGACATCCTATGGAGGACATGCCTGGCACGTCCTTGGTTGTTAAGGGGTTAAACCTTTCAATACCGGGACTTCCAGACAAAAACTTGCCCAAAATACCAGAGCATATTTAGCATTTTTGCTATCACTCTATTTAGAAATAGAAACAGAAATAGTCTTGTTTTTTTTTTTATTTACCTATCAAAAGTATATATATATATTTAAGTAGACAACTCAAGGTATTGATCTAGGCCCATTTTGGTATATTTCATGCCACCATTTCACCGCTAAATGCCATCAAATAAAAAAAATTGGTACTTTCTCACAGAAATTATTTACATACTGCTTGTGCAATCATGGCACACATGTTTGTAAAAGTTTCTGGGAGATCCCCTTTGTTCAGAAATAGCTTTGCCATTGCTTTTTGGTAATTAGAAGTCCGATAATTGCAGCTGCACACCACAATTTAATTATTCCCAGCAGTGAAGTGGTTAATTAGGTAGCTTAAAAGGTTAATGTTAGCTTTAGTGTAGAGATTAGCCTCCTACCTGACACTCCCCACTCCCTGATCCCTACATGATCCCTCCCAAAAAGCTCTCCCCCTCCCCTACTGGTCAACCCCATCTTAAGTACTAGCAGACAGTCTGCCAATGAAAAAAATTGTCACGGGCACCCCTACCTTCCTACTACCTCACCCCTGTTGTTTCTTAGCGGTTTTGGGCTCCTCAGACCAACAACAATCTCTAGGAGTCTTTGTTTGCTTGTTTATGTGTTCCTACTTTGTCAGAGAAGAGCTGGTCTCTGACCGGAAAAACCCTCCTAGGCTGGCCGGGCTCCTGGACCTCCCAGTCGGCCACCTCACAACAGACACCCGCCTAACCCCTCTCAGGCTGGCTGGGCTCCTGGAACTCCCGGTCGGCCACAGAACAGCAGGACCACCGCTAACTTTACCCCTGGTCGCTCCAGCGGCCCTTTGCCTCAGAGCTCCGCTCTTTTGGGAATTGGTAGCCCCTAGGGAGGACAAGAGGTGGGAGAATTACCGGAGGACTCCCCTATCCGCATAACTTCAACGGACTGTATCTCCAGTCCCCAGTAACGAATCAAGCTGCTTTTTGGACTGTAGCATCTGAAGACACCCTGAAAGTGCCACCTCCCCCCCCGGAACACCCCAAAACTGCCACCTACCCCCCTATCTTTACCGGGCTGTAACTCCGGTCCCCAGTAGTGGATCAAACCTCTTTTTGGACTGTGGCATCTGGGGAATGAGAGCTTTCAAAATGACACCCTGGAAGTATCGCCACTTCCCCAGGATCACCTGAAACTGCCACCCCTAGGTCCTGGGATTCTGTGGGACTGTGGCTGCTATGGAGGTGCCGGTCTGTCTGGAGGGGCGGGAATAGCGGGAAAATTGTGGGATTGTCCAGTGTCTTATCAAGATGAGCTTTGTGTATAAAAGGAGAGTGTGTTTTCCAATAAAATTAGTTCTTCTTTGTTCCACCTAAATGCTAGTTGTCTAGTTATTTGGGTGGGGATTGCTGAAATCACTCTCTCTCCGCTACATAGCAGCTGGTTCCAGGTGTTGGAAGATTGTTTTGGTGGATCTACCCAGTCAGGGTAGCAGGGGATCCGTCACAGTGGTGGCAGTGGTGGGATGCTTCCATATATGTATTCCTGGAATGTTCAAACCACCACCTGAAGACTTCTGTGGATGGAGCGCTATGATCGGCTCTGGAAAGAAGCACTGAAAGCCTTGCTGCATACTAGAAGAATAGCTACTGGCAGCAAGACAAGAGAAGCCATCATAGCTGAGCTGATGGCAGATGACCAGGCTAGGGCCCCCAATATTAAATCGGTTGGTAGACGAGACAGTGATATCATGGACACCTCCTCCCAGGGGACTACGACCTCCAGTCTGGATGATCAAATCTGATGCAGAATATCCCTCCTGGGACCCAACCTGTCCCCAGAAGCTGTCGCTAGCACTATATTCGAGGCCAGCCAGATTTGCATACTGGAACTCCAGAAAGATCTGGGGTGAGCCATGTAATCTCCCCGAGAACCAAAACCAAGACCCAGGAAGCTACCTTACAAGGCTTTCCATGCATTTAAGGATGATGGGGCCGGAGAGGACGACTGCTACCTCCAGTACTTCGAGATCCAGTGCAGGTTGCATGGGATTGCCGCGACAGACCCAATCTTGGCTGGAAAGCTGACCGCCAAGGCGGTGGAAGCTTTCCAGACTGTTCCTCCCAAGGAGGAGAAGGACTATGACCGGGTGAAGGAACGCATCCTTACCTGGGACAGGCTCACCCCATAGGCCCATCGACAGAAGTTCAGGGATCTACACAGACAAAAAGGGCAGCCATATACCGAGTCGACCCACCGGTTAGCCCGCTTCTTGAACATCTGGATTACAGTTTGCCACATAAACACACTGGAGGAGGCACTGCAGCTCATCCTCCTGGAGCAATTTTACTCCCTCATCCCGGCCGAGATCCGGGACTGGATTAAGGATAGGAAACCAAGGACTGCTGATCAGGCAGCCATCCTGGCCGACCAATACATGGATGATTGGCGCCAGACCCACGCCACCCTGGCTCCAGGCCGGGCCCCAGTACCTACCTGAAAACCGCAACTTCCTCTGATCCATGCTCCCCAGGTCAGATGCACGGACTCCCGCAAGTGTTTTGAATGCAGATAGGTGGCACACCTCCGACACCACTGCCCGCACAAGATAGCGGCAGTCTCTCCACACCTGCAGCCAAGGCACCCCCCAACCACGCAGTGGGCTCGAGCTACAGCCCCAAGATACTAAACTTGTGAGGACCACCCCGACACCTCTGTCGAATGGGTCAGTGAGGAGATTGGGGTCCTGCAGGAGATGGGAACAGCATCCGCGGACAATCGCCAGCATCATTTCCAGGAAGTTGTGGTCAACAGACAGGCTGTCCGGGGATTAAGGGACACTGGTGCTACTCTCACCTTGATCCAGCCTCACCTGGCCCCCAACTCCTGCCACTCAGGGAAAACCATCACTATCTGCTGGTGGTGCTGTTGTCCAAGCTCCCGTAGCACAAGTCTATTTGAACTGGGGTGCAGGTGCCCGTGCTGTGCAGGTGGGCATTATGAGGAAGTTGCTTTAAGGCAATGACCTCGGCCCCCTTGTCTCCGCATTTGTGGGAGATGTCACCTGCCAGCAGACCTGACAATAAGGCATTTCTCCAGGACTGGGACCACAAGTAAGACCAGTTTCCCTGACTACCTCTCGACCCCGTCCCCCCATCCTGACCATTTTCCTGGCCTTTATCCATCCCCGACAAACTGTCCCAACTACCTCCTTGCCTCAGCCTCCAACCCCAGACCTACTGCCCGAGCAGCCTATTATTCCTCCTGACCAACTTCCCTGGGCATCCCCATCAGACTTCGCCTAAGCCACCCTGAGTGACCCAACACTAGTCCTGTACAGAGACCGAGTAGGGTCCAACCCCCAAGGACCCGTTGAGGTGCGCTTTCAGTGGTTGGGAGGGCTTCTGTACCGGATCTCCAAGAAGTGTCAGGTGCCTAAACGACAGCTAGTTGTACCCAAAAAAATTCAGTCTGACCTGCTATGAATAGGACATGACATTCTCCTAGCCAGGCACTTAGGGAAGTCCCGAACCCATTACCGCCTAGATCAGATCTATCACTGGCCCGGAATCAAAGCAAAAATGAAGGAATATTATAGAACGTGTGAAGTAGGTAGGGAAAATGGGCGACCACAAGAAAAATCTCCTGCACCCCCTCCCCATTATCTCTTCAACAGAGTTGCTGTGGACATAGTAGGTTCATTAGCCGACCCAGCCCCTCCGGGGAAAAAATATATTCTCACAGTGGTGGACTATGCCACCCGGTACCCGGAGGCAATCCCCCTGGCCAATATCCAGGTGGAAACAGTGGCAGATGCCCTGCTCTGGATATTCACCAGGGTAGGCTTCCCCCGGGAAGTGATCTCCGATCAGGGAACATAGTTCACTGCTAAAATTACTAGGCAGCTATGGAAGCTGTGTGGCATTAAACCCCTGCACAGTGTGCCATATCACCCCCAAACTAATGGGTTATGCGAGAGGTGTAATGGAACTTTAAAGCAGATGCTGAGGACCTTCTCTGCCACCCACAAAGATTGGGAAAGGTTCTTGCCGCACCTCCTCTATGCCTACAGAGATGCCTACAGAGAGGTGCCCCAGGAATCCACAGGGTTTTCCCTTTTTGAGTTAGTTTACAGCAGGCAAGTATCGGGATCCTTGGACCTTGTTAGACGACACTGGAAAGGGGGGCACCAGGGAGGAAGGAAACTCCATTGTTGAGTACGTCTTCCACCTCTGGGATAGACTGAAGAATCTCACCGACCAAGTTCAGGGGAACCTCCAGAGTGCTCAGAGTAAGCAGAAGTGGTGGTACGTCAGAAATGCTCGTGCCCGCACACTGATAGTGAGACAGAAGGTGCTTGCCCTGAAGCCTATCAAAACAGATACGTTACAGGCTGCCTGGCAAGGCTCTTACTGGGTAGTAGAGCAGATAATTGACACCTAACTAGTAGCCAAATGTTCAGATGGCAGGATCCAGAGAACCTTCCATGTGAACATGCTGAAGGCATACTCCAGGCATGCCCAAGATGCGGCCGCAATATGTGCCCCAGCTGTGGAGGACTCAGAGAGTCTTCCCATGCCGGAGCTTCCCCTCCCTGACTAAATCCCCCAGGGAATAGCTGATATCACCCTAGATGAGAGGTTAGCAGCTGCCCAGAGGCAGCAAGTCCAGCACTTACTAGAAGGCCGGCAAGAGATGTTCTCTAATGTTACCGGGTATACCACAGTGGCCATACACCGAGTAGAGACTCTGGGACAGACCCCCCTGAGGCAGACAGCTTACAGAGTCCCCAAAAAAGTCAGAGACAGTATGCACCAGGAGTTCCGGGGAACATTGCTCCTCGGTGTTGTTGAACCATCCAACAGTCCCTGGGCCTTCCCGGTGGTACTGGTAACCAAGAAAGATGGCATTACCCGGTTCTGCATTGACTACCATAAGCTCAATGACAGAACCACCACCGACGCCTACCTCATGCCCCGAGTTGATGACCTCCAGGACAGAATTGCCCAAGGTCATTTTCTGACCACTCTAAACCGCTGCAAGGAATACTGGCAGATCCCTCTAGACCATGAGTCAGCCCCCAAGTCTGCCTTCATCACCCCTTTCGGCTTTTACCAGTTCACTGTAATGCCATTTGGGATGAAGAATGCTCCAGCCACTTTCCAGAGAATGGTGGATCGCCTGCTAGATGGCCTCCAGGACTATGCCTGCGCATATCTGGATGACATCGCCATTTTTAGTGACACCTGGGAGGAGCATTTGGTCCACCTAGGCGTTGTCTTAGATCACCTTAGGGCCGCCGGGCTCACTCTGAAGCACGACAAATACACTATAGGGCGCTCGGAGGTCCAGTACCTGGGCCACCGAGTGTATTGTGGGAAGTGGCGGCCAGAGCCGGCCAAAGTTGAGGCAGTGGCAAACTGGCCCACCCCTCAAACCAAGACCCAAGTTTTAGTATTGGACACTTGTTAAGGTGGGGTTTAGCTCTGCAGCCCTTCAACTTCAACATTCAGTACAGGCCAGGAAGGGGGGAGGGGAGTTGTAACGGGCCCCGGGCTGCAAGGGTTAAACACCTACCCCCATACTACCTCACCCCTGTTGCTTCTCAGTGGTTTTGGGCTCCTCAGAGCAACCACAATCTTTAGGAGTCTTTGTTTGCTTGTTTTCGTATTCCTACTTTGTCAGAGAAGAGCTGGTCTCTGACCAGAAAAACCTTCCTAGACTGGCCAGGCTCCTGGAACTCCCAGTTGGCTACCTCACAACAGACACCCGCCTAACCCCTCTCAGGCTGGCTGGGCTCCTGGAACTCCTGGTCGGCCACAAAAAAGCAAGAGCCTTGATAACTTTACCCCTGGTCGCTCCAGTGGCCCTTTGCCCCAGAGTTTTGCTCTTTTGGGGATTGCTAGCCCCTAGAAGGACTAGAGGTGGGAGAATTACCGGAGGGGAGCTCCTTTGGGAACTGAGGGTTTTGGACACCTCTACCCCCATAACTTCACTGTACTGTATATCTGGTCCCCAGTAACGAATCATGACGCTTTTTGGACTGTGGCATTTGGGGACTGAGAGATTTAAAATGACACCCTGGAAGTGCCACAGCTCCCCTGGGATCACCCCGAAATCGCCACCTACCCCCTATCTTTACCGGGCTGTAACTCCGGTCCCCAGTAGCAGATCAAACCGCTTTTCGGACTGTGGCATCTGGGGTCCGAGAGCTTTCAAACGACACCCTGTCACCACTCCCCTGGGATCACCCCAAAACCACCACCCCTGGGCCCTGGGATTCTGTGGGACTATGGCTGCTATGGAGGCGCCGGTCTGTCTGGAGGGGCGGGAATGGCGGGAAAATTGTGGGATTGTCCAGTGTCTTATCAAGATGAGCTTTGTGTATAAAAGGAGTGTGTGCTTTCCAATAAAATTAGTTCTTCTTTGTTCCACCTAAATTCTAGTTGTCTAGTTATTTGGGTGGGGATTGCCGAAATCACTCTCTCTCCGCTACATAGCGGCTAGTTCCAGGTGTTAGAAGATTGTTTCAGCAGAGCTACACAGTCGGGGGTAGCAGGGGATCCGTCACAAAAATAAAAACTTTTTTTTTCTTTTTTTTTTCTGCAGTGTAGGATTGCCCTAACCCTCAAACCTCCTTGATTCACCATAAAAAAAACAATTTAAACCTCCCCTGCCCTAACTATTGTCGCCATCTTAGGTAGTGGCAGCTATCTGCCAGTACCTGACAAACGTTTTTTTTTTTTATTATTAATTTTTTTTTTACTTTTCCGTAGCATAGTGTCTCCCCCACTTTCCCCCTCCACCTGTGATCTTTATTTTAGGGCCCCCTTACCCCCTTTTCTGTAGTGTAGCTGCCCCATCTCTCCCTGTCCCTTTAAAAAAAAAATCCTTCTGCGTACGGCCCCTCTTACTTCCTCCCAATCCCTCCCACCTCCCCTGCAGGGCTGCCCGACCGCCTCCCGCCCACACCTCCTGCCGGCTCCAGCAGAAGATTGTTACAGACAGTGACACACACAGTGTCACCGTCTGTAACTATCAAGTATCTGCTCTCATATGGAGGCGGAGCGCTCCGGCTCCATAAGCGGGAGATGCCTGAAGCTTCAGGAGCTCCAGATCTCGGCTGTAACTTAACAGTCGAGATTGCTGGAGCATCCTGAAGCAATGACGTGTATGCAATAGCCAAAGTACCGCACAACGTTTATATATGTCGTTTTGGGTGAAGGGGTTAAACAATAAATATTTTCAAGTAGACTGTCCCTTTAAGTAGATAAAAACATGTAAAAGCATATTTATGCAATATTCATATTTAACAAAGTGTTATAATGTGTTTTTAGAGTAAATATTTCACATTCCAATGTTCTGCGCAAAGCAGAATATGTTATTAGTATTCCTATATATATATATATATATATATATATATATATATATATATATATATATATATATATATATATATATATATATCTATACCTATATATAATCATCTATATATATATACTGTAGGTATAGATATATATTGTACCAAAATACCATCAGATATATGTAAAATATGTATTTATGAATAAATAGAACATATTCTGTTATGTGAAAAAAATTGTAATGAGAAATATTCATATTTTCATCTTAGGTTAGCGCACTTGAGAATATGCGATCAGGTTTGAGCACGAGTAGGGTGTTCGTTTTTTTCCCACTTTTCTTGCTCCATTGACTTTTATGGGGGAATGCGTTAGTGCGCGGAATATTTTAAGTTCAGCTTCTTACGTGTATTTTGTTAGCTCACAAGCGAAAACAGTTTACTTTCAACTTGCGCTACCTGACATGAGCAAAAAGCTCACTTCTAGCGAAGTTAGTGCTAGAGCAGGAGCGTTAAATACCGCTCCACTTGTAATCTGGCCCTAAACAGAAGGAAATGTTACAATACGTATTCCCTTTAAACAATTCCTAAAATACAGCTTGTGATTGTTTTATTTTAGAGTCTAATATAACAATGCTGACAGAATAAATAGGTCAAGAAAGTGTAAACAAGACAACGCAAGCAGAACAAATGAAAACAAATTTAACAAGACACAGATTTTTTAAACACCCCAAGGAATAAGGTGATGAAATGTTTATATTTTGGGTGTGAGAGTATTTTAATACTAATGATTAAAACCACACTTAAAATATTAAAAACACAATCGCCTAGATTACGAGTTTTGCGTTAGAGGCTGTGAGGTGCTAACGAGCAGTTTCTGCTCACTGCTCACTTACAGACAGCGCTGGTATTACGGGTTTTTACAAACCCGGCGTTAGCCGCAAAAAAGTGAGCGAAGAGCAAAATTTAGCTCCACATCTCACCTCAATACCAGCGCTGTTTACGTTAGCGGTGAGCTGCTAAAACGTGCTTGCGCACGATTTCCCCATAGGAATCAATGGGGTAGAGCCAGCTTAAAAAAAAAACCTAACACCTGCAAAAAAGCAGCGTAAAGCTCCTAACGCAGCCCCATTGATTCCTCTGGGGAAACACATTTTATGTTTACACCTAACACCCTAACATGAACCCCGAGTCTAAACACCCTTAATATTACATTTATTAACCCCTAATCTGCCGTCCCTGACATTGCTGACACCTACATTATATTATTAACCCCTAATCTGCCGCTCTGGACACCGCCGCCACCTACATTATACTTATGAACCCCTAATCTGCCGCCCCCAACATCGCCGACACCTACATTATATTTATTAACTCCTAATCTTCTTTCCACAATGTTGCTGCAACCTACATACATTTATTAACCCCTAATCTGCCGCCCCAACGTCGCCGCCACTATAATAAAGTTATTAACCCCTAAACCTGTCTAACCCTAAACCTAACACCCCCAACTTAAATATAATTTAAATAAATCTAAATAAAATTACTACAACTAACTAAATAATTCCTATTTAAAACGAAATACTTACCTATAAAATAAACCCTAAGCTAGCTACAATATAACTAATAGTTACATTGTATCTATCTTAGGGTTTATTTTTATTTTACAGGCAACTTTGTATTTATTTTAACTAGGTACAATAGTTATTAAATAGTTATTAACTATTTAATAACTACCTAGTTAACATAAAGACAAATTTACCTGTAAAATAAAAACTAACCTAAGTTACAATTACACCTAACACTACACTATAATTAAATTAATTACATAAATTAAATACAATTAATTACAATGAAATAAAATTATCTAAAGTACGAAAACCCCCCACTAAATTACAGAAAATAATAAAGAAATTACAAGATTTTTAAACTAATTACACCTACTCTAATCCCCCTTACAAAATAAAAAAGCCCCCCCAAAATAAAAAAAGCCCTAACCTACACTAAATTACAAATAGCCCTTAAAAGGGCCTTTTGCGGGGCATTGCCCCAAAGTAATCAGCTCTTTTACCTGAAAAAAAAGTACAAATACCCCCCCACATTAAAACCCACCACCCACACAACCACCCCTACTCTAAAACCCACCCAATCCCCCCTTAAAAAAAACTAACACAAACCCCTTGAAGATCACCCTACCGGGAGACGTCTTCACCCTACCAGGCAGAAGTTGTCCTCCATACGGGCAGAAGTCTTCATCCAACCGGGCAGAAGTGGTCCTCCAGACGGGCAGAAGTCTTCATCCAGACGGCATCTTCTATCTTCATCCATCTGGCGCAGAGCGGGTCCATCTTCAAGACATCCGCCGCGGAGCATCCTCTTCATCCGGCAGCTGACGACTGAATGAAGGTTCCTTTAAATTACGTCATCCAAGATGGCGTCCCTTCAATTTTGATTGGCTGATAGAATTCTATCAGCCAATCGGAATTAAGGTAGAAAAAATCCTATTGGCTGATGCAATCAGCCAATAGGATTGAACTAGCATTCTATTGGAACAGCCAATAGAATGCCAGCTCAATCCTATTGGCTGATTGGATCAGCCAATAGGATTGAAGTTCAATCCTATTGGCTGATTGCATCAGCCAATATGATCTTTTCTACCTTAATTTCGATTGGCTGATAGAATTCTATCAGCTAATCGGAATTGAAGGGACGCCATCTTGGATGATGTCATTTAAAGGAACCTTCATTCAGTCGTCGGCCGTTGGATGAAGAGGATGCTCCACGTTGGATGTCTTGAAGATGGACCCGCTCCACGCCGGATGGATGAAGATAGAAGATGCCGTCTGGATGAAGACTTCTGCCCATCTGGAGGACCACTTCTGTTCGGTTGGATGAAGACTTCTGCCCGTCTGGAGGACCGCTTCTGCCCGGTTGAGTGAAGACTTCTGCCCGTCTGGAGGACCACTTCTGCCCGGTTGGGTGAAGACGTCTCCTGGTAGGGTGATCTTCAAGGGGTTAGTGTTAGGGTTTTTTTAAGGGGGGATTGGGTGGGTTTTAGAGTAGGGTTGGTTGTGTGGGTGGTGGGTTTTAATGTTGGGGGGTATTTGTACTTTTTTTTCAGGTAAAAGAGCTGATTACTTTGGGGCAATGCCCCGCAAAAGGCCCTTTTAAGGGTTATTTGTAATTTAGTGTAGGCTAGGGCTTTTTTTATTTTGGGGGGCTTTTTTTTTGTTAGGGGGATTAGAGTAGGTGTAATTAGTTTAAAAATCTTGTAATTTCTTTACTATTTTCTGTAATTTAGTGTTTGTTTTTTTCGTACTTTAGATAATTTTATTTAATTGTAATTATTTGTATTTAATTTAGTTCATTTATTTAATTATAGTGTAGTGTTAAGTGTAATTGTAATTTAGGTTAGGTTTTATTTTACAGGTAAATTTGTCTTTATTTTAACTAGGTAGTTATTAAATAGTTAATAACTATTTAGTAACTATTCTACCTAGTTAAAATAAATACAAAGTTGCCTGTAAAATAAAAATAAACCCTAAGCTAGATACAATCTAACTATTAGTTATATTGTAGCTAGCTTAGGGTTTATTTTATAGGTACGTATTTAGTTTAAAATAGTAATTATTTAGTTAATGACAGGATTTTTTTTTTAGATTTATTGTAATTATATATAAGTTAGGGGGGTTAGGGTTAGGGTTAGACTTAGGTTTAGGGGTTAATACATTTAATATAGTGGCGATGACGTTGGGCGCGGCAGATTAGGGGTTAAAAAATGTAGGTAGGTGTTGGCGATGTTAGGGACGGCAGATTAGGGGTTAATAATATTTAACTAGTGTTTGCGATGCGGGAGTGCGGCGGTTTAGGGGTTAATATGTTTATTATAGTGGCGGCAATGTCCGGTTCGGCAGATTAGGGGTTAAAATATTTATTTTAGTGTTTGATATGTATGGGGGCCTCAGTTTAGGAGTTAATAGGTAGCTTATGTGTGTTAGTGTACTTTTTAGCACTTTAGTTAAGAGTTTTATGATACGGCGTTGTAGTGTAGAACTCTTAACTACTGACTTTTAAATGCAGTACCAGGCTTGACAGGAGAGGCTGTACCACTCACTTTTGGTCAGACTTGTAATACCAGCGGTATGCAAGTCCCATAGAAAATATAGGATACGCAATTGACGTAAGTGGATTCGCGGTATTTCCGAGTCTGGCCAAAAAAGTGAGCGGTACACCTGTACCTGCAAGACTTGTAATACCAGTGGGCGTTAAAAAGCAGTGTTAGGACCTCTCTCACAACTCGTAATCTAGGCCAATATTTCTACACAGTAAATCTTTACACAAATGTCATATAATAGACATACTGAAGGCAACTAGCTAGTATATGATAATGACCTTCATGGATTTTAAAGGGATATTATACACTAGATTTTTCTTTGCATAAATGTTTTGTAGATGATCCATTTGTATAGTCCATCTGGTGTGTCTTTGTAAATATTAAAAGTTTTGCTAATTTTTAAATAATATTGTGCTGATTTCAAACTCCTAACCAAGCCTCAAAGTTTTAGATGTATACTGATGTATACAGCTTTAAGACTGCTTCTGTTTGTATAATGGGTCGTATCATATGCAGGGGAGGGGGAGGTTCTGCTATCAGCCCCATTCATTGGGTGTTCCAGTCTTATCCATTAACAGTGTTAAATTGGGAGCTTCTAAGTAAGTTTTTAAAATGTTTTATACTGGATTTTTATATCAGTATATGTGCATGTTATTCTGTATAGTAGTGTCTATTACTACTACTATCAAATTTTCATCATTCATGGTATGTTTTGTTGAAAAGCAGGGTCATCAACTCAGGAGCGTGCACGTGTCAAGTACACTATATAGGAGCAATTTTGCAAGAATCGTATCCATTTGCAAGAGCACTAGATGGCAGCACTATTTCCTGCCTTGTAGTGTTCCAGATGCCTACCTAGGTATCTCTTCAACAAAGAATATCATGTGAACGATGCAAATTTGATAACAGAAGTAAATTGGAAACTTTTTTTAAATTATCTGTCTGAATCACAAAAAAAAATGTTTGGGTTTCATGTCTCTTTAATATTCAAATTATATAATGTAATTAAGGTCCAAAATGTTGCCTTCCAAGTTATGTGCCCTCCACTTCATCTTAGGGTATTTTGTGGAATAAGCCAACCAGACCAGTGCCTAGGGCAGCAGGGTTTAGGGGGGCAGCACATTTTGAGAAGTAGTTTTATGACATAATGTGTTCCCACTTCTAAACTCTCCAAATGTTTTATGTTTTAATGTTGCTACAAATCAGTATCTAGTTGGAAGGGAATTGCTCTCTATGTGATGTGGCTGAGAGAAATATATGATGGAAATAATGGAATACACCACCGCTTTACATAATACTGTTTGAATCTAAAGCATGGCAGAATGTTCTGTTTCTTCATCTTATATTACCATTAATCCAGTTTTAAGGAGAGAGTACTGATGGAAATGTTGACAGAAAAAAGTATATATATATATATATATATATATATATATATATATATATATATATATATATATATATATATATATATATATACATATGCACTATGATTTACTAGTCAGGGCTTAAAAGCTATTAGCCCAGAGGAAAAAGTTGTTAATCCACTCAATGTTAAAGATAGGAAAAAGTTAAATTTCTAAGTAATCCACTTCAAATTCTAAGTCGTCCAGGACTAGTGGACCACTGGAAATTTCAAGCCATATATATATATATATATATATATATATATATATATATATATATATATATATACAGTATCCCACAAAAGTGAGTACATCCCTCACATTTTTTGTAAATATTTTTGAAGAAATAACACATTGCTACAGTGTAAAGTAATGAGTGTAAAGCCTATATAACAGTGTAAATTTGCTGTCCCCTCAAAATAACTCAACACACAGCCATTTATGTCTAAACCATTGACAACAAAAGTGAGTAAACCCCTAAGTGGAAATGTCCAAATTGCACCCAGTGTCAATATTTTGTGTGGCCACCATTATCTACCAGCACTGCCTTAATCTTCTTGGGCATGGAGTTCACCAGAGCTTCACAGGTTGCCACTGGAGTCCTCTTCCACTCCATGACAACATCACAGAGCTGGTAGATGTTAGAGACCTTGTGCTCCCCCACCTTCCGTTTGAGGATGCCCCACAGATGCTCAATAGGGTTTAGGTCTGGAGACATGCTTGGCCAGTTCATCACCTTTACCCTCAGTTTCTTTAACAAGGCAGTGGTCGTCTTGGAGGTGTGTTCGGGTCGTTATCATGTTGGAATACTGCCCTGCGGCCCAGTCTTCAAAGGGAGGGGATCATGCTCTGCTTCAGTATGTCACAGCCAATTCATGGTTCCCTCAATGAACTGTAGCTCCCCAGTGCCAGCAGCACTCATGAAGACCCAGACCATGACACTCCCACCACCATGCTTGATTGTAGGCAAGTAACACTTGTCTTTGTACTCCTCACCTGGTTGCCGCCAAACACGCTTGACACCATCTGAACCAAATAAGTTTATCTTAGTCTCATCGGACCGCAGGACATGGTTCCTTAGTCTGCATGTCTTCAGCAAACTGTTTGTGGGCTTTCTTGTGCATCATCTTTAGAAGAGGCTTCCTTCTGGGACGACAGCCATGCAGACCAGTTTGATGCAGTGTGCATTCGTATGGTCTGAGCACTGACAGTGTTACAAAATGTGTAATTGATAATTATCATCAAATTATATATATATATATATATATATATGTATTTCTATATAATTCAACTACTTCCCAAGGACACACCTGTTCATGTACAGGAATATAGCAATAAATTCCTTTAGTTAAAATAGTTTAGTTAAAAAGTCCATGTCAGAAGCCATGTCAGGAACATAACTAATAGCCCAACTGGTGTTCTTTTAAGCAGCTGTCCAACAGTCAGAACTAGCATACAGAAATAGGTAAAGTGCTGAGATACAAATTACTTTAGAAACAATAATATACATTCAGCTATTATGATGAACCAATCACACTCTTAGCCAACCCAAAATGACACCAAGCATCCACCATTATCCACTTTGGGAAGTATTAGCTGAAGAGGCCTATCATTTAAATGTATATAAAATGTAGGGATAGTAGGAAGAGGAGAAGAGAAGTAAGGAGAGGTTACAAGCAATAGATTACCAGAAGTAAAGACAGACTTCTTAATGGGGCCCCAGAGGTAATTATATTATGCACTTACTTACTTTATAGCTATAAGGTTGTTTTCATGTCTGTTTGCATTTAATGTAAGAAATTATATGCAGTTATGTCAATGTGTTTTATGTAATGTATTTAATGTAACTCATTTTATTGGTACCAAATAAGGAAGCATATAATTTTGTATCGTGTGATCTAAGATTTTGGGTGCTGTGACTAAATAAAATTTGTTATATTAAGCTGTCTTTCTCACAAGAAAATTATTTATTATTATCATTCCAATTAATATAAATATTGTATTCCAAAATTAACAATTAATCTTCAATAGCAGGCTGACCCCCACCCCTTTAACCTCTGCAGCAATGCTAGCAGCACTCATATGTCTATTTCCCAAAGACAACCTCTGAATATAAAAACTGAACACGTGCACTCAACCTCTTTGGTTGACCATGGTGCGGCCTGTTCTGAGTGCAACCTGTCCTGTGAAACCACTGTATGGTCTTGCCCACCGTGCAGCAGCTCAGTTTCAGGGTCTTGGCAATCTTCTCATAGCCTAGGCCATCTTTATATAGAGCAACAATTCTTTTATTCAGATCTTTAAAGAGTTCTTTGCCATGAGGTGCCATGTTGAATGAGAGTGTGAGAGCGATAACACCAAATTTAACACACCTGCTCCCCATTCACACCTAAGACCTTGTAACACTAACGAGTCACATGACACCGGGGAGGGAAAATGTCTTATTGGGCCCAATTTGGACATTTCCACTTAGGGTTGTACTCTTATGACCGCTGCTCCTTAACTTGTCCGCAACCTCAGAGGCGACGGACAGCAATCAGCCTGGTTGGATACGATTGGGTTGATTGACACCCCTGCTAGCGGCAAATTGACAGCGAATATGCAGGGGGCGGCATTGCACAAGCATTTCACTAGAAATGCTTGTGCAATGATAAATGCCGACAGCGTATGCTGTCCGCATTTATTGATGTGCTATGGATATGATCTGCTACAGTAGATCATGTCCACCCGCACATTGGTAAATCTGCCCCAGAGCATGTCATTTTAATACACTTTTACTTCTATTTTCAAATTTACTTTGATCTCTTGGTATCCTGTGTCAAAAAATAATACATACATAAACTACTGAGAAATAGCTGGTGATTGGTGGTTACACACATTTGCCTTTTGTCATTGGCTACCCAGATGTTTTCAGCTAGCTCCCAGTAGTGCATTGCTGTTCTGGAGCTGACTCTAACTATGTATTTAATCCATTTCCAGGGGTTAAACACACAGTTATATACAAGCAAAAGTGCAATAATAAAATACTCTAACATATCTTTTTAATCTGTACAATAACAAAGGTTCATCATTGAATTGTGCTTCAAGATAGATACTGGCAATTGTGCAAACACAGACAGTCTCATATATCCATTTTTGTTTTACATGTTTTTAATGTATGTATGTGTGAGAAGGTGTGTGTGTGTGTGTGTGTATGTGCGTGTGTGTGCACTCCAGTGCGTTTCAATAAAAGGGACATTGTATGAAAGAATTTAAGTCGTGTATGGGAGAGGATTTAAATGTGTTGATAATATACTTTGCCAGAATTTTTTTTAAGTGAAACCTTGTTTAATGTATATTAATACTACAGTGTACTACTAATGTACATTAGCTGATAAAAGCTACTCTTACAGTGGAGATGGACACAACTATGTAAAAAAACAGAACATATGATTAAAAATAGTAATATACTATAAAATGAGCTCTTTTATACTAAATAAAAAAAATAACACAATACCCCTTTAATAGGATTTTTAACATTTAAAAAAAAAAAATACATTGTATCCTGTTTAGACACTGCTTTAGACTGTTCTTATACGTTTGTCCTAGATAATATTGTCACCTTTCTTCTAAGCTTCAAGATGTTATGATTACACTTACGTTTTTGCGCATGTCAAGGCATCATTCCAAGCTAATGTTTTACTTAAGCCAAAAAAAGTATCAATTTAAATCACAATTTATATAAATATATTAAATCCCAGAGTTTGTGGAAAAAATGACACCACACTCCTAATTGGCAAGGGCCAACCCTTAGCACAAGCAGAACCGCCTTTCTCATTTCAGTGACCTGTCAGTAAGCAGCTCATTGTCAAATAGTGACCTCAGTTTTTTTTTATTCTGTTAATACAACAGGATGCAGTCACTGGGCAGGCCAAGTGGTCAGATTAATCTCAGTTCCTGAACCCTCACTGAGATTTCATTTAATTTTTCAAGAAATCAAATTTGGTTTTATGTAGTGCAGAAATGAAGATTATGGGATGGTGCAAATTGCGAGCTTGATACTTCTTCACAGAAGAATTACGCCCCTGGTCACACATATTACTGATACTCCCTTGTGAGATTTCCACTCCAAAGCATCTGACACTCCGTCACATCTGGAAACCCTTTGCTAGTCAGACATTTTATTAATATTATCTTAGCCACATTTTATTAAATGTGAAAATTCAAACAAGTCATTTCCCCTTTTTTTCCTTCAATACAGGTCTTTTAATGAATGGGTTCAGTCATAAAATGGTGCAAAAATGAATATCTATTAGCAGGAAGACTTTTTTTTTACGCAATGTGGTTTACTGTAATCTCAAAATTACACCAGCTATGTATTTAAAATGATATCAGAATACACTACATTTATTTTCAGACACTCTATCCAAGAACTGCTGCTAATGTTAAAATGCATCATGGGAAAGATTGGTGTGTGGCATTATGTTGTGGATAATTCCGTTTGGCAGATTATCACCTTGTCAGTAGAGACGATGGATTGAAATTCCTATTTTGCTCCTCAACATCTGAGCTAATGTGACATGTACTAACGCTAATCCTTAATTGCCCAAAATTACACATCACCAGGCATCTAAATGTGTCCTCTTCACACTTCCTACATATAACACATTCCATAAAAGACCTTCGGCTAGATTACGAGTTGTGCGTTAGGTTTAAAAAGCACCGTTAAGAGGTCCTAATGCTGCTTTTTAATGCCCGCTGGTATTTTACGAGTCTTGCAGGTACAGATGTACCGCTCACTTTTTTGGCCAGACTTGGAAATACCACAAATCCACTTATGTAAATTGCATATCTTCTTTTTTTCAATTGGACTTGCATAGCGCCGGTATTACGAGTCTGCCAAAAAGTGAGCGGTAGACCCTCTCCTGTCAAGACTGGTACCGCATTCTAAAGTCAGTAGTTAAGAGTTTTACACTATAACGCCGTAGCATAAAACTCTTAACTAAAGTGCTAAAAAGTACACTAACACCCATAAACTACCTATTAACCCCTAAACCGAGTCCCTACCACATTGCAAACACTAAAATTAAATTTTTAACCCCTAATCTGCCGAACCGGACATCTCCACCATTATAATAAACATATTAACCCCTAAACCGCCACACTCCCGCCTCGAAAACTTTAGTTAAATATTATTAACCCCTAATCTGCCGTCCCTAACATCGTTGACACCTACCTACATTTATTAACCCCTAATCTCCCGCCACCAACGTCGCCGGCACTATACTAAATTTATTAACCCCTAAAGCTAAGTCTAACCCTAACCCTAACACCCCCTAACTTAAATATAATTAAAATACATCTAAATAAATATTCCTATCATTAACTAAATAATTCCTATTTAAAACTAAATACTTATCTATAAAATAAACCCTAAGCTAGCTACAATATAACTAATAGTTACATTGTATCTATCTTAGGTTTTATTTTTATTTTACAGGCAAGTTTGTATTTATTTTAACTAGGTAGAATAGTTATTAAATAGTTATTAACTATTTAATAACTACCTAGCTAAAATAGATACAAAGTTACCTGTAAAATAAAACCTAACCTAAGTTACAATTACACCTACGCTACACTATAATTAAATTAATTCCCTAAATTAAATACAATTAAATAAAATTATCTAAAGTACAAAAAAAAACCGAACACTAAATTCCTGTAAAAAAAATTACAAATCCTCCCAACATTAAAACCCACCACCCACACAACTAATCCTACTCTAAAACCCACCCAATACCCCCTTAAAAAAAACTAACACCAACCCCTTGAAGATCACCTTACTGGGAGAAGTCTTCATCCAACCGGGCCAAAGTCCTCAACGAAGCCGGGAGAAGTCTTCATCCAAGCTGGGCGAAGTGGTCCTCCAGAGGGGCAGAAGTCTTCATCCAGACGGCATCTCCTATCTTCATCCATCCAGCGCGGAGCGGGTCCATCTTCAAGACATCTGACACGGAGCATCCTCTTCAAACAAAGTCTTCTTACTAAATGACGGTTCCTTTAAGTGTCATCATCCAAGATGGCATCCCTTCAATTCCGATTGGCTGATAGAATTCTATCAGCCAATCAGAATTAAGGTAGAAATGCGGGTATAATAAACAATAAAACTTTATAGCAAATGTTTTATTTTTGCATTTTTTAACTACACATAAACATTTTATATTACAGTAAGGTAATGCACTTTTAATACCACTATGAAAAAGCATAATTAAAATTAACATTATGCAGATGTGTACAAGACACTATGGGTTCCTGTTTCAAAAATCCTTTTGAGTAAGGTTTTAACTACTAAATGTTATCCATCAGTGTCTTATATCTGATATGTGGGTCATTAATTCCTTCTGCTGTACGATAACTCTGTCCAAAAGTTAAAGGGGTAACAGGTGGGTTGGAGTGGATAAGTCATATGGATAGGTGGGTCTGGTATAGGCAAGGTGGCAGCTGAGCCAGTGATGAAGAAACTGTGCATGAAGAATTGCCTGCCCTCCCTGATTTGTTTGGTATTGCCACAGCTGTACAGCCAAGTGATATTATAAATGCGTATGGCCTAGGGCAGTTATCAGCCTTATTTACAGTTAAGGAGTTTTTCTAAACCAATATTCTACTCTATGCACATTTAATAACCTTACACTTATGACATCAAATTCTTATTCTGCCGTTTGAAGCCCCAGAACAAAAAATTGTACATTTTTATAGTTTAAAAGTTCTATTTCTTTACACAGATATCCCACTGATGATTGATAGTAAGAGGCAATAAAACATAATGAATGTAGAACAATGTACATCACATACTTCACATTATGTACAAACCTACATGTTGCCAATGCAATTAATATATTCTGGTATTAATTGTACTGAAAAATGAAATATGACAAGGAAGTAATCAGTGGGAAGAGAGATATTTGAAATATTTATTTACAGGGTTTATTTTTTTATTCTGTTTAATTTTCTGCCTTAGTCCATACAATTATCTAAGTTGATGAACTGGAGCCACGGCGTGCAGCTGCACCAAACCGGAACATGTAAAAACCATCCAATCAGAGGCTTCTTGAAACTGATTGCTGTAGCAACGGGTGATCAGCCCGATACAAGAGAATATGTACAAAGAGATGCAGGCACTACTCAACGTGAAAATAATAAAAAATATAACCTTTATTCGGCTTTTCTTAAAAAAATATACAAACAGTCCAGGTGAATGGCAGACACACAGACAGGAGGGACAGATGGCCTGATGCGGTTTGCACCCCCTAGTGGCACTTAATCATAGGCTAACATGTATGAGGATAGGTATTCCTTATATAGGGGTTTATTAACCCCTCCCTCACAAGCAAACACAATTAAAAAAACAACATAATAAAATACAATACATTTTTCAATGGGTCACTTTTGAATAGAATCAATAAACCTGATCTATGCATAAAGATTATATGATAGTACAAAATAAATTTCAAGAAAAGAACAAACTCTATTTACACACAGGACATGTAATGTCAATGAAAGCTATATTAGAGGGGCAGCAGAGACATCCACAAAGCAATCCTTTATTATATAGCCAAATAATCAAATAATAACAACATATTAACTAAGGCACTATGGAACTTATGTAAAATAATTAAATATAAGCGTAATCATTGATAAAATATTATATCACATTCCTTGTTTATACCAATGGGGATTTGTGAGTGTAATTTTAGTATCCAATACAATTCCTTTTTGTCTAAGATTTTATGTTTATTACCTCCCCTTGAGGGAAGGATAGCTCTTTCTATAATTTGTATTGACATGTCAGCCATATGTGTGAAGTGGTGGTTGTTAAAATGATTGGCTACTGCTGAATCTTTAAAATAATTTTTCACATCTCACGTGAGGTCTTACCTACATATTGGCTCTTACACAAATTGCATGTAAGCAAATAAACCACATATGTGGTTTTACAATTAGCATAGAAGTCTATAGATATTCAGTGTTGTCATATGTAGATACAAAGTTATCTCCAATCTTAATGTTTCTGCAACTGTTGCAGTTTCTGCTGCCGCGTTTGAAATTTCCCTTTTTGTATAGCCAATTAGAGGTACTAGAATTGTTCTTACCCCAAGCAAAATGCCATCATAAATAAGTTTCTTCCTATTCGATGATGAGTACTATCTGAAAGATAGGGGGACTGCCATGGGGCAAAATTTGCCCCGGCTTTGGCCAATATTTTTGTTGCATGGTGGGAGCTAATGTATGTTTACTCCCCCCTTAACCCCTGTCAGGATCAGATAGTACTCTTCGTCCGGTATATTGATGACCTACTATTTGTGGTACATAATCACAATGACTCCATATTTTTGGATGAGTTATTGATTTACCTTAGTTCTAATGAACTAGTACTTAAATTCACTGGTGAACTTGACAACAAAGAGATTAATTTTCTAGATCTTACATTACATATAATTGACATCCAGATTGTTACAAAGACTTATAGAAAACTAACACCAGGCATCTTTCTTCAGGTCATTTGATCAAGGCCCTTTCTAGAGGTCAGTTTATTAGACTTCGTAGAAACACTAAGTCTGATAACATTTGTTCATTGGAACTTAAGGACAGACTGATTAGGAGGGGTTATGATCCACTCTTATTGGAAAAATGTAGGAAGTCAATTAAAAATTTGAACTGTAGATCTGATAGTCACAATTGTAAAAGTGAAGACAAATTTAGTGAATCTATTGTATTCACAACGGAATACACCCAACAGTACACAAACATAGTTAAGATCCTTAAAAATCATTTACATCTATTATCAGGGTACACTGTTCTCAAACCACTTATTAACAAATGTAGATTTTTCTCTACAGACAGTAGCCAGATCTCTTTCCCCAAGTTTGGTTAAATCCAAGAACAATTCTAGTGCCTCTAATTGGCTATCCAAAAAGGGAAATTTAAAATGTGGCAGCAGAAACTGCAACACTTGCACAAACATTAAGATTGGAGATAACGTTGTATCTACCTATGACAACACTGAATATCTTATAGATTTCTATGCTAATTGTAAAACCACATATGTGGTTTATTTGCTTACATGCAATTTGTGTAAGAGCCAATATGTAGGTAAGAACTCACGTGAGGCCAGAACAAGGTTCAGCGAACATGTCAGAGATGTGAAAAATTATTTTAAAGATTCAGCAGTAGCCAATCATTTTAACAACCGTCACATATTGCTGACATGTCAATACAAATTATAGACAGACCTATCCTTCACTCAAGGGGAGGTAATAAACATAAAATCTTAGACAAAAAGGAATTGCATTGGATACTGAAATTACACCTCACGAATCCCCATGGGTATAAACAAGGAATGCAATATTTTATTTATTTTATCTATGATTAAGCTTATATTTAATTATTTTACATAGGTTCCGTAGTGCCTAAGTCAATATGTTGTTGTTATTTGATTATTTGGCTATATAGTAAAGGATTGCTTTGTGGATGTCTGTCTGCTGCCCCTCTAATATAGCTTTCTTTGACATGACACTGTCCTCGTGTGTAAATAGAGTTTGTTCTATTCTTGAAATTTATTTTGTACTATCATATAGGGGCATATTTATCAAGCTTCCGAATGGCCCGTGTTTCACAAAGACTGCTGCTCCATAACAGACATCGCCGGAAATCAACCCGATCGAGTACGATCAGATCGATTGACACCCCCCTGCTGGCCGCGAGTTTGCAGGGGGCGGCGTTGCACCAGCAGCTCTTGTGAGCTGCTGGTGCAATGATGAATACGGCAAGCGTATTGCTCGCCGTATTCAGCGAGGTCTGTCGGACCTGATCCGCACTGTCGGATCAGGTCCGACTGACCTTGATAAATATGGGCCATAATCTTTATGCATATATCAGGTTTATTGATTCTATTCAAAAGTGACCCATTGAAAAATGTATTGTATTTTATTATGTTGTTTTTTTAATTGTGTTTGCTTGTGAGGGAGGGATTAATAAATCCCTATGTAAGGGATACCTATCCTCATACATGTCTAGGGGGCGCAAAACGTGTCAGACCCGCCTGTCCCTCCTGTCTGTGTGTCTGCCATTCACATGAAATGTTTGTTCATTTTTTAAAGAAAAGCCGAATAAAGGTTATATTTTTTATTATTTTCACACCGAGTAGTGCCTGCATCTCTTTGTACAAATGATCTAAGTTGCTCTTTTGTAGAAATGATGCTTCATTTTCTGTTATTTTCTGTATCAAGCAATAGGTCTCTTGCTAAGTGTGCAATATCAATTCTTACATTTACCCAGTTTGATCCACTCACAGAATCATAATATTTAGCAACAAAAGATCATCTGGCAAAAATCATTTGCATGCAACTGCATTGAAGCAATCATAGTTTAAGGATTTTGATTTCCAACATCCTTTACACAAAACCATCATATGGAATCAGTGAATAAAGGTTGATCCTTATTAATATTAACCATAGATTTATGAAATATTCCCTAATGTTCCACTGAATCTTCATAATAGTATCCCTTTAACCCTTTCCCACTGTTAGGACGTTCCATGATGTCCTGACTGTGCTGGGCTTTAACGCAGTTAGTATGGAATGGAATGTCCTAGCCGATTGGCTGTCCTGAAGCCATAGAAGCTTCCTAAATAATTTACATTTTTACTTATTTGTTTACATCAGAACTTTGTTCCGATGTAGACAAATAAGTCCCAGTGGGAAAGGGTTAAATAACTACTGTTAAACCAGTGTATCATACAAAATTAGTACAGAGAATGAAAAGATGCAAAGCAATATTGTTATATTGCCCATATATACAAATCAACAATCCTTTGGGAAGAACTCGGAGCGCTGATGGTTCCTGGTCCTTGAACTTTGTAGGAACCCATACAGTGGGTATTGAAAAGAATCACCCCCCCCTCCCCCCGTGAAAAAAAATCACATTTTGTTGATTTGCAGCCTGAAATAAAGACATTGAAAGATATACACCAACATGTCAGACAAAAATAAAGACAATACAAAAACAGAATCACAGATTTGGAAAAAAGGATCACCACCTTGTGTCAGTATTTTGTTGAACCACCTATTGCTTTAATTACAGCCTTTAGTCTGTTGGAATATATCTCTATTAATATTTGCCCACACTTCTTTGCAGAACTGCTTCAGTTCCGTTACATTTGATGGTGACAGTTTGTGGACTGCAGTCTTTAAATCATGCCAGAGATATTCAATGGGGTTTAGCTAGATTTATCAACGCTGAGGCGTACAGGGGCACGTATACGCGCCCCTGTATGCCTCAGCTCGCCTATGGTGGGGCGAAATTACCCACAGGAAATTAACTTTGCATGCGAGCGCAATTTTGCCCCCTGCCCGCGCACAGCCAATCGCGCGGGCAGGAGCTGTCAATCTCCTCGGTCGGACTCGACCGAGGAGATTGAATTTCGCCACAATAGAGGTGGCGTAGATGTTAGGGAAGCAGCGGTCTGGTGACCGCTGCTTTATAAATCCTGCCGAGCAAGTTCTTGAGAGAACTTGCTGCCGTAAGGGCTTAATAAATCGAGCCCTAAGTCTGGGCTCTGACTAGGCCATGCAAGGACATTCACCATTTTCTCCTTCAACCACTGTGTGGTCATTTTTGCTGTGTGCTGTGGATCATTGTCATGTTGGAAGGTAATCCTTCCATTGACAACTTCCTGGCAGAGGGCAGCAGTTTTTCCTAAAGAATTTGACGGTATTTTACCCCCATTAATTATTCCTTCTATCCTAGACAAGTGCTCCAGTGCCTGCTGCAGAGAAACAGCCCCATAACAGGATATTACCACCTAAATGCTTTACTGTAGGTATGGTGTTATTTGGATGGTGAGCTGTATTGGATTTCCTCCCAGACATTTTGCTTGTTGTTGAGGCCAAATAACTCAATTTTAGTCTCACCTGACCATAACACCTTTTTCCCATGTAGCCTCAGAATATCCTAGGTTTATTATAGCAAAGCTCAGTCGTGACTGCATGTGGCCTGTCTTGGGGCATGGCTTTTTTCTTGCAACCCTCCCATACAAGCCACATTTGTGGAGAATTTGTAATATTTTTGTCACATGCACACAATGACCATCTTTGTCATAAATTCTTGCAACTGCTTCAGAGTTGCTGTGGGCCTCTTGGTAGCCTTTCTGGCCAGTTTCCTCCTGGCTCTTTCATACAGTTTGGAAATGACGTCCTGATCCAGAGAGGGTCTGTGTTGTACCAAATACCTTCCACTTCTTAATAATATACTTTACTGTGCTTCTAGGCATTGAAAAAACCTTTGATATTTTCTTGTATCCATCTCCTGACTTTTGGCAGTGCCTTGCCACCCATAACTGATTGTTTGCTTCAGTTCCACTACCAGGGACTGAGATGCTCCAGGAAAGCTCTTTTCATGCTGAGCTAATCAATATACCCACAGCTATTCACAGTTGAAGGTCAAATGGCTTTGTGTGTGCCGTTGAGAAGGTGATTAGCTACACCTAACTGAGTTAACAAGTAATTTTAGGAGGGGGTGATCCTCTTTTGCAACTCAGTGATTCTGTTTTTGAATTGTCTCTATTTTTGTCTGACATGTTGGTGTTATACTCTTTCACTTGGATGTTATAAGTTGCACTGAGTAATTAAGACTGGAAAACAAAACCTGTGTCTGTCTTTATTTCAGGCTGCAAAGCAACAAATGTGATATTTTCAAGGGGGTGATTCTTTTCAATAACCACTGTATATATTATAATATATTCCCCAGTATTATAACTGTATTATTATATTACATGAATATTGTATTAGAGTCACATGCATAAAATATAAATCAGTATTTTTACATAAATTTCAAAATTATATGAAAGGCTCTTCAAAAGCAAAATTTTAATAAGCACTGCCTTAAAGGGACACGGAAGTCAAAATAAACCTGTGATGATTCATAGACGAGATTTATCAAGAGGTGAATGCCCCTATCAGTTGCAAGCTCACTCATTTGATCCTGCAACCGATCCTGTATTTATGAATAAGGTGTTTAAACCACTGCCCTCCTAAACCCTCTTCACCAGCTTAGAGTTGTTGGACAAAAATCACCCTGGACTGATCAAACTGGGGTGATTGAAAAGCCTTTCTCTTGTGCAATTGGTTGTGTGAGTGCAAGGGGGACACATTACATGAGCAGGTGCTTATGCAATGATACATATTCTTATACATGTCAACCTTGTGATACAAAATGATACATCTGCTCCATAACAACGACATAGCACATAGCATACTAATGTCAGATGGTGAAGTTCCCCAGTAAAATGTAAAGAGGAAACTCACCATTTGCAATGGCACTAATGTTGGCTGATATTGACAGCAACTTCACTCCAGATCTCCAGATCCTGAAACAGCGAGTACACACTCAGGACACACCAATTGAGTGCTGCAAACTCCAAATAACAAATAATTTTATTATGCAACATGTTTCTCAGCTCTAATACATCAGCTGTTTCATCAGGCATATTTAAAACAAGACTAAAAGCAATTAATATACCTCACTATGAGCCAGTGCGTGGATAGCCGGTATGTGTTACTATGGTGACATCAGTATACAATAATATCTCACTGAGGAACCCTTTAAGAAAAGTTCCATATGTGTTGTTAAAACTGAATACAAACATCAACATATGAAACAATCAGAAATAATTCAAATGAAAAAAAAAATCCTTATGATTTATATAGTATACAAGTCACATGCAGGTTAGTGGCTACCTCAGTATGTTCTCATGGAAAAGAGTTACGTTTTAATAAATTATGCCAAGAGTAAGAGATAGATTTGATAATAGAAGAACATGGAAAGTTTATTTTTCATACAAAAACACTTTTTCTGAATGATGAAAGTTCTACACTGAATTTTGTGTTCATTTAAACATATTACAGTTCCATAGCTAGAACAACAAATAGTTGGATCATCTGCTCCAAACAGGAATAGTCCTAAAACAATTTGAATATTATACTGCTTATTCTATATTGGACAAATGCTGAGGTCTTGCTTATGAACATGAGTGGTTAGTGGCATTGCCTCTAAATGTATAATGTTTTCTGCTAAATTATTTATACAATGTGAGGCACATAATCCTTGTTAATTTAAAATGTTTATGTTATGCTACATAGAAGTATTTAGATTTGCCAGGTGTCAAGTATTCAGCCGTACAGTCCAATATTTAAACAATTAAAGGTGATTTGTACACTAGATTTTTTGTTTGCATAAATGTTTTGTAGATGATCCATTTATAAAGCCCATCTGTGAGTGTTTTTGTAACAATGTATAGATTTGCTTATTTTATTTTATATAACATTGTGCTGATTTTCTGACTCCTAACCAAGCCCCAAAGTGCCTAGCTACCTCATATATACGACATCAGAAGAAAAAAAAATTGAACAGGATTTAAAAAAAAAAAAAGAAATTCCTGCTGTACAAAAAAAAATGTAATTGAATCATTACTAATCGTATTACACATATGTGCAGATGTGAAGTTTAATTTTTATACAACTGTATTATTTTCCAGTGAAACACTTTTTTATTTTATGTGTACCTGCAGGTTGTTAAAACTTTATGAACTTGTTAAAACATTTTTGAATGTGTATATTGCCAAGAGAACTTAATTGTAAAAATAACTAGTGTTTTCCATTAATATTTAAAGGGTAATGATTTAAGTCAGTTTTGTATAATGTCATTAGGACTTTGACTGCTATGGTCGCAAAAGAACATTGAAAAAGAAACATGTTCCAGTACAATAGTGCAATAATATATATATATATATATATATATATATATATATATATATGTACAGTATCTCACAAAAGAGAGTACACCCCTCACATTTTTGTAAATATTTTATTATATCTTTTCATGTGACATCACTAAAGAAATGACACTTTGCTACAATGTAAAGTAGTAAGTGTACAGCCTGTATATCAGTGTAAATTTGCTGTCCCATCAAAATAACTCAACACACAGACATTAAATCAAGTACAATAGATATATTAAACTAGAAGCGCTTGTCTCAAACTAAATTATGAATAGCAAAAAGGAATCAATATGTTGTCAATATTGTCAATATTAGTACACACTTATGAACTAATCAATTAACCAATGTTCTTACTGATGAATGTCTTTAATGTCCATAAGCTGTGATTTTTTCAAGTATAACAAGTGTCCTCCAGCGTTACACACTGTGGATCAGTCACCTTTCAAACTGCTGCTCACAGGGGGTTGGCTGTTTGTCCTGCAGCCGAGTAGAATAATCCAAAGCAGAGAGAATCTGGAGCGCAAAAAGAAAAGGGAACTGCAATAGTGTGAGATCCAACAACAATTTTTATTATCACGCAAATAAAAACTACTCACAAGATTCCCAATAAGTTAAGCATAAAACATCAAACATGAGGAGTACTCCGGTGTTTCTCTCACGGCTGTATCTTTGCAAGAGTCGGCGTGTGACGTCACCACCCGATCTATTACCGCGATATTTCGATCACACCTTTCTCCTCTGTCAGCTGTCAACAGTTCACATTCAAGCATTCGGCGCCTCAACGCGTTTCCCCGCCTCCTCTGGCGGCTTTCTCAAGAGTACCAAATGCTTGCTAAAGGCTCCTATTTGTACTAATGCGATACTAGTTCCCCCTGCTGTCCAAATGTGGCTCCTCAAATAGAAAACTATGCTTAATTTGATATTATCCTTTTGTTTCAGCTTCGGGCAATATACCAATACATTGCGATAAAAAGTATAATACATTATCTACAAATAGCTCAAAATTTAAATAGACAATAATTATAACATCATATATAATACATTCAATTACAATATTCAATACAATATATAATTTAAAAAACACCACATTAAGTAAAAGCATATTTTTGGTAGTTGACAATGTGCATATGAACATTCAATTGGAAGACAAATGATATACATCAATTGTTTTAAAATTAATTCCAACTGTATGCTGATATGTGCATGGCAATCAACTTATACATTATATGAAAAATACAAGTTCATATTCTGAATTAATTTAAAATCTGATTTTTGTAAAAAACATTAAAACATAGAATTCATTCAACAGTGTTGGAAAATTTGGATACTAAAATTAATAAATTATGGAATCTAAAATTTCAAAAAACTTTTAAGGGATTACTATTATTTCTCTACACCATTATCAAATTACTAGGGAAGATTAATACTACTACATTTCTATCATATTATTTTTGGACACTATATAAATGCTGTAATGTCTATATCTACATTCAAACCCTTAGGAGCAAGGGTACCTAATTTGTGGATCCAAAAAGTTTCCCTCCTTCTCAATTTCAATAAGCGATCACCCCCCATAGGGTCTTTGGGAACAATTTCTATCCCCTTAATGGTCAGACTTGAAGGATCACAATTATGTTTATCTGAAAAATGTCTTGGGACACTATGTTTTAAAATGGTTTTTTAATATTTGCATAATGTTCACTGAACCTTTTTGATAGAATTCTTTTGGTCCGGCCCACATATTGTAGGCCACACCCCACACTCTAATAAATATACTACATATACACTTTTACAGGTGATAAAAAATTTTGCTTTAAATTCCTGCCCCGTTGTATTTGATTTAATTATTGATCTTTGTGAACTAATATTCTTACACATTGGGCAGCGAGATTTATTACATTTATATGTCCCATTCAGTTTCAAAAAATTTCTCTGGCTGTTAGTTTTTAGTCTCTATTTGTTTTGTTTACATCTCTGAGTTTACTTGGGGGAACTAAATTCTTTAGATTAGTATTCTTTTTAAAAACCAAATTGGGTTTACTGTCAAGTACTTTATTCAATAATGGATCACTTGTTAGTACCCGACCAATATTTATTAAGGACCCCCCTTAACTTTATTCACTCCCTCCCCATACTGAGTTATAAATTTTACTGTTGGTGGATTTTTATTTACATCTATCACTTTTTTCTTATTTCTAAGTAACTTTTCCCTATCATCCATTTCAACAGCAGACATTATTTTGGAGAGATCTGTCTCATTGTATGATTGTGATACAATTTTTTTACATAAAATGTCAGCCTCTTGTTTGTAATCAGTGATTTTGGAACATTACGCCTGATTCTTGTAAATTGGCTTTTAGGGACTATTTTTTATCCACTTACTGTAATGTCCACTTTTCGCATGGAGCAGGCCGTTACGTCTACATCTTTTCTAAAGTTCTTAGTTAAAATTTCATTATTTTCTATAAATATACTTAAATCTAAAAAATCAATACATTGGGTTTGGATGTTGCTGACCAGGTTACATTATACTCATTAAAATTTAAATACTCTAAAAACTTATTGGCTTCATCCTCAGACCCCTCCCCCAAATCATAAACACATCATCAATGAAGCGCTTATAAAATACAATCTGTTCCTTATAAATATTACCTTCTTTCCAAATTAACCTATCCTCAAAACAATCCCATAACAGATTTGCATATGATGGGGCGAATTTCGTCCCCATCGCTGTACCGCCATTTTTGATGGTAGAGTGTTTTATCAAATACAAAATAGTTATGCTCTAACACATATCTGATACATTTTTCAAGAAATTGTATTTGTTTATTGGGAACGTACCTTTTTTAAACTAAAAAATATTTACATGCCTCTACAACCTAAATCATGTTTAATTATAGTGTAGAGGGATGCGACATCACATGTAATAAGATACATCCCTTCTTCCACTCCACATTCTTTAATTCATGTATTAGATGTTATACTATCTTTTAAGTGTGACTTCAAATCTAAAACTAGTGGGTTTAGGAAATAATCAACATAACTAGAGATATTTGCAGTAAGGGAATCAATCCCAGAAACTAAGGGCCTACCGGGTGGATTTATAAGCGTTTTATGTATTTTAGGTAAGTGATACATTGTTGCAATCTTTGGATGGTCCTGATATAAAAATTTTAAATTCATCATTAGTTAATATTTTTTCATCCAAACCATTTCTCAACAATGTTTCAAGATCTTTCAAAAATATATTAGTTGGATCACTTTTTAATTTATTGTAGGTTTCAATATCCCCTAACAAGCGTAATGCTTCCATTACATATGTTTCCCTATCTTGGATAACAATACCCCGCCCTTATCTGCGGGGCGGATACTTATATTTGTATTATCCATCAGTTTCCTCAGGCTCATTCTTTCATTTTTAGTCAAATTATCAGCTATCTCTGTGTCCACATTTAACTTTTCCAAATCCTTTTCCACTAGGTTTTAAAGGTTTTAATATATTCTCCTTGGGCATATGTTGGATAAAAGTGGACTGTTTTTTCTTATCACTATGGATACAGATTTCATTTTCCATTTCACTAATTTGTTCCATATTGGATTCTTCTTGTAGTGCATTTAGGGATTCTAAAGCATTAACATCATCCCCCATCAGAATCCTCTTATGTTTCTCTGCATATTTAATCTCTTATTGGCAAAAAACCTTTTTAATGTAATATTCCTAATAAATCTCTGAAAGTCAATATAAACTTGAAATTTATAAATACTTTTATTAGGGGCAAAAGACAATCCTCTACTTAAAAGGGTAAGTGAACTATCATCCAATGGATACTTGGATAATTGTAAATACTGGCTTGGTTTTGATTTTTTAATTCCACCTTGCACTTTTTTGATTGCTTCTTTCTTCCCCCTCTGCATCCCCGTTTTGACCTGAATCTTCTTTTCCTGTGTTGTCGCTCTTGTTCCCTCGCATAGTTCCCCTCCCCCCAGTATCTGTCTCCCCTGGGGTATTGGTTCTGTTCCCATCTATGTTCCCTCCATGATTCTGCATCTGCTTTCCACCTGGTCATGTTCCTTGGGGACTGAAAAGGGATCACAAGGGTTCTATTGTTATATCCACTTTTACTATTTCTTGGTCTAGCTCCCTCATAATACAAATCCCTATCTGGTTCCTGTAATACTTCAAATCTATTTTGATAGCTGATACCAGATTCCTTATTGTTCTTTTCTCTATTTCCTGGTTTATTTTTATTTTTATATCCAAACTCATTTCCTTTTTTCTTTGGTACATTATCCAAAGATTTATTATCTATATTTTCATTTACCAGTTTATTAGTATCTTTTGCTTTTTCTTTTTCTGTACTATTAGACATCTCTCTACTAATTCCTCCATTTTTCTTATTCCCTGTATAGAAATTAATTCTCTCTGTTTTTGATTTCCAGTTGTATTTCTGATCATTATTGTAATCACATTGGTCACGTTTTAATTTATTAGCTTTAGAGATAATTAGTTCTTTAGTTAATTGTTCAACACCTTTTGTAATATTATTATACAATGTTTTTAATTCATCATTGATAAGCAGTGTTTCCATTTTATCCTCAATTTTGCTAATTTCAATCTGAGTTTTTTCCAGTCTGCTTTTCCCTATATCTTATAAGTAACTTAATTAGATAATTGAACATATATCTAAAATAGATTCCCACTCAGACATGAACTCTACCTCATCTAATGCAAATGCAGGTTTCTTTAGTAATCTTAGACCTCTGGGGATAATATTATGTTTGATGTAATTTTCCAATAAAATAATATCCCTGCCAGTCTTTGCATCCTGTATTAATAATTTTTCATATGTTTCAGTATTAGAGTGGGATCATTCTCACCCTGTAGATGGTTTCCACCCTAACTAAAGATCAAATGACCTTTTCCTATAAGATCTAAACGCCAAACTACTCATAATAATCGTTAAAAAACAGCTGCCTCCTAAAAGAACAAAAACAAGTACACTAGATATATTAAACTAGAAGCGCTCTGTCTCAAAACTAAATTATGACATAGCAAAAGAACGGACATCAATATGTTGTCAATATTGTCAATATTAGTACACACTTATGAACTAATCAAATAACCAATGTTCTTACTGATGAATGTCTTTAATGTCATAAGCTGTGATTTTTTCAAGTATAACAAGTGTCCTCCAGCGTTACCACACTGTGATCAGTCACCTTTCAAACTGCTGCTCACAGGGGGTTGGCTGTTTGTCCTGCAGCCAAGTAGAATATCAAAGCAGAGAGAACTCTGGAGCGCCAAAAGAAAAGGGAACTGCAACTAGTGTGCGATCCAACAACAATTTTTATTATCACGCAAATAAAAAACCTACTCACAAGATTCCCAATAAGTTAAGCATAAAACATCAAACATGAGGGAGTACTCCGGTGTTTCTCTCACGGCTGTATCTTTGCAAGAGTCGGCGTGTGACATCACCACCCGATCTATTACCGCGATATTTCGATCACCACCTTTCTCCTCTGTCAGCTGTCAAACAGTTCACGTTCAAGCATTCGGCGCCTCAACGCGTTTCCCCGCCTCCTCTGGCGGCTTTCTCAGAGTACCAAATGCTTGCTAAAGGCTCCTATTTGTACTAATGCGATACTGGTTCCCCCCTGCTGTCCAAATGTGGCTCCTCAAATAGAACCTATGCTTAATTTGATATTATCCTTTTGTTTCAGTTTCCGGGCAATATACCCAATACATTGCGATACAAAGTATAATACATTATCTACAAATAGCTCAAAATTTAAAATAGACAATAATTATAACATCATATATAATACATTCAATTACAATATTCAATACAATATATAATTTAAAAAACACCACATTAAGTAAAAGCAATTTTTGGTAGTTGACAATGTGCATATGACATTCAATTGGAAGACAAATGATATACATCAAGTTTTTTGAAATTTTAGATTCCATAATTTATTAATTTTAGTATCCAAATTTTCCAACACTGTTTGAATGGAATTCTTTTAATGTTTTAATGTTTTTTACAAAAATCAGATTTTAAATTAATTCAGAATATGAACTTGTATTTTTTCAAATAATGTATAAGTTGGATTGCCATGCACATATCAGCATACAGTTGGAATTAATTTTAAAACAATTGATGTATATCATTTGTCTTCCAATTGAATGTTCATATGCACATTGTCAACTACCAAAACTATGCTTTTACTTAATGTGGTGTTTTTAAAATTAATATATTGTATTGAATATTGTAATTGAATGTATTATATATGATGTTATAATTATTGTCTATTTTAAATTTTGAGCTATTTGTAGATAATGTATTATACTTTGGATCGCAATGTATTGGTATATTGCCCGAAGGCTGAAACAAAGGATAATATCAAATTAAGCATAGTTTCTATTTGAGGAGCCACATTTTGGACAGCAGGGGGAACTAGTATCGCATTAGTACAAATAGGAGCCTTTAGCAAGCATTGGTACTCTTGAGAAAGCCGCCAGAGGAGGCGGGGGAAACGCGTTGAGGCGCCCGAATGCTTGAATGTGAACCGTTTGACAGCTGACAGAGGAGAAAGGTGTGATCGAAATATGCGGTAATAGATCGGGTGTGACGTCACACGCCGACTCTTGCAAAGATACAGCCATGAGAGAAACACCGGAGTACTCCTCATGTTTGATGTTTTATGCTTAACTTATTGGGAATCTTGTGAGTAGTTTTTATTTGCGTGATAATAAAAATTGTTGTTGGATCTCACACTATTGCAGTTCCCATTTCTTTTTGCGCTCCAGATTCTCTCTGCTTTGGATCTAACAGACATTAATGTCTAAAACCCTTGGTAACAAAAGTGAGTACACCCCTAAGTGGAAATATCCAAATTGGGCCCAAAAATGTCAATATTTAGTGTGGCCACCATTATTTTCCAGCACTGCTTTAACCCTCTTGGGCATGGAGTTCACCAGAGCTTCACAGGTTGTCACTGGAGTCTCTTCCACTCCTCCATGACAACATCACAGAGATGGTGGATGTTAGAGACCTTGTGCTCCCCCAGCTTCCGTTTGAGGATGCCCCACAGATGCTCAAGAGGGTTTAGGTCTAAAGACATGCTTGGGCCAGTATATCACCTTTAACCCTCAGCTTCTTTAGCAAGGCAGTGGTCCATCTTGGAGTGTGTTTGGGGTCGTTATCATGTTGGAATACTGCCCTGCGGCCCAGTCTCCGAAGGGAGGAGGTCATGTTCTGCTTCAGTATTTCACAGTACATGTTAGCATTCATGGTTTCCTCAATGAACTGTAGCTCCCCAGTGCCGGCAGCACTCCATGCAGGCCCAGACCATGACACTCCCAGCACCATGCTTGACTGTAGGCAAGACATACTTGTCTTTGTATTCCTCACTTGGTTGGCCTCAAAACACCGCTTGACACCATCTGAACCAAATAAGTTTATCTTGGTCTCAACGGACCACAGGATATGGTTCCAGTAATCCATGTCCTTAGTCTGCTTGTCTTCAGTCAACTGTTTGTGGGCTTTCTTGTGCATCATCTTAGAAGAGGCTTCCTTCTGGGACGACAGCCATGCAGACCAATTTGATGCAGTATGCGGTGTATGGTCTGAGCACTGACAGGCTGACCCCACACCCCTTTAACCTCTGCACCAATGCTGAATAGCACTCATAAGTATATTTCCCAAAGACAACCTCTGGATTTGATGCTGAGCATGTGCACTCAACTTCTTTGGTCAACCAGGCGAGGCTGTCTGAGTGGATACTGTCCTGTGAAACCACTGTATGGTCTTGGCCACCGTGCTGCAGCTCAGTTTCAGGGTCTTGGCAATCTTCCCTATAGCCTAGGCCATCTTTATGTAGAGCAACAATTCTTTTTTTTCAGATCCGCAGAGAGTTCTTTGCCATGAGGTGCCATGTTGAACTTCCAGTGACCAGTAATGAGAGAGTGTGAGAGCGATAACACTAAATTTAACACACCGGCTCCCCATTCACACCAGGAGACCTTGTAACACTAACGAGTCACATGACACCCGGGAAGGAAAAATGGCTAATTGGGCCCCAATTTGGACATTTCCACTTAGGGTTGTAACTCACTTTTGTTGCCACGGGTTTAGACATTAATGGCTGTGTGTTGAGTTATATTTGAGGGGACAGCAAATTTACACTGTTATACAGGCTGTACACTCACTACTTTACATTGTAGCAAAGTGTAATTTCTTCAGTGTTGTCACATGAAAGATATAATAAAATATTTACAAAAATGTGAGGGGTGTGGATATAACAGTGCAAAGCAGACAGCTTTATCATAGCATCTAGTATTAAAATAATATACAGATTTACATTTAGAAAACAGGATTTCTTTTTTTTCAGATTTATAAAAACATAATTTATAACAGTAAAAAGCAGAGAGAATCAATATACCACACAAACCAGTAGAACACAGTATTAGACATATAAAGAAAATAAATATACAATGTATATGCTGTATAGTTCAGCTATAGGGGCATATTTATCTAAAACCGCTGCTCCCATAACTTGTCCGCCTGCTCTGAGGCCGCGGACAGAAATCAACCTGATCAAATACGATTGGGTTGATTGACACCCCCTGCTAGCGGCCGATTGGCAGTGAATCTGCAGGGGGCGGCATTGCACTAGCAGTTCACAAGAACTGCTGGTGCAATGATAAATGCCGACAGCGTATGCTGTCAGCATTTATCGATGTGTGGCTGACACGATATGCTACTTTGTATCATATCCGCTTGCACATTGATAAATATGCCCCCATAGTGTATTTGGCTAACATCACCTAGATTACAAGTTTTGTGGTATTGTGCTGTACGGCTATACCACTGAAAAATTGGCCATTGAGCTTGGAAATGGCAGGTCCTCCCGTATTTACAAGTCGCTGCAGTATAGCAAGCATTATAGCCTGTAACGCAACGATCCACTCCGCACTCAAAAAATACATTTGAGTGCGGGATTTCCATAGCGCCGTACAGAGGCATAACTAGAAACCACAGGGCCCAGGTGCAAGAATCTAAGAAGGGCCCCCCCCACTCACACACACACCCCAAAAAAGGTGAATTTGATACATATCTTTTTTTTTTAACATTTAACACAGAAAAAATGAATCAGATTACATGTCTGCAAAAGGAGGTACCCTGTGCCCACAGTCTTTGAGATGGTCTGACACCCTATTACTGTATATAGTGACACTGTTTAACCCACCAGTACTGTATATAGTGAGTCAGTGACACAGTCTGTAATCTGCCGGTGAGATGGCTGGCCTGACCCTACCCGCCCCAGTACTTTTATTAAGTGACCCACAGTAGTCTGTGACATGGTCCAGCCCCCCCCGTACTGTATATAGTGGTACTGTATAGTGACACTGTTTACCCCCTGCCCCCCCATGCTGTAGTAACAAGGTCTGTAATTTGCTGGTTCCACAAACATACACACACACATACACATAAATACACACACAGTCACATACATACACACATACATGCATGCATAAATAAATACACACACAGTCACATACACACATACACACACACATACACACACATAAATACACACACAGTCACATACACACACACACACACACACACACACACACACACACATACATGCATAAATACACAGTCACATACATACACACACACATACATAAATACACACAGTCACATACATACATGCATAAATACACAGTCACATACATACACACACACACATACATAAATACACACACACACACATACATGCATAAATACACAGTCACATACATACACACACACACACACATAAATACACACAGTCACATACATACATGCATAAATACACAGTCACATACATACACACACATACATAAATAACACCAGTCACATACATACATGCATAAATACACAGTCACATACATACACACACACACACATACATAAATACCACACAGTCCACATACATCCCTACCCAACATATACCCAATGGGTAAAACAGAAAAGACTAACCCCTATAGTCAGAGACACTAGTGAAGCACATCTCAAACTTCACATGATATCAGTGCAGGCAGTGGCAGGTCAATGGTTTATCTTGAAAACATTTTTAGTTTTTTAAGCTGGGCCCCCCCCCCCAATAAAATTAAACAAAAAAATAATTAAGAAAATGACAAATTAAAATAACACTACAAAAAATAAAAAATAATTACATTATAAAAAATAAAACACTCCTAAAAGGCATCCTCTGCCCCTTTACCACTGGCTCTGTCCTTGATCCCCTTCTCTTCTCAACCTATACATCAATATGTGGTTCCTCTCATAACGTCCCATGGGTCTTCAGTATCACGCTGATGACACCAAAATCTACTTCTCTGCAGCAGACCTATCTCCTAACGCGTGTCATTAACTGTCTTTCTCATCCTGGATGTCCTCTCACTACCTTAAAGGGACAGTCAAACACCCAGAATTTTTGTTGTTTTAAAAGATAGATCATCCCTTAATTACCCCAGTTTTTGATAACCAACACGTTATAATTATACACGTTTTACCTCTGTGATTACCTTCTATCTAACGCCTATGCAGACTGCCCCCCTTATTTCAGTTATTTTGACCAGACTTGCATTTTAGCCAAACAGTGCTCACTCCTCGGTAAATTCACATGCATGAGCTCAATGTTATTTATATGAAACACATGAACTAACACCACTCTAGTTGTGAAAACTGTCAAATGCAGAGGTGGCCTTCAAGGTCTAAGAAATTAGCATATGAACTGTCTAGGTTTAGCTTTCAACTAAGAATACAAACCAGAACAAAGCAAAAATTGGTATAAAAAGTAAAATGGAAAGTTGTTTAAACATATCATCGCCCTATTTGAATCATGAAAGTTGGACTTGACTGTCCCTTTAAGCTAAATCTCTCCAAAACTCTAGCTCCTCTATTTTTCCCCCTTTTCCGAAATCTCACCCCCCCCCCCCCATTTTTCTATAGCTGTCGATAATTCCTGCATACTTGATGTCTTGAGGGACACACTTGACTCAGATACTTTCCTTTCACTACCCACATTGTCTTAGGCCAATTCCTGACACTTCCACCCTTAAAAACATCTCTAAAATTCAACATTTCCTTACACCAAGACACAACTAAGATTTGAATTCTTCTCTCTCATACTTCCTCCCCCTTGACTACTGCAACTCTATCCTCTCTGGTCTCCTAGCTGTGGCCTAGCTCCTTTACAATGCATAATGAATGCCCTCTGCCAGGCTTGTCTTCCTTACATGTTGCTTTTCATATGCTGCACCTCCCTGCCAATCCCTCACTGGCTTCGCTTAGCCTCCAGAATTAAATACGAATTCTGACTCTGACATAAAAGGCCCTCAACTGCTTCCCCCCTATATCTCAGACCTTGTCTCCAGATACTCTTTCTCCCGTCCCTTTCGCTCTCCTCCTATGTTGTCACCTCCTCACCCTCCATCTACAGGACTTCTCCAAACTGGAACCCTCCCTTTACCTTGCTCCACACGACTCTCCCCTAGTTTTGAAAGCTTTCCAAGCGCCTCACTAAAGACTCTACTGATCAGGGATGCATACAACCTACCTTTTCTAACCTCCAGTTCCTCTCCTCCTTGTTATACCTTGCAGCCCCCTTAGCATGCTAAGCCTATGAGCCCCAGCTGTTTGTAGATCACCTTCAGAAGAGCTGACTAGAACAGTTCAACTCATACCTTTGTTTATAGCGCCACGGAATCTGCTGGTGCTCTACAAATAACTGATAATAATAATAATCTGTTTTCTATATATCTTATATAGTATATAAATATGTATTAATAGGTTTTATATGTGTCTGTAAACATCTTAAACTACAAACTGTACACACAACATATATGTATCTATATTATATATATAATATATAATACATACACGTGCATAACATATTTAGATATGTACTGTATCTATGTTAAAGTGCTTTGCCTGCTTTTTTTTCTCTAGCACCTAATACCTCATATGTTTGAGCCTCTTATAACTTTTTTGTGCATTTTTTTAAACTAATTTTTATTAGTGTTATTATGAGTGTAATTGTACTCTATAATGTTTTTTTGTGGCGTTTTGTGACACTTTTTTGTTTTGCAAAACAGTTAACCAGAGCTCTGAGGACGCCAGTGGATTAAGTGTAAATCGTGACTGCACTTCACGTTTACTTTCAACTTGTCATAGAAGAGCTCAAACCGGACGCACTTTAACACCCCAAGATAAACCCCCTGTCTATTAGCACGCCACTCGTAATCTTGCCCCCAAAGTTATTAAGGGACATTAAACCCAAATTTTTTCTTTCACAATTCAGATAGAGAATACAGTATTTAAAAAGTTTCCAATTTAACTTTATATCAAACGTATTTAATTCTCATGTTATCTTTGTTGAAGAGCTACCTAGCGAAGGTAGATGCCACATGCCTGAACTACTACATGACAGAATAATAGTGCTGCCACTCTAGAGCTCTGCTAACTGTATAACATTGTTGCAAAACTGCTGCTCTAATAGTGCCATGCAGACACGTGCTCACTTCGGGAGATGATTTCTCATCGGTACTGTCCGACCTTGATCTGCCCCTCAGCGGATCAAGTCCGCCAGCCATCGATGAATGCCGACAGCATACGCTTGCTCGGCATTTATCATTGCACAAGCGAGTTCTGTGAATGCTTGTGCAATGCCCGCCCACCCTGTCCAGGGGGTGTCAATCGCCGCTAGTATAGGAAGTTGGGCGGATTGATGTCTGCAGTCTCAGAGGCAGGTCGGACAGTTATGGAGCGTGTCTTTATAACTGCTGTTTCCAGCGAGCCTGAAGGAGCCTTGATAATTTGGCCCCTTCTCTTGAGCTAACATTAGACTTTTCAGCAAAGGATAACAAGAAAACAAAGAACATTGAAAATAGAAGTAAATTAAAAAAGTTGTTTAAAATGTTATGTTCAATCTAAATCATGAAGAAAAAAAATTAGTGTTAATGTCCCTTTAAGTTACAGAAAAAAATAAGGAAAATTTGAAAACATGCATACAATTAACGACTTGTAAAGAACCCCCCAACCCTAATTTCTCTGTTGTTGTTTTTTTTTCATGTACTGCTGAAAAACGTGTTGCCTTTTGAGAAACTATTGACAGCATATTTTCAATGCATTTCCTTTTTTATTACATTTCAAAATATGACATGGATTAAAGTGAACATGCTGAAAAATAACAATGCAATCTTGTTGAATAGAGGCCTAAATCTGTGACTGTCTCATGCTCACTATCTTTAACTATAACACATCCCCCCCACAAAACAGCCCCTTCTCCATAATCAGCTATGATGCAGGAGAGTATTAACCTTGACATTTAAGTAGTAATCACATTTATAACTTAGATTAGAAACAAAACCTACTCTACTGCTAATGCCTGATATCATGTTTCTGTTCTTTGGTCTGGTCTCTAGAATGTCACTTATCCGCTGAAACATTTTTGTATATAACATACTGCACACTCAGGAAGGATCTTCTACTGATTCAGGCAGGCAATGTCCTTTTTATAAAACCAAACTATGTTTAAAAAATAAAGTGGTTACAACTTCAATATAAAAAATTCACCATAAAGGGACAGTAAAGTCCAAATTAAACTTTTACCCCTTAATGACAACTGACGTACCAGGTACGTCATGCATTAACAAGTAGGTAATGACAATGGACGTACCTGGTACGTCAGTTGTCTAAGAGAGTGCAGGAAGCGATCGCAATCACTTCCAGCAGCTCTCAGGGTATTGCCAGTGATGCCTCCATATGGAGGCATCCTGCAATACCTTTTTAGAAGACTCCGATGCAGAGAGGGCCACTCTGTGGCCCTCTCTGCACCGGTAGCGATGGCTGCCCGGTTCGTTGATGGGTGGGAGCGCAACAGGGAGGCGGGTGGGGCGCCAATCGCTACCCGGCATCCAGGTTTCCTAGAAGTGCCATGTGCACGCGCGGGTGCCGGGAGCGTGTGGGGCGGCGCGCGTGCGCGTGCATAGCTGCCACTGACACCCCAATGAGGAGGGACGGGGGGGGGGACGCTTTTTTTTTTTAAATAATATAAAAGGATCTGGGAGGGGGAGGGGGGGTGGTAGGGGTATTGTTGGGGGGCTGCTACACTACAGAAAACCCCCAAAAAAAAGTAAAAGAGCAAAAAATACTTTTGTATTTTGGGCAAATTGGGGTACCTGGCAGACAGCTGCCAGTACCCAAGATGGCCGCAACTAAGCATAGAGGGAAGAGGGGTTAGAGAGCTGGGGGGGGGGGATCATGGAGGTTGGGGCTAAGGCAGGGAGTCCATCACAGCTAAAATATTTTACTTTTTTTTATAAAAAAAAAAAAAAAAAACAACTCCTTTTATTTAGTACTGGCAGACTTTCTGGCAGTACTTAAGATGCGGGGACATTTGTGGGGTGGGGGAGGAACAAGAGAGCTGTTTTGGGAGGATCAGGGGGTGGGATGTGTCAAGGTGGAGGCTGATTCTACCCTAAAGCTACAAATTAACCCTAGCAAGCTCCCTACAACCTACCTAATTAACCCCCTTCACTGCTGGGCATAATTTACGTGTGGTGCGCAGCAGCATTAGCGGCCTCTCCTAATTACCAAAAAAGCAATGCCCAAAGCCATATAAGTCTGCTATTTCTGAACAAAGGGGATCCAACGAAGCTTTTACAACAATTTGTGCCATAATAGCACAAGCTGTTTGTAAATAATTTCAGTGAGAAACCTAAAACTGTGAAAAATGTAAAGTTTTTTTTTTTTATTTGCTCGGCATTTGGCGGTGTGAATTGGTGGAATTAAAATATACCTACCAAAATGTGCCTAGATCAATACTTTGGGTTGTTCTTCTAACAATAAAATATATACATGTCAAGGGATATTCAGGTATTCCTGACAGATATCAGGGTTCCAATGTAACTAGCGCTAATTTTGAAAAAAAGTGGTTTGGAAATAGCGAAGTGCTACTTGTATTTATGGCCCTATAACTTGCAAAAAAAGCTAAGAACATGTAAACATTGGGTATTTCTAAACTCAGGACAAAATTTAGAAACTATTTAGCATGGGTGTTTTTTGGTGATTGTAGATGTGTAACAGATTTTGGGGGTCAAAGTTAGAAAAAGTGTGTTTTTTTCCATTTTTTCCTCATATTTTATTATTTTTTTGTAGTAAATTATAAGACATGATGAAAATAATGGTATCTTTAGAAATTCCATTTAATGGCGAGAAAAACGGTATATAATATGTGTGGGTACAGTAAATGAGTAAGAGGAAAATTACAGCTAAACACAAACACCGCAGAAATGTAAAAATAGCCATTGTCATTAAGGGTAAGAAAATTGAAAAATGGTCCGGTCATTAAGGGGTTAATGATTTGCACTCATGAAGGATCTTCTACTGATTAAGGCAGGCAGTGTATTCTTTTTGAAACCAAATTGGGCTTAAAAATAAAGTGGTTACAGCTCCAATATAATCTTAAAACATTCACCTTAAAGGGACAATAAAGTCCAAACCGAAACTTTAATGATTCGGCATAGGGTAATGTAGATTTTACAACAACTTGCTTTGGTATTCTTAGTTGAAAGCTAAACCTAGGTAGGCTCATATGCTAATTTCCCTAAACTCTTGAAGCCGCCTCTTATCTGAATGCATTAGACAGTTTTTCACAGCTAGAGGGTGTTAGTTCAAGTTAGCCATATAGATAACACTTGTGCTCACGGCCCTGTATAAGAGTCAGCACTAATTGCCTGAAATGCACGTCTGTCAAAAGAACTGAAATAAGGGGCAGTCTGCAGAGGCTTAGATACAAGGTAATCACAGAGGTAAAAAGTGTATTAAAATAACAGTGTTGGTTATGCATAACTGGGGAATGGTAAACAAAGGGATTATCTATCTTTTTAAACAATAACATTGTTGGTGTTTAATGTCCATTTAAATGCAGGAAGGAAGATGGTTAGCAATCCAAATTATAAATGCAGACTAAAGTTAGTACACAGTAACATTCAGATCTTAAAATGGTTATATTACTGAGGACACGTCCTCATTACCTTCAGGGTGAAAGCATGTTTAAATTCCAAGAACACAATGAAATCAACCAAACTGCCTAGTTCTGATATAAATGGTCAGCTTTATATATAAGAGCCAGGTAGGTTAGCCACATGAACCTGTCAGAGAAGACAGAGTGGATTAAGAAGGATCATTGCAGGATTCTAGATGTTTGTCAGTATGAAAAGCAGGGAAAGGCCTCATTAGATTATTTATAATGCCTCCTCAGACTTTGGTGGAAACAGGATTTAATTAATGCATGCATAAATAATGTGTACATGAGCTGCCAGAGTGAAATACCATGCTTGTAAATGCTGAAGACTCTATAAAACCCACATCATTATTCATTTTAAACCACTTTTGGAAAATGTGCTCAGATAATTATTTTACATGATGAGTCTTAAACTGTTATATTCAAAATAGCCTCCTTTGGAGTTTCATACATTGGAACCTTGATATGGGAAATCATCTGCATACCCATATGCTTACACTATAACACTTATATAGTAAGCAAAACAAAGCTCTACATACATTAGAGCTAACTTAGTTTACATTTATAAATGGTCTCAAAATGTATCTAAACAAAACAAGTTGTTAATTTCAGTATTTTGTCTATTGAATGTCTGAATAATTTTTATGCAAATACATTTTTAGGCATTTCAAGCAGAAACATTTAAATACTCAACACAGCTGTGAAAATACAATTCAAGTTAATTTTACTGGAGACCTTTATAAAGAAGTGCACAAGAATATGAGACATATTTGCAATTATTAGGCGTTGTTTTGCTTCAAACAATATAACTCAAACTAGCAAGTGAAAAAGGAAGAATGCAGCATTAATATATGTTTAAAGCAAGATGTACGAGTATTATTACTGTCTAAAACAGAAAAGGATCAATTACTGTAAAAGAAAGATATAAAGCACAGCAACTTCTAAGCATGTTAATAATAATATATATAAAAATATGAATACAAAAAAATAATCCAAAAAAGTCCAGGCTCAAGCAGACAGAAAGAAAAATAATCCAGACATTCTTAAAAGTAGAAAAAATTATTGAAAATCGTTAAAAATAGGCAGACTCCATACAAAAATAGTGAGCAGTAAAAACAAAGTCTCACCGGTTATCGGTCAATCAGACCGTAGTCATAGACATAAAAATAATAGGGTACAGGTGTATGCTATTTAAAGCCACACTCAACTTTTCTATTGGAGGTTCCTTAACTATGCCTCACAATATTTAATCCTTAAGTCACCTGGGAAGTGAAGAACACCATATGTTAACTACTTGTATCAGTCCAATAATACAAAAGTACATGTATAATCCCAGGTTAAAACATACATTTCACAAACTCCGATCTTGCTGTATGTGCATCTGTGGAAAAAAAAATGTAATTATATCCAGACCAACTAATCTAGCAAACAATATATATGATGAAAACATATTGTATATTTTTAAAGAATCAGTAACTTATACAGAAAATAAAAGCGTTTTTAATTTTTGCCTATATAAGTTAAATGCTTCCCTCAGGCACCCTTGAACACCCTTGAACACTATTAAAACAGTTGTGTTCCCTACATATTTCTTCCATATTAGTGTGGGACTCACATTTAGTCACACCCCTGGGGGTCTAAGGGTTTAGGTACAATTAAGTTGTTACTTCCTTTAGGTTCCACTACATATACACAGTATATATATATGTTTTAATAGTGTTCAAGGGTGCATGAGGGAAGCATTTAACTTATATATGCAAAAATTAAAAAACGCTTAATTTTTCTGTATATTACAAGTTAAAGTATTTCAAGTGTATAACTGATTCTTTAAAAATATACAATATGTTTTCATCATATATATTGTTTGCTAGATTAAGTTGGTCTGAATATAATTACATTTTTTTCACAGATGCACATACATCAAGATCAAGTATTGTAAAATGTATGTTTTAACCTGGGATATACATGTACTTTTGTATTATTGGACTGATAAAAGTAGTTAACATATGGTTTTCTCTTCCCAGGTACTTAAGGAAACCTTAAGGAACCTCTAGTAGGAGGTGAGATGTGGCTTTAAATAGCATACACCTGTTACCTGTTATTTTATGTCTATGACTACGGTCTGATTGACCGAAACCGGTCAGACTTTATTTTTACTGCTCACTATTTTTGTATGGAGTCTGCCTATTTTTAATGACTTTCAATAATTTTTTCTACTTTTAAGAGCTTCTGGATTCTTTTTCTTTCTGTTTGCTTGAGCCTGGACTTTTTTGGATTATTTTTTGTATACGTTTTGTGGGGTACTGGAACTCCAGTCCTTTTGCACAGTCCAGAGCAGGAGAGAGGGTCAATCCTGCTATCGTCATACTAAGAGGAGGAGCCTACTGGGTTTGATGTGGAGCGGAGCTGAGCGGTGTGTGTGAGTATGGTGTAACTGACAGACGCAGACACGCTACAGTGAAGCAACAGGCTGCTCAGAGCGCACTGTCCAGACAACCAACCAACGGAGATACCAAAACCTCACAAGAATCACGGTAATCACTGCTGGATATTGTTACCTTGACTTCATGAATAAGGCGTGACCGGCTGAACAGGGTTTGCATACCGCTGGTCTTTAGCCGTGATAATGTGAACATTTGCATTTGATCAGCGGTTATATCTGTGTTTGCAGAGTGTTATCTAGGCACTCTAGTGTGTTTCTGATACTTGTGCCCATAGCCCTTGACACGGTCTGCTTACTAAATGGTCACGCACGCACTGCATGTTGTGAGATGTAACAGCTCCTTGCTCCAATAAGCCTACATTGCACTGAACTTTGTTTTCGACTGTTCTGTTATAAAAATATGAACCCCACAAATAAAGATATTCACAGAGCAGAAAAAGTTTGTCTTAATAATTTTCACAAACATTCACGAAAGTACATCAGTCACATTATTGATAAGTTAATTAGCATTAGTGTATTGGTTGCCAGAGTACAGAATGCATGTTTAGTTAATTTATTAAAATATTGTGTACTATGTATAAGTGCCAATCTGTGTTGATGGTATCCCCAACTTTATTGTTTAATTTTATTAATTATACCATCAGGGCTCTTTGTGTATAAACTGTTAAAGTTACACTCAATCAAAATTAAACTTTCATGATTAGAATAGAACATGAAAATTTTAAACAACTTTCCAATTTACTTCCATTACACAAATTTGCACTGTTTTTTATATTTGTACTTTTTGAGTCACCAGCTCCTACTGAGCATGTGCAAAGAGTTCACATTCCGGGTCAAACTTGAAAATAACATGGGATGAATTCCATCCTTTGAATAGAAACATATTTGCAAATACATGTATTGGCAAAAATGCTTCCAGTAAAAGTTATCACTGTTTTAGTGTTAACATTTTCTTCTGTACGTGCATGTGACGCATAGCTAGATATTCTCAGTGCACAGCATATTAAATACTGCAGTTGCTCAGCGGCACCAGCGAGGCTTGTATAAGTCCAATAATAAACAAATTGAGCAATTACCAGATGGTACAAGCACCTAAGGCTCTCTGAGCAAGTGCTATGTATAAAATGCTGGTGCACGGTGCATACTTAAATACACTTTGGAAACAGCAATAGCTTTTATTAGAAGCATTTTTGCTAATAGATGCATATTACAAAAATGCTTCTATGCAGAACTGAAATGCATCCATGTGGATTACAATTTTGGCTGGAATGTCCCTTTAATATCAAAAAGGGAAGTAAGGTAAAAAGATGTCATTGTGGGGTCTTCAACACCCCCACAGTATCTGCTGGTGGTTGAAAACTGCAATAAAGTAGTATGAGAGGGAAGTTTATGGACCTTCAGAATTTGAAGTTAACCCCCATTTCTGCCAGTAAAGAAAAACTAAAGTCAAATGAGGTCTCACCTGGGGGCGTCCTGACACATTAGAGCCTGTTAGGTTGCACCATGATACGTTAAGGGCACACACTGTTAGGTCATCGCTTGCCCTGGCACAAAGACTATAGAAGGAGCAGAGGATTTTTAGTAACATAAAAGTCTTGTAAAACAGATTGTGTTGACAGAAATTGGCTGTTTATTAAAGAACTATATTATACACCGTTAGCCTAACAAGTTTTTCTTCTCTAATAGTGTCCCATTACTGTTTATTTTATGTTTTATGAGGTAAAGTTCTGAACTATAATTAACGTTTTGAAAAGGAAAATATGATTTCCTTATACCCAAAGGGAAATTTAAATACACTTTTTATTGAAGAAGAAAGCAATAATCATTTGTACGTTTTCCTGTGGACTGACCACCATTGCAGTGTGTAGTGCAGTTTAATTTAAGAGAATTTTACTAAATAAACTGTAATTAGTTATGTTAATGGTAACTGAAGATCCCTTTCAGTTGAGCTATAAATATCTATTTATAGACAAAGCACCAGGATTTTCCATGCCATAAAAGATTAGTTTCTTCATTTATACCAGAAGTATAGAACCATCAAAGTACAAACATTTAAAAGGAATTAAAATATAATTATTTGGTATGTCAGATAAGCAATAGAGCTCAGATTACTTTGGTCTGATACTATCAGCTCTGCTCTTAAATTCCCACTAATTATTCTAATACTTTATTGATGGTGGCACCATATCCCACACATTATTAACCCTTCTAAGGGATTCTAAGGGATTGCTGGTTATATAATTGCCCTTTGTATGTGAAATTAGCTGAATTAAGTATTTGACATTACCATATATATTGTATATAATATTCCAAAGGCTACCGATTGCCAACTTTGGACTACAGTCTGTTCACCAGCCATTTGCATGTGGTACTACTGGATATATAGCTGACCTTTCACTATTACTGGATTTATGATTAAACAAGGTAATATGGATTATTAAAAAAATATAATAAGAAAATAGATGATCAGATTAAAATAGATACATTTGGGATATTTAAAGGGACATGAAAGTCAAACTTAATCTTTTATGGTTCATAGAAAGCATGTCATTTTAAGACACTTTTAAATTTGCTTCTATTATTAAATTTACTTTTTTCTATTGGCACCAGTTGTTAGAAAAGCATACAAGCATCCTCAGCAGCAAAAATGCCCTACTGGGAGCTAGCTGGTTATTGGTTGTTGCACACATTTTTCTGTTGTCGTCGGCTCACCAGATATGTTCAGCTAGCTCCCGGTAGTGACTTGCTGCTTTATTTCTTTGCAGGGGGTAAACAAAGTTATTTACCAGCAAAAGTATAGTCATAAGTACCAACGTATTAGTGTATTTTCTTTTTTGTAATTTTATGTCTTTTTAAATAATCATAAGATTGAACCGAAATAAAAAACGAGAAAATGTGGAATGAAATAAGACAAGGTAGAAAGGAGATCAGTGGAATTTTAAAAGATAAGAGAATGAAATATGTCTTTTGTGGAATACAGTGAATGATTAGTTTTGAAATTTAGATTATTATTTGGTAGCCCCTACAGTACGATGTATGGGACATATCTCGACTATACAGCATTAAATCGGCACCAATAGCTGATGTCCTGAAGAATTGTGAGAATGAAGAAATCCTTTATAAGAGAAAAGAGGTTCAAGCTGTCTCACATTTTGCAGGTCAGACCCTGTGAATTGCGTGTTGCAGTAGTCCCTTACCTGTAAATATCCTGGTTACCATTGTAAAAGAAAGAAATTGCCAGTCACTCCCTGAACCCCCCCCATGTCTGCCTATTCGATACATGACCCCACTCACATCACATCTAATTCTGCCTCACTCAACTTCACCTACCGTCCTTTCATGCTCCATAATATCAATTAGAAGCTATGACATTTTGTAGGGCTTGCTAATACCTTTTTATCTTTATTACACTAGCTACATATGATATTGGCCAAAATAAATGTTTATAAATCCACTCTTCAAAAAAAGCAAGTGAAAAAAAAAAGGGGGCACAGAATTTTATAACAAAGAGATAGAAAAAGATAAATAAATAAACCCACAGATCAAGCATAAAAAAAGAAATAACTATACAAACAGATATAGTGATACAAATGAGGAAGAAATGCATCCATATGAATCTTCAAAGTGTTGCAACTCTTCCTAGACAACAACAGTTCCAAATTCTCTAAGAATGAACAAAACAAAGAAGGTGTATATCCTTAAATGATAAACTGACAAATCCAATAGATATAGTGATCAATCTACACAAAGCAGCAAACTCAGCCGACATCAATATCAAGAGAGGCTGAGTTTGATGCTTTGTGTAGCTTGATTACTTGGATTGAAGTTAGGGTTTGTGGAGAGCCATTAAGCAGCATGGCGAATAGGACAGAGACCGTTTTCACTACAGCAGTCTGACAGAGTGAACAGTGCATCGCACAGGATCCGTGAGTATACCGCTACAATCTGTAGTTGGTTACATGGTTTTCATTACACTTGCTATGGAGATCTGTGTTGCTGGGATATTGAATCATATACTGACAGGCTGTGATCGTTAGCCTGTGTTAAACCAGCTGATAAAGTGATGTAAGTTCCATCTCTGTAATAACATTGTGGATCAGGGAATTAAATGTTTTACACCTAGGTTGGAAACACAAGTCTGAGATATTTGGTGTTTCTAATTGAACTTACATAGTCTACAAGTGACGGAAAATGTACCTATAAGATGCTTACAAGTTTACAGACTTAAGATTCTGTGCGGGAAACAAGAGATAAGTGCCAAGTCACAGAAGATGCAGCACTCCTTTGTGTGATTAGGTGCAGTCTGATCTCTCACAGTAGCTCAGCTCACTTAAAGGGACATTAAACACTAGATTTTTCTTTGCATAAATGTTTTGTAGATGATACATATATATAGCCCATATAGTTTTTTTTTGTTTTTTTTTAAATGGATAGTTTTGCTTATTTTTAAATAACATTGATCTGATTTTCAGACTCCTAACCAAGCCCCAAAGTTTTAGGAGGATACCGACGTATACCTACTCCAGCTTGCTTCTGTCTGTGTAAAGGGTCTTTTCATATGCAAAGGAAGGGGGAGGGGGGAGTGTCTATATATATATGGTTGTGACTTGTGAAATCTATCAACAAAATATGATAGAGCAGATATTTTTGATTACTTTTTTATGTTAAATTCACTTATCTTGCACAGTAAGCCAAATTCTCTGCAGTAATACATGAAGTGGCTCCTTTGTTTCAATGATGCAAATACTTTGCTCTTTGACAATGGACTATAATTTTGAAGAACAATATTGTAAATAGTAGAGAAATTGTGGCTACTTTCTTCTCCAAGATATTAATTTATCACCCTGGTTTTCTTGCCTGTAGGCCAAAATAACGCAAATCTGAAAAAAACTTCCTACTTGATTAATTAAGATTAAGAAAAATAAACACTCTTACACTATTATAAAGATACATTACCCATCTAAAACACTATGCCCCTTTTCAAATGGCTTTATTAGTCATTAACACATCGCTTTGGTTTTTCCAAACAAGACGTTAATTTTACACAGTACTTATTATTAGCCTTATACACTGCACAAATAAACCAATCAAAACAACCGTAATAAAATTGATAACCATATGAAATGATGATTGTATCTGGCATTTGTGCTTGGTTTTTTCGTTTCACTATTCTGTTACCAAGAACTTTACAATTGAAAACATATTTTTCTTGCATTATCACTTGAAACCTTTATCGCGGCTGTAGAGTTTTGATGGCAGAAGTTATCTGGCATTGTGATTACTCAAAAACCATGCTGACAATTTCATCTGAAGTTCAAATATCAATCTTAGCCAAAAATATTAGCAAGGTTGTGATTGACCCCCTTGGTTATAGGTAATCAAAAGTATAATAATTAAATGCCATATCACATTATATCATTCTATTATTGCTACTTTATATCATACCCTATAATTAATGCAAATTGTTTGGAGATTTCATATCACGCAAGTAGCATTGGAGAATCACTTAGTACTCAGTGTTGCTTCACTAATATTTGGAAAGCCTATTATGAGTTGTAGAAATTTATCTTACTGGAGAGCTCTTTGAATACCCAGTAAAATAAAGCCAAGTGAATCTTTGAGTTTCAATACAGTTATTGTTTTTTGGCCAGCAGGTTGCTAAATACGCTGCCTAAGTACACAATTTATATCTACAGCATATTTCAAAGTACAACTAGAAATAAAACGATGTAGCATGATGTACTTGCACTATCTGAGGAACAAGTTGCCAAATTCTGGAGTTCTAAAGCATTATTAATTTGTTGATATTAATACTTAAGCATAACTATTTTGATGATCTGTGTGTATTCTTTGCCAGAAAAGACAGATAAAAACGCTGATGCCCCGCAGCGAATACGTGAAAATCTTTTCTATATAATAAATTAGTTAACATGACTCACAAAAATACAGGATATACCATAAATTGCAGGATTAGGGCTTGAGAAGTTTGTCAAAAATAAGATGCTTGAAATGTTCTTGGCCTCAAAAAAGCAGCTTGGAGCCAAACATGTTCCTGACACTCAACTCTACAGTGTACCAGATGACTTTAAAAACTCCTGGTTCCAGTGCTTTGATAAACAGGTTACATGAGATAATGTTCAATAGTTTATTAATAATCTCTTTTCAATGTTATTAGTGGTCAGGATACCCCTTTATTTATTTTTAATCTTTTTGTTTCCACAGAGCTGTCTGAACAAATATATTTATGATAGAAGAGTGCTTAATCTTTGACCTGTTTTTGTGAAATTGCAAAAAAATATATATAAAGTAATGTTTTGGGGATATTAATGTATTGGTTGTTCTTTATTCTGTTTAAACAAAAAAGGATTTAACTATTTCCCTCAAGAGGTTCAGACTTTTTTATAATCTCAACGTTTATTCCACAATTATGCATTTTGTCACGCCAGGTCAGCATTTTGAATTATATAAATTGTGTAGATATTTGAAGTATTCTGAGATTTATCGGAATGCTTTGGCTGATCGTCAATGGGCTCTACAACAGACTTCTGGCTGCAATATAAGCACACAAATCACACTAGATTAATCAAACTACAGTTGTTCTGCTGAAGAGATGTCACTTATGAATCGCAGAGAGTGTAAACGAGTGTCTTTACAAGCGTGCTGAAATATACATTTACATTATTTACATCTCTACAACATTTATTAGTACTACAGGAAAAAGAATGTGTCTTAGGAAGGGTATGATTATTTTACACTTCTAAAGCGACTTCCACAAGGATTTATGTTGCATACATGGATGTGCGAAAAGGCTTCTTGAAAATATTATCGCTGCTTGTTTTTTAATGACTTTCCTACTGCTTGCTCATTGACAGTAGACTGTTTGCATACACGTTGTCTTTCTGCATATGCAGTGATATTATGCAACAACTCTCAGCTCTAAGCAGCATTGCTTAGGAAAATGTGTGCACGCATGACCAGCGGGCCGGTTGCGGCAAAGCAAATATAATAGTCTTGCCTGACATTTGGTATGTAGATAGTTGTAATTGGCTTCTTTGTGCTTTTGGAAAAATTAAATTAAACCAAGCCATATTTCTGGGGCTATATTTTTACACGGTTAAACTTAAAAAAAAAAAACAATTTTCCATAGAAAATAATACAAAATTATTTTTGTGCAAGGTTTTGAGCTTATACTATTTCAATTAGAAAATTGAATATTGATATTTTTTTTATTGAACGGGGAATTTAACAAATATCATAATTTATTCGCACAACAGCCAGTCCCTAAAGCCCTGAGGGAGTTATCTTACTGTATATTAAACCCTACTACGAATCTATCCTTAAAGGGACATTTCAGCCAAATTCAGAATCCACATGGATATATTTCAGCTTTGAATAGAAGTATTTTAAAATATAAATGTATTAGCAAAAATTATTCATATAAAAGCTATAGCTGATTCTTTAAGTATGCACTGTGCACCAGCATTTTAAACACAGCAGTTGCTCAAAAGGTCCAAGGTACTTGTACCATCTGGTAATGACTCAGTTTGTTAATTGTTGACATGATACAAGCCCCACTGATTATCTGAGCAGCTGCAGTATTTAAAATCCTGGTGCACTGAGAATATCTAGCTATGCTTCACTTGCACGTGCTGAGAAAAATGTTAAAGCTGAAACAGTAATAACTTTACTAGAAACATTTTTGCCAATACATGTCTATTGCAAATATGTTTATATTCAAATATCTCATTTATATTTTGATCGGAATGTCGCTTTAAAATTATGTTAAGAAATTATTTGTTATTTTTCCATCTTTCTCTTGTCTCTAACATTGTATTTGTATTCTAGTTTCATGTGGATGTATGTGAATACTTTTCAATGGAAAACTGCCTTAATATTATTTACCTCTGGTAGCAGTTAGTTACACTTAAAGTTGGTGCACGGAATTAGAGCTAGAAGCAGAAGGGGAGACCACAACCCCATTTCGGCATAATTTTTAAAATAATTTTATAATGATAAAAAAAAATCTCAACACAAATACTAGGAGTATTATTTGTAAGAAACCAAATCCTCCTCTATAGATTTAAAACATTAAAGGGACAGTCTAGGCCAAAATAATCTTTCATGATTCAGATAGAGCATGTTATTTTAAACAATTTTCCAATTTACTTTTATCACCAATTTTGCTTTGTTCTCTTGGTATTCTTAGTTGAAAGCTTAACCTAGGAGGTTCATATGCTAATTTCTTAGACCTTGAAGCCCACCTCTTTTCAGATTGCATTTTAACAGTTTTTCACCACTAGAGGGTGTTAGTTCACATATTTCATATAGATAAAACTGTGCTCGTGCACGAGAAGTTATCTGGGAGCAGGCACTGATTGGCTAGACTGCAAGTCTGTCAAAAGAACTGAAAAAAGGGGCAGTTTGCAGAGGCTTAGATACAAGATAATCACAGAGGTTAAAAGTATATTATTATAACTGTGTTGGTTATGCAAAACTGGGGAATGGGTAATAAAGGGATTATTATCTTTTAAAACAATAAAAATTCTGGTGTAGACTGTCCCTTTAACGCATAGACCTCCCAACTGTCCCTATTTGAGAGGGACATTCCCTGATTCTTTTTAGCTTACTGTAACTAAGACTTCTCTGTGTTCATTTAATGCTGAATATTTAAATAACTAAACTAATTTCTAACATGACAAATCTGCAACAGTTAAAAGGAGAATATAGTTTAGCACATTAAAACTGTATTCTATGTCAGTCTGTTCATTATTTACAGATAATGCTAGTGGAATTGTGGCGGTAATGTTGTATAGTAAGTTAACTTTAGTAGTTAACTTTTATACAATAAGAGTAAAACTATGTTTACATTGGTATACAGGAGACCATTACTTGACTTTTACTAACAGAAGGCAATTTGTAAAGGCAATGCTAGCAATAAAAAAATATTACAGTAATTATGCAAAATGGGTGCAAACTATTGCATAGAGTGAGGCAGAGTAATAACAGCTATTTTATGATTCATGTATTTTAGATTCTAAAATAATAATACTAATACAAGAATTTGCCCTGCTCACAGTCACCTAGATTACAAGTTTTGTGCTATAGAGGGTGCGAAACGAATGCAACAAAAGTTGAGTTATTTCACCCTCCATACCGCTGCCATTACGAGTTTCTAAAAAGCCTCCTTGTGCGTGCAATATGGTGGCGATGAGCTCAATACCGCACAAAATCCAAGGGCTGTTTTGACGTGCTCGTGCACGCTTTCCCCATAGACATCATTGGGGAGAGAGTGATAGAAAAAAACTAACATCTGAAGCGCAGAATGGTGATCGCTGTAACGCAACCCCATTGATGTCTATGGGAAAAAAGTTATGTTTAAACCTAACACCCTAACATAAACCCCAAGTCTAAACACCCGTAATCTGTTGCCCCCACATCGCCGACACCTAAATACAGTTATTAACCCCTAATCTGACACTCCCGACATTGCCACCACTAATAAAAGCTATTAACCCCTATTCCGCCGCTCCCTGACATCACTGCCGCTATAAAAAAGTTATTAACCCCTATTCCCCCACACCCCAACATTGCTGACACTATAATAAAGTTAGCAATCCTTATTCCGCCACTCCCCGACACCGCCTCCACTATAATAAAGAGATTAACCCCCTATTCCGCCGCCGCCACTAAATAAAGTTATTAACCCCTAAACCTCTGGCCTCCCACATCACCACCACTAAATAAACCTATTAACCACTAATCCGCCAGCCCCCCACATCGCAAAAAACGAAATTAAACTATTAAACCCTAAACCTAACAACCCCCTAACTTTAAAATAAAATTACAATATCCCTATCTTAAAATAAATAAAAATTTACCTGTGAAATTAAAAAAAACTAAGTTTAAACTAACAATTAACCTGACAACTATTATACTAAAATTAAAAAAACTACCAATTAAATAAACTAAATTACACATTAAAAAAACCTAAGACTACTAAAAAAAATTAAATCTAAAATTACAAAAATAAAAAATACTAAATTACAAAAAATAACAAATGAAATTATCCAAAATAAAAACAATTACACCTAATCTAATAGTCCTATAAAAATAAAAAAGCCCCCCCAAAATAAAAAAAACCCTAGTCTACAATAAACTACCAATAGCCCTTAAAAGGGCCTTTTGTAGGGCATTGCCCTAAAGAAATCAGCTCTTTAACCTGAGAAAAAATACAAAGAACCCCCAACAGTAAAACCCAACACCAAACCAACCCCCCAAAATAAAAAAGGTCTCATCCATCTAGGCCGCGTCTTCTATCTTCATCCTGGCTGCATCTTCTATCTTCATCCCGGGGGCGACTTCTATCTTCATCCCGGTGGCGCGGAGTGGGTCAATCCTTCAAGACATCCGGCACAGAGCTACTCTTAATACGGTCGCCGTCGTACACTGACTCTTCAATGCAAGGGAGCCTTTTCAAAATAGCATCCCTTGCATTCCTATTGGCTGATTTGATTTTTAAAATTCAAATCAGCCAATAGGATGAGAGCTACTGAAATCCTATTGGCTGTTCAAATCAGTCAATAGGATGAGAGTTACTGAAATTATATTGGCTATTCAAATCAGCCAATAGAATTCCAGTAGCTCTCATCCTATTGGATGATTTGAATAGCCAATAGGATTTCAGTAGCGCTCATCCTATTGTCTGACTGAATTTTAAAAATCAAATCAGCAAGTAGGAATGCAAGGGATGCCATTTTGAAAAGGACTCGCTTGTATTGAAGATTCAGTGTACAGCGGTGACCGTATGAAGAGGACACTCCCCGCCGGATGTCTTGAAGGATGGACCCGCTCCACGCTGCCGTGATCAAGATAGAAGACGCCGCCGGGATGAAGATAGAAGATGCCACCTGGATGAAAACAGAAGATGCCGCCTGGATGGATGAAGACTTTGCCACCTGGATGAAGACTTCTCGCTGCCTGGATGTCTGGACTTCAGAAACTGTAAGTCAATCGTCGGGGTTAGTGTTAGGGTTTTTTTTTACTTTTTTTGGGTGGGGTTTTTTGTTAGATTAGGGTTTGGGCTTTTTTTAAAGAGCTAAATGCCCTTGTAAGGGCAATGCAAAAGAGCTAAATGCCCTTTTAAGGGCAATGCCCATACAAATACCCTTTTCAGGGCAATGGGTAGCTTAGGTTTTTGTTAGAGTTAGGGTTTTTATTTTGGGGGGTTTGTTGGGTGGTGGGTTTTACTGTTGGGGGGTCTTGGTATTTTTTTACAGGTAAAAGAGCTGATTTCTTTAGGGCAATGCCCTACAAAAGGCCCTTTCAAGGGCTATTGGTAGTTTATTGTAGGCTAGGGGTATTTTATTCATTTTGGGGGGGGGGTATTTTTATAGGGCTATTAGATTAGGTGTAATTGTTTTTATTTTGGATAATTGCATTTGTTATTATTTGTAATTTAGTGTTTGTTATTTTTTTTTAATTTAGTGTTTATTTTTTGTAATTTTGTATTTTTTCTTTTTAGATTTAATTTTTTTTAGTAGTGTTATTTTTTTTTAATGTGTAATTTAGTTTATTTAATTGGTAGTTTTTTTTTAATTTTAGTATAACAGTTGTTAGGTTCATTTTTAGTTTAAACTTATTTTTTTTTAATTTCACAGGTAAGTTTTTATTTATTTTAAGATATTGATAATTGTAATTTAATGTTAGGGGTTGTTAGGTTTAGGGGTTAATAGTTTAATTTAGTTTTTGCTATGTGGGGGGCTGGCGGTTTAGGGGTTAATAGGTTTATTTAGTGGCGGTGATGTGGGAGGCCAAAGGTTTAGGGGTTAATAACTTTATTTAGTGGCGGCGGTGTAGGGGAGTGGCGGAATTGGGGTTAATAACTTTTATTAGTGGTGGTGATGTTGGGAGCAGCAGATTAGGGGTTAATAACTTCATTATAGTGCTTGCGATGCAAGAGGGCCTCGGTTTAGGGGTTAATAGGTAGTTTATGGGTGTTAGTGTACTTTGTAACATTTTAGTTATGAGTTTTGTTGTGCAAAACTCATAACTACTGGTCTAAGATAGAGGAATGGATCATGTCGGTATAGGCTGGAACGCAAGCATTTTATCCTCACCGCACAACTTTTAATACTGGCGCTATGGAAATCCCACGCAAAAACGTAATTTTCTTGAGTGCGGGATTGACGTTGCTTGCGGTATAGCTATACCGACAAGACTCATAATGGCTGTGTTACGTTTTTTACGCTGAAATGGCCATTTTTTCAGCGTTAAAACCGTAACGCAAAACTCGTAATCTAGCTGAGTAATTGTTATTAAATAATTAAGTCAGGTGTTTGTATGTTCTGTTTTGTTCAGCAGAACATACAAACCAAAACAAATGTTTCTGACCCTCTCTGCCAGTTAACACATTTGAAATGTTGTATGCGCTCCTGGTTTGTTGTATGACATCATGAATAAATGATAGGATATTAAGGGGAAACATGGTTTCTCCTATTTCTGAAGCTAAAATCAAGAGGACTGTAATTCCCACCCAAACCCCTGAGGTCTGTAATCATAATGGAAAATGACTGTGATCTGAACTCTAATGTATGTAGTACATGGCTTAGGGACGTTATTAAAAAATCATTACTAAATGTCTGCTAACAACCTGGCATGCAGGTTTAGCTCTTGGGAAGCTGTCATGTAAAGAAATCACTTAGAATGTCTAAAAGTAAAACAGAAAATCATGAGTTCAATGCAAAGGCATAAGAATACAACCTTTTCATGCATGAAATTTAATATTTAGCACCAGGGAGTGGATTTCTGTATAAAAAGGACACTGTATTTATATTGATATCATCCAGATAAAAGAGCACAACATATTGATGTTTTTTAATTAGAAAAAATGAAGTATTTTTTTTTTTAATTTAAATTGAAATTAAAATGAACACATTTGTATCAGCTGTATAATTATAGCTAATGCTCATTGGCTGATAGGTACTTCCTGTTAATGCCAATATGTTGATAGGCACTACAGCTAATGCTCTTTGGTTAATATGTACTTCCTGCTGTTACTCACTGAGTATTACCTATAAGCAAATTTGCTTTAATAGATAGTGCAGAAAAGATACTGGTATGTTAGTTTAAATTTTAACATTTTGTAAAGCAAAAAATACACACGTTTAAACCCAGACTTTAACACTGTAGCCTAGAGTCCAGCTGTCTTAATGTGAGTCAGTCTATGGTCCAGGAAGGAGACATTTTCAGCACTTATTGGATAATCTGATCGGACAAGATAAAAAAAAGCCACATACTAAATATTATTTTATAATATACACCCCCTTATTCAAGCCACCTGATACATTTTAATGAATCATCAATATGCCCTGTTAACCCTTGTTGTTGTTTTTAATCAGCACATTCAACCTTCTGAATGTTCGTCTCAATTAATTTAACGCCTAAATGCATATCACACATTTCAACACAACCAAAAAAATATTTATGCACATGATCAATAAACATTTTAACAAATATTAAAAAAGACACCAAGATTACATAATGTTTGATTCTTGCACTGTGATATTTTATAAAACTATTTTAATTCATAAGTACATATGTGTATATATACAACCCTAGTAATATATGAAGACCAACACGGTTGAAAAAGAGGCAGAGGAATTGATCTTATATATTGATAATCAGTGTATGAAGGGTTACTTTGCCATAGTTTCACTGAAGATTGCTTCTGACTATCATACATAGGAGGTAAAGAAACTGATTATCAGTAATGTTTATTACAAGTACTAACAACGATATCTAGTTGTTTAGTGGAGAAATTTGACAACTGATTTAAATTTATTTGCTAAATAAGAAAAACTGATTTAGTAGTAAGAATGAAATTAAAGCTCAAAGATGAAATATAATGAACAATCTTTTAATTGTTATCTTTTCATATTGACCTCGCATTCTATTGGCTGACCCAATCAGCCAATCGGATTGAACTTCAATCCGATTGGCTGATTAAATCAACCAATCAGATTTTTCCTACCTTAATTCCGATTGACTGATAGAATCCTATCAGCCAATCGGAATTCGAGGGACTCCATCTTGGATGACGTTAATTAAAGGAATATTCATTCGTCGTTAGTCGTCGGCCTGGAAGGATGCTCCGCGCCGAGGTCTTCAAGATGGAGCCGCTCCTCGTTGGATGGATGTAGATAGAAGATGCTGCTTCGATGAAGACGTCTGCCGATCCGGATATCCTCTTCTGCTGGAATAGGATGAAGACTTCTGCCGGTCTGGATGTCCTCTTCTGCCCCATCGGATGAAGACTTTGGCCCGGCTGGGTGAAGACGGCTCAAGGTAGGGTGGTCATTGCGCGTGAAATGGCAGGTAAGGCAAATTACAAGTAGCTGCGGTATAGCTATAGCGCAAGCATTTTAGCCTTAACAAACCCTCCATTCCACACTCAAAAAATGACGTTTGAGTGTGGGATTTTCCATAGCGCCGTATTACAGGTTGTACGGCCCGGCTAAAATGCTTGCGTTACAGCCTATACCGACACGATTCATTCATTCATGATTTGAGACCAGTAGTTATGGATTTTGTGAAACAAAAATGTTTCACAAAACTCAGAACTAAAATGTTACACAGTACACTAAACCACTAAACCCCCATAAACAACCTATTAACCCCTGAACCTCCACCCTGTCATCACTGTCATCATACCTGCACTTTCATGACACATGAACGCTTTATCTGTTCTTCTATCTGTTTTACCTTCAGTAGATTGATGTGTACAGCAGTCCCGCCCACTGTACACGTCACTAGGAAGAAAGCGTTCACAGTAAATGGGCGAGTTCAACTATTGGATGCTTTTAGCCACCTCTCCTCCAATCTTATTGCTCTTTCAAGAAGATTGACGTGTACAGCAGTCCCGCCCGCTGTACATGTCACTGTTATGTGTATAGCTTTCCCATTATAGCAGTGGAACCTTTATTATTCAATCGTGTGCTCTTTTTTTTAATTCCAAAGCGTATACCTCCATTCAGCTCTTGTCTAAAATGACTTGAGCTTTTAGGACCAACTAAACACCTGTTACTACACAGGAGCGATCAAGCTCCCCTAGTAACAGGTGTTCACAAGTCACTTATATTTCTATCTGGTCTGCTAAGTGAACAGATGATTAGAAGATTCTCTGTTTACTTGCAGAAAGTGTATTCTACTAAATAATCCATCCTTAGGAATTATTGAGTAGAATACACATTCCTAAAATCATAGGCCTAGATTTGGAGTTTGGCGGTAGCCGTGAAAACCAGCGTTAGAGGCTCCTAACGCTGGTTTTAGGCTACCGCCGGTATTTGGAGTCAGTCAAAATAGGGTCTAACGCTCACTTTTCAGCCGCGACTTTTCCATACAGCAGATCCCCTTACGTCAATTGCGTATCCTATCTTTTCAATGGGATCTTTCTAACTCCGGTATTTAGAGTCGTGTCTGAAGTGAGCGTTAGAATTCTAACGACAAAACTCCAGCCGCAGAAAAAAGTCAGTAGTTAAGAGCTTTCTCGGCTAACGCCGGTTCATAAAGCTCTTAACTACTGTGCCCTAAAGTACACTAACACCCATAAACTACCTATGTACCCCTAAACCGAGGTCCCCCCACATCGCCGCCACTCGATTCAATATTTTTAACCCCTAATCTGCCGACCGCCACCTACGTTATACTTATGTACCCCTAATCTGCTGCCCCTAACACCGCCGACCCCTATATTATATTTATTAACCCCTAACCTGCCCCCCACAACGTCGCCGCCAGCTACCTACAATAATTAACCCCTAATCTGCCGACCGCAAAGCGCCGCTACTAACGTTATCCTTATGTACCCCTAATCTGCTGCCCCTAACACCGCCGACCCCTATATTATATTTATTAACCCCTAATCTGCCCCCCACAACGTCGCCTCCACCTGCCTACACTTATTAACCCCTAATCTGCCGACCGGACCGCACCGCTATTATAATAAAGTTATTAACCCCTAATCCGCCTCACTAACCCTATAATAAATAGTATTAACCCCTAATCTGCCCTCCCTAACATCGCCGACACCTAACTTCCTACGTCTGCACCTAACACTCTAACATGTACCCCGAGTCTAAACACCCCTAACCTTACACTTATTAACCCCTATTCTGCCGCCCCGCTATCGCTGACCCCTGTATATTATTTTTAACCCCTAATCTGCCGCTCCGTAAACCGCCGCTACTTACATTATCCCTATGTACCCCTAATCTGCTGCCCCTAACACCGCCGACCCCTATATTATATTTATTAACCCCTAATCTGCCCCCCCACAACGTCGCCTCCACCTGCCTACACTTATTAACCCCTAATCTGCCGACCGGACCGCACCGCTATTATAATAAAGTTATTAACCCCTAATAAGCCTCACTAACCCTATAATAAATAGTATTAACTCCTAATCTGCCCTCCCTAACATCGCCGACACCTAACTTCAAACATTAACCCCTAATCTGCCGACTGGAGCTCACCGCTATTCTAATAAATGTATTAAGCCCTAAAGCTAAGTCTAACCCTAACACTAACACCCCCCTAACTTAAATATAATTTTAATCTAACGAAATTAATTAACTCTTATTAAATAAATTATTCCTATTTAAAGCTAAATACTTACCTGTAAAATAAATCCTAATATAGCTACAATATAAATTATAATTATATTATTGCTATTTTAGGATTAATATTTATTTTACAGGTAACTTTGTATTTATTTTAACCAGGTACAATAGCTATTAAATAGTTAAGAACTATTTAATAGCTAAAATAGTTAAAATAATTACAAATTTACCTGTAAAATAAATCCTAACCTAAGTTACAATTAAACCTAACACTACACTATCAATAAATTAATTAAATACAATACCTACAAATAACTACAATGAAATAAACTATCTAAAGTACAAAAAATAAAAAAGAACTAAGTTACAAAAAATAAAAAAATATTTACAAACATAAGAAAAATATTACAACAATTTTAAACTAATTACACCTACTCTAAGCCCCCTAATAAAATAACAAAGCCCCCCAAAATAAAAAAATGCCCTACCCTATTCTAAATTACTAAAGTTCAAAGCTCTTTACCAGCCCTGAACAGGGCCCTTTGCGGGGCATGCCCCAAGAAATTCAGCTCACACATACAATACCCCCCCAACATTACAACCCACCACCCACATACCCCTAATCTAACCCAAAACCCCCTTAAATAAACCTAACACTAAGCCCCTGAAGATCTTCCTACCTTATCTTCACCATACCAGGTATCACCGATCCGACCTGGCTCCGATATCTTCATCTAAGCCCAAGCGGGGGCTAGACATCCATCATCCGACGGCTGAAGAAGTCCAGAAGAGGCTCCAAAGTCTTCATCCTATCCGGGAAGAAGAGTAGATCCGGACCAGCAACCATCTTCTTCCAAGCGGCATCTTCTATCTTCATCCGATGAGGACCGGCTCCATCTTGAAGACCTCCACCGCGGACCCATCTTCTTCCGACGACGCCTACTAGCCAAATGACGGTTCCTTTAAATGATCAGCCAATCGGATTGAACTTGATTCTGATTGGCTGATTCCATCAGCCAATCAGAATATTCCTACCTTAATTCGGAATTCGAGGGACGCCATCTTGGATGACGTCATTTAAAGGAACCGTCATTCGTCGTTCAGTCGTCGGCCAGGATGGATGTTCCGCGTTGGATGGAAGATGATGGCTCCCGAAGAAAGAAGATTGAAGATGCCGTTGATAGAAGACTTCATCCGGATCATGGACCTCTTCAGCTCCCGCTTGGATGAAGACTTCAGCCGGATCATGGACCTCTTCAGCTCCCGCTTGGATGATGACTTCAGTCGGATCATGGACCTCTTCAGCCCCCCGCTTGGGCTTGGATCAGGACATCAGAGGAGCTCTTCTGGATCGATCGGTGAACCTGGTATGGTGAAGATAAGGTAGGAAGATCTTCAGGGGCTTAGTGTTAGGTTTATTTAAGGGGGGGTTTGGGTTAGATTAGGGGTATGTGGGTGGTAGGTTGTAATGTTGGGGGGGTATTGTATGTTTATTTTTACAGGCAAAAGAGCTGAACTTCTTGGGGCATGCCCCGCAAAGGGCCCTGTTCAGGGCTGGTAAGGTAAAAGAGCTTTGAACTTTAGTAATTTAGAATAGGGTAGGGCATTTTTTTATTTTGGGGGCTTTGTTATTTTATTAGGGGGCTTAGAGTAGGTGTAATTAGTTTAAAATTGTTGTAATATTTTTCTAATGTTTGTAAATATTTTTTTATTTTTTTGTAACTTAGTTCTTTTTTATTTTTTGTACTTTAGTTAGTTTATTTCATTGTATTTATTTGTAGGAATTGTATTTAATTAATTTATTGATAGTGTAGTGTTAGGTTTAATTGTAACTTAGGTTAGGATTTATTTTACAGGTAAATTTGTAATTATTTTAACTATTTTAGCTATTAAATAGTTCTTAACTATTTAATAGCTATTGTACCTGGTTAAAATAAATACAAAGTTACCTGTAAAATAAATATTAATCCTAAAATAGCAATAATATAATTATAATTTATATTGTAGCTATATTAGGATTTATTTTACAGGTAAGTATTTAGCTTTAAATAGGAATAATTTATTTAATAAGAGTTAATTAATTTCGTTAGATTAAAATTATATTTAAGTTAGGGGGGTGTTAATGTTAGGGTTAGACTTAGCTTTAGGGGTTAATACATTTATTACAATAGCGGTGAGCTCCAGTCAGCAGATTAGGGGTTAATAATTGAAGTTAGGTGTCGGCGATGTTAGGGAGGGCAGATTAGGGGTTAATACTATATATTATAGGGTTAGTGAGGCGGATTAGGGGTTAATAACTTTATAATAATAGCGGTGCGGTCCAGTCGGCAGATTAGGGGTTAATAAGTGTAGGCAGGTGGAGGCGACGTTGTGGGGGGCAGATTAGGGGTTAATAAATTTAATATAGGGGTCGGCGGTGTTAGGGGCAGCAGATTAGGGGTACAAAGGGATAATGTAAGTAGCGGTGGTTTACGGAGCGGCAGATTAGGGGTTAAAAATAATATACAGGGGTCAGCGATAGCGGGGGGCGGCAGAATAGGGGTTAATAAGTGTAAGGTTAGGGGTGTTTAGACTCGGGGTACATGTTAGAGTGTTAGGTGCAGACGTAGGAAGTGTTTCCCCATAGGAAACAATGGGGCTGCGTTAGGAGCTGAACGCGGCTTTTTTGCAGGTGTTAGGTTTTTTTCCAGCTCAAACAGCCCCATTGTTTCCTATGGGGGAATCGTGCACGAGCACGTTTTTGAGGCTGGCCGCGTCTGTAAGCAACTCTGGTATCGAGAGTTGCAGTGGCGTTAAATATGCTCTACACTCCTTTTTTGGAGCCTAACGCAGCCATTCTGTGGACTCTCAATACCAGAGTTATTTTAAAGGTGCGGCCAGAAAAAAGCCAGCGTTAGATACGCGGGTCGTTACCGACAAAACTCTAAATCTAGCCGATAGGTAATAAAATTTGTAAGTAAAATGTAAAAAAAGAGCAATTACAAAAATTTGAAATTTTGTTGAACATCTATAAATTGAGGTAAATTATAAATCCTATATTTTGTGCTATTCATGCAGAAAAGCAACAAGCACTGACAGGCTGTGGTTACTATGCTTGTAATGATATTCATATGTTCAATGGTCCAGATGGCTAAGCTTTTGATTGGGCAGAAAAAAAGGAAGAAAAAAAAACAGAGGAGGGAGGCTGGCAGGGGAGCATTGTCTATAAGATATTAGATGAATAAATAAATGTATTTAAAAGATGTAATAAAAAAAAAGTTTTTTATAAAAAATATGGCTTGAACTTTTATTTTTAAAAAAGATATATTGAAGAATTTACCATCCCTTTAACTTAGGGTAATGCCCTACAAAAGCCCCTTTTAAGGGCTATTGATAGTTTATTGTTAGTTTTTTTTGTTTTTATTTTGGGGTGGCTTTTTTGTTTTTATAGGGCTATTAGATTAGGTGTAATTTTTATTATTTTGGATAATTTTGTTTTTTATTTTTTGTAATCCTAGTGTTTTCTTATTTTTGGTAATTTTAGCATTTTTTTTTGTAATGTTAGATTTTTAAAATGTTTTTGTAGTATTTGGTTTATTTAAATTTGCAATTTAGGATTTTTAATTGGTAGTTTATTTTATTATCATAGTTATGTTAGGTTAATTTATAGTTTAATCTTAGTTTTTTTTTTTATTTCACAGGTAAGTTTTTATTTATTTTAAGATAGTTATATTGTAACTTTTAATTTAATGTTAGGGGGTGTTAGGTTTAGGGGTTAATAGTTTAATTTAATGTTTTGCGATGTGGGGGTGCGGCGGTTTAGGGGTTAATAGGTTTATTTAGTGTTGACGATGTCGGGGAGCGGCAGATTAGGGGTTAATCACTTTATTTTAACGTCGGCGATGTCGGGGAGCGGCAGATTAGGGTTTAATCACTTTAGTGTCTGCGATTACGGTGATCGGCAGATTAGGGGTAAGGTTTAAACGTAACTTTCTTTTCCCCATAGACATCAATGGGGTTGCATTACGGTGATTTGCCATTTCATGGTCACAGGTGTAAGTTTTTTTGTAACACTTTCTCCCCATCGATGTCTATGGGGGAAAGCGCGCACAAGCACGTAAACTCAGCCCTTGGCTTTTGCGCGATATAGAGCTTAACGCACCATAACGCACAGCACAAGGAGGTTTTTCAGTAACTCCTAAGTAATGGCATCGCTATGGAAAGTGTGATACCGCTAATATTTTTGCGTTCTTTACGCACTCGGTATAACGCAAAACTCGTAATCTAGGTGTTTGTTTGCACATTTTTTACTTGAAATATTGTAGCTTTGTTAATTCAAAACATCTTCCAGTTATCCCTATGATTCCTGCCTTCATCCTTAGAACATGATGTCTTTATCTCTCTATGAAATATGCTTCCCTCCTATACAGCATAAATCCATTAATGTATTTGCAGCCTTAATCCTGTCTTCCCTTTTTGAAAATATTTTTTAAGCAAATCAATGGCTGCAGCACTGTCACAATAAATATAAGGTAATCAACTGACACGTGGGCTGAAGTGTCTATATGGCAGATAGGACACCAAATGGCACCTGACATCTTTTGGTTATCAGTAACTTAATGTGATAAACTTCTAATGTGATGCATTAGATATTTGTATTAAAGTGAGGAGCAGTACAAGTAATACTTTGCTATTTAACCATGGGTTGGCATACTGGTGATGTTTTATGTTACTGGATTTGTTGATGTAGTTTTCTATTGTTTTAATTATTCTTATTGCACCCTTGCTGGTATAAATCTATGTGTTTTCTCCCTGAAAAGGATTTAATCACATAGTTAAAGGGACATTAAACACTTTGAGATGGTAATATAAAATGATAAATTGTATATAATAAAACAACTCTGCAATATACTTTCATTATTTATTTTGTCCTCTTTGCCTGTAATTCCATTCTGAAATTGTGAGCTTTTCAGTTCCTGTTAGAAATGGAAGTGCAGAACACTGTTAAATCCAGCACAACCATTGGCTGCACACTCTAGTGACCTATTTATAACTGACCCTAATTGGCCACAGCAGAGAAGGTAACACAAGTTACAACATGGCAGCTCCCAGTGTTTTATAGACACTAAAACTTTACACTTAGTTTGTCACTTTTTAAACAACTAATGAAACTTTAAAAAATACATCAACATGTTAGTCATCGACTGATCTTTTCTTTGAATGCATCATTCTATCTAGCATGTATTTAGTGTTTAATGTCCCTTTAAAGTCGTCTCCAGTGCAGCAATGCATTACTGGGCAATAGCTTAGCACATCCGATGAGTCAATGACAAGAGACGTATACAGTATGTGAAGTCACAATCACCAGCTAACTCCAAGTAATGAGTTGCTGCTTCTGAGTTTACCTTGGTATAATTTTCAACAAAGTATACAAAAAGAACAATGTAAACTGAAAAAGTATATTTTAAAATTGCTTGTTCTTTTAGAATCATGAATGTTTAACATATATATTCATGTCCCTTTAATTGATACCGAATGTTCTGTTAGTTTATAGTAGTTTGGGAGCCATTACATATTGATTTAAAAAGTTATTAGGTCTCACCAAATGTGCAATTTAATTGGCAATTGAGGGGTCGATTACAATCCTTAGAAAAAACATATCAAATGATTTATCTACAAAAAATAGTATTTTTAAGTAAAAATGCTACACATTTTTTAAGTAGATTTGCCTTAGGATTTGTCCTACTTATTCAAAGTTGTTCCAGTTTGTACAAATTAACTACGCAGCACACCTTACATTTTATAGGACAAATATTAATTTGTTGTTTGTCCAACCTATTTTCTCTATGTCTGTGCAACCTGGGACCACCAAAAAAACTCAGCCCAGAATAATCAAAACTCATGCAAATCAGATCTGTACCCAGAAACCTTACCCCGCAGAGTCAGTGCTGCATTATTTTTTGTATCCCTCCAGAACAATTTCTATAGATGCTCATGCCCCCCCCCCCCCATTTACAACTGGTCACAGGCATAAATGTAGATTACCTTTACAACAACAATAATCTGAATAGAGAAAGTACAGTTCTGATTGTGATGTAATTCAAGGATCCATGCTGTTACGCTTTGCTAGAAACTCAAACCATGTTTATTATAGCTACTATAACAGAACTGGTAACTTTAAAAATGGTCCATAATGTGCACTGTACACTAATTACTTAGCTTTTAAAGGGTAAATGTTTTTGCTCTTTCTTTACTCCTACAGGGATGCAAAATATGCAATAGTAAAATATTTTGGCTAAATGATTCCGATGGTATTGTTGACTGCTTAATGTGTTTAATGCCGTTTTCTTCACTTTATATCAAGCCATGGGGGCCTATTTAACAAAGGTCTGTCGGACCTGATCCGACAGTGCGGATCAGGTCCGACAGGCCTCGCTGAATGCGGAGAGCAATAGCTCTTCGTATTCAGCATTGCACCTGGTGCAACGCCGCCCCCTGCAGATTTGCGGCCAATCAGCTGCCAGCAGGAGGTGTCAATCAACCCGATTGTACTTGATCGGGTTGAATTTTGCGGCGATGTCTGTCCACCTGCTCAGAGCAGGCGGACAAGTTATGGAGCAGCGGTATTTAGACCGCTGCTTCATAACTGGTGTTTCTGGCGAGCAAGCAGGCTCGCCAGAAACACGGGCCCTCAAGCTCCATCTGGAGCTTGATAAGTGGGCCCCATGGTGTGGGCATAAGACAATTTCCAACTATTTTGTGACATTTCATAAATAATTATTATTTTCACAAACATCCATTATTTAAAAGCAGTCCTAAATAAACATTGTAATTGTTATACAAATGTTATAATAATGTGATCTGAGCTATATTTTAAACTTTTGTTTTAATAAAAAAAAAAAATTCAAAAATTCAAAAAAAAAACCAGTCAATTCTTGTATTCTTGCATTTATACTGAGCATGGCCAAAAAGGTTATATATATATATATATATATATATATATATATATATATATATATATATATATATATATATATATATATATATATATTCATTTATGCAAGGAAGTGTGACCTGGTGTTCAAAAGAAGCCAATGTGAATTTCCAAGAGGTAAAAGCTGTTGAAATGGACCAACAACAACAACAAAAAATCAGAAAAACAACTTGGATTCCTTTCTGATAGATAAGAATACAATGGCCAATTTTAGAATAGATTTCTAATAGATGGGATCACCTCTATTTTGAAAAGCTTCTTATAATGGTCAGGAATAAACCCCACAAATTGCAAAAAATCCCAATAGCTTTAGAATATTTTCATTTCAGAAACTTATGACTTACTATACACCAAGCAGTGGATGTAAAACAACATGGATTTTCCCTTTTTTAGTATTACACTATTCTTTTCCAAAATATCCATAATGGTCATATGTGCTGCATATAATAATCTAAAATAATATGAGTCAATAAATCAGGCAAAACATTATCCCAGTTATAAATGTAACTGCAAAACATAAGGTTCTAATGCTTAACAAAACAATGAAGCTCAGAGTATTGGGTCAACAAGGAAGTGTAGACATCGAATTGATTGATTGGCGGCTATAATAATCTTGGAGTGGAGTTTTGGAGAAAATTCAACAGTCTTTTTACATCCTTTGGTTTGCCTCATTGAATTTTTGTTGCACGGGCCAGTATCATATTCAATTATGAATCATTTATAACAACTAATGTTTAAAAAACAATCTAGGCTTCAGTATAAATATGCTTAACCTTTTCTCAGTGAGACAGGTAAGGATACATACAATTTGAATTCAAATTGCAGATCATAATGTTTACAATATTCTTATATTTTGGAAAATTATTCCTTTTAAAGTTATCACTGCCTTTTTAATTGCACACTCAGTCCACATTCCAGCCAAGATTGGAATCCCCATGGGTGCATTTCAGTTTTGAATAGAAGCATTTTTTGTACTATACATGTATTAGCAAAAATGCTTATAATAAAAGCTATAGGTGTTTCAAAAACCTATTTAAGTATGCACCATGCACCAGCATTTTAAACACAGCACTTGCTCAGAGAGCCTAAGGTGCTTGTAACATCTGGTAATGACTCAATTTGTTAATTGCTGACTTGATACAAGCCCCACTTGCATTCTGAGCAGCTGCAGTATTTAAAATGCTGGTGCACTGAGAATATCTAGCTATACCTCAAATGCACGTGCACAGAAAAATCTTAACACTAAAACAGTGATAACTGTTACTAGAAGTATTTTGGCCAATACATGTATATTGTAAATATGTTTCTATTCAAAGATGGAATTCATCTATGTGCATTTAAATTTTGACTGGAATGTTCCTTTAAATGGCATTGGAGCATGTGCTGAGAACAATGTTCTTGCATATGTGGTCTACTATATTACTGACAGTGGTTTGAGTACATTTCATATACAGCTTTTATGTCTTTTAAAGTCCCTAGTTTTATCACAAAGTAAAAAGTGCACAGTTAAAGGGACATAATACTCATATGCTAAATCACTTGAAACTGATGCAGTATAACTGTAAAAAGCTGACAGGAAAATATCACCTGAGCTTCTCTATGTAAAAAAGGAAGATATTTTACCTCACAATCTCCTCAGCTCACCAGAGTAAGTTCTGTGTAAAAAGTTATACTCAGCTGCTCCCAGCTGCAGGTAAACAAATTTAAAAAAATGAAGAAATGAACAGCAGCCAATCAGCATCAGCAGTGCTGAGGTCATGAACTCTTACTGTGATCTCATGAGATTTCACTTAACTCTCATGAGATTTCATAGTAAGCTTCCTTTACCTGATTGGTGAAATAATATGAGAGTGCACGATGCTAGTCCCTTCAGATGTCCCAGGACAAACACACTAAAATGCTGCTTAGAAATCCTTTACAATGGGAGGTGGCTACTGAGGAACTTTTGAGGTAAAATATCTTTCTTTTTTACATAGAGATGTTCAGGTGATATTTTCTAATCAGCTTTTTACAGCTATGCTGCATCACTTTCAAGTGTTTAAACATTTGGGTATTATGGCCCTTTAAACAAAACAAATGTTATCTAGAAATATGTTGTCTTATCATGTAACATAGATAGCTCAAAGTTCCAACCGTCTCACAATTTGATGGATATTAGATACATTTAATTTTGTACATTCCATGTACTCTGAACATTTTGGGGTTTCCAGTTTTTAGAACTAGGAGAACACATTGTAAATTCCATAATCCTGCCAAATAGCTGTCCCTAGTAGGCCTCATCATGTGGGATTAGATAACATATTGCAAAACCATGCAAATGTAACAAAATGGCAGTGGCTTGCTTTGTCTGCTTCAGTAACAAGTCTGGATTGACTCCTCCAAATAAATCAAATAAATAAAAGTGGTGGAGAAAGTATGGCCATTAAGAAGCAATTGTAACAAATGTAGAGGTGTTAATCTATACAGGAAGCATTCACACTTGACCTGCATGTTCATTTATTGCAACTCTACACAAACAACCAATTACAAGGTGTTTATGTCCCATTAATGGTAGATTTACAACTTTCTTAGACTTGACCACATCGACAATACACCACAGTAAAAACCGTGAAGCAAATAGCAGTATAACATCTTATAACAGAGCCATACACTCCTTACAGGGGATCCAAACTTCACAAAAAGAGCCAGTGTACGTTCACCAATAAAAGATTTCTTCCAGGCTTAATTCACAAACTTCTCACAACCATTTTAAATCATCTCTAGATTATTGTGCACAGGAAATAAAGCTGCAGTTTCTAGGTTTCTACTACAAATAAATATCAGTTACAAATAGTGTTTTAGCCTACAGTTAACTCATTTGTTATAAAGAGGTGTTTCACGCACTTTTCTAATTACAAGGCACTGTTTTACTGTTTATGATGACGCATATTACATAGTATTGCCCTGGGTGTGCTTATCATTTTGATCTGTTCTCCTTTTGGAAATCATCTTGTTGATTCTAGATCACATGTTGCTGTACAATTGATTGATTAATGATTTAACCTTTACCTGCAGTGGTAAACCCTTTCTTGAAATTACCCTAAGTTCCCATTCTGCCTATGGTTGTTGGCTGTTGCTGTCTAAACTGGCCCTTAGCATATGTTCTTTAGTTTTGCTGACTTCCCTTCTACTCTGTGCACACCTTTCCTGCTATACATCATCTACCACATCATCTCCAATAAAGTAACTCAGTATCTGCAGTTCTAATTATTTCATCAAGGCTGTCAATGGTTCACATTCTGAAGTTGTGAATATGGAGGGAGGAAGGGAACAGAATTATAAGAGATGGCATTGTGGGTTACAGTTGTTCCCTTCACAAAAGATTGCTTAGTTTTAAGGGTCAAACTATGATTGTCTGGTTTATACCTCTTTAAATTAATTGGCATGTACCCATAAAAATGTATTTGCCATTTTCTTACAAGCAAATGATCATTTAAGATTTAAAATGTGAAGTCTAAGGGGCCGAATTATCAAAGTGCGAGCGAACATGATATACTGTAGCAGATCTTGTCCACCGCGCATCAGCACAAACATTTCTTGTGAAATGCTTGTGCAATGCCGCCCCCTGCACATTCACGGCCACTAGCATGGGGTGTCAATCAACCCGATCTTATCCAATCGGGCAGATTGCTGTCTGCCACCTCAGAGGTGGCAAACGAGATAAGGAGCAGTGGTCTTAAGACCGCTGCTTCTTAACTCCTGTTTCCTGTGAGCCTGAAGGCTCGCGCGGTAACAGATGAATATGGCTCAAAATTGGGGTTGATAAATCGGCCCTTAAAAATAAACTGTTAGCTAGGTTAAAAGCCAAAATGTAACATTCATAGTTTAGACAGAGTATGTAATTGACCTTGTGCGGTTGGTATTCTTTATTGAAAAGCATACCTAGGTAGGCTCAGGAGCAGCAATGCACTACTGGAAGCAAGCTGCTAATTGGGCCCTAGTAGTGCATTGCCTTTCTGTAGCTGAATTTAAATATGTGCTTAAACCTCTTTGCAGGAAATGATGCCCTAATAAAAAGCCCTAAAACATTACAGTATTTTTTGCACCCAACCAATAGGAGAAGCTATGTAACTACAAGAATTGGACATCTTCAATCAATTTAAAAAGGGTTTGAATATGACAGTTAGATGCCTCTCTTTGCAGAGTTGGAGAAGTTCACACAGCTGGAAAACACACAATTACTAGGCTTTCAAATGGTTTTGGAATGGATTAGAATTATTAGAATTATTCTAGTAAAAGCAATAACTACTTCAGCGATATAAATGAAGGTAAAATGCATATGAATTATTTGATTACGCATGCATTTTTAAAAATAGGAGCAAGATCTGCCAAAAATTAAATTTAACGAGAAAATTGCAAGTACTGTATATTTGAGAGGAAAGCAGTGAGACAAATTAGCATGAGGGCAGGGTCTGTCAATCACCCAGAACAAGTGAGTTTGAGGTGTTTTATCTCTGCCACCTAGGATAAGAAGCAGATGTTGTGTCTTATATTTGTGGTAGCAGTAGATCACATTAACTTGGAGTGGAGTACTAGCAGTTAAGTAACATATATGCTGCACTGTATAATGATATTGAGGGTTCATACACTAAAAAACAGAACAGGACACCCTGTATAATGATGAAGGGTGCCTATACACTGAGGGTGAACACTCTGTGCTTGATAATGATGCCAAACATTTATACACTAAAAATGAACACAACGCACTGTATAATTATAGCAGGTATCTATAAACTGAAATAAGACATGTTGTGCTGAAATTATGGCCATCTATACACTGTAATGTATAGGTGTGCACATATTGTAGACAGATGATAGGTATGTGGTACTGCACAATAATGACTTTACAGTGTATATAGATAGATAGATAGATAGATAGATAGACAGACATATAGATCGATAGATCAAGCAATATATCAAAAGTTGGCTATACAAGTACCCATCATCCCCAGTAATACTTTATTAACTCCAGCAACATTTATGATGGCTACTAAAGATTTACAGCAAGTGCAGGGGATGTGCAGTGAGATATTTAAATTGTTCTGGCTGACCTGTACTCTCTGCCTCAAAATGTTTCAGGGGAGTCATCTCCCATTCTAAACATTATGCCACCACATATGTCCCCTGCTATGAAGCCCAAGCTAGGTAGGAAATGAAATAAATATTCACCATATTTGTGCCCCCCTGCAGGGGTGCCCTTATGCGGTCACCTAGCCTGCCTCTATTGTAGCACCGGCCCTGATTTAATACTATATCTATGACATTATTAGCCTTATTGTTATGTCTGTAAACTAAAGTCTAGATTGATAAATAAGGCAAATGGTTGGGCTATTGAGAAATAATTGCAGTAAAAATTTGCAGTCCAGAGTAATAATATAAAGGGAGGGATTTAAAAACACCTATTTTCACTGAAAAATTAAATCCACAACACCAATAAAAAATGTACTTTCTTTTTTATTTTCATTTTTTGAATGCACTTAAAAAATGAATTAAACAGGAAAAAAAATCAAGACTCTGGAGGCGGTGCTTAGCGGAAATAAATTAAAATATAACTTTTATAATATTAAATATAATGCTTTAATAATATTAAAAGTTATATTTTAATTTATTCCCGCCAAGCACCGCCTCTAGAGTCTGGGCATAGAGTGCTAGACATGCATGTAGTCCTGTGGAATGCCTCCACATCTCCAAAAGTCTCTAGTTTAAACAATTTTCATGCACAAGCACCAACCCACCTAGAGTATTATATAGGATCAGTAGTAAGGAACCACACCAGGTTTACCTCACACTACGCTATAAATCAAATTACAAGTGTGGATTGCCTACAATAGTGCCATTGTTAAACCTATTTTCAGGCAAAAAATCAAACTGAGACAACTGTCTGAAGAACCTTCCTACCAAAGGCTGCCTCAGAAGAAGCAAAAACACCAAAATGGTAGAATTTTGTAAAAGTATGCAAAGAAGATGCCTTGCAAATCTGGTCAACTGAAGCCTCACTCTTGAAGGCCCAGGAAATGGCAACTTTCCTGTTAAAATGAGCAGTACACCGTTACGGTGGAGGCTGACCAGCCTCCAAGTAAGGCTTTTCTAGAACCAAAAAAGTGAATGAACAAACTAAAAGTTTGTCTAAAGTCCTTAGTAGCATCAATGTAATTAAATTCCCTAACAATGTTTAAATTATGCATAGATCTCTCTAAAGCGTTCTCGGGATTAGTGCTCAAAAAAGGGAAAACATTCTATCTGCTAAAGTTATCTGAAGAAACAACTTTAGGCAAAAAGTAAAAAGTAGTCCATAAAACTGCATTACCCAGATAAAAATCAGATAAGGAGGATCACAAGAAAGAGCAGATAATCCAGAAACTCTTCTAGCAGAAGAGATAGCCAAGAGAAATAACACCTTCCAAGAAAGCAGTTTAAAGGATCAGTGTACACACAAAATATGAACAGCTAATCAAGTTGCACATAAAAAAAACATAATATATGATCTCATTGGCATTAAAAATAAACTTTTGATAAATAAAATTTTGTAGATTAAAAGTCCCTCTATGTGTTGTGTGTGATGCAATGGCAACACGCTCTTAAAAAAAGGCAGAGCGATCATGTGCTGTGAGCACGCCCCCCGACCAATAGTGAATAAGATGCAAATACAACATAGGAGCGAAAACATTTTTATTAACCATATATAAATTGTAAAGGCTCACTGTCTGCCATGTTATCTGTGCTCATCAAAATGACGGTGTGGTAATAACCTGTCCCCATCACATCTGTGTCAGTGAAAAGCTGCTGTTTGCTTAGGCCAGGTTTTGTTTTTGCCAGCTTCCCTGTGCTCTTCAGCCTCCCATCTCTCTTCTTGTTCTTATAGCATGCATAAGCAAACTGGCTTTTCACTGACACAGATAACCGCCAGCAAGTGGGGGACAGGTTATACCCAAACCGTCATTTTGATAAGCATACACATCGGTGTGTGTACGTTCAAGAGCTGCACTACTCCAAATTTATTATGTTAGCATTTGACATGAACAAGCTGTTATATGCGCAAAACCCGAATTCTACAATAATGCTTACGTAACTGGGGAAATCTCATGCATGTGCACTTACTCAGGTCACAAACAAAGCAAGAAGTGCTCTGTAAATTTAAAATCTATGAATGTATTCTTACAGGAAAGAAGGGTTTGGTAAGTACAAAATCGGGTACTTTACTTTTCAATAGAAAATTATACAAACTGTTAGAAGAGGTTTGACACAGTTCATACACTTTTGAATTTTAAATACAATCAATTGATTTTTTTTAAAAAAAATTTTGGTGTATAATGTCCCTTTAATATCCACCTTATGTGTAGGTTCAAAAGGAGGAGCCTGTCAAACCCTTAACACCAAGTTAAAGGGCCACTAAACCCAAAATCTTTCTTTCATGATTCAGATAGAGAATAGAAATTTAAACAACATTACAATTTACTTCCATTATTTATTTTGCTTCATTTTTAAAATATCCTTAGTTGAAGAAAAAGCAATGCACATGGTGAGCCAATCACACGAGGCTTCTATGTGCAGCAATCAATCAGCAGCTAGTGAGCATATCTAGATATGCTTTTCATCAAAGAATATCAAGAGAATAAAACAAATTAGATAAGATAAGTAAATTAGAAAGATGTTTAAAATTGCATTCTCTTTCTAAATCATAAAAGAAAAAATGTGGGTAGCATGTCCCTTTAAGATTCCATGGATGAGAAATTGGCTTGATTACAGGCTTAGGCCTCTATTTATCAAGCTGTCGACTTTCTTGGGGGATTTTTATTTTATTAGGGGGCTTAGATTAGGTGTAATTAATTTAAAATTATTGTAATTATTTTTTTATTTTCTGTAATTTAGTGGGGGGGGGGGTTTGTACTTAAGTTAATTTTATTTAATTGTATTTAATTGTAGGCAATTGTAGTTAATTAATTTAATTTATTTAATTATAGTGTAGTGTTAGGTGTAATTGTAACTTAGGTTAGGATTTATTTTACAGGTAAATTTGTATTTATTTTAGCTAGGTAGTTATTAAATAGTTAATAACTATTTAATAACTATTGTACCTAGTTAAAATAAATACAAAGTTGCCTGTAAAATAAAAATAAACCCTAAGCTAGCTACAATGTAACTATTAGTTATATTGTAGCTATCTTAGGGTTTATTTTACAGGTAAGTATTTAGTTTTAATTAGGAATTAGTTAATAATAGTAATTTTATTTAAATTTATTTAAATAATATTTAAGTTAGTCTGGTGTTAGGGTTAGACTTAGGTTTAGGGGTTAATTCAATTAATATAGTGGCGACGGTGTGGGGGGCAGATTAGGGGTTAATAAATGTAATGTAGGTAGGGGTGGGCTCCGGGAGCGGTGGTTTAGTGGTTAAACAATTCATTTAGTTGTGGCGGGGTATGGGAGCGGCGGTTTAGGGGTTAAAAAGTGTATTTGGTTGCGGCAGGGTCCGGGAGCAGCGGTTTAGGGGTAAATAAGTTTATTAGAGTGGTGGTGGGCTCCGGGAATGGCGGTTTAGGGGTTAATAAGTATAATGTAGGTGGCGGCGGTGTAGGGGGGGGCAGATTAGAGGTATTTAGACTCGGGGTACATTAGGTGTTAGGGTGTTAGGTGTAGACAATTCCCATAGGAATCAATGGGATATCGGGCAGCAGCGAACATAAGCTTTCGCTGCTTTCAGACTCCCATTGATTCCTATGGCATCCGCCTCCTCCAGGGCGGCGGATTGAAAACCAGGTACGCTGGGCCGGAAAAGTGGCGTGCACACCTGCTAGTTCTTTGATAACTAGCAAAAGTAGTCAGATTGTGCTTCGGAACATCTGTAGTGACGTAAGCATCAATCTTTGTCGGACTGTGTCGTAGTCCGGCGGATCGTATGTTACGTCACTAAATTCTACTTTTGCCGGTCACTAGCCTTTGATAACTAAGGCGAATCAGGCTCGCCACAAATACGCTGCGGAATTCCAGTGTATTTGTGGTTGACGGCTTGATAAATAGAGGCCTTAATACGAACCAAAGGCTGAACAAAACTATGAATATCAAGAAGATTAGCAATCTTCCTATGAAACAAGACTAAAAGAGCAGAAATCTTCCCCCTTCAAAGAATTAGCTGAAAACCCTTTTCTACACCATCCTGTAAAAACTGCAGAATCCTAGGAATTCTGAATAAATGCCAAGAAAAACCATGATCCACATATCAAAAGATAAAGGCCTTCCAGACCTTTTGATACATTTTCCTAGTAACAGGCTTACAGACCTGAATTAAGGATTCAATTATGGAATCAGAGAAACTCCTATGTATAAGGACTAACCATTCAATTTCCATGCCATCAAGTTCAAAACTTTGAGAACTGGAGGGAAAATTGGACCTTGAGAAAAAAGATCTGACCACAGAGGGAAAGGCCGAGGAGGACAGCTGAACATCTGAACTACTTCTGTATACTAAATCCTGTGATGCCAAACTGGGGCAATCAGGATTACAAAAGATTTCTCTAGGCTTATCTTGGAAATCACTCTGGGTAGAATAAGCAAGCTGAAATGACCAATCAGCTATTAGAGCATCCACTAACTCTGCTTGAGGATCCCTGGACTTTGCAAAATACCTGGGAAGTACCTCAGAAACTGGAAATGTTTTCTGTGAATTGGAACGTGAAGGTAAGCATCCTTTAAATCTATTGTGGACATATACTGACCTTGCTAAGAAAAAAAGGCAAAATAATCCAAATAGTTTCCATTTTGAAAGATGAAATCCATACAAACTTGTTCAGAGCTTTCAGATACAGAACTGGTCTGAAAGTACCTTCCTTCTTTGGAACAATGAAGAGACTTGAATAAAATCCCATCCCCTGTCCCTGAAAAGTAACCGGTACAGCTTCCAAATCTGAGACAGACTGTAAAAAAGCTTGAGCTTTTAAAGGATTCTTTGGAACATTGGACAGAAAAAAACTTCCTCAGGGATATTCGATATCCCTGAGGAACTATATTCAGAACCCAGGGATCTGGAACAGACTGAAACAAAATCTCTTGAAAGAGGCTTAAAGGGACAGTCAACACCAGAATTTTTGTTGTTTTAAAACATAGATAATCCCTTAATTACCCATTCCCCAGTTTTGCATAACCAACACAGTTATAGTAATACAAGTTTTACCTCTGTAATTACCTTGTATCTAAGCCTCTGCAGACTGCCCTCTTATTTCAGTTTTTTTGACAGACTTGCATTTTAGCCAATCAGTGCTCACTCCTCAGTAAATTCACGTGCATGAGCTTAATGTTATCTATATGAAAACATGAACTAACGCCCTCTAGTGGTGAAAAACTGTAAAAATGCATTTAGATTAGAGGCGGCCTTCAAGGTCTAATAAATTAGCATATGAACCTCCAAGGTTTAGCTTTCAACTAACAATAACAAGAGAACAAAGCAAAATTGATAATAAAAGTAAATTAGAAAGTTGTTTAACATTACATATTCTATTTGAATAATACAAGTTTTTTTTGGACTTGACTGTCCCTTTAACCTTACCCGTACCGGACCCTCTGGATCAGGGGTCACACCTTCATATGGTTTTGGTAGTAGAGATAGATTTCTTACCCTGCTTTGACTTGTTCCAGTTAGCATTAGGCCTCCAGACTATGCCAGAGGTCAACCGATTGCTCTTTATTCCGAGGAAAGGAAAGAAAATGACTGAAAGCTTTAGATTTCCCTCTAGAATTTTTGTTACCTCCAGTAACAGTAGATATTATAGAATCTAAATCAGAACCAAACAATTTCTTTCCCTGAAAGGAAAGAGATAATAATCTGGCTTTTGACACCAAATCTGCAGACTGGGATTTAAGATATAAGGCTCTCCTGGAAAACACTACCAAAGACATGCTTTTGACATTAATCTTCATAATATCAAACACAATATCAGAAATAAAATAATTGGCACTTTTGAGTAAACCCAAAATATTTTCACTAGCAGAGTCATCCAAACACTGTTCTGAAAGACTAGATAATCAGCAAGTTGAAGCAGCATCCACATCAGCAATATAAAGAGCTGTCCTGAGCAAATTCCCTGCTTGTAAAAAGGCCTTTTGATGAGAAGACTCATGAGAAGTCTTTAAAAGAAGTACTGTCTTCCAACGGAATAATAGTATGCTTAGCCAGAGTGAAAATGGCCCCATCAACCTTGGGAACAGTTTCCCACAAATCAATATAACAGCAGCTAAAGGAAATAACTTTTAAAACCTTGCAGGATTAAATTAATTTGCCTGTCTTAAAAGATTCCTTAGAAATATTGTGAGAGCATCAGGAATAGGAAAAACTCAGGGAGATTAACAACAGTCTTAAAAACTGAATTTAAACGATTACAAGGCTTATTATCAGAGACTTTAGGATCTTTAACCACTAATGTAATTAAGACCTCTTTCAAAAGATAAAGAATATGTTCAATTTAAAAAAAAAAGAGGAAATAATAACTTATACATCATTTGAAGATTCCTCATTAGGAAACTTCACCATCTTAAGACATAACAGTATCCCTGGCTTCAGGGCACATAGAACTAGTAGAAGGTAAAATCTGAACTGACCTTTTACGCTTGTTTGAAGGTGGGAGAGCAGCTAGTGCCTCAGAAACTGTAGCCTTGATAAATAAATTCACACTAGCTGAAACATAATTAATATTCTCCTGTAATGAACAAACAGAAAGTGCATTAATACCCAAAGAAAGAGTATTAGGTTGGTCTTATTGCATTAATAATTCTATCTGAACAAATGAGTCAGACCAGCACAATAATCAGTGTAAACGGGAACCACCGAGAGCTACTACCACGCTCTCATCCAATATAAAGAAACAGCAAGAGGTAGTCCCATAATGAATAAAAATCCCTTTATTATATCTTTCATAGGGATCCAGAGAGAAACAAATGAAATGTTTTGGGGGCGTTCTCCTTAATCAGGTGATCACATGATTAAGAGGAATTCCCCCGAAATGTTGTGTTTGTTTCTCTCTGGATCCCCATCAATGATATAATAAAGGGATTTTTATGCTTTATGGGACTACCTCTTGCTGTTTTTGCATTAAAAATTCTAAGCATGAGTCATATAAATGAGCTTGATTAGGTACCACAGCTTTTTTACAATGGTAAAAAATTGTTCAGGGGACTTAGTTTCTAGGGTAGATTTAGGGAAAGAATCAGGCAGTTCCATTATAGCATTTGACAAAGCAATGCAATAAACACTATAACTAAAAAAAAAAGCTCTTGAGGAATGAAAATCACTTACCCCTTCTAAGTAGCTGTTTAACTAAACTCAAAGGTACAATGCTTGATAAGCTAAACTGCAAAACAAAGCAGGAGACATTAACATCACATCCGATGGTCAGATAACGCTCATCAGTATGAATAAACGCTCAAACAAAATAAGCAGCAGACAGCCAAACCCTTACTAAAACATATCAGCAGATGTTATGGAATAGGAGTATATTGTAGATCCATAGAGGGAGGCAAAAGTCCCTGCAACCAATTATAGAAGGTTTATGAAAGATTTCCCATGAGGTGAAAAAAAGAATTACAAACCATTCCCCATATGCATCCCTCTGAGAAGCACTGTACTTTGAGGGGAAACTGGGCTTCAATATAGACTGAAAACACCCCCTCTCTGACGAATCAAATGCACATCTTCATTCTTCAACCACCTCCAGGGGAGGCAAAGTAAAAACTGAGGCATGTTTGACATGGGAGGGGTTTTATAGTGCTCTTGGGGATTGAAAATTTACAATATTTCAATTTATATGTCCCTTCTCATTGATTCATCCAATGTGTTCAGTAGTGCACTGCTGCTCCATCAACAAAGAATTCCAAGAGAATTAGGCACATTTGATAATAGAAGTAAATTGGAAAGTTGTTTAAAATTGCATACTTTATTTGAATCATGAAAGAAAAACTTTGAGTTTCTTGTGCCTTTAAGTATTTTAGATTATCACTTTTATCTCAGTGCTTTTTATTAGCTTTTTACAGACAGATAGTGCTAGTTCATGTGTGCCATACAGATAACATTGTGCTCATTCCCATGGAAAATGATAATGGTTATGTAGGAACACCGATTGGCTAAAATGCAAGTTTGTAAAAAGCCCTGTGCTAAGGAGCAGTCTGTAGAGGCTTAGATAAAGGTAATCACAGAGGTAAAACGTATATTGAGATACTGCTATGCAAAACTGGGGGAATAGGTAATAAAGAGATTATCTATCTTTATAAACAATAACAATTCTCAAGCAGGCTGTCTGTTTAAAGGTAAAAACTGACTTAATAGTATTAGGAAAAGCACCTCATAGTACTGGGGAAATTTATTAGAAAATCTCACAACTCCAGAGAGCCTAAGATAATCAGGCCCATATATTACATATTTTAACAGGTTTTTTAAACTCATTCTGTTCCATGGACTAATGAGTATGTGTCACAGTGAGTTATGCAGAGGCAGATACCTCTTCTTTTGACACAGTAACACCTAATCTAAAAAATAATTCTATAGCTTGATTTGATGAATAAAAGTAAAATCCTTTAGTATAAAAAATTGTTTCATTAATAAAAAAAAAAAGTGTTAAAACCATGTGCAGAATACTTTTGATACATATTGAGAATGCCATGTAAATGGTAACATGCAGGCTACAGGTTCTTTATAGCGCTACCAATATCCAGTCCCATCCTGCTTGGCATCACACTGTTATTACACAAACTAGCTGACATGTTTTTCTGTCTGTTGTTGACATGATGGGTTTGATCTTATTACTTAATATTCAGCCTATGAGGCAGGTACAGTTTATTTCTAGCTATGCCTGTTGATCAAAGTGAAGGTTGAGCATTACTAAAGATAAGACACGTTAGGGCTAATTAAAGAATGTTGAAGGTAATTACAGAGGTGTATATCACTATATATTGTACAGGCTTGTCAGTGCAACTTAATACTGTAGGTAACCTTATTTTATAGCTTACTTCGTGTTCAGATCCATTAACAAGCAACTTTTTACTTACATTCCAAAATCATGAATTATTTTCTTAATACCTATAACATGAAGATGCATCTATACCTTTTACTTGAATTGATATAGTAAGGATTACTGAAGTATGATGAAGTAGATATATTGTAGCAAAACTGAAGGTTAGTGTTAGATAGTATGATTTACAATAGTATAACATATATAATCCTAAACACACATATTATTAAAGGGTCATGAAGACCAACATTTTTCTTTCATGATTCAGATAGAACATGTAAGTTAAAGAGACAGTCAAGTCCAAAAGTCCAAAAAATACTTTCATGTCTCAAATAGGGCATGTAATTTTAAACAACTTTCCAGTTTACTTTTATCACCAGTTTTGCTTTGTTCTCTTGGTATTCTTAGTTGAAAGCTAAATCTAGGAGGTTCATATGCTAATTTCTTAGACCTTAAAGGTCGCCTCTAATCTAAATGCATTTTGATAGTTTTTCATCACTAGAGGGCATTAGTTCACATGTTTCATATAGATAACATTGAGCTCATGCACATGAATTTACCATGGAAACAGCTCTGATTGGCTAAACTGCAAGTCTGTAAAAAGAACTAAAATAAGGGGGCAGTCTGCTGAGGCTTAGATACAAGGTAATTACAGAGGTAAAACGTGTATAATTATAACTGTGTTGGTTATGCAAAACTGGGGAATAGTTAATTAAGAGATTATCTATCTTTTAAAACAACAAAAATTCTGGTGTTGACTGTCCCTTTAAACAACTTTTCAATTTACTTATATTATCTTATGTGCTTCATTTTCTTCATATCCTTTGTTAAAAGAATACCTAAGTATGCTAAGTAGCAGCTATGGGAGCTGGCTGCTGATTGGTGGCTTCACATTTATGTCCCTTCTCATTGATTCATCCAATGTGTTCAGCTAGCGCCCAGTAGTGCACTGCTGCTCCATCAACAAAGAATTCCAAGAGAATTAGGCACATTTGATAATAGAAGTAAATTGGAAAGTTGTTTAAAAATTGCATATTTTATTTGAACCATGAAAGAAAAACTTTGAGTTTCTTGTGCCTTTAAGTATTTTAGATTATCACTTTTATCTCAGTGCTTTTTATTAGCTTTTTATACACAGATAGTGCTAGTTCATGTGGGCCATACATATAACATTGTGCTCATTCCCATGGAAAATGATAATGGTTATGTAGGAACACTGATTGGCTAAAATGCAAGTTTGTAAAAAGCCCTGTGCTAAGGAGCAGTCTGTAGAGGCTTAGATAAAGGTAATCATAGAGGTAAAACGTATATTGAGATACTGCTATGCAAAACTGGGGAATAGGTAATAAAGAGATTATCTATCTTTATAAACAATAACAATTCTCAAGCAGGCTGTCTGTTTAAAGGTAAAAACTGACTTAATAGTATTAGGAAAAGCACCTCATAGTACTGGGGAAATTTCTTAGAAAATCTCACAACTCCAGAGAGCCTAAGATAATCAGGCCCATACTCACTGGCATGAACAGAAATCACACAAAACAACTGGGTTTTTTTTAAACATTATATTGTAATATATAATACATGTAAAGAAATGTATCCGTCTTCCACAACCAGAACCTACATAACAAGGTAAACAGCTCCAAAACTAAAATGTACATTTCTAAAGTTATTTGAGAGACCTTGCAGTACTGATGAGACCTCTTAGATAATCACCATAGCAGGGGGCTTCAGATCATCTGGCCCATACACTTACAGGGTCAGTAGTGCTAAAATGACAATGTTTGCACTGCAATGTCCCTTAAGTCCACTAAAATGACATTACCTGTTAGAATTATTATTCTCCTTAGAATATTTATCAATGTTGTTTAGCCTCTAAACTGGCAATAAGGTAAACATTGTTTAATGGAGAAAAGAATAGTTAACTAATTCATTTATTTATTTATAATTTCCTACAACTTCATAATTGTAGGCAGAGACTGGTCAGATTACATACTTAGCATTATGAAGATTTATTGATGCATCAGCAGATCTAACAGAAGGTATCAGTTACAACAAGCACCCTGTATTTATTCAGCTCAGCCTAGTTATTGTGACAGCTGCTCTTGTTAATCCACAAAGACTGTTATTGGCACTTTTAAATTAGTCCATCTGAACATTATTTGAATTTCAAGAAAAGTGTATATATATATATATATATATATATATATATATATATATATATATATATATATATATATATATACATAATTATACACACACATATACACACACACACACATACTGCATATACTATATCATATACTAGTATATTATAAAACATATCATTTTTGTAGTTGATATTCCATTAAATATATTTATAAATTAAGCAAATAATATTAAACAGCATTGACTTTTAGAATCAGAAATAGCTGAAATAGCAATACTAGGAGAACATTTTAATATTTATTTAAATGGACATAAAATACAAAACCAATTCCTTTTAAATGTTTAATTTTGCTTTATAAAATATATTTGTAATGTAATTTTATTTTTTATCTTCTCATAATTTAACTCTAAAAATTGAGCAATTCAAGTGCCCCAATAAGGATGGAATGCATCCACCAAACTTCAAAATCGGATCCACTTGCATCTAACCCTAAATGGGTTAAAAGGAGTCACAATGGACTGACTCTCCCACTCACAAAGATGGTCACTCCCTTGACCTGATCTTTAGCTATCGATGCACTGTTTCAAACTTCACAAACTCCTTTTCCTCTTTCTGACCACTATCTCCTTACTTGCAACACCACATCCCTCCCTACAACTCTCCCTCGTTCTACTCCTCACACCAAACTTCACAGAAGCATTATGTCATTAGATCAGCAACAGCTTGCTAATTCCCTCAAACCTCTCCTCTCATCCATCTCCTCCTTTTCCTGCCCTGACCAATCTATCTGCCACTATAATTCCACACTTACATTGGTCCTTGACAATCTGGCCACTCTTACCATTGGGACAGATTGGACCTTTGCCATGACATGTCTGCTAAATTGTTTTTAAGCTCTGTTGTTTAAATTCTGCTGGAAAGAGGAAATATACAATAAAGAAGAAAAGTGCTTTTAAAAGGATCACTGTGTACTTTTGTTTATTTGCTGCACTCTTATTATAGCTTGGAAATAACAAACTCATCCTCAGCCCTGGCATACTCCTCTGACACGGTACCTACACAGATGTTCCCGTACTGCTGAGCGGCACTTGAGAATATCTTGGAGTTCAGCTGACTTTCTTCATTACAAGTTCATCTTGAACTCCTACTATTCTGCCCTTAATCTCTATAATCAACACTACTTCTCTACTCTTATCTCTACTCTTCTTCAAACCCCAAATGTCTGTTCTCCACATTCAATACTCTTCTCTGCCCACCCCCACCCCTCCTAATACTACTTCTCTGTCAGCTCAAGATTTTGCCAGCCACTTCAATAACAAAATCGACTCCATCAGAAACAAAATCAGCTCTCAACATACTTCAATTTTCTCACCCCCTCAAACGCTTGCAATCAACCACAACCCACATAGCCATAAATGTAGCTCTTTCTCCCCTGTTACTGAAGAAGACGTTTCAGCACTTATACTGCGCTCTCACCTCACTACCTATCCCCTTGACCCTGTCCCCTCACAGCTACTCCCCTCCATCTCTGCTACCCTTACCCCTATACTCACACACATTTTCAACCCTCTCCCTCAGCACTGGTATATTTCCCTCATCTCTGAAACATGCACTGGTCACACCTATCCTCAAAAAACCTTCTCTGAAGATACAATAAGAGGCTTTCAAAGGGTATGTAACTGGTCTACAAATCAATGGGAATATTTTCCAGTGTTTAACAGCTGATATATACATTCCATATAAAAATTAGTTTATTGTCCCTTTAAACATTTATTTTTATTCACAATTATAGAAACTGTTGGGTATTTACTAAGGCCTAGATTTAGAGATGGGCGGTAGCCGTCAAAACCAGCGTTAGAGGCTCCTAACGCTGGTTTTTAACGCCCTCTGGTATTTGGAGCCAGTCATTAAAGGGTCTAACGCTCACTTTCCAGCCGCGACTTTTCCATACCGCAGATCCCCTTACGTCAATTGCGTATTCTATCTTTTCAATGGGATCTTTCTAACGCCGGTATTTAGAGTCGTGTCTGAAGTGAGCATTAGAACTCTAACGACAAGACTCCAGCTGCAGAAAAAAGTCAGTAGTTAAGAGCTTTCTGGGCTAATGCCGGTTTATAAACCTCTTAACTACTGTGCTCTAAAGTACACTAACACCCATAAACTACCTATGTACCCCTAAACCGAGGTCCCCCCACATCGCCGCCACTCTATTAAAATTTTTTAACCCCTAATCTGCCGACCGCACACCGCTGCCACCTACATTATCCCTATGAACCCCTAATCTGCTGCCCCTAACACCGACGACCCCTATATTCTATTTATTAACCCCTAATCTGCCGCCCCCGCTATCGCTGACCCCTGCATATTATTATTAACCCCTAATCTGCCGCTCCGTACACCGCTGCCACCTACATTATAGCTATGTACCCCAATCTGCTGCGCCTAACACCGCCGAACCCTATATTATATTTATTAACCCCTAATCTGCCCCCCTCAACGTCGCCTCCACCTGCCTACACTTATTAACCCCTAATCTGCCAACCGGACCGCGCCGCTATTATAATAAAGTTATTAACCCCTAATCCGCCTCACTCCCACCTCAATAACCCTATAATAAATAGTATTAACCCCTAATCTGCCCTCCCTAACATCTCCAACACCTAACTTCAAGTATTAACCCCTAATCTGCCGATCAGAGCTCACCGCTACTCTAATAAATTTTCTAACCCTAACACCCCCCTAAATTAAATATAATTTTATTCTAACAAAATAAATTAACTCTTATTAAATAACTTATTCCTATTTAAAGCTAAATACTTACCTGTAAAATAAACCCTATTATAGCTACAATATAAATTATAATTATATTGTAGCTATTTTAGGATTAATATTTATTTTATAGGCAACTTTGTATTTATTTTAACCAGGTACAATAGCTATTAAATAGTTAATAACTATTTAATAGTTACCTAGTTAAAATAATTACAAAATTACCTGTAAAATAAATCCTAACCTAAGTTACAATTAAACCTAACACTACACTATCAATAAATTAATTAAATACAATACCTACAAATAAATACAATTAAATAAACTAACTAAAGTACAAAAAATAAAAAAGAACTAAGTTACAAAAAATAAAAAAATATTTACAAACATAAGAAAAACTAAATTACACCTACTCTAAGCCCCCTAATAAAATAACAAAGACCCCCAAAATAAAAAAATGCCCTACCCTATTCTAAATTACAAAAGTTCAAAGCTCTTTTACCTTACCAGCCCTTAAAAGGGCCCTTTGCGGGGCATGCCCCAAAGAATTCAGCTCTTTTGCCTGTAAAAAAAAAACGTACAATACCCCCCCCCACATTACAACCCACCACCCACATACCCCTAATCTAACCCAAACCCCCCTTAAATAAACCTAACACTAAGCCCCTGAAGATCTCCCTACCTTGTCTTCACCATGCCAGGTTCACCGATCGGTCCAGAAGAGGGTCCGAAGTCTTGATCCAAGCCCAAGCGGGGGGCTGAAGAGTGACGTCCATCCTCGAGCTGAAGTCTGGATCCAAGCGGCGGCTGAAGAAATCCATCATCGGGCTGAAGTCTTGATCCAAGCGGGCGCTGAAGAAGTCCATCATCGGGATGAAGTCTTCTATGAAGCAGCATCTTCAATCTTCTTTCTTCCGGAGCCATCATCTTCCAGCCGACGCAGAACATCCTCTTCTACCGATGCCTACTCGCCGAATGACGGTTCCTTTAAATGACGTCATCCAAGATGGCGTCCGTCGAATTCCGATTGGCTGATAGGATTCTATCAGCCAATCGGAATTAAGGTAGGAAAATTCTGATTGGCTGATGGAATCAGCCAATCAGAATCAAGTTCAATCCGATCGGATCAGCCAATCGGATTGAACTTGAATCTGATTAAATCTGATTGGCTGATTCCATCATTTAAAGGAACCGTCATTCGGCGAGTAGGCGTCGGTAGAAGAGGATGTTCCGCGTCGGCTGGAAGATGATGGCTCCGGAAGAAAGAAGATTGAAGATGCTGCTTCATAGAAGACTTCATCCCGATGATGGACTTCTTCAGCGCCCGCTTGGATCAAGACTTCAGCCCGATGATGGATTTCTTAAGCCGCCGCTTGGATCCAGACTTCAGCCCGAGGATGGACGTCACTCTTCAGCCCCCCGCTTGGGCTTGGTTCACCGATCGGTGAACCTGGCATGGTGAAGACAAGGTAGGGAGATCTTCAGGGGCTTAGTGTTAGGTTTATTTAAGGGGGGTTTGGGTTAGATTAGGGGTATGTGGGTGGTGGGTTGTAATGTGGGGGGGGTATTGTATGTTTTTTTTTTTACAGGCAAAAGAGCTGAATTCTTTGGGGCACGCCCTGCAAAGGGCCCTTTTAAGGGCTGGTAAGGTAAAAGAGCTTTGAACTTTTGTAATTTAGAATAGGGTAGGGCATTTTTTTATTTTGGGGGTCTTTGTTATTTTATTAGGGGGCTTAGAGTAGGTGTAATTAGTTTAAAATTGTTGTAATTTTTTTCTAATGTTTGTAAATATTTTTTTATTTTTTGTAACTTAGTTCTTTTTTATTTTTTGTACTTTAGTTAGTTTATTTAATTGTATTTATTTGTAGGAATTGTATTTAATTTATTTATTGATAGTGTAGTGTTAGGTTTAATTGTAACCTAGGTTAGGATTTATTTTACAGGTAATTTTGTAATTATTTTAACTAGGTAACTATTAAATAGCTATTAACTATTTAATAGCTATTGTACCTGGTTAAAATAATTACAAAGTTGCCTGTAAAATAAATATTAATCCTAAAATAGCTACAATATAATTATAATTTATATTGTAGTTATATTAGGGTTTATATTACAGGTAAGTATTTAGCTTTAAATAGGAATAATTTATTTAATAAGAGTTAATTTATTTCGTTAGATTTAAATTATATTTAATTTAGGGGGGTGTTAGGGTTAAAGTTAGACTTAGCTTTAGGGGTTAATAAATTTATTAGAGTAGCGGTGAGCTCCCTTCGGCAGATTAGGGGTTAATACTTGAAGTTAGGTGTCGGCAATGTTAGGGAGGGCAGATTAGGGGTTAATACTATTTATTATAGGGTTATTGAGGCGGGAGTGAGGCGGATTAGGGGATAATACATTTATTATAGTAGCGCTCAGGTCCGGTCGGCAGATTAGGGGTTAATAAGTGTAGTTAGGTGGAGGCGACGTTGGGGGCGGCAGATTAGGGGTTAATAAATATAATATAGGGGTCGGCGATGTTAGGGCAGCAGATTAGGGGTACATAGGGATAATGTAGGTGGCGGGGGTGTACGGAGTGGCAGATTAGGGGTTAAAAATAATATGCAGGGGTCAGCGATAGCGGGGGTGGCAGATTAGGGGTTAATAAGTGTAAGGTTAGGGGTGTTTAGACTCTGGGTACATGTTAGGGTGTTAGGTGCAGACATAGGAAGTGTTTCCCCATAGGAAACAATGGGGCTGCGTTAGGAGCTGAACGCGGCTTTTTTGCAGGTGTTAGGTTTTTTTTTCAGCTCAAACAGCCCCATTGTTTTCTATGGGGGAATCGTGCACAAGCACGTTTTTGAAGCTGGCCGCGTCCGTAAGCACCGCTGGTATCTAGAGTTGCAGTGGCGTTAAATTATGCTCTACGCTCCCTTTTTGGAGCCTAATGCACTGAAAACCCAGCCATTCTGTGAACTCTAAATACCAGCGGTATTTAAAAGGTGCGGGGGGAAAAAAGCACGCGTAGCTAACGCACCCCTTTGGCCGCCAAACTCTAAATCTAGCCGTATGAGATTATTACTGGTTTAGCAGTAATATTTTAGCTTGTCCAGATGTGGTGAATAAAGGTGTAGGTAACACTTAGGGTCAAATTAAGAGTGTAGAGGTAGTTAAAAACTCTAGAAGTAATATTTTTCACTCTGAGATTTGCGCTCGTATTACGAGTTGAAAGTAAAATGCTTGCACTCGTGTTCGCAAAGCTGCGGTTACAAATAAACTGCCTCCCACAATTTGCGCAAAAACACAATTGCAGTTATTTACAAGGGCAACATAAGAAGATAATTTTGCATATTTCATAATCCAATGTTCTTCATATAGCAGAATATGTTCTATTTATTCTTTAAAGACATATTTAAATATATACCAGATGGATTGACACACACACACACACATATATATATATATATACATATATATATATATATATATATATATATATATATATATGAATATCTATTTAAAAATACATAGAATGTATTCCCTTATGTGCAGAACATTGGAATGTGAAACATTTACAGTAAATACACATGATAACACTTTTACTAAATATGATTATTGCATAAATATGATTTTTCCTGTTTTCATCTTCTTGATTGCAAAAGGCTCCAATGCACACACACACACACATATATATATATATATATATATATATATATATATGTGTGTGTGTACATATGTATTGTGTTTATATGTGTATATATGTCTGTAAATACATAAATACATATGTGTACTAGTGATGTCGCGAATAGTTCGCCGGCGAATAGTTCCCGGCGAACATAGCCTCCTATTCGTCATCATTGAGTAAACTTTGACCCTGTATCTCACAGTCTGCAGACACATTTCAGCCAATCAGCAGCAGACACTCCCTCCCAGACCCTCCCAGCTCCTGGACAGCAGCCATTTTAGATTCATTCTGATCCTGCATTCTTAGTGAGAGGAGGGATAGTGTAGCTGCTGCTGATTTTATAGGGAAATTCATAGCTAGGCTAGTGTATTCAGTGTCCACTACAGTCCTGAAGGACTCATCTGATCTCTGCTGTAAGGACAGCACCTCAAAAAACCCTTTTTAGGGCTAGAACATCTTTTTTTTTTTTTTTGCCTGTGTAATTTTGACTGTGAAACATCAGTCTGCTAGTGTAATCTAATTGCAGTTGCCTGCCAGCATGTGTGCCAGGCCCACTTGCCAAGTTAGTGCCACCACTCATATTTGTTGTAACAGTAGTGTAAATATTTTTTAAAAAAACTTTTTTGACTGTGAAACATCAGTCTGCTAGTGTAATCTAATTGCAGTTGCCTGCCTGCCAGCGTGTGTGCCAGGCCCACTTGCCAACTAGTGCCACCAATCATATTTGTTATAACAGTAGTGTAAATATTTTTTAAAAAAACTTTTTTGACTGTGAAACATCAGTCTGCTAGTGTAATCTAATTGCAGTTGCCTGCCTGCCAGCGTGTGTGCCAGGCCCACTTGCCAAGTTAGTGCCACCACTTATATTTGTTGTAACATTAGTGTAAATATTTTAAAAAAAAAAAACTTTTTTGACTGTGAAACATCAGTCTGCTAGTGTAATCTAATTGCAGTTGCCTGCCTGCCAGCATGTGTGCCAGGCCCACTTGCCAACTAGTGCCACCAATCATATTTGTTATAACAGTAGTGTAAATATTTAAAAAAAAAACTTTTTTGACTGTGAAATATCAGTCTGCTAGTGTAATCTAATTGCAGTTGCCTGCCTGCCAGCGTGTGTGCCAGGCCCACTTGCCAAGTTAGTGCCACCACTCATATTTGTTGTAACAGTAGTGTAAATATTTAAAAAAAAAAACTTTTTTGACTGTGAAACATCAGTCTGCTAGTGTAATCTAATTGCAGTTGCCTGCCTGCCAGCGTGTGTGCCAGGCCCACTTGCCAACTAGTGCCACCAATCATATTTGTTATAACAGTAGTGTAAATATTTAAAAAAAAAAATTTTGACTGTGAAACATCAGTCTGCTAGTGTAATCTAATTGCAGTTGCCTGCCTGCCAGTGTGTGTGCCAGGCCCACTTGCCAAGTTAGTGCCACCACTCATATTTGTTGTAACAGTAGTGTAAAAATTAAAAAAAAAAAACTTTTTTGACTGTGAAACATCAGTCTGCTAGTGCAATCTAATTGCAGTTGCCTGCCTGCCAGCATGTAGAACGGGACATGGCTAGCTTGGTATCCAACCTTGTGCAAATGGGGAGTTTGCGGTTGTGCAAATGGACTCTTTGCGGTTGTTTGCGGTGCGTTAAAGGGACAGTCTAGGCCAAAATAAACTTTCAGGATTCAGATAGAGCATGTAATTTTAAACAATTTTCCAATTTACTTTTATCACCAATTTTGCTTTGTTCTCTTGGTATTCTTAGTTGAAAACTTAACCTAGGAGGTTCATATGCTAATTTCTTAGACCTTAGCACTGATTGGCTAGACTGCAAGTCTGTCAAAAGAACTGAAAAAAGGGGCAGTTTGCAGAGGCTTAGATACAAGATAATCACAGAGGTTAAAAGTATATTATTATAAATGTGTTAGTTATGCAAAACTGGGAAATGGGTAATAAAGGGATTATCTATCTTTTAAAATAATAAAAATTCTGGTGTAGACTGTACCTTTAAACGGGGAGTTTGGTCTGTTACTGTGAAGCGGGCGTAACCCTTACACTACCTGATCGATACAGCATCATACCTGATGTTTTAAAGCACGTTATTCCAAACAGTTTAGTAATGTTAGGTGATTTATGCCCTTTATGGCTTAAAACCAGATTCTGCATCAATTATGTAATTTTCCATGGGAGTTTTGCTATGGATCCCCCTCCGGCATGCCACAGTCCAGGTGTTAGTCCCCTTGAAACAACTTTTCCATCACTATTGTGGCCAGAAAGAGTCCCTGTTGGTTTTAAAGTTCGCCTGCCTATTGAAGTCAATGGCGGTTCACTCGGTTTACCGGTTTGCGAACAGTTGCAGAAGTTCGAGTCCACTGTCCGCGAACCAAAATTTTTAGGTTTGCGACATCACTAATGTGCACACATATAAACATATATAAATATATACATATACATATTTAGACATGTACAGTGTATGTATGTATCTCTATGTTAAAGCCCTTTGCCTGCCTTTTTTTTCTAACACCTGAGACCTCATATCTTTGAGCCCTTATAACTTTTTATTGTATTTTTTTTTAAATAATTTTATTAGATACTGTTATTATGAGTATAACTGTACTTTTAAATGTGTTTTGTGAAAGTTTTTAGTCGAGCGTGACATTTAACCAGAGCTCTGAGATTGCGGTAATCATTCTAACGGCAATGAAAACCCGATATCACTCGCGTTTAAACAATAGCGCTGGAAAAATAACTTATAAGGACCTTAATATGAGAACTCAGTCGTGTATAGTGGTGCCTTTCTACCTTTCTTTTTTAAATAACATTTAAAATATTACCATCATTTACATAACCCTTGTGTTGGCACTGAAATACAGTGAATGACAGAGTAATACAGCAGTAAGCTCTATCCGGGGGCTTTTGCAATGTGTTCAGCTAGTTCTCAGTAGCTGCTCCTTCAACAAAGGATGGTAAGAGAATAAACACATTTGATAATCAAAGTAATTTGGAAAGTTGTTAAAAGTTGTGTGCTCTATGTGAAACATGAAAATAACATTTTGGTTTAATAACCCTTTACATTGTATGTCAGACTATATTGTTGAGTAGTATGAGAAAATGAATAATCTACTGTATATGTGAATATTGGTAATTTTCTTTGCGTGTCCAGAGAATAAGAGCATAATATCACGTTTTAATAAGGTGTGATGTGTTTTTGAGCAGTGCGTTTATCATTTCCCACTAAGGGGACTTGGGTTTTGCATGAATTTTCGCTGTATTTTTGCAAACTAGTTTGGTTTCTTTAGAAATTAATTTATATGATTTCCTAAAACTCCTATTTTTCTTTTTTTTACGCAATGAATAATGTTGGAATTTTTTTTTGCACAATTATAAAGTGACAAAAAAAGATTAAAAATGTCACAGCATTCTGAGTAGTCCAAAATATATGTGCCTTTGCTATTTATGATGACAGATCAAGTTCATGGGATAATGACCAAATGTCATCTCCTTGTCACTCAAGTAAGCATAAGTTACAAAACATTTAACAGCTAAATTTGCTCCAACAGATAATTATTCAAACATCCAGTCCCCTTTTATTAATATCTATAAAGCAATGACAGACTGATGCACTATTAATTATAGTTGAAACACCGTTAATTTTAGCTGAAGCACTTTTAATTATAGCTGTAGCACAATTTATTACCGCTGAATGACAGCACAGCTTTAGTTTGACTTCAGTCTTATTTTTATTTTTTAATCCATGTTTCAGTTGCTAACTTTTGAATTAATTAAAAAACCTGGATACAAGTTGTCAGCTTTGTCTGCTATACAAATATCTAAAAACATTCGGCTAGATTACGAGTTTTTGTCTGTAAGGCTTGCGGTGCTAACGCTCCTTTTTTCTCACCGCTCACTTAAAACAACGCTGGTATTACAGGTTTTTTTCAACCCGGCGTTAGCCTTTTTAAAAAGTGAGCGTAGAGCAAAATTTAGCTCCACATCTCACCTCAATACCAGCGCTGCTTACGGTAGCGGTAAGCTGGCTAAACGTGCTCGTGCACGATTTCCCCATAGGAAACAATTGGGCAGATTCAGCTGAAAAAAACCTAACACCTGCAAAAAAAGCAGCGTTCAGCTCCTAACGCAGCCCCATTGATTCCTATGGGGAAATAAAAGTTATGTCTACACCTAACACCCTAACATAAACCCTGAGTCTAAACACCCCTAATCTTTCACTTATTAACCCCTAATCTGCCGCTCCCGACAGCTGCATTATATTTTTAACCCCTAATGTGCCGCTCCGGACACCGCCGCCACCTACATTATCCCTATGAACCCCTAATCTGCTGCCCCCAACATCGCCGACACCTACATACTATTTATTAAGACCTAATCTGCCCCCCCAATGTTGCCGCAACCTACCTACATTTATTAACCCCTAATCTGCCGCCTTCATCGTCACCGCTACTATATTAAATTTATTAACCCCTAAACCTAAGTCTAAACCTAAGTCTTATACCCCCCTAACTTAAATATAATTTAAATAAAACTAAATAAAATTACTACAATTAAATAAATTAATCCTATTTAAAACTAAATACTTACCTGTAAAATAAACCATAAGCTAGCTACAATATAACTAATAGTTACATTTATATCTATCTTAGGGTTTATTTTTATTTTACAGGCAAGTTTGTATTTCTTTTAACTAGGTACAGTAGTTATTAAATAGTTATTAACTATTTAATAACTTCCTAGTTAAAATAAGTACAAATATACCTGTAAAATAAATCCTAACCTAAATTACAATTACACCTAACACTACACTATCATTAAATTAGTTACCTAAACTAACTACAATTAAATACAATTAAATTAAATAAACTAAAGTACAAAAAAAACACTAAATTACAAAAAATAATAAAATAATTACAAGTTTTTTTAAACTAATTACACCTAATCTAGTCCCCCCAATAAAATAAAAAGCCCCCCAAAATAATAAAATTACCTACCATATACTAAATTACAAATAGCCCTTAAAAGGGCTTTTTGCGGGGCATTGCCCCAAAGTAATCAGCTCTTTTACCTGTAAAAAAGAATACAATACCCCCCAACATTAAAACCCACCACCCACACACCCAACCCTACTCTAAAACCCACCCAATCCACCCTTAATAAAACCTAACACTAACCCCTTGAAGATCACCCTACCTTGAGCCGTCTTCACCCAGCGGGGCACAAGTGGTCCTCCAGAGGGGCAGAAGTCTTCATCCGATCCGGGCAGAAGAGGACCTCCAGACGGGCAGAAGGATTCATCCAGATGGCATCTTGTATCTTCATCCATCCGGAGCGTGTCCATCTTGAAGCCAGCCGACGCGGAGCATCCTCTTCTTCCGACGACTCCCGACGAATGAAGGTTCCTTTAAATGACGTCCCTTGAATTCCAATTGGCTGAAAGGATTCTATCAGCCAATCGGAATTAAGGTATGAAAAATCTTATTGGCTGATTGGATCAGCCAATAGGATTGAGCTCACATTCTATTGGCTGTTCCAATCAGCCAATAGAATGCAAGCTCAATTCTATTGGCAGATTGCATCAGCCAATAGGATTTTTCCTGCCTTAATTCCGATTGGTTGATAGAATCCTATCAGCCAATTGGAATTCAAGGGACGCCATCTTGGATGACATCATTTAAAGGAACCTTCATTCGTCGGGAGTCGTCGGAAGAATAGGATGCTCCACGTCGGCTGGCTTCAAGATGGACCCGCTCCGTTCCAGATGGATGAAGATAGAAGATGCCGCCTGGATGAAGCCTTCTGCCCATCTGGAGGTCCTCTTCTGCCTGGATCGGATGAAGACTTCTGCCCCTCTGGAGGACCACTTGTGCCCGGCTGGAGGACCACTTGTGCCCGGCTGGGTGAAGACGGCTCAAGGTAGGGTGATCTTCAAGGGGTTAGTGTTAGGTTTTATTAAGGGGGATTGGGTGGGTTTTAGAGTAGGGTTAGGTGTGTGGGTGGTGGGTTTTAATGTTGGGGGGTATTGTATTTTTTTTTTACAGGTAAAAGAGCTGATTACTTTTGGGCAATGCCCCGCAAAAAGCGCTTTTAAAGGCTATTTGTAATTTAGTATAGGGTAGGGAATTTTATTATTTTGGGGGGCTTTTCTATTTTATTAGGGGGATTAGATTAGGTGTAATTAGTTTAAAAAAATTGTATTTTTTTATTTTCTGTAATTTAGTGTTTTTTTTTGTACTTTAGTTTATTTCATTTAATTGTATTTAAATTTTAGTTTAGGTAATTAATTTAATGACAGTGTAGCGTTAGGTGTAATTGTAATTTAGGTTAGGATTTATTTTACAGGTATATTTGTACTTATTTTAACTTGGAAGTTATTAAATAGTTAATAACTATTTAATAACTTTTGTACCTAGTTAAAATAAATACAAAGTTGCCTGTAAAATAAACCCTAAGATAGATACAAATGTAACTATTAGTTATATTGTAGCTAGCTTATGGTTTATTTTACAGGTAAGTATTTAGTTTTAAATATGATTAATTTATTTAATTGTAGTAATTTTATTTAGTTTTATTTAAATTATATTTAAGCTAGGGGGGTGTTAGACTTAGGTTTAGGGGTTAATACATTTAATATAGTAGCGGCGACGTTGGGGGTGGCAGATTAGGGGTTAATAAATGTAGGTAGTAATAGTAATTAGGGTGATGTTAGGGATGGCATATTAGGGGTTAATAAAATGTAACTAGTGTTTGTGAGGCGGGAGTGCGGCGGTTTAGGGGTTAATATATTTATTACAGTGGCGGCGATGTCCGGTCGGCAGATTAAGGGTTAAAAACTTTATTTAAGGGTTTTCCGATGTGGGGGCCGGGCCTCGGTTTAGGGGTTAATAGGTAGTTTATGGGTGTTAGTGTACTTTTTAGCACTTTAGTTAAGAGTTTTATGTTATGGCGTTAGCCCATAAAACTCTTAACTACTGACTTTTAAATGCGGTAGGAGTCTTGACAGGAGAGGGTGTACCGCTCACTTCTTCCAAGACTCGTAATACCAGCGTTAGGAAAATCCCATTGAAAGATAGGATACGCAATTGACGTAAGGGGATTTGCGGTATGTTAACCTTTTGAGTGCTAATGACGGCTCTGAGCCATCACAGAGTTTCCCACTCTGGTGCTAATGACGGCTCAGAGCCGTCACTAGCACTTTCCCACCTTGAGGGAGATCTGGGGGCTCCCACCCACTCCTACCCCAGCGATCGTGCCTGTAGAGTGAGAGGCATCGCCGGGGCTTCCCGTTTTGCATGGTGACAGTAGACCCATTCTATCGATCGTGGATCAGAAGAGTTTGCTGCACTGTGAAGGTAAGTTAATTGCTTGCGTGCATGTGCTTAGAGAATTTCCCTAGAATTAATGAGCAATTAGCTTTATACAACAGAATCTCCCTATAATTAACAAGCAATTTTGTTTATACAATAGAATCTCCCTAGAATTAAAGAGCAAATAAATAAATGAAATATCATCTACATAAAACTGACAAGCAAATTTCCTTAAACTAATAGAATCTCCCTAGAATTAACGAGCAATTAAAAATCAAGTGTTGAATTATATTTTTAATACATTTTAAATACTATTATTAATAGACTAGATTGGTATAATATGAAATAAATTAAAAATCAAGCAAATGTCAGCAACATAAATTAAAAGGTATTGATAAATAACTTTAATAATAACTTTATATTGGTAAATCTTTATATTCATATATATAACATAAATAGGATTACATTTAAAGATATAAAGATATAAGGCATTGAAAGATACTACATTTTCGATTGACCATAAAATGGCTTGATAGCCGGTTTCATGGATTCAGCATGAAAAATACGCAAGCGTGAATCCGATTAACATATGGGCAGTTTCGGCTTCAGACAAAGAAACGCACATGCGCTATTTATTGCATTAAAAAGCACATGCGCAAACCGCCGTAATCGGCTGATAATTATATGCATAAAACTAGAGCTAGGATAGGTTACTGATTTTTGGATATGAACTGCCCATATTGGAGTGCTGGATTAGGTGATGTCAGGATTAAAAAATAAAACTTCTTTTTATGCCGTTATTCAGCTTTGTTTGAATCTGAAAATAGGTTAATGATTTATTTATTATATCTTTATTTTGAAATGTGGTTTCCGTTTTTGGTTAAAAATACAAAAGTTAGTAATCTTTTAAAAGTAAATTGGAAACTTGTTTAAAATTCTACTGAATCATGAAAGAAAAATGTTGGGTTTCATGTGCCTTTAATATGTTACAATCCTGTTTGACTGATCACAATTAAAATTGTCAATACTTAACAACACATTAATATTTTTAATTTATAAAATTCCACCGCTAAAAGGACTTGATAAGTAAACCAACAAGTTATTCACTCTAACACTGGTTTTATTCACGGGGAAAACACACTGAAACTAACCCCGCTCCCCATATTAGATGAAGTTTGGAAGCAACAACACCAAACTGATACAACACTACCTGCTCAACCAATTAAAGTTAAATAAATAAAAAAGATACTAAAAAATCTCTATTTAAATTCTTTAAAGAGTCACATCTCTATGATTGTTGGAGCACAGGTTAATTTAAGACGTCACCTATTAGCATCACTATACTATTAAAATGGCTTACTAAACAAACAGACCTTAACCCCTTAATGACCGAGGACGTGCAGGGTACGTCCTCAAAAAAAAGGCAGTTAACGCCTGAGGACGTACCCTGCACGTCCTCGGTGTGGAAAGCAGCTGGAAGCGATCCTGCTCGTTTCCAGCTGCTTTCCGGTTATTGCAGTGATGCCTCGATATGGAGGCATCCTGCAATAACCTTACATGGCCATCCGATGCAGAGAGAGCCACTCTGTGGCCCTCTCTGCACCGGACATCGATGGCCGGTATCGTTGGTGGGTGGGAGCCGACTTGGGAGGCGGGTGGGCGGCCATCGGTGTCCCCTGTGACATCAAGGGGGGCGGGATCGGAGGCAGGACCGTTAGGGGGTGCGCACGGGTGCGCGCGCGTGCACAGAGGGTGGCGGGCGGGCGCGTGCACGGGGCGGGAGCGGGTGGGAACCGCTACACTACGGAATATTTTTTTAGAAACAAATGCCCAAATCTAGCAAAATCAAAAGCACAAAAAGAGATCGTGGAGGGGTGGGGGTTTGGTTAGTGTGGGGGGAAGCTACACTACAGAAACTTTAATAAAAATTTAAAAAAAAAATGTTTTCTTCTAAACTGGGTACTGGCAGACAGCTGTCAGTACCCAAGATGGCGCAGATTAAGTTAGAGTGGGAGGGTTATAGAGCTGTTTGGGGGGGATCAGTGAGGTTGGGGGCTAAGGGGGGGATAGTACAAAGCAGCATAATAGCATATGTAAATATGCTTTAAAAAAAAAACACACAAAAAAAACAAATATAGCTTTTATTTTAGTACTGGCAGATTTTCTGCCAGTACTTAAGATGGCGGGGACAATTGTGGGGTGGGGGAGGGAAAAGAGCTGTTTGGGAGGGATCAGGGGGTCTGATGTTTCAGGTGGGAGGCTGAGCTCTACACTAAATGTGATATTAACCCTGCAAGCTCCCTACAAGCTACCTAATTAACCCCTTCACTGCTAGCCATAATACACGTGTATATAGCCATATATGTCTGCTATTTCTGAAAAAAGGGGATCCCAGAGAAGCATTTACAACCATTTGTGCCATAACTGCACAAGCTGTTTGTAAATGATTTCAGTGAGAAACCTAAAATTGTGAAAAATGTAACTTTTTTTTTAAATTTGATCGCATTTTGGCGGTGAAATGGTGGCATGAAATATACCAAAATGGGCCTAGATCAATACTTGGGGTTGTCTACTACACTACACTAAAGCTAAAATTACCCCAAAAAGCTCCCTACATGCTCCCTAATTAACCCCTTCACTGCTGGGCATAATACACGTGTGGTGCGCAGTGGCATTTAGTGGCATTCTAATTACCAAAAAGCAACACCAAAGCCATATAAGTCTGCTATTTCTGAACAAAGGGGATCCCAGAGAAGAATTTACAACCATTTGTGCCATAATTGCACAAGCTGTTTGTAAATAATTTCAGTGAGAAACCTAAAGTTTGTGAAAAAAATTGTGAAAAAGTGAACAAATTTTTTTATTTGATCGCATTTGGCGGTGAAATGGTGGCATGAAATATACCAAAATTGGCCTAGATCAATACTTTGGGATGTCTACTAAAAAAAAATATATACATGTCATTGGATATTCAGAGATTCCTGAAAGATATCAGTGTTCTAATGTAACTAGCGCTAATTTTGAAAAAAAAGTGGTTTGGAAATAGTAAAGTGCTACTTGTATTTATTGCCCTATAACTTGCAAAAAAAGCAAAGAACATGTAAACATTGGGTATTTCTAAACTCAGGACAAAATTTAGAAACTATTTAGCATAGGTGTTTTTTGGTGGTTGTAGATATGTAACAGATTTTGGGGGTCAAAGTTAGAAAAAGTGTATTTTTTTTTCAATTTTTCCTCATATTTTATAATTGATTTTAGAGTAAATTATAAGATATGATGAAAATAATGGTATCTTTAGAAAGTCCATTTAATGGCGAGAAAAACGGTATATAATATGTGTGGGTACAGTAAATGAGTAACAGGAAAATTACAGCTAAACACAAACACCACAAAAATGTAAAAATAGCCTTGGTCCCAAACGGACAGAAAATGGAAAAGTCCTGTGGTCATTAAGGGGTTAAAGGACCAGGAATCCCGTAGAATGGCATAATAAATCAACACATAATTATGGCATAATAAATCAACACATAATAAAGAGATAATGCAATACTTAGATTGAATTTCAAATGAGTAGTAGATTTTTTTCTGACAAATGTTGGTTAGTTACAGTTTCCCTCCTAATGCATCATGTGAGAGCCATCAGCCAATCACAAAATGTATATACGTATATCCCGTGAACCTTGCACATGCTCAGTAGAAGCTGGTGCCTTAGAAAGTTTGTATATAAAAAGATTGTGCACATTTAGATAATGGAAGTGAATCGGAAAGTTGTTTAAAACTGTGTGCTCAATCTGAATCATGAAAGTTTAATTTTGACTCGATTATCTAAAACCAGGAAATTGTCTTTTTGTTTGTCCTTAAATCTGAAAAATACTTGTTTTTTTGGGAATTAGGGAATCATAAGATTCAACACTTGAATAATAGATTTGTGTTTTTATTGGGAGGTAAACATTTCAAGCTTGAGTGGTATTAATGGCAGAATAATTGTAGGATTGTAATCACAATAAAAACACACTGAGACTATTAGCAGAGGTTCAGTAATTATAATCTGCCAAAAACAAGCACAATATTGTGATCAAAGCCATAGTCAGAGCTGAGCAATAATAACAAATTCTAAAGCAATTCAGCATTTTATTTTTGCACTAGAATGTCCCTTTTGCATTTTATCTGAGTTATCACATAACTTAAATATTAAAAAAGCAAACAGCTAATAAACACACAGCCAATACACACCTCAACAAGCTATGCAAAGTGTGCTTGAAAAGTGTTTTCTGCATGATTAGTACCCTAAAGTATAAAAGTGTGTTTCTCCGAAGCTGTCATGCGCAGTAGAGACAGCACGAGGACTTACCTGACATGCTGTTTGCGGCAAAAGAAGGCGTGACTGGGTGTGTGGGCGTGACCAGACAGGAAAGTGGGCGTGACCAGATGTGATCGGCATTGTTAGGGGACGTGGCCGGGCATGGCGAGGGGCATGGCCGGGCGCGGTCGGCGTGAGAGAGGGGAGAGAAATAGAAAGAGAGGGGGAGAGACAAAAAGAGATAACAAAGAGCTAAAGAGAGGGGGAAGAGCAGAAGAGAGGGGAAAGTGCAGAAGAGAGGGGGGAGAGAGAGAGCAAAAGAGAGGGGATAGAGCAAAAGAGAGGGGAAAGAGCAAAATAGAGGGAAGAGAGAGAAAAAGAGAGGGGGGGAGATAGAGCAAAAAAGAAAAGGGGGATGGAGAGCACCCAATAGAGAGGGGGAGAGAAAGAAAAAGAGAGGGGGAGAGAGAGCAAAAGAGGGGGGATAGAGCAATAGAGAGGGGGAGAGAGAGAGCAAAAGAGAGGGATGGAGAGAGAGAGCAAAAGAGAGGGGAGAGAGACAGAGCAAAAGAGAGGGGGGTGAGAGGGGGGAGAGAGAGTGCAGAAGAGAGGGTGCAGAGAGAAAGCAAAAGAGAGGGATGGAGAGAAAGAGCAAAAGAGAGGGATGGAGAGAGAGCACAAAGAGGGGGGAGAGAGAGAGCGCAAAAGAGAGGGGGGAGAGAGAGAAAGCACAAAAGAGAGGGGGAGAGATAGAGCACAAAAGAGAGGGGAAGAGAGAGCGCACAAAAAAGGGGGGGAGAGAGCGCAAAAGAGAGAGAGAACGAAAAAGAGAGGGGTGAGAGAGAAAGCATAAAAGAGAGGGAGGAGAGAAAGTGCAAAAGAGAGAGGGAGCAAAAGAGAGGGGGAAAGAAAGCAAAATAGAGGGGGAGAGAGGGAACAAAAGAGAGGGGGGAGAGAGAGAGCAAAAGACAGGTGGAGCGAGAGAGAGCGCAAAAGAGAGGGGGAGAGAGCACAAAAGAGAGGGGGAGAGAGAGCAAAAGAGAGGGGGGAGAGAGAGCAAAAGAGAGGGGGATAGAGCAAAAGAGAGGGGAAAGAGCAAAACAGAGGGAAGAGAGAGAAAAAGAGAAGGGGAGAGAGAGCAATAGAGAGGGGGAGAGAGAGAAAAAAAGAGGGGGAGAGAGAGAAAAAGAGAGGGGGGAGATAGAGCAATAGAGAGGGAGAGAGAGAGAGAGCAAAAGAGAGGGATGGAGAGAGAGAGGGGAAGAGCAAAATAGAGGGAAGAGAGAGAAAAAGAGAGGGGGAGAGAGAGCAAAAGAGAGGGGGGAGAAAGAGCAATAGCGAGGGGGAGAGAGACAGAGCAAAAGAGAGGGAGGAGAGAGGGGGAGAGAGAGAGCAAAAGTGAGGGGGCAGAGAGAGAAAGCAAAAGAGAGGGATGGAGAGAAAGAGCAAAAGAGAGGGATGGAGAGAGAGAGCAAACAAAAGGAGAGAGAGACAGAGCAAAAGAGAGGGGGAGAGAGCGCAAAAGAGAGGTGGGAGAGAGAGCGCAAAAGAGAGGAGGAGAGAGAGCGCAAAAGAGAGGGGGAGAGAGAGAGCGCAAAAGAGAGGGGGAGAGAGAGAGTGCAAAAGAGAGGGGGAGACAGAGAGTGCAAAAGAGAGGGGGAGAGAGAGCGCAAAAGAGAGGGGGAGAAAGAGCACACAAAAGAGAAAGAGAACGCAAAAGAGAGGGATGAGAGAGAAAGCATAAAAGAGAGGGGGAGAGAGAGCGCAAAAGAGAGGGGGAGAGAGAGCAAAAGAGAGGGGGGAAGAAAGCAAAAGAGAGGGGGAGAGAGGGAGCAAAAGAAAGGGAGGAAAGAGAGAGAGCAAAAGAGAGGTGGAGCGACAGAGAGCGCAAAAGAGAGGGGGAGAGAGCGTAAAAGAGAGGGGGAGAGAGCACAAAAGAGAGGGGGAAAGAAAGCAAAAGAGAGGGGGGAGAGAGAGACCAAAAGTGAGGTAGAGTGAGAGAGAACGCAAAAGAGAGCGGGAGAGAGCTCAAAAGAGAGGGGGGGAGAGAGCACAAAAGAGAGGGGGGAGAGAGAGAGCAAGGGGTGGGACCGCTGTACTGCAAAAAATGGCCCGTGTGAACGGGCTTTAGGACTAGTAGCAGATCACTGTACTTTACTGATTAAAGATAAAATTACCTGGTCATGCATACTGCCAGCCCTCACATCACCCGATGTGTTTTGTAGTTGGGGCACATTTAATCATAGGTGAATGAACACACACCTGGGAATCTATTATTTTAAGGGTGTGCTGATTTATTTAGTCAACACACAAATGCTTTTACTTTGTCTGATATTTTTTTTACTTGTTATTATTTAACAATAAAAACCCCCCACTATAAATCTCATACAAATTGTAATTATACTACAGAAATAATAAATCTAAAACAAACCCTGTTTCCTATAAATAAACCAAACAGTCATACAAAAATTATGATCTAAGGGAAGATAAAATAGGATAAAAAAAAGATACCCCTGTTCTGTCTGATAAATGTTACAGTTTGTTTATGATAATGAAAACAGAAGCAGAAAAATAATACACTGCTGGGCTGAAAGGTCTTACAACCATTGCTTCTTAACATGGCCACAACAACAGCATTGCTTCTTAAAGGGACACTCAATCAAAATTAAACTTTCATTATTCAGATAGAGCATGCCATTTTAAACAACTTTCCAAATTACTTCCATTAATAAAATGTGCACAGTTTTTTATATTTAAACTTTTTGAGTCACCAGCTCCTACTGAGCACGTGCAAGAATAAGTGTGTAAGCATTTGTGAATGGCTGATGGCTGTCACATGGTACCTGTATGCATTTGTGATTGGCTGATGGCTGTCACATGGTACAGCGGGAGTGGAAAAAGACATAACATTTAAAATTGTCAGAAATCTAATACTCATTTGAAGTTCAGCCTAAGTACTATTGCATTGTCTTGTTATCTTGCATTTGTTGATTATGCAAATCTACTGTGTTGACTGGTCCTTTAACATGCCCACAACCACAGTAGTGGTAGTGAACATCAGACAACCCAAACTCATTTGTCTAAGATGAATGGCAAGTCCTGCTCCCATGCAAGTAATTATGCAAAGGTAATGTCAATTAGCCTGGTTGGATTAGTCTGGTGTGATTTAACCGTCCAGCTCAAAGCTGGTGGAGAGGTTAATAAACAGCAGTTTTAAGGCCGCTGCTTCTTAACTATTGGCTGCAGGCGCCATCATTCACCACATGAGCTCCAAAGCTGCATCCACATCTTGATAAATGAAGCCTGTTATTGTCCTTATCACATGGTTGAGCATGCTCTAGAGAGAAAGTGTCTGACATTTATCGGACAATTTGTATTATTAAATGCTGAATATTATTTGATGATACCAAACTATGGACTTGTTATCTTTTAATTCATTTCTGGCACATTAACTTTTTTCAATTACAAAGACAAAACTAATTAAGTGAACAAACCATCATAGAAACTGACTGCTGCTTAGAAAAGACCTGCTATAAAATAGTAAACGTGTAATATAGCCAATGAGTCATTCAAGTCTTCTTCAAAATAATTTATTGAGTCATAAAATGAAGAGAAAAATTAATGGAGTACAATAAAATAAGAGGAAGTGTAGGGATTCCTCTAACAGAAATACCCAGAAGAGATGACAAGAATGTGGGTGTGCTGTAAAATTTCTTAGAAGAGCTGCTTCCAATGTATCTTGGATGTAGGAAGTCAATCTGCTCTTTGTAGTCATTGAACTAGACATTTATGGAAGTAGAAACCCGATATTTCTCTCTAGGGATTGCAATCACTTAAATATCCGTGAGAACAACAGAGGTTTAGAAAGTCAACTTGGATAAAAAAAGCTGGAAATATTGTTTAAGTACGGACAAAGAATTCCAAATAATTTGTGTGATGAATTGGAAGGATCAATCTATTCAATACATTTTATAATCCTTATAAATCTTGAACAGAACTCAGAGATGTAAACTAGTGCCAAGTGGTTCAGTAATGCTCTTTCTCTCAAGATTTAAAATATTTGAAACATTCCATAACTATTTCAATAATAAATCATAAAAGGAAATTCATGTGTAAACTGCCAGGGTAATCGCTACAAACAAACAACTGCAGCAAAATAATTTTGATTTGAACTAAACTCAAAATTTGTCCATCTATATTAATTTTAAAAGTAGTCTATACTTTATACTTTCAAAATACTGAAAATGCATTTTAAATAACAAATTAGTCTTTCATGTTGTTTTGATGAGTAGATGGGATAATTTAACTTGACAGGAAAACTAAAAGAATTTACAATAATTTAAAGGGACATAAAAACAAGGTAAAAATGAAAAAAAGGCAAAACAACTTCTTTTACCCCAGAGATCATGAAAGAAGTAACCTTTTTAGGAGTAAGTAGTGAGATTTAGATGTGTAGATAAGTTGATCAATCTTGAGTGATTGGTATTAATCTGTATTGAAATTGTCTTCAGAACGGTTTGTTCTTTTCTTTACAGTGCAAAGCCCGGAAGAACAATGGACTTATTTTTCGATCCTGACAAGTTTATTGTTGTGATTAAAGGTTCTGCCCATTAACATTATGTCCCTGAATATTATCCAGTCTTATGAGCTATGTCTTTTTTCAGAGCATAAATATTTATTCTTGAATTAAAGTGATTCTATAGTTTTCTTTAAAGTTGAGCTCTTTTTTGTCTTATCAGAACTAAATGTTTTGTCACAAATCTTGTCATAACCTGCATATATGGATTTTTGGTGGGGAAAACACAGGTGTAAACTGAAAATTCTGCATTAGGCACCGTCAATTTATCTGAGTTTAGATAAAAAATATAGTCAAAAAAAGATTCAGTTTTTACTATTTTTTACTTCCTGATCAACAGCCATTAGGTAAAAGAGGTGACAGAGAAATATCTTCAACTATTGCTAAAGATATGGAAACATTTAATGAAATGAAATGTAACAAAGCTCTTCGTTATGATCCAGTATAAGGCAAAGCCATCAGAAAAGCGATGGTCTCAATTTACAGAGTTAGCTCAACCAGCCAGAATCCTGATTGGTTAGCCTTATTAACTAATCAGGAATCAAGATTGTTACATTTTATATTGATAGAAACTAAAATCAAATGGAAGAGGATCTGTTGGTACTGTCCTGAAGAGGCTGATGACCCAAAGACTTCAAGAATGGCAATATATAGGGATATAATTTTTATCAAAATATTTAAAACACTGAATATTTTGAAAGGGAAAACATATGCATACAAAAATACTAGCAATTTTAGGGTACAGTGTACTGAACACAGCGTAATTTGATTTGTATTAGGCATAATACTAAAGTTTAAAATAGACATGTACAGCTGCAAAAAAATCAGTTCAGCTGAATCTTTCTAAACAAATATTCAGGAAAATTTGTTTCCCTAAATAATACTTTGCCTGTACTATTTCGGTATTTGTTTAGTTTTAAACTAAACTAACACTGAATATTTGTTTTCGTTAAAGCTATAGGTGAAAAAAGTTTATCTGTAGCTTATACTTAGCTTTAGCATGCTGGAGAGCCAGCTAACCCAGTCCTCTTCTTCACCGAACCCGGACGTGCTAATAGGAAGCTTAGCACAGTGGCTCCCCAAGGCCTGCACTAAACGATCTTCACCTTTTAGCGCAGGCCTTGGGATCTGCCCGCCACTAGCTCCTTTTACCACGGCCATGGGTTCTTTGAAGAAGAGTACCGGGTTATCGCGGCTCTCAGTGTGCTAAGGTAGTATTTAAACATTTAAAGAAAACAAATTAATACTGACTATTTATTTGTTTTATTTAAATTAAATGGTGCAATTTCCTCAGATTGTTATTGTTCAGAACTTTAAAAACATGTAATTGGGAGTAAAGAAAATATGGCGGATAATCAGGATTATAAAGATTGGAAGCAACCCCTAATGTTGCTTTAAATGGCAATAAATGATTTCCTTTGAAATAAAAATAATGCATTTCAAATTAATTTAGACACATTTTAAATTATGCATATGTTTGCAAAAATGGTTCTGTAATAGATTCTACTAGATGCCTATTGCAAAAATATTTCTATTCAAATTGTTAATGAATCTCTGTGCATTAAAAATTGTATTTACAAATCTCTTTGATGAAGTATAAAACTTGTTAGCAATATCTATATATATACTATATATGTTTACTTATATCATTTGTTTCTTCAGAAGAATTACATTTTTTTTGTCCCTAGATTCTTTACAGGTTGTAATATGTTTAACTAGACTAACATAAAAATATTGTCTTTGTCCCACAGTGAAATGACAACTCTTCTTTTCAAGTAAAAAAATAGTTTCTTATTACAGAGTGGTACATGCAAATTCCAAAGAGGAGTAATTCAAACCCCAAAACATTATTTGAGCTATAAATTCATTACACCATGTTTGTCGCTGAAAGGCTAAAGCTGGCAATTCAACAGCTTTTTCTTTTTTTATGGGTTTCATGAAATGATGAATTAGTTGCAAAACTTGAAGTAGGGCATTAGACAAATAATTTAGTCAAAAAAGGATTAGAGAGTGAACTGTTCCATTTAAAAGAAGCAAATTAAAAAAGTCCAATAGAACATACCTAAAAGCTAGCAAGATACAGTGGCCAATGGCCATGTGCCATAACGGCTTTTGGGATGATTTTTAGAATGTTGCTCTTAAAGCATTTCCTAAGTCAAAATTGAAATTATAAGCTGAAGAGAAAGTATTTTAATTTTTAAAATTTAAATCTGGCTGGTAGAAACCTATTTCCATTTCTAAATCAGCCTATTAGTGTCCATGACACAAGGACACAGGGCAGGTTTTGAAGATGGCTCTATCCACAGGAATTTTCCACAAAAAAAAAATGAAATACCCCAACCATCATAATATCAATGCATACAAATTAATACTACACACACATATACTGTATATTTATTTATTGTTTATTAATTATTTTTTTCTAAACACAGCCTACATTTGTTATCACAATTCGAAAATAAAATCTAGATTTCTAGAGGGTCATGTGACCTGATTTTTGAAGAAAATAAACTCTGCTACTTACAGGGTGATGTCTCTGTCAACTATTTGCTGGTATATTTATTTATTTTATTTTATTTGTATTTTTTTAAGGGAGAGAGAATGAGCTCCTAAGCCAATCCATTTTATTTCTCTGGACAAAGTGTCTAGTGAACAAAATATACATAATTTTTTACACTCTCTCAAGTGGGAGATTGATTTTTTTTTCTGATGATTCTAGTTTCTTTTTAGCGATAACTGCAGAATTTACATTTTTAGCATTTTTTCAATTTCAAAACATAAACAAGACTTTCTGAGTAACCCTAAGCCATACAAATCCTTCTGTATTATAGGTAAACCATTTCAAAATACACTAGAACTGGTAAGTAAAATATACGGATTTTCTCTGGAAACTGAGCTACTGTCCTATAGCATCAATTAACATACACAAACAGGTACCCCCCATTCTTACTTCCGAATGAAAAAATATATTTAAAAACACAAAGAGGTCCTGCTCTCTCTCCCCAAATTCTAGAGATGAACACTAAAATTCTTCTTAGGTGGTATCTTACTCCTACTCAAATTTCAGTGATATACAGAAGAGTTTCTGGAGGATGCTGGAAAGGTTGTGGAAATCATGGTTCACCTTTCCATATTTGGGGGCAATGTAAATTTATTCACACTCTATGGCAAGAAGTTGATGTACACTGACAACACATGTAAATGAAAGAGACATCTCTTGCAAATTAAGATAAATGGAGCGAAGCTGCTCATTGCAAGACATTGGAAAACACCTACTTTACCTACTGTAAATGTAAATGTGTGTAAATGTAAAGATGTGGCTAGATCAAACTACAGATTTATTTTCCTTGGAGGAATATGGACTTAATAAGCACCACTACTTTCTAAATGTCATATTCTACTGGGAGCAAGCCTTAGCAAGTAACCACCCTGCCCAACATGCACCATCATCAGTCATATAGAAGCATATCCCAATGCTGTGGAACCTAGGAGGCTCTTTATTCCCATGCATAGTGTGTCAAGATGCAATGTGACCCCCCCTCATTCCTCTCATCCTCCTGACTATATCTCTCCTTCCCTCCTTATTATTTCTGGCACTTTTACACCTCTTTATCTTTTTGCCCCCTCAATCTTACTATGTTTGTTTAACTCTAAAAGGCATTGCAAAGGGTAGCATATAAAGTGAATAAATTCATCTATTGCTATGTAACTAATGGACAATTACCATTCCAGAACTGTACACAACCTATTTCTCTATTGACTGAACAAAAGTTCACATTCTGAATGAACCATTCTTCACAGAGCTCCTTTATATTTTTTTGTTTTGTTAATGAAAACACATTTAGGCCTGTAGCCAGAATGTTAAGATTTACCTTGTACATGCTTTGCACTGTATGACAAAATTACTAATTTCAATAAAGTTATTTTAAAATAAAAATATTTATTCAATGACACTGCTGCAAAATTTAGACAGAGTTTTTTTATACAGCATTCCTAGTTTACAAATTAAGGCCTAGATTTAGAGTTGGACGGTAGCCGTGAAAACCAGCGTTAGAGGCTCCTAACGCTAGTTTTGGGCTACCGCCGGTATTTGGAGTCAGTCAGGAAAGGGTCTAACGCTCACTTTCCAGCCGCATCTTTTCCATAACGCAGATCCCCTTACGTCATTTGCGTATCCTATCTTTTTAATGGGATCTTTCTAACGCCGGTATTTAGAGTCTTGGCTGAAGTGAGCGTTAGAAATCTAACGACAAAACTCCAGCCGCAGAAAAAAGTCAGTAGTTAAGAGCTTTCTGGGCTAACGCCAGTTTATAAAGCTCTTAACTACTGTGCTCTAAAGTACACTAACACCCATAAACTACCTATGTACCCCTAAACCGAGGTCCCCCCATATCGCCACCACTATATTTAAATTTTTTAACCCCTAATCTTCCGCTCCGTACACTGCCGCCAACTACGTTATCCCTATGTACCCCTAATCTGCTGCCCCTAACACCGCCGACCCCTATATTATATTTATTAACCCCTATTCTGCCGCCCCCGCTGTCGCTGCCCCCTGCATATTATTATTAACCCCTAATCTGCCGCTCCGTACACCACCGCCACCTACATTATAGCTATGTACCCCTAATCTGCTGCCCCTAACACCGCCGACCCCTATATTATATTTATTAACCCCTAATCTGCCCCCCTCAACGTCGCCTCCACCTGCCTACACTTATTAACCCCTAATCTGCCGAGCGGACCGCACCGCTGCTATAATAAAGTTATTAACCCCTAATCCGCCTCACTCCCGCCTCAATAACCCTATAATAAATAGTATTAACCCCTAATCTGCCCTCCCTAACATCGCTGACACCTAACTTCAATTATTAACCCCTAATCTGCCGACCTAATCTCGCCGCTACTGTAATAAATGTATTAACCCCTAAAGCTAAGTCTAACCCTAACACTAACACCCCCCTAAGTTAAATATAATTTAAATCTAACGAAATAAATTAACTCTTATTAAATAAATTATTCCTATTTAAAGCTAAATACTTACCTGTAAAATAAACCCTAATATAGCTACAATATAAATTATAATTATATTATAGCTATTTTAGGATTTATATTTATTTTACAGGTAACTTTGTATTTATTTTAACCAGGTACAATAGCTATTAAATAGTTAAGAACTATTTAATAGCTAAAATAGTTAAAATAATTACAAAATTACCTGTAAAATAAATCCTAGCCTAAGTTACAATTAAACCTAACACTACACTATCAATAAATTAATTAAATACAATACCTACAAATAAATACATTTAAATAAACTAACTAAAGTACAAAAAATAAAAAAGAACTAAGTTACAAAAAATAAAAAAATATTTACAAACATTAGAAAAATATTACAACAATTTAAACTAATTACACCTACTCTAAGACCCCTAATAAAATAACAAAGCCCCCCAAAATAAAAAAATGCCCTACCCTATTCTAAATTACAAAAGTTCAAAGCTCTTTTACCTTACCAGCCCTGAACAGGGCCCTTTGCGGGGCATGCCCCAAAGAATTAAGGTAGGAAAATTCTGATTGGTGGAATCAGCCAATCAGAATCAAGTTCAATCCGATTGGCTGATCCAATCAGCCAATCAGATTGAGCTTGCATTCTATTGGCTGTTCCGATCAGCCAATAGAATGCAAGCTCAATCTGATTGGCTGATCGGATCAGCCAATCGGATTGAACTTGATTCTGATTGGCTGATTCCATCAGCCAATCAGAATTTTCCTACCTTAATTCCGATTGGCTGATAGAATCCTATCAGCCAATCGGAATTCGAGGGACGCCATCTTGGATGACGTCCCTTAAAGGAACCTTCATTCTTCAGTTGGACGTCGGAGGAAGAAGATTGGTCCGCGCTGGAGGTCTTCACGATGGAGCCGTTCCTCATCGGATGAAGATAGAAGATGCCGCTTGGATCAAGATGGTTGCCGGTCTGGATCGCCTCTTCTTCCCGGATAGGATGAAGACTTTGGAGCCTCTTCTGGACCTCTTCAGCCGCAGGATTATGTATCGCCAGCCCCCGCTTGGGTTGGATGAAGATTTTGGAGCCAGGACCGATCGGTGATACCCGGCGAGGTGAAGATAAGGTAGGAAGATCTTCAGGGGCTTAGTGTTAGGTTTATTTAAGGGGGGTTTGGGTTAGATTAGGGGTATGTGGGTTGTAATGTTGGGGGGGGGGGTATTGTATGTGTTTTTTTACAGGCAAAAGAGCTGAATTCTTTGGGGCATGCCCCGCAAAGGGCCCTGTTCAGGGCTGGTAAGGTAAAAGAGCTTTGAACTTTTGTAATTTAGAATAGGGTAGGACATTTTTTTATTTTGGGGGGCTTTGTTATTTTATTAGGGGGCTTAGAGTAGGTGTAATTAGTTTAAAATTGTTGTAATATTTTTCTAATGTTTGTAAATATTTTTTAATTTTTTGTAACTTAGTTCTTTTTTATTTTTTGTACTTTAGTTAGTTTATTTAAATGTATTTATTTGTAGGTATTGTATTTAAAGGGACAGTACACTGTAAAATTGTTTTTCCATAAATGTATTTTAAATGACTTGTTATACCAACTGCAGAGTATAAAATATTTGAGAAATTGCATTTTCGGGTTTATTTGTGTATCTGAAGTAGCTGGTTTTGTGCTTTGAAACCACAGCCTATTACAATGGGTTGAGCTTCAGGTAATATCAGATCTCATTATGTTATCACTTTTATGTACACAGACTTGCTTCCTTATCTTATATTTGTCTAGAAAACCAAAGCTCAATACTTAGAGAGAACAATGGAAAATTATCATTTTATTACTTAACTATCATGCCCCCCACTGACAGTGTAATCTCTTCCGCTGGCTGTGTTTACTTAGGCTTGTCAATAGCGTATACGCCAGTATCAAAACTTTCAGTATAGGTTGGGAAACCACAAGCTAAATCAGCTATTTCAAATGCTGAAATATGAGTAAAGGAACTACTTGCAACCAATTTAATACACTCTAGCAGGTAAAAAGGATCATTGGGAATAATTTAAAGGGGAGAAAGTTTTTGGGTGAACTGTCCCTTTAATTAATTTATTGATAGTGTAGTGTTAGGTGTAATTGTAGGTATTTTATTTAATTAATTTATTGATAGTGTAGTGTTAGGTTTAATTGTAACTTAGGTTAGGATTTATTTTACAGGTAATTTTGTAATTATTTTAACTATTTTAGCTATTAAATAGTTCTTAACTATTTAATAGCTATTGTACCTGGTTAAAATAAATACAAAGTTACCTGTAAAATAAATATAAATCCTAAAATAGCTATAATATAATTATAATTTATATTGTAGATATATTAGGATTTATTTTACAGGTAAGTATTTAGCTTTAAATAGGAATAATTTATTTAATAAGAGTTAATTTATTTCGTTAGATTTAAATTATATTTAACTTAGGGGGGTGTTAGTGTTAGGGTTAGACTTAGCTTTAGGGGTTAATACATTTATTAGAATAGCGGTGAGCTCCAGTCGGCAGATTAGGGGTTAATGTTTGAAGTTTGGTGTCGGCGATGTTAGGGAGGGCAGATTAGGGGTTAATACTATTTATTATAGGGTTATTGAGGCGGGAGTGAGGTGGATTAGGGGTTAATAACTTTATTATAATAGCGGTGCGGTCCGCTCGGCAGATTAGGGGTTAATAAGTGTAGGCAGGTGGAGGTGACGTTGTGGGGGGCAGATTAGGGGTTAATAAATATAATATAGGGGTCGGCGGTTTACGGAGCGGCAGATTAGGGGTTAAAAAAATATGCAGGTGTCAGCGATAGCGGGGTGGCAGAATAGGGGTTAATAAGTGTAAGGTTAGGGGTGTTTAGACTCGGGGTACATGTTAGAGTGTTAGGTGCAGACGTAGGAAGTGTTTCCCCATAGCAAACAATGGGGCTGCGTAAGGAGCTGAACGCGGCTTTTTTGCAGGTGTTAGGTTTTTTTTCAGCTCAAACAGCCCCATTGTTTTCTATGGGGGAATCGTGCACGAGCACGTTTTTGAAGCTGGCCGCGTCCGTAAGCACCGCTGGTATCGAGAGTTGATGTTGCAGTAAATATGCTCTACGCTCCTTTTTTGGAGCCTAACGCAGCCATTCTGTGAACTCTAAATACCAGCGGTATTTAAAAGGTGCGGCCAGAAAAAAGCCAGCGTAGCTAACACACCCCTTTGGCCGCAAAACTCTAAATCTAGGCGTAAATTTTCTCACTATGTTGAATTTGAGCAAGCTTCCATGGCCTGTCAAATAGTATGTTCACGTCAAGGAGGTTCTCCAAGAGAACTATAAAAAAAGAGAAATCAGCAGGAGTAAGCTAGTAGCAAACGAGTAAAAAGCAGCTGGCAGGGCTCCAAATGACAGCTAGTTATGTAATAGCATGTGCCGTCATAATCACAGCTGACTGACGCACATGACAGAAAACCTTGCTTATGGCAATCAATCTCACACCTGCAATCAGCATTCTTTGCAGGAGAAAGTGAAGTCAGCAGTTTATGCCATACATTGTCTGTCATGTAGAGAATAGTTTTTTCAGAGTACATATGTAACAATATTAGAAGCATTGTTAAATAATATTATTACATTTCAAATATATATTCTTTTAAATTGAAAATGGAAGTGGTTACTTATTGATTTTCACCGGTAAAGAGACAGTAAAGTCAAACTTAAACTTATATGATTCAGATAGAGCATGTAAGTTCAAATAACTTTCCAATTTACTTCCATTATCTAATTTTCATCATTCTCTTGGTACCCTTTGTTGAAGAGCATACCTTGGTAAGATTAGGAGCAACATTGCACTACTGGGAGCTAGCTGGTGATTGGTGGCTACACGTTTATGCTTCTTGTCATTTGCTTGCTCAATGTGCTCATTTAGAACCCAGTAATGCATTGTTGCTCCTTGAACAAAAGATACCAGCTTTTTCTTGTTCTGGTTCACAATAATGCATTTTCGTCTCTTTCCCACAGTCACAAATGTGTTTCTGGATCCTCTCCTATGGGGCCAAAAAACACCTTTTCAAGACCAGTTTTGCCTTTCAAATGTTGACATGTCTAGTCACTTGATAAGTCCTCGAAAGGGCATTTTGTACATTTTTACAACTATTTCACAACTTTTTGGAAACAGTCTATTATCTTACAAGTATGTAAAAAAAAAAAAAACCTCAAAAATGGCTACAGGAGACATTGTTGCATTGATTTGTTAAAGCTCAGTTAATCCCTCTTGTAGAGGCTGTATACAGTAGGCAGGGCACACATCGGGATGATGCTTAAGTCCGCTGCTACTTAAGTAGCATTTCAGGCTCGCTCATGCGCTGGGGCTCCAATAAAAAAAGTAGCCATATATGAGTGCTCTTGTCAGTGTACATGTGTTTCTTGTAGCCAAGAGGAAAACTTACTTGTGAAAAATATACATGTTGGGGGTCAAAGGTGAGACCTAAGGTAGAGCTTTGGGGGGGGGGGGAATTGTGTGGCCCCCACTTACCATCAGTGCCCAGTTACCTACAGGTTGTCTAGTTGTCCAGAGAACAGCTGACAACCCTAGTTGTGAACAATAAAAATTATATACGGCAAACTTACATAATGGATTTCAAGTCAGTAAGATATTTTTTATCTATATCCAACGGTAAATCATTTTGTTTCATGAATTATAATAGAAATTCTTTTGGAGTATAAATCCACTATGAAGATCAAGAGACTTCATATAATTTCTCCTTGGAGCACAAACAATGTGAAATGAGTTACAGCTGCTTTTGTAATTTTTCTGGATACATGTTTATCACTACAACTTTTTGTTTACATTGTAACTGAAATTCAGAGACTTGTCATCATCATAGTTAATATAGAAAAGGTGGAGAGAGAAATAGTTTCATTCTATTGATCTACTTGTCTATGTGTTTTTTTATAGTTTCATGCCAAAATATTATATAAGAATGTAGCAACCCTATTCTGTATTTATTTGATTTTAAGGCTCTCTAAGGCAAAGTATCTTTTCATTTTTCCAGCTGCTATGACTGCAACGTGATAAATCATTATATGGTTTGCCCAATAGCATTTTTGTGCTTCCTGGAAGCCCCAGTGTCAAAACTTAATAATTTTACATACAGCTGCATAGAAGCCTGTCCTTCCTGGAAAGTGAAACAGATGTGAGAAGTATAAAGCTACTGGAAGCGCAATAATGACAGAAACGTAATGTACAGGGAGCAGTAGAAGGCTTTATCCAACAATTGTTGCAAAACCTGTTGATGTCCAATGTACAACATAAGGACAAGAATTGTATATCAGAATATTCAGAAAATACATACTAATATAAACAGTAAAGTGCACAGCAGCAGGTGCGAGGGCTATTCTGTGACAAGCCGACAGCTTTAAGTTGCATAATCAATGCAAGAATTGATCGTGTGCAATTTCATAAGCATTAAACTGGGTGGGGGGCAAGATGTGTGGGGGAAATATTGTTTGTGAGGTTTATTTCACAATATCATAGTTGCAAAATTGTTGCTAAGAGATGTGGCAAACCAGCATTTTCTATCAAGCATTCAAATATACTGAAAAGTGTAAAATAAATTTTCCTAATTTCTAAGAGCATTTTATTATTGCACTGTTTGCATATAAATGTGTTTAACCCCTGCAAACCCTGCTCCAGAACACCCAAATCATGGACTGATTGTTAAAATCAGCTTTATAGACAGTCCAGGTTATGCCCCAGACCACCCAAAATATGTTCTTGGACCTCACAATGAAATGTTGGAATGTATATATACACATGACATGCAAAATTCTAGCTAATCCTTAATTTATAGACTAAAAATAAAAAAGTACACTAGGTGGGACGATGAACTTAAAGTATTTGTATATGGCAGACCAACTGTTATTGTCCACAGAAACTCTACAACTGAGAACACTAATATTCTTCAAGACAAATACATAAAATTTTACACTAACGTCCCCAACCACACAAATTAACATCACATATTTAATATGTCAAAAAGGGCAACAAGAACATTAAACATTACATTTAACAAAGAGCATAAGGAAGCTATCATATTGTGATATATGTCCAGTAGTCTTTCTGGGTCCTATGGAAATGGTTTCTCTTGCTACTAGCAACAGAGGAAAACCTAATTGAAATATAACTTGTTAGAGTTTCTCTCACACTGACGTGATGATTTTCTGGCAAGCAAGGCATATATCAACTCACTTTGTAATGCAGATCTCTTACACAAGGGATAACCAAATAGAAAACAGTGTTTAGTGGGAACCTTTTTAAATCAAGTTGCTCCCCAGGAGATACACAAAAGAAAAGGTGTGGAGAGGAATGAGGGAAATATAAAGCTGATTGCAGTGACAGGGTGACTATGAAAAGTTAAATAACTTAGCTTTATAACATCCAAGGGAAATTAATATGTTTAAAAAAATCTGCAAACTTTAGTTATTTGAACTTTAATTCCAGAGTATTCATTCTGTTGCTAGAATAATGTTAAAAGTTCCTATACACTATTAAAACCAGCATTAATGATAAATGTAATGTCTGTCTGTCATTCATAATATATTCAATAACTACAAGCAAAACACATTTATTGCATATGATGTAGCCTTAAGGTATTGTGTGACCTCATAGGTGTTTTAATATAATACATTCTCTTTTTTTCCCTATTTTATAACTATAATATAAAGTATCATAAAAAGAAATGCACTTTACAGGCTTAAAGCTAGTTTAAGAATGCTAAAATGCTGCCTTTATTCAAAATGTCAATACATATTTATTTTACTTGAAGAGTAGAAATGTGTGGTTTTATTATGTTTGCTGAATTATTTTGATTTGTTTTTGTATTTGTAGTCATGCATACAAGCAAGTTTTTGTAGCTACTGTGGCTGAGATAAAATTTATGGTGAGGAATCATAAATCGGCCCCTGTCTCCTCACTACTTCTCCCCTCGATCCTATCCCCTCACAGCTACTCCTCTCCACTCTCCAGCTACGCCTCTCAACTCCACAGAGACAGCAATCGTTAAGGTTACTAATGACCTACTTACAGCAAAATGGGAAGGCCACTTCTCTCTGTCAATCCTTCTCAATCTGTCTGCACCCTTTGATATTTTTGACCACCCTCTCTTGCTCTAAACCCTACAATACTTTGGCATTTGCAACACAGCCCTTTCTTGGTTCTCTTCCTACTTTATTTAATTTAAAGGGACACTCAAGTAAAAATTAAACTTCACGATTCAGATGCAGCATGCAATTTTAAACAACTTTCCAATTTACTTCCATTAACAAAATGTGCACAGTCTTTATATTTATACTTTTTGAGTCACCATCTCTTACTGAGCATGTGCAAGAATTCAAAGCATATACGTATATGCATTTGTGATTGGCTAATGACTGTCACATAATACAGGGGGAGTGGAAATAGACATAACTTTGCAATTTACTTAACAAAAATCTACTACTCATTTGAAGTTCAGACTAAGTGCTATTGCATTGTCTTCTTATCATGCATTTGTTGATTATGCAAATCTACAGTGTTGACTGGTCCTTTAACCGTAATTTTAGTGTAGCCTTCTCTGGTGCATCCTCTGCCCCTTTACCCCTTTCTGTTGGGTTTCCACAAGCCTCTGTCCTTTGGCCCCTTCTTTATACATCATCATTAGATTCATTAATAAAGTCACATGGGTTTCAATATCATTCGTATACTGATGACACCCAAATCTTCCTCTCTGCACCTGACTAACTGTCTTTCTAATATCTCATCTTGGATGTTCTCTTGCTACCTTAAGCTAAATCTCTCCAAAACTGAGATCCCTGTTTTACCCCTTCTTCCAAAATCTCTAACCCCCATCTTTCTCTAACTGTTGAAGATAACATAATTACATCAACACAGCATGTCCAATGTATTGGGGTCACACTTGACTTCTTTCACTCCTCAAATTAAGTCTTTGACCAATTCCTGTCGTTTTCACCTTAAAAACATCTCCAAAATGTGACACTTCCTCACACAAGACACAACTAAGATTTGTATCCCTGCCTCATCCTTTCCTGCCTTAACTATTACAACTCTATCCTCCCTGATCTTCCTAGATGTTATCTATCTAATTTACAATCCATAATGAATTAATCTGTCTGGTTGATCTTCCTTACATATCACTCTTCATCTGCTCCCTTCACTGGCTTCCTCTAGCCTCCTAATAAAGAAGAACCCAGTTTTAGGACAGAAAGTAAGTAAGAGACCTGAAATAATTTTTAGAAAAGCCAAAAATCTAAAAAGTATATTGGCCCCCAGTGAAATCAAGAGAAAAAATGGAAATATAAATAAATCACAAGATCAGGATTTAGATGGTAAGATACTAAAAGTTTTTTTCCTTGCATTAACTGCAAATCTTGTAAACATAGCACAAAAAAACAAGTTATATCAACAAATACTGGAAGAACCCTCGATATTAAAGGGTCATAAAACCCAAACTATTTCTTTAATGGTTCAGATAGAGAATACAATTTTAAACAACATTCCAATTTACTTCTATTATATAATTTGCTTCATTCTTTAGATATCCCTTGTTGAAGAAATAGCAATGCACATGGGTGAGCCAATAGCAAGAGGCATCTATGTGCAGTCACCAATCAGCAGATACTGAGCATATCTAGATATGCTTTTCAGCCAAGTATATCACGAGAATGAAGCAAATTAGATAACAGAAGTAAATTAGAAAACTGTTTAAAATAGCATGCTCTTTCTAAAGCATGAAAGTTTTGGGCTAGAATGTCCCTTTAACGGCATCATCAGATGATCAGATAAAAATGTGATTTATTTAATTCAATGCAAATGCAATTTGCAATATTAAGGCCAAACAAGCAGACTTCTTAGAACAAGAATTAGAGAACATTTGCTAAGCATAGATCATGGTGCTGATAATACTACCCTTTATAAACATTTTAAGGAGCATCATTATAAGGATACGACAACTTTGAAATATTGGAGAATTAAGAAAATTTACAATGATTCTAAAAGAAGTAATATTAAAAAGAGACTTCTAAAATCTGAAGCAGAATTGATTTATACTTTTAAGACATTGAACCCTCAAGGTCTAAATTCTGAATTAGACCTAAATCAGATCTTATAGACAATTCCAAACAACTATTGACTCAAACTATATCCCCAAAATTGAATTAGACTATAAACCCACAAAGTAAAACAAGGAAAATTAATAGAGACTTCATTTTTAAATAAAAATATAAAACCTATAACTATTACATAGATTTTTAAAATATAGTATTACTTAATTTAGACACTATTTATCTGTTTGTTATTTTATTTATACTTTGACACATATGAGATGAGGCTTAGTTTTAGAATTTAATACACTTAGGAACTTTAGATTTCCACAAAATTGATTGCATATGCCACACTATATCCCCACAAGTCAGTACATAATGGAGACTAAAATAACTAATTGATTTCTCTGTAATACCATACAACACAGAATTTATTAATCGTTGTCACGATTATAGATTGAAAAATGATATGATAAAATTATATATTTTTCTCAAATAAGTTAGCACTTTACCTATGTATTTATAATGTTATAATTGTTTATTATTTTTTTAAAAATGCACAAAAACAGCATAAAATTGCTCCCAATATTTTTTCTATATATTCTCTATGTTGGAAATTGACTATTAGCAAATTGAAACAAATGAAACAAATGAAGGAAATGGGACACAGATCTAACATCAAAATGAAGTGTCAATCAATAAGAGTATAAAAGGGAGGATCTTAACACTGTCAGGTATCTTGAGAAAGGCAACCCGCCGAAATGCGTAGATCACCTGACTGGACCCACCTGGATTGAATGTGTGCACACACTATCAGCCTTCTGTAAAGGAACAGGCCGGTGAAAAGGCTATAACACCTAAAGCTGCAACGTGTTTGATAGTAAGACACAATTTCTGCAATTCTTGCAATCGAAAGGGACAACCAAGAAAGTGGGTACCTATGTGAGGAGCGGAACGGAACCCTAGGAATCACAACGTCACAGGGGTTAGCTGTTGATGAGCTCATCACAAACAGGACAGTAATCAACTCCCATCTCCCATTGGCAAATATTACAGGTACGATCCATAACCTGAAGGTGAGCAACATTTGCTAGAACTAAAGATTCTACACTGGCACTTGTTTTTATTAAAATACATCACAAACAAACTTCTATCCAACAAGGCATCCTGCGGTATATCCGTAGAGAGGATTACAACTACTCAAGGGGGGGTAGTTATCAAGCCATCAACCTCAAATACGCTGGAATTCCGCAGTGTATTTGTGGCGAGGCTGATTCGCCTTAGTTATCAAGCCCTAGATACCGGCAAAAGTAGAATTTTGTGACGTAAGCTTCGATCCGCCGGACTCAGTCCGACACAGATCGATTCTTACGTCACTCCAGATGTTCTGCACACAAGTTCGCCACTATCTGACTACTTTTGCTAGTTAAAAAAACTAGCAGGTACGCTCGGCACTTTTCCGGCCCAGCGTACCTGGTTTTCAAACCGCTGCCCTGGAGGCGGCGGATCCCATAGGAATCAATGGGAGTCTGACCATAGCGAAAGTTCATGTTCGCTGCTGCCCGACATCCCATTCATTCCTATGGGAGATGTCTGCACCTAACACCTTAACATGTACCCCGAGTCTAAACATCCCTAATCTGCCCCCCTACACCGCCGCAACTAAATAAAGTGTTTACCCCCTAAACTGCAGCTCCCGGAGCCCACCGCAAGCTACATTATGCATATTAACCCCTAATCTGCCCCCCCTACACTGCCGCAACTAAATAAAGTTATTACCCCCTAAACCGCCGCTCCCGGAGCCCATCGCAAGCTATACTAAATATGTTAACCCCTAAACCGCCGCTCCTGGAGCCCACCGCCACTCTAATAAACTGATTAACCCCTAAACCGCTGCTCCCGGAGCCCACCGCAAGCTATAATAAATATGTTAACCCCTAAACCGCCGGTCCCGGTCCCCACCGCAACTATAATATATGTATTAAACCCTAAACCGCCACTCCCAGACCCTGCCGCCACATACATGATACCTATTAACCCCTATCCTGCCCCCCCTTTACCGTCGCCACCTATAATAAAGTTATTAACCCCTATCCTGCCGATCCCGGACCTTACCACAACTAAATAAATAGTTTAACCCCTAAACCGCCACTCCCGGCCCCCCGCTGCAACCTATATTAAACTTATTAACCCCTAATCTGCCCCCCCTACACCGTCACCACCTATAATAAGTTTATTAACCCCTATCCTGCCCCCCCTATACCGTCACCACCTATAATAAATTTATTAACCCCTATCCTGCCCCTCACTACACCGCCGCCACTGTAATAAAATTATTAACCCTTAAACCTTATATTGTAGCTATTTTAGGATTTATATTTATTTTACAGGTAACTTTCAATTTATTTTAACTAGGCACAATAGCTATTAAATAGTTATTAACTATTTAATAGCTACCTAGCTAAGATAAAGAGAAATTTACCTGTAAAATAAAAACTAACCTAAGTTACAATTACACCTAACACTACACTATACTTTAATAAATTATTTATATTTAAAACTAAATACTTACCTGTAAAATAAACCCTAAGATAGCTACAATATAATTAATAATTACATTGTAGCTATTTTAGGATTAATATTTATTTTACAGGTAACTTTGTATTTATTTTAGCTAGTTAGAATAGTTATTAAATAGTTATTAACTATTTAATAACTACCTAGCTAAAAGAAATACAAAATTACCTGTAAAATAAATCCTAACCTAAGTTAGAATTAAACCTAACACTACACTATCATTAAATTAATTAAATAAATTACCTACAAATAACTACAATTAAATACAATTAAATAAACTAACTAAAGTACAAAAAATAAAAAAAGCTAAGTTACAAAAAATAAAAAAATAAGTTACAAACATTTAAAAAATATTACAACAATTTTAAGCTACTTACACCTAATCTAAGCCCCCTAATAAAATAACAAAGCCCCCCAAAATAAAAATATTCCCTACCCTATTCTAAATTATAAAGTTCAAAGCTCTTTTACCTTACCAGCCCTTAAAAGGGCCTTTTGCGGGGCATGCCCCAAAGAATTCTGCTCTTTTGCCTGTAAAAGAAAAATACAAACCCCCCAACATTAAAACCCACCACCCACATACCCCTAATCTAACCCAAACCCCCCTTAAATAAACCTAACACTACCCCCCTGAAGATCATCCTACCTTGAGTCGTCTTCAACCAGCCGACCATCGATGGAACCATAGAGGAGATCTGGAGCGGCAGAAGTCATCATCCAAGGGGCGCTGATGAAATCTTCCATCCGATGAAGTCATCATCCAGGCAGAGCTGAAGAAGTCTTCCATCCGGGCGATGTCATCTTCCAAGCGGCGTCTTCAATCTTCATCCATCCGGAGCAGAGCCATCTTCAGACGAGCTGACGCGGAGCCATCCTCTTCTTCCCGACGACTACCGACGAATGGATATTCCTTTAAGGGACATCATCCAAGATGACGTCCCTTCAATTCCAATTGGCTGATAGGATTCTATCAGCCAATCGGAATTAAGGTAGGAAAAATCTGATTGGCTGATTGAATCAGCCAATCAGATTGAAGTTCAATCCGATTGGCTGATCCAATCAGCCAATCAGATTGAGCTTGCATTCTATTGGCTGATCGGAACAGCCAATAGAATGCGAGCTCAATCAGATTGGCTGATTAGATCAGCCAATCGGATTGAACTTCAATCTGATTGGCTGATTCAATCAGCCAATCAGATTTTTCCTACCTTAATTCCGATTAGCTTTTTTTATTTTTTGTACTTTAGTTAGTTTATTTAATTGTATTTAATTGTAGTTATTTGTAGGTAATTTATTTAATTAATTTAATGATAGTGTAGTGTTAGGTTTAATTCTAACTTAGGTTAGGATTTATTTTACAGGTAATTTTGTATTTCTTTTAGCTAGGTAGTTATTAAATAGTTAATAACTATCTAATAACTATTCTAACTAGCTAAAATAAATACAAAGTTACCTGTAAAATAAATATTAATCCTAAAATAGCTACAATGTAATTATTAATTACATTGTAGCTATCTTAGGGTTTATTTTACAGGTAAGTATTTAGTTTTAAATAGGAATAATTTATTAAAGTATAGGGTAGTGTTAGGTGTAATTGTAACTTAGGTTAGTTTTTATTTTACAGGTAAATTTCTCTTTATTTTAGCTAGGTAGCTATTAAATAGTTAATAACTATTTAATAGCTATTGTACCTAGTTAAAATAAATTGAAAGATGCCTGTAAAATAAAAATAAATCCTAAGATAGCTACAATATAATTATTATTTATATTGTAGCTATATTAGGGTTTATTTTAAAGATAAGTATTTAGTTTTAAATAGGATTGACTTAGTTAATAAGAGAAATATTATTTAGATTTATTTAATTAATATTTAAGTTAGGGGGTGTTAGGGTTAGTGTTAGACTTAGGTTTAGGGGTTAATAAATTACAGTGGCGGCGGTGTAGTGGGGGGCAGGATAGGGGTTAATAAATTTATTATAGGTGACGACGGTGTAGGGGGGGCAGATTAGGGGTTAATAAGTTTAATATAGGTTGCGGCGGGGTCCAGGAGCGGCGGTTTAGGGGTTAAACTATTTATTTAGTTGCTGCGAGGTCCGGGATCAGCAGGAAAGGGGTTAATAACTTTATTATAGAGGGCGGCGGTATAGGGGGTGCAGGATAGGGGTTACTAGGTATCATGTAGGTGGCGGCGGGGTCCGGGAGCGGCGGTTTAGGGGTTAATTCATATATTATAGTTGCGGCGGGGTCCGGGATCAGCAGGATAGGGGTTAATAACTTTATTATAGAGGGCGGCGGTATAGGGGGGACAGGATAGGGGTTACTAGGTATCATGTAGGTGGCGGCGAGGTCTGGGGGCGGCGGTTTAGGGGTTAATACATTATTATAGTTGCGGCGGGGTCTAAGAGCGGCGGTTTAGGGGTTAATAACTTTATTTAGTTCCGGGGGGCTCCAGGGGCGCCGGTATAGGGGGTAGAACAGTGAAGTTAGTGTGGGTGCTTAGTGACAGGCTAGCAATAAAGCTGTCAAAAAGCCGAAGAGCAGCGAGATCGGATGAGTGATAACTCTCACAATCCGCTGCTCATCGCCCCGTACTTGGTGTGCGGCTTTTTGACAGCTTTTTTGACAACTTACGCGAAATTTTGCAGGTCCGCGGCGGCGATGGTAGGCGAGCTTAGGCGGGCGTATTGAACCGGCGAAGGCAGGTAAAGTAGACGGCTTGATAACTACCCCTCTATATATGGAATAGGACATCGTAAGATTTTAATAATCTATAAGAACACCACATATTGAAGGATATAAACTGTGTTTACATTATCTCCAAATAACAAATCTGCTGTTAGAAACTGTGTCCATATGTTTTCCAACTAAACGAATCTGCTGTCAGAAATTTTGCTCACATTTTTTTTTCCAAGCTACGAATCTGTCGACTGAACAAATACCAATTCAACCCTGATGTCAACATATACTAGTGTATGACTTACAATATATATGTTTTAACTAATTCAAGTTTTATCCATTGGATTTTTTAGTGTACAAAGTAAGTTAGCAAATATAATTTTATCATAATACTGCGTTTTAAATTCATTTTATTTTGAAAATATCAGTGTGTATGACACCGGTGTCTTATTATGTATGTATTTTTACTGTTTAATAAATGTGAAATATATCCAAATTTAAAATTAGAATAGTATTTTTAGCCCTTAAAAACTATCCAGCCCTATAGCGCCACCCTTCTTCTACCTTTCAAAAATCGCATACACTATCTTTTGAGGAGTATAGTGTCTCTCTTGGGTGCAGCAGCTGATCATTAGTTTGCAGACTATTTAACCATATATTTATACACTTGATATTATTTGTTTGACTATTTCAATTTCTTTCTGAACATTTCTGATGTTGAACAAATGCTCAAATATTCTAGATGCAAGACAACGAGTAGACAGCCAACATAATAAAAATTGTGGCAACTACATGAGAGGCAATATATTATATTTTTACTTTGGCAATTAATATATTGTCTGATGTTATGTTTGTGACCAAACCTATCCATGACCTCTTGTTTTTAATCATATATTTGCATACTCTACAGTGACCACAGGGAATGGAACACACCTTGAGGGATAAAGGCCATTTCCTATCTTCTAGGCCAGGAACCTACTATGACACATAGGCATCTAGTTATTAAGGTTTGGCGGACCTGATCCGACACTGCGGATCAGGTCCGCCAGACCTCGCTGAATACGGAGAGCAATACGCTCGCCATATACAGCATTGCACCAGCAGCTCACAAGAGCTGCTGGTGCAACGCCGCCCCCTGCAGACTAGGATTCTATCAGCCAATCGGAATTAAGGTAAGAAAATTCTGATTGGCTGATGGAATCAGCCAATCAGAATCAAGTTCAATCCGATTGGCTGATCCGATCAGCCAATCAGATTGAGCTCGCATTCTATTGGCTGATCGGAACAGCCAATTGTATTATCAGCCAATCGGAATTCAAGGGACGCCATCTTGGATGACGTCCCTTAAAGGAACCGTCATTCGTCGGGAAGTCGTCGGTAAAGATGGATGTTCCGCGTCGGCGGGATGAACATGGATCTGGAAGAAAGAAGATTGAAGATGCAGCTTGATAGAAGACTTCAGCCCGATCATGGACCTCTTCAGCTCCTGCTTGGATGAAGACTTCAGCCCGATCATGGACCTCTTCAGCTCCCGCTTGGATGAAGACTTCAGTCGGATCATGGACATCTTCAGCCCCCCGCTTGGGCTTGGATCAAGACATCGGAGGAGCTCTTCTGGATCGATCGGTGAACCCGGCGTGGTGAAGACAAGGTAGGGAGATCTTCAGGGGCTTAGTGTTAGGTTTATTTAAGGGGGGTTTGAGTTAGATTAGGAGTATGTGGGTGGTGGGTTGTAATGTTGGGGGGGGGTATTGTATGTTTTTTTTTGCAGGCAAAAGAGCTGAATTCTTTGGGGCATGCCCCGCCAAGGGCCCTTTTCAGGGCTGGTAAGGTAAAAGAGCTTTTCTATTTTAATTTTAGAATAGGGTAGGGCATTTTTTTATTTTGGGGGTCTTTGTTATTTTATTAGGGGGCTTAGAGTAGGTGTAATTAGTTTAAAATTGTTGTAATATTTTTCTAATGTTTGTAAATATTTTTTTATTTTTTGTAACTTAGTTCTTTTTTATTTTTGTACTTTAGTTAGTTTATTTAATTGTATTTATTTGTAGGTATTGTATTTAATTCATTTATTGATAGTGTAGTGTTAGGTTTAATTGTAGATAATTGTAGGTATTTTATTTAATTAATTTATTGATAGTGTAGTGTTAGGTGTAATTGTAACTTAGGTTAGGATTTATTTTACAGGTAATTTTGTAATTATTTTAACTAGGTAACTATTAAATAGTTATTAACTATTTAATAGCTATTGCACCTGGTTACAATAATTACAAAGTTGCCTGTAAAATAAATATTAATCCTAAAATAGCTACAATATAATTATAATTTATATTGTAGCTATATTCGGGTTTATTTTACAGGTAAGTATTTAGCTTTAAATAGGAATAATTTATTTAATAAGAGTTAATTTATTTCGTTAGATTTAAATTATATTTAACTTAGGGGGGTGTTAGTGTTAGGGTTAGACTTAGCTTTAGGGGTTAATACATTTATTAGAGTAGCGGTGAGATCCGGTCGGCAGATTAGGGGTTAATTATTGTAGGCAGGTGGAGGCGACGTTGGGGGCGGCAGATTAGGGGTTAATAAATATAATATAGGGGTCGGCGGTGTTAGGGGCAGCAGATTAGGAATACATAGGGATAATGTAGGTTGCGGAGGTTTACGGAGCGGCAGATTAGGGGTTAATAATAATATGCAGGGGTCAGTGATAGCGGGGACGGCAGATTAGGGGTTAATAAATATAATATAGGGGTCGGCGGTGTTATGGGCAGCAGATTAGGGGTACATAGGTATAATGTAGGTTGCGGCGGTGTACGGAGCGGCAGATTAGGGGTTAAAAATAATATGCCGGGGTCAGCGATAGCGGGGGCAGCAGATTAGGGGTTAATAAGTGTAAGGCTAGGGGTGTTTAGACTCGGGGTACATGTTAGGGTGTTAGGTGCAGACTTAGGAAGTGTTTCCGCATAGGAAACAATGGGGCTGCGTTAGGAGCTGAACGCTGCTTTTTTGCAGGTGTTAGGTTTTTTTTCAGCTCAAACAGCCCCATTGTTTTCTATGGGGGAATCGTGCATGAGCACGTTTTTGAAGCTGGCCGCGTCCGTAAGCAACGCTGGTATTTAGAGTTGCAGTGGCGGTAAATATGCTATACGCTCCCTTTTTGGAGCCTAACGCAGCCCTTCTGTGAACTCTAAATACCAGCGGTATTTAAAAGGTGCGGAGGGAAAAAAGCATGCGTAGCTAACGCACCCCTTTGGCCACAGAACTCTAAATCTAGCCGTATGAGAATTAGCATTCAAGTGTTAATATTCAAATATTTAAAGATTACAGTCAATATCTGAATGTTAGGGATAAGTTAATGCTGGCTTGCAGAAAACAAATGTAGAATGTTTAGCAAGCATATGAAATTCATTTAGAAACAGCTAATGCTGCCAAAAAACAATTATATTAACCAATTTGTTAAAATATTTGCCATTCCTAGCCCTGAAGATACTGCAGATACTTTCAACTGAGTTTGCCATACTAAGGCGAGGGTTACAAGTGGAGCGCCATCGATAACATACTATGCACTATCCATATTGTGACACTGGGCTAAGGTTAGTACATAGTCTGGTGTTACAAATGAATGGTAAAAAACATTTACCAGATAATCAACATGGCTAACAATTTTTAGCAGGCCCTATACTTTCAATGGATATGCAACATATAATAGCGCAATGCTATAGTGCTGGAAAATATAGTGTTAAGGCTAGAATCTATGCATAACAAAACATAATAAAGAGAATATATATATATATATATATATATAAACACACACTTATATATACAGCTTTGAGCCCTTCCAAGTCCAACACCTTGTCATATTCCCTATCCCTTTAATTCACTGTTAAAACATTTACTTCAATTAAAAAAACTATATTTTACATTTATATATATATTTTATATATATATATATATATATATATATATATATATAGAGAGAGAGAGAGAGAGAGAGAGAGAGAGAGAGAGAGAGAGAGAGAGAGATGCAGTATATGTAAAATACAGTTTTTTATTGAAGTAAATGTTTTAACAGTGAATTACAGTGTAAATTACAGTGAATTTACAGGCCATTACAAGTGGCTGGTTAATGTGACCACAGACTCACTTTGCGCTAGAAATCATTAATCAAAGATCAGATCTCTGCTTGATGAAAAAAAGTTGCCCCCAAATCAAGAGGACAGTAGAGTATCATTAAATAAACATATGAGCATCTTTATGCAGGAAGCAGTTATGAGGGGTCAAAGTGAGGGGATGTGGGGTGTAAAGTGCCTTTACATGGAGGTCAATGGGGGACTTTGTTTTCACTATAAATTTGTATGTATATGCTTATATACATATACATTTATGTGTTAATATGTGTGTATACACATATAAACACGTAAATATATATATTTTTATACATATATATATATGTATTTATTGCTGCCCAACACTGCACGATTTTCCCCATGTGCTGTGCTAGGTGGTTTGCTGTGTCTATCAGAATCAGAACGAGGCTCCCATTGAAGCTTTCCGTGTGCTGGTATTACTGAGTGGAGCCCAAATATCGCGCAAGCATGCCCACTCGTAATCTGGCCCTTAATCGTTTAAGTTTAAAGGGACTTTAATGCACTCAAGCTATCTGGAATACATCATGCTCTACATTATCAGTCAAGCAATAAAAATAACTTTGGATTTGTAATATAAGGGCAAAAATGGAAGTTGTATGGATTGCCCTTGAGTAATGTTAACGGAACATAGATCTAACATTCTAGTGCTCCACTTGCAATTTAAGTCATTGTTTTTATACAAGTTATGTACATCCCTTCGTTATTATTATTCAATTTTGTTCAATTTGAACATTTTTGAAAGAAAAAAAGAAAGAAAAAAAACATAAAACACCGAACTTCAAAATACATAAATTCTATTTTAGAGAAGTCATTGGGGTAGATTTATTATGGGTCGAGCGGACATGATTTGCTGTAGCAAATCATGGCTGCTCGACCTCGGTAAATGTCGACAGCATACGCTGTTGGCATTTAACATTGCACAAGCATTTCTGGTGAAGTGCTTGTGCAATGCGCCCCTTGCACATTTGCGGCATGGCGTGTCAATCATCCCGATCCTAAAAGGTGGGGGACAAGTTAAGAAGCAGCCGGAAACATTGCGTGGAGAAAGCAGCAGTCGCTGCTTATTAAATCTCCCCCAACTGTATCTAAAACATGTTTTATTTCAATATCAGAATAGTTATGCTCAAGTATAATCCCTACGCTTAGGCAACCAATCCTCCCTTACTATCTTCAGCTAAATAGTATAACACTGCATCTATTTTGGTATAATAAAAATTAGTTTACAACACACCCAAAGCAGTATGACCTTTTTGTTGAAGGGTATCTAATCCTTTATTTCCATTTGTAGCGACATGTGTACATGATAATATGTAACTCTGAATGTGTAGCATTAAACAAGTGCCAGACATAAAGCAGTAGGAATGTGTAATTAATATATACAATAACTGGCTTATGTTTATTTCTGCAGCAAAAAAAAACATTATGCCTGAGTCAAACTACAGATTTACTCAGCCACTAAACATTTTTATAAAAAAAAAAAAAACTTTATTAAAACTCACATTAAAGGGACATGAATGGCAAAATTAAATATGACTCTGATAGAGTGTGTATTTTAAAAACAAAACAAAAACATTGTTTTCTATTAATAAATTCACTGCATTATTCTAGTTTCCTTTGTTGAGCTACTTTCCATTAATGTATACTGAAGTATGCTTAGAAGTGTGAGTATGTTGTGGGCACTTTATGCAAAGCATTGTTACAAACATTGTTTCAAACAATCTGGCTATATAATGCTCTTGAGGAAAGGGGTTAATTAAAGGGACAGTAAAGTTAAAATTAAACTAAAATGGATATGATAAGAGTATAAAGTTTTAAACAATTTTAAACAGAATTTACTTCTATTATTTCACACAGTGAAATTGATGCACAATACAACTTTGCCAGTGCATTTTTTGCTGTCTGCCTTGTCAGCTTAAGGACCAGGAGCCACAGCTGACATGTTTGGCATAAAAACTGTCCATTTTCTGTCAGTCTTCTTCCTTTCTCTGCTTTTGAATCCTTATTTAATATCTGTTTCCACCCACCATCTGTAACATATCTGTGAAAGAATGTTAAACTTGACACAGCTGCAAACAAAATTTAATTGTTTAAATTTCTATTGTAGCTGGAACAGAAGATTAAGTTAAACAAGTTTTACTCATTACATTTATAACCACAATCACATTATCATTGAAATACACTGTACATGCTAAGTATTTCCTGATCATCTACGGTAGGGTTGCTTCAGTTCAACGCAACAGCTGACAGCAACTTATACTGCAGTAATAACTGGGAGAAAGATTTCTTAAAGTTCACTCAGTATGGCTGAAATAACAAGTTTATGCTGGTAGGCTTCTTTCACAGATGCGTACTTTCAAGCTGTCCAGATTTTCATAGAAAAGTCTCTGTTTTTTTGCCTCCTATCCTGAAGCGTAATCACTCACGGATTCGGGCCCATATTGTAAAATTCTGCCATGAGATGTTGGCTTGGAATGGTTGTCTGTTGTTGAATCTTTATTGAACTTATGTGTATATTTGATTGTATATTGTGGTATCTGAGCAACCTGACCAGGCCAGACTTTCAGGATTACCTTGGGTGAGAGCAGGTAAAATAACCATGTTTACTGATCAGCTGATTATTTCACCTGTGCTCTAGTTCAGATTCCCTCAACATCTGGCCTGTTAGGGAGGCTTAAGGACAGACTTGAAAATTAGTGCATTAGTTAATAATTGTAACTTTAATTTAGGTCTATTTTAATTATGTTAAAGTTAGGGGGTGTTAGGTTTAGGGGTTAATATAGTTTAATTTAGCTAGTTGCGTTGTGGGAGTGGTGGCGGTTTAAAGGTTCATAGGTTTAGTTAGTGATGGCGATGTGGGGGTATGGCGCTTTAGAGGTTAATAGGTTTAGTTAGTGTTGGCGATGTGGGGGTACGGCGGTTTAGGGGTTAGTAGCTTTATTTAGTGTTTTATTCAGTGTCTGCAATGTTGGGGAATGGCACTTTAGAGATTAATATGTTTAGTTAGTGTTGGCGATGTGGGGGTATGGCGGTTTAGGGGTTAATATGTTTAGTTAGTGTTAGCAATGTGGGGGTGGCAGTTTAGGGGTTAATAGCTTTATTTAGTGTCTGCGAGTTCTGGGAATGGCGGTTTAGGGGTCAATAGCTTTATTTAGTGTCGGCGATGTTGGAGAACAGCGGTTTAGAGGTTAATAGGTTTAGTTAGTATTGGCGATGTGGGGGTATGGCAGTTTAGGGGTTAATAGCTTTATTTAGTGTCGTCGATGTGGGTGATGGCGGTTTTAGATAATTTTGTTTCGGCAATCGGCGGCAAATTAGTTATGTTAAGTTAAATCGTTTTTTCAGATCCTTTCATTTTTTCGGATCCATTCTTTATTCATATGCATTATTCTATTCTGAAGTTTAGAATAGAATAATGAATATGAATAAAGAATAGATCCGAAATAACGAACGGATCCGAAAAAACGATTTAACATAACTAATTGAAATTATTTATTTAACTACTGAAAACGAAACAAAAATGTTAGAGTTGCACATGTCTAGTGCTAATCTTCATATTAACAAAGTGTGTTTATTATAACCCCAGCATACTATTGGCTTTTATATCAGCAGCTGACATTAATGCAAGCAAAAGATACACTGAGCAAAGGAAACTTAAAACATAACCTATTTAATTCAATATTGATGGTCTAAAACTACAAGCCTAGAGGGGTACAAAATGCATCACACCTTTTTATGTCACATCCTTATGTTTTTTGTTCAATAAATGTATTTATACAACCCCAATTCTGAAAACGTTGGGACATGGAAAATGCAAAAAAATAAAAAAAAAGGTAATTTTAATTCAATTCACCTTGTACTATATTGAATACACATTATTAACAGATTATTTGATGTTTTACTTTGGGAATTTAATGTCCTAGTCCTTCAAGAGCAAGGATGGGTTGAGGCTCGCCAATCTGCCAACAGGTGCATCAGAGAATAATCCAACATTTTGAGAACAACATTCCCCAAAGACATATCGGTAGGATTTTGGACATTTTACCTTCTACAGTGAACAATGTATTTAAAAGATTCAAGGAATCCGGTAAAATCTCGGTGTGTAAAGTGCAAGACCAAAAAACACTTTTGAATGCACGTCCTCAGATGTCACTGTCTCAAAAAACCGTCATGAGTCTGTAATGGATATCCTTTTAATTCTAATTAAAAGTAATTTAATATCTATTTTAATTCTAATGCAGGATTGGTGATCCAAGGCACAAGGGGTGTTGGAAATTTGCTGGCATTCTGCCTATAGAATACCTCTAGAATACCACTACACAGCTTGGTTTCATTGTCTGAAATTGTGGTACCTTCATCTCCTTTTAAATATAAAAAAGTTACAACGGGCATTCACTATGAAAAGAGTCAACCGCCTCTGTGGTAATATGTTTGAACACAGTGTCCTGTTATGGAGTTTTCTAATGCATGGGAAAGACTTTAAATCTGAAAAAGTCATACAAGTCAATTTGCATAGCAATTTAAAGGAATTGTATTGGTGACCTGTCTTAAGGGAACAGTAAAAGTAAACATAATTTTATATAACAAAACATTCAAAGAGACTTGAAACTAAAAAAATAAATACTCATGGTTCAGATAGAGCATGCAATTTTTAAAGACTTTTCATTTGATTTATATTAGCAAATTTTCTTCATTGTCTTGGTATACCATTGAAAAGCATACCCAGGTAGGGCTCAGGAGCAGCAATGAACTACTGAGAGCTAGCTGGTGATTAGTGGCTATGAACATATGCCTTTTGTAATTGGCTCACCAACTAGCTGCCAGTGCATTGCTGCTCTGGAGCTGACTTTAACTATGTGTTTAACACCTCTGCACTGATTATAAATAGTTTTTCTTGCATTTCTCATGCACCAGCTGCCCCTGTCCTTCACTACCCATTATACTGCACTAGCCAAACTATGCTCACTCTCTTTATTTCCCATGGGACATCTGATTAGCTGTACCACCCATTGGTTGCTAGACATATATTTAGAGATTAGTTAATTAGTAAAAAATGTGATTAGCACTCATATGCAGAAAAAAAGCTAAGACTTAACCAATTGGCTGCCACAGAGAACTGCAACACATTGATACACAATGCATTGCAACCCTTTTTTGGCAGCCAATGAGTTAATGTAATGTATATTACAAAATATTAAAGAAGATTACTGCATAATTAATGTCTTTTGAGCAAAGAAACCTTGACAGTCGGGCTTTGGTAATGGCTTGAAATCCATCTCCCAGCATCTGAATGACATCCAGCTTTCAATTCTAGGCTAAGAATGGCTATAAGTTGCATTCCTCACAAGGCAGACAGTTATTTCAAGTGACTACACGCCAATGAGCGGACAAAATCCCAAAGAATTTCTCACTGTCATTCTCCAGAGACACAGAGGTTTGCAGAACACAAGAGGTAGACTTAGGAAAAAGCTTCTGGGTAATTTACACAACGTCTTCACTTGTCAGATTTAAATAAATGCTCTCCCTATCACACACACACAAGAAATACATTCCTAGACGGCAGCAAGCTAAATCTGTGACACAGACAGCATTACATGGCATTTGTGGACATAACTCTTGGTGATCTCAGGAGCACATCATTAATCACAGTGCAAGAGGCAAATATTTTTAATGCATATATAAGCAAGTGAATGAACAGAACTACAGTACCATTTTTATATACAAGCAAACTATAACGTAAGACAACTTATTTCTTCCAATATTACTTTTAATGAATGCTAGTACTTTTGATATCTTAAATTATGCGAGGTAGTTGCAGTTTCGGCAATAAATTCCACTGTTACACATCAATTATTACAGCCCCTCTTTACTATACTAGATTTTATAGTTGTATTTAACCCTTGTTTGTGTTTGACTGCATGTCCCTCCCCATCTGTCTTCCTGTCTTTGTGTATCTGTGTGCTCATGTATGTATGTATATATGTGTGTGTGTTTTGGGTACATATAGGTTAGTTTGCATGTGCATGCATGAGGATGTGTATAAGTGCGCATACATGCTTGTGCTTGTTTGTGGGTATGAATGGTGGGGTGCTCATTTACATTTGTGTACGTGAGTCTTAGGATCTCTCCAAATGGGTGCAATGGTGTACGTATCTGGGTGTGCATAAACATATTTTTGTATCAAATGCGTTGGTGAATGAGCACAGATCTGTATTTTATACATATATAATGGTAGCTGCATATGATGGAATGACTGTATCTCACACATTTTACTTATGTAATTCCTTTAGGTTATGTACCTTAATCATGCCAATAAAATGTTCCTTTTGTGAATCTGAAATATTGAGAGGTTTTAGAATGTCCTAAATTATTTTTAATTGATATACATAATTCTACAGTCTCCTGGTGAAACTAATGAAATTTTTAAGGTTACATCCAGGGCTGCCTCAAGATGTTGTACAACCAGGATCAAATGAAATGATGCCCTCAACTATCCATCCACCTCTGAACCCACTCAGTCAGCAGTCTCCAAGATAAAAGTTCAACAGATGGCAATTTCTTAAAGGAGCATGTTGATATCTGGCAGATGGGCCCATATAACAGTAATTTCTATTACAAACAATATTATTCTCCCTCTCAAATGCCACCTGCATCCTGTGGTCTCACCTGGTCCAATTATGGAACTGGCCCTGGTTACATCACTTGTGTCTAATCAAAGGAAATATGTATCTCTAGTCTGTCTGCCACCTTGAAGAACTACATTTGGGATTTGTTTGCTGTAGTTGGATGTCTTGCATTGATCAATAGCATATATTAGCTCAAAGGCTTTAGTCTTTAGAGTTATTGAATTCGTTTTCTAACATATAGAAAAACAGGTAGCAGTTTAAGAGAGTTTATTAGTATCATGTTCTTTAGCACATAATGTACTTGTAATTTGTATTTTAAAGACAACAATAGTCTTAATATTTTTGAAGATGCCAAGAGCAATGTTAAAAATGCATTAGATTCACAGTGAAGCCAAAATATATAGTATACAATGTGTACACTATGTATTCAAAGGGGCTTTTTTTGTCAGGAGTCTTGGTCAGATTTGGTCATATGGTTTTCAGATAGAAGAATAATGTTTGGACTGTAACTGACACTGATATGTGACTGAGAGTTCACAAGCAACCATCATACCAAGTTTTTGCCCATCTGAAATTTACAACTGGTAACATCCATATTTAATATTGCTGCCAGACAGTCCTATCCCATCATGAGATCTTCTGCATTATCCAGCTAAAGAGATTAGCAAGGCTGCTTTTATTGAAAATGTGTATTGTTATGACACAAACTCAAAAAAATTTTTTGTCAAACATTGGATTTACAACAAATATCTTTGACTTTTTTATGTTGACACAAATCACTCTATTCATTTGTGAAGGAATTTAATTTATAAAGGATCTTTTAATAAAACTTTAATCACACATGTTAGAAAGATTAGTCCCAAAGCTTATCCAAATTTGAAACAATAACTCAAATTGACAGACTAAAATATTAGAACAGCATTGAACAGAAAGATACTGTCTGGGCTATTCCACCTTAAAAAAATGAAACACTTTAAAACAAAACAAAATACCATATTAAAATGGTACTATACACTCTTTTCTATTCGCTGAGAGCCTCTCCACTGGCTACTATTCGGGTAACTCAATGATGTGACACAAACATTACACTACTTGAAACCAGCTCTAGGAATTAATACATTGCTCATATGAAATCTACAACACAGTTGACAGTAACTTTTAAAATCATATTTATCAATATACACATTATTTTTAAAGAAATATCTATTAATAATGTGACAATTAATACATTTGTCCACCAAATTTTAGCTAAGCTCAAACCATACATCATCTTTGCATGATCTACATTCACAAATATAGGAAAATGTAAGCATGCACAAAAAAATGATCTTCCTCGCCCTAAATAACCCTTTTTAAATTGAGACCACTGTAGTAATGCAGAATATACTCGTGCAAACAAATCTTAACAGGTTTCATTTCAACATTCTGTTTTGTGTTTTGTGTTTTTCTTGAATGTCCCTTAAATATGATTCATACATATCATGGTAAGTATTTAGCACAATTAGCTAGTAATCCTGGAAAATCTGGGGGAACATTATGTCATTAACATTTAACATTTCCCATTGAAATTAGAACTTTTATAATCCTGGCCTTACTTAAAAAAAAATAGTAATTCATTGAAATATAATCTCTTATAAGAATGTTTATATACATTTTATATGTTTTCTTAAACTTAAATAATGCATACCTTCTCATTGAAATCAATGACAGATATTTGGCAACAGATAAAATATGTACATTTTTAGCGTGCATGGCTTCTTTCCACAAGCTTTACAAAGCAATTCAGAAGACCAGTGATATATCTACAACATGTCAAAAATGATATGCATTGGCTATGGCAAGAAGCATTCCACACTTATTTAATTCAACTGGTAAACAAACCTTTCAGCAAAAATAGTGGAAGATTTTTTTAACAAAAAAGTTTAAAAAGCAGGTGTATTCATTTTGACTCTGTGTATAATAATGTACAGTTACAGCACTCACTGAAGATGATAAGGCATTAGGAAATTCATATTATGTCATGACATCGACTTTGGGCATGTGTAAGAGATAATGCGCCAATCCATGAACAACAATATAATATAGCATTAAAATATTTTTCCTAGGAATTTCATGCAAGTTGCTTTACAATATGTAACAAAGCTTTCTATGATTGTCATCAGTGCTTATGCTCAACTTATACTGTGATATAATACAATACATATTCAGGCTCACCACGCAATCTCCTCATCTATCGGTAGCATACACAGGTATAGTGATGTGCTTATGTTGATCCATCATTATTTATTTTATTGACTCTCGTCTTCTTTTACTGAGCCCTTAAGTATTGGATAAATATTCTAATTTCCCTGAGACTATATAATAATTTGCTAAACTGCATTTATACTAAAAACAGACATAAATCATTCTTTGCTCCTAAGAAAAACTCTGTGTCATGCATAAAAATACTTATTGAGTAATATCTACAAGCCTAAAAGATATGAAACACTTGTGATTCCCTTGAGAAACTTCACTTGATGGCCAGTCTTTACTAAATGCCGTATCAAAAATGTGCCACTGTATGATATCCAACAGCTCATTCATTTACATTTGCTACAAAGCATTGCACAGCAGAAAGAGAAACTCATAATAAATGTAACCCAATGTTGCTTACATATTTATGTAATCTCTTACATAAAATGAATGTCTCCAAATACATAAGCCAATGTTCCTCCAGAAGTAAACTTACTAACAGTGAAAAAGCTGGTACATACTTTGCATAGTACAGATATAAATAGAAGAATATAGTATTGTAAGATTCTGTCCTACCGGATCTTCAGCCTTTTGATTGTTCATTAGGTCAGTTAGAAATTCATCCTGGAGGCTTTCTCTTCTAATCAAAGGAAATTCATGAAGGAAAACAGCACTGTGTGATTGGTCCGCGCATACCTATAAAATAAATATATCAATAAAACTGAAGAATACATAGCACACTATAGTAGATTACTTGAAACCAAGTATTGCCAATTGCATTGTGACTTTCTCAATCATAAAACTGAAAACTATGGGGTCTATTCCAATACATTTAAAAACCTGGTTATCATGGGATTTCCAGTGGCTTTGGACCGTGTTAACTTCCCTAATATGTTTACGTTTTCTCACTAGCTTGCTTGTTAATTAACATAACATTTTTCTGGTTTGATGGGAAATCTCGAGAAGCTTGAAAATCAAATCCTGTAACCTAGGTTTCTTTCTAAATGATGCAAATTGTCTGAACTGATTGCATAGAGCAGTGGACAAATGAATTTACTATTATTTATTATTATTATTATTATTATACTTTATTTATGAAGCACCAACATATTCCGCAGTGCTGTCCATGGATACAATTCATATAAATAAAACAGTACAAGACTTGTAATTTACAAACACATACAGGAGGGATTGAGGGCCCTATTCCGGTGGGAACTTACAATCTAGAAGGGTAGGAGGTTGAGAAACAGGAGATGAGGACTGCAAGATTGAGAAAGATGTTAATACAGAATTAGATGAGGGAAATGTTAGGTAAGTGAAATTAATTTATTATTTAGTTGGGTGGTAGGCTTCCCTGAACAGAAAAGTCTTCAGGGAACATTTAAAGGAAGAAAGATTAGGGCAAAGCCTGACAGCACGAGGGAGAGTGTTCCAGAGGTTTGGTGCTGCACGACAGAAGTCCTGCAGTCTAGCAACAAGAAAGTTGACAAATAACTGGTAATATGATATAGATTGTTGCACTAAAATACTGTATATGTACTGTCAATATTATCTACATGGATATTAGTGTTTTACTATCTTACATATTGATTAATCCAGGAACAATAAAGGAAGTTAATGTATTCATTACATGCTATTGTTAAATAAATCAATGTCTCAAAAGATAATTACAGGGACAATAAAAACCATGAGATTTTTATCTAAAAATGTTTAGTTGTTCATAGTGCAATATACTTTATTTACTTTTTTAGCTCTGAAGATAGTAGCTTTTCTAATTTACAGAATTGGAAATGCACACCACAGACGTTTCATGCTCAACCCTGCTACATCTTTCACTGATTGCCTTTAACAGATAACAACTGCAAAACAATGCACTTTATACTAACAATATGTCTGTGACTACTTTGGTTCTTCCAAATAAAGTCAAGTAGTGGGTGGAGTTTGGCTACTAAAAAACAATTGCAGCAAACAATTTTTTTAATTTGTTTTTAAAAAATGTTTAAACTTGTAATTACAAGCTGTGTCTTTAAATACCTTTTTAGTGCATATCATTATTGCATATTACTATTATATGTAAGTTCCCACGGGAAAAGGGCCCTCAATCCCTCCTGTATGCGTTTGTAAATTTTGTCCTGTATCTTACAAGTCTTGTATTGTTTTATTTAAATGAATTGTATCCATGGACAGCGCTGCAGAATATGTTGGCGCTTAATAAATAAAGTATAATAATAATAATAATAAATAAATATGTTGTTGCCTCTAATTTACTATTAAAGGGACACTCAATCTAAATTAAACTTTAATTATTCAGATAGAGCATGCAATTTTAAACAACTTTCCAATTTACTTCCATTAACAAAATGTGCACAGTCTTTTTATATTTAAAGTTTTTGAGTCACTAGCTCCTACTGAGCATGTGCAAGAATAAGTGTGTATGCATTTGTGATTGGCTGATGGCTGTCACATGGTACAGGGGGAGTGGAAAAAGACATAACTTTTAAAATTGTCAGAAAAAAAATCTACTACTCATTTGAAGTTCAGACTAAGTGCTATTGCATTGTCTTGTTATCTTGCATTTGTTGATTATGTAAATCTACAGTCTTAACTGGTCCTTTAAATACATAACATAACCAAGTGAAAATACTGTTAAAAACTCAAATGTTATTTTTTTTTCTAGTAACTAACAGGTTAATCTAAATGTAGTTTGGGTGTTTAAAACATCAACACTTTTTTTGAAATAGCAAAGTAAATAATTTTTAATCCCCCTAATAAAAAAACATTTACTTCAGGTTCAGACACATGAGAAGAAATGTTAAAAACGGCATTCCAAGAGCCTTACAACACTTAATAGAATAATACATGTATGACAAAACTCATTACCTAAATCCTAAAAATACCTAGGAAATGATGGTGATGGCTTGGCAATATGTATAGAAAAATAAAACAATTTGTGTTAGTGTCATCAATACTAACTTCTTAAAAGAATATAAAGCTTTGAGTAATAAATATTAGATTATATGGAAAATACTTTAGGCTGCAAAAAACATTGAGGGCAAGATTACAAGCAGAGCGCTAAATATCGCTTTTGTGATTGTTTGAGCGCCGGTTAAATTGTGCTCATATTACAAGTTGAGCGCAATCGCAATTCAAGATAGAATGATTACTGCACCTTCAGAGATGTGGTTAACTGATTCAGAAAATTAAAAAGTGTCCCAAAACACTTAAAAAATACATTACAAGTACAGTTACACTCATAATAACACTGTCTAATAAAAATTATTCATAAAATATATTTTTATATTTTTATATATAAAAAAAAGTTATAAGGATAAGATAAGATAAGATATGAGATCTCAGGTGTTAGAAAAAAAAGGCATGCAAAGGACTTTGACATTGAGATACATACAAATACAAGTTTACAAATGTATATGTATGTACTGTATATATACAGTTGTAATCAAAATTATTCAACCCCCATTGCAAATCATATTTATTCTCAAAATGTACAGACTTTCAGCTGTTTGCGATGAACAAATAAATCAAAAGCAATTGCAATAGCTCAACACAATGAATGCTTCAAGTCGTTTCCCCAAATTCAACTGAAAATGCAACTTTTAATCAATTCTGCAGTTATAAAATTATTCAGCCCCCTGAATAGAATCCCTCACAACAGCACAAATATGCAAAACAGGTGTTGTCTCAAGCACACCTGATGCAACTAATCAAGGGCTTCATTAATTGCACCAGGTGTGCTTGTGCTAGAACACATGAAATACCTGAACTGGCTAGGGGTTTGTTAAGTGTCATGTTTGACTGCATGTTAGAAATATGGCTAAGTCAAAATAATGGTCCAAAAAGTTAAGAGAAGAGATCATCACCCTTCACAAACAAGGAACGTGATACAAAAAGATAGTGAAGGCACTGAATGTTCCAAGAGAGACCGTTGGAAGAATAGTTTGTAAGTTAACTTTAAAGGAACAGTGGTTACACTACTTGGACAGGTCAGAAAAAGGAAGCTATCAACGGCTGCAACTAGAAGTCAGGTTGAGAAAAAAACGCAAAAGACCTGCAGCAAGACTTGGTGGCAGCAGGCACTGAGGTTTCAATTTAAACAGTAAGGCGCATACTAAATGCATAAGGTTTCCATACCAGAACTCCAAGACGTACACCACTACTGACCCAAAAGCACAAGAAAAGTTGGCTCCAATATGCTCAAAATCATATAAATACATTTTGGGATTCTGTTCTGTTGAGCGATGAAACAAAACTGGAACTTTTCGGCCCGATGGGTCAGCAGTATGTCTGGAGGAAGGAGAATGAAGCATTGATTTGCAATGGGGGTTGAATCATTTTGATTACAACTGTATATTTGTCTAAATATGTATACATATGTATTTATGTATTTATATGTGTATATATGTATTTACAAACATATATATATATATATATATATATATATATATATATATACACATATAAGCATTGAAGCCCTTTGCAGTTAGGTAGATGAAAACATGTAAAAGCATATTTATGCGGGTGTTTTTTCCCCACTTTTTATTCTCCATTTGCTTTTATGGGGGAATAGGTTAATGTTTGCGCGGTAGTCTAACTGTGCTAGAAATAAGCTGTTTGCGCTCATCGGGTTAGTGCGAGAGCGATAACTTTTAACTTTCAACTCCCTGTGTTTTATCTACCTGCCAAAGACACATATGAGATAGCCAGTTTGCAAGTTAAAATGTTACTGGTGTCAAACCACAATCTGCAATGCCTTTGCACCCTTTTAGCTCTCAAAAGAACCGTGAACAGTGGTTAAGTCACTGATTTGTGTAATACTAGTGTAATCAGGGTCAGCTCCAAGGGGGGGCATTGGGGGGCAATGCCCACCCAAATGGAATGCTGTGCCCCCTCAAAAAATATTGATATGATTATACGCTTCAAAAATAATAAATAAAATAATGAATTGTTATGTAATGCTGCATGCTGGGGGCGGAGTTATTGGTTGAACTGTGAGGTCGCATCATGCATCTGCAAGGAGCTCCGTGTCTTAACCTCTTATTTTGAATCGGAAATGAATTAGAGACTTTTTGGACTTGTCTTTAACCCTATTAATTTTACCTAACTATCGTGAGTTACTCATTTTCTTAAACAATAGACCATGATAAGAATATGATTGTATCATATAAATATGTCTATAAATAGCTACCGGCTTCTATCGACCCCTCAAAAGTCCACTGTAACCTTCCTGGCCTAAGATCACAGTGCACTTTTGAGGAGCCAATAGAAGCCGGTAGCAATTTATAAACATATTTATATGATACAATCATATTCTTATAGGTTCACAGTACATACTCTAGGTTGTAGCCTGATATCCGTTAGTTATTGCAAAACAGGTATAGCTAAATCTAATCTACAAAATTACCAGTGCATGAAAACCTAGTATCCTCACTGCTTTTGCAAACAAAGGGGTTAATTGCATTGGGGGTTTTGGGGTGCATGGCTGTTTATGGGGCATGATTGAGATTTGAGAATGAGTTTAAGGGTTTTGGATCATGGTGATTTAGGGGTGAATTGTTTTTAAGGAGCTATTGCACTGGGGGTCTAAAGTTTAATGGGTCTGTTTTAGTGCACTGCATAAGATTTAGACTTCATTCTTTTATCTAGTGATTTAGCACATATCCTCCAAATGTTAATAGTGGGGGATAAGCCAGCCAGAAGCTACACGTTCCTGCAGAATATGTAGGTCTGCTCTTATTTTGTCTCTCATACATGCTTTGTAAATGCATGCCCCCTCGTTAAACCCTGGGTGTAATTAATGTTAAAGGGCCATTCAGTACAGTAAAATTGCATGATCAAGAAGTGCATAATGAAAACACAATGCAATATCCCTCTGAATTTTAAATGAGCATATTTTTCTGAAAAATGTCAAATGTTACTTCAATTCAATTTGCTAGCCCCCTGTATCACATGACAGCCATTAGCCAATCAAAAACTCATTTTATTATACACTGTAAACTCATTGCACATTCTCAGTAGAAGCTGGTGCCTTCCAAAAGTGTGCATATAAAAAGCCTGTACAAAATTTGATAACTGAAGTAAACTGGATAGCCTGTTAAAACCGCATTCTCTATCTGAAACATGAAAGTTTAGGAAACTAAAAAAATGTCTTTCATGATTTGGACAGGACATGTAGTTTAGAAACAACTTTCCAATTTACTTCTATTAACAAATTTGCTTCATTATCTTGCTATCCTTTGCTGAAGGAGCAGCATTGCACTATTGGCAGCCAGCTGAACATATCGGTTTCAATTTATTAAGGTGCGGATGGACATGATACGCTGTATCGTATCATGTCCGCTGCACATCAATAAATGCCGTTGGCATTTATCATTGCACCAGCTATGCTGGTGCAATGCCACCGCCTGCAGGTTCATGGCCAATCGACTGCTAGCAGGGGGTGTCAATCAACCCGATCGTGGCGGACGTGTTAAAGGAGCAGCAGTCTTAGGACCGCTGCTTCTTAACTTCCGCTTCAGGTGGACCTGAAGCGAGTGGGTCGGAAGCAGCTTCCGTTGCTTCATAAATCGACCCCATCTAGTTAGCCAATCATAAGAGACAAATATGTGCAGGCACCAATCAGCAGCTAGCTCCAACTAGTGTATGATATGTGTGTATTCTTTTTCAACAAACTACACCAGGAGAACAAAGCACATTTGAAAATAGAAGTGAATTTAAGTGTCTTAAATTGCATAATCTAGCTGAATCATGCTAAATCAGTATTGACACAAAGGGAATTAATACACTGCTCTATGTGTTAATGGTACGTTTTAAACCAATATTCTACATATTACTGAGCCAAGGGATTAAAGTAATTGCAGAATATGTTTTTGCCATAAAGGTGTTTAACTACAGTCCTATGCATTATTGGTAAAAGGTGTTAAAGTTAAGTTCTGCTTGTATCTGACTATGGCCTTTAAAAACAGCAAGCAAACAAATAGTATGCACAGATATAGGTTTAAATACATATTAACATTTATTTACTTTTATGCATGTGTAGTAAATTAAAAAAGTTTTATGTCATGAACTGTAGAGATTTTAAGACCTCACTTCAGGGATGGAACTACGAGGGTTGCAGAGGTCGCAACTGCGACCGGGCCCCCGAGTGTAGGGGCCCAGCTTAAAAAAATATATAGTGTGTGAGAGTAGCAGGACCAGCACACACTTTTGAAAAATGTCCTGTATAGCTTATATCAAATATACTATGGTGCACACCTGGAGGACCTCCCTTTCCAGGGTCCTAGTATATGTAGCAAAGAAAAACACTCAGGTGGCACACAAAATATGGCAACAGTGCCTTTATTGAGCTGAGCTTAGCTCAATAAAGGCACTGTTGCTATATGTTGTGTGCCACCTGAGTGTTTTTCTTTATTAAAAAAATAAATAAAAATATATATATATATATTTTTTTTAAACGTTGACCTGCCGCTGCCTGCACTGATATCATGTGATGCTTCACTTGTGTCTCTGTCTCTGACTACAATGGTTAATGTTTCTGTTTTACCCATTGGTGTTTATGTGTGTGTGTGTGTGTGTTTGTGTGTATGTATGTGACTGTGTGTGTATTTATGCATGTACAGTATGTGTGTGTGTGTATGTTTGTGGAACCAGCAAATTACAGACCTTGTTACTACAGCATGGGGGGGCGGGGGGTAAACAGTGTCACTATACAGTACCACTATATACAGTACGAGGGGGCTGGACCATGTCACAGACTACTGTGGTGACTTTATAAATTAATGGGGTGGGTAGGGTCAGGCCAGCCATCTCACTGGCAGATTACAGACTGTGTCACTAACTCACTATATACAGTACTGGTGGGTTAAACAGTGTCACTATATACAGACCATCTCACAGACTGTGGGCACAGGGTACCTCCTTTTGCAAACATGTAATCTGATTCACATTTTTTTTCTGTGTTAAATGTTAAAAAAAAAGATATGTATCAAAGCCAACTTTGGGGGGGGGGGCTTCTTGCACCTGGGTCCTGTGGTTTCTAGTTATGCCTCTGCCTCACTTGGTAAATTAATTTGCTACATTGTAACTAAGAATCATTAACTTGTGTTCAGATCAAGAAAACTTTATTTTGATAAAGTCACAGCAATGACTTTTGGACCAAATAATACATTTGTTCAACAAAAATAGACTCGCTCTAATTTTAACTATTCTATTACCAGCCTGGTATCTTTTTCTAAGCATTGAGATTCACTGCAAAAAAATGTTTGTATTATATAAACAAAGATAGAGAATGAAGTAGGAATTATTAGCTACATGGCAGATTCATTTTAGTATTAGACCAGTATATATCAAGACAATATTTAAAATAAATGAAGGCACAGAATTCTTTGTATTTCAGTAGCCTTTTCTCATTTCAATTTTCAGGCCATTTAGATATTTACTCTTTTGTTTAATTTTACGTGAAAAGTGTTAATAAATGTTTAACACGTAATGATTTCCCCAGTGGATTTTATTTGTACTTAAATCTTCTATTGAGATCAACAAATTATGAAACTTTAAGGTCCTCTATTTTAAACCAATTGTTGTTCTATTAATTAGTGCAAATAAATAATGCCTTGCCCCATTATTTTTGTATGTATTGTTATTAGAATGCATATAACCATAATGAGTGAATATGTATTGGAAATAAGCTTATGGCTTTCTCCCTAATAAGCTGGCATAAAAAGATTCATCATCAGACCTACATAAATTAACTAATATCTCTGTTAATAGTGAACTGAATGGTAAAATTAATATTTTGTTTAAATGTAAATATCAGTTTGTCAGATATTATTATACAGGGCTTTTAAAAAACTGTTTAAAGTTATATTTTTCATTTTAACTTTTGGTACCTAACCATATTTTAGTTATACAAATGCAGAATTCCGTTTTTTTGTGAAAGAAATTTATTTTACTAATTTTACCAGATTTTGCTTACAGAACTATTTTTTTTAATGAAAGAAAATTATTTTTTTCTAATTTTACCAGTCTGCATTCACATCAAAGAGTCCCAAAAAGCAATTTATGACAAGCTGAAAAAGTCAATCATCTGCTGAATCTGTAGATTATAAATGGCCCTTATTGGCAGCCATTTTGGAGACTAATCTCCGGCAATTAAACCAGTAAATACCACAGGATATTAGCTAGGAAAACTCTTAAACGTTTAGGTTCATTGCTAGATCATATACCTGTGAATTTATTGTAATGTTGAGCCAATATTCTCAACTTGCCAGATATATACATATTAATATTTCCCCTAACTTTACCATAGTAAAATTATTTTAGTGTTGCCCTTGGTATTTCTACTATTTTTTAATCTATGCTTTGTAGATATCAGTTGGTGAAAGTGGACCTCCCAAGGAAACTAAATAGGTTTAGCTATTCATTCAAAAGAGATCCTGCCAAGGCCACACAGTTACAAGCCAGCAATTTTGAGAAAATTAAATAGATTGCCACAACAGAAAGTTTCAGTTTACAAGTCTTCTTTTTACTCATTCTTAATACAAGGTAAAGGGCAGTCTTTTAAATTAGCTTAAAATATAATTAATTGGTTATAAAGTTGCTTTAATATATATATATATATATATATATATATATATATATATATATATATATATATTATTTTTTTTTTAAATCCATGATTCTAAGAATAAAACCACCTTCAGGAAACTGCTTAAGCAGTATAAAAAAGCTACTTTATAAAACCAGAAGCTGAGGACAATCTAGGAATAAATTCAAGTTGGCATCAACCCAACTAACAACCCTTCTAGCACTTAATTCATATCTGCAATTTTTGCGCAGTCTAAGCTGGTGCCAGCGGATATTCATGGCAGTCTGATGGGAACATTTGGTACCAAAGCTACTAGTTGTACTGTAAGCTGGGTTGACAGTTGCAGATTAGTTCAAGGCCAAAGTAAGAGGTTGCTAAATGTTTCAGAGGAAATATCAAAAGGCCTTTTCAATTTCCTCTAGTTTCAGACAGCTATGCTCCACTGCTATTGCATTTTTATTAACAGAAAGAACTTAATTTTGTTCCATATTAACAATATATGTATCACAAAAAAATAAATGTTTTGTCTCAACTAGTACTGGTAAAAACAATTCTAGAATTTCACTTTTAATGAATATTTTATTTATTCTTTATAGTTAATAAATACAATCTCTCTCTATATAGACATCAGTCTTAAAAATAGGAATAATGTATATATCAGAATTAGAAACAATGAAAACAAATTAAAAATGCAACAAAAGGGAAAATCTAGAACACACAGTAGAACAAAAATGATCGTTATAGATAAAATATCATGAAAACTATATAACATATGTATTACAACCTTTTTATTACATGAAAAATGGACAAAATAAATAATAAAAGCATATTGCAATATTGCAAAGTTTTTTGCTCTACACAATTAAACAATTTATCTCATGGTGTTTACTGTCTTTTTAGGAATTCTTTGCACTTGGTCATACGTCTTATAGCAGAGCACCTTACATAGGGTCAGATTACAAGTGGAGCAATATTTAAAGCCACTAGAAGTAAGCTTTTTGCGTGCCGGGTTACGTTTGTATTACAAGTTGAAAGTAAACTGTAAGTTCAGCTTTTTACACGCGTCGGGTTAGTGAGCGTAAAAAGCTGAACTTACAGTACTGCACATACAATAACCTATTCTCCCACAGAAGTCAATTGAGCAAAAAAAGTTGAAAAAACCCTACTCCCCCGCAAACCCAACAGGAAAATATGAATATTTCACATTACAATGTTCTTCACATACAAGAATATGTTCTATTATTATAGAATTTTGGTACAATATATATTTTATACCTATATTTACACATGATTATATATAGGTTTAGATAGGAATATCTATTTAGAAATACACCGAACATATTCTTCTATGTGCAGAACATTGGAATGTCAAATATTTACAGTAAATACACAGTTTAACACTTTATTAAATATGAATATTGGATAAATATGATTTACATGTCCAAGATCTACATGCATGATACAATTCCAATCTATACCCAAAGTTGATTCTAGGCTATCATGCTGCATATTTGTATTTCAGTTTAATTAAATCAGGGCAAATAATTACACTAATTTAAAAAACTTTAAAATATAGGAATGTATTATTTTTTTTGTCCGCAAAGTGCAGTTAAAACATTTTCAAATGTTTTATAGTGAGCTACTAATCAAAAAGTTTGAGAACCACTTTTTTAAAGACTTTGGGCTAGATTACAAGTGGAGCTCACGGTAGCAATTAGTGCTTATAAAATTATCCAGAGATCAGATCTCTCTTTAATTTTATGAATGTGCCCCAAATGCCTCCAAAACACTACAGTGTAGTGTATTTTATTAAAAATAACATTAAAAATAGTAGCATTTTATTTTTTTTAATAAAATAATTGCACTAGGCAGTATTTTAGGGGTAAAGTTAGCAGGAGTGTGGTGTTAGAAAAAAAAATGCCACTGAAAAGTGCCTTTACATTGCAGTCTATGGGAACTATATGTTCCCAGCAAATATATATGTAAATGCTTAAATACATATATGTTTATGTGTTACTATGTGTGTATATATATATATATATATATATATATATATATATATATAATAACACATACACATACATGTATATAAGTATATACATATATATTTACAATAAGCTGCCATCACTGCTCAACGTACCCACCTTTACTGCGCTTTGGTTCTGTGCAGTGTATGACGGCATCAGAATGAGGCTCCTATTGAAGCCGATGGAATGCTTCCCAGCAATGCGAACGCAAGCTCCTGTTCACATTGCTGTCAACTTGTAATACCAGCGCACATTAGCGTGCGCTGGTATTACTCAGTGGATCGCTAATATCGCTTTCAAGAAAGCAATATTTAGAGCTCAACTTGTCATCTGGCCCTTTAATTGCATCTAGATCAATATTTAGCCTTAAAGAGTAATAAGGACTAATAAAGACAACACCTATGACTTTATAGATAGGCATTGACATGATCAAAACACACTTGAAGCAACTTCCACGAAATAGATACAAACACAGTGCCCCAGAAGTCTAAAACCAATTTTTTTTTTAAACACTACAACTGCAATACATTATAATATAACCTCTTATAGATGTATCAATGAAGCATTTAAAGGAACATTTTATTGTAAAAATAAGATTTCTATTCTATTGAAGTATTTGTTTTTGAAAACATCTACATATCCTGCTGAAGAACAACACTGAAAAGGAACAAAAAAATGGCCCCATGGGGTTAAAAAGACAGAAAATCTGCCCCATTGACATTACAGTAAGCAGATTACATACTTCACAGATACTCTAGAAAATAAAAGTAATGTTAATGCATTTTTTTTTCTAAATTCAAACACCCATTAAACTCACTTTTACAATATACTGTGTCTGCAGAGAAAATTGGCTAGTCTAATGCATGAGCACTTTTATTATTATTTTTTTGTTTTGTTTGCTTGTTTTGGGAGAGAGTCCTTTAAATATATAATCTTTTGCAGACGGTTACATTACTGAATTTATTATACTCTAGTGCAGCTGGTGGGTAGATTAATATTGTACTCCTTAGTTAACTGCAGCCATGTTTCAATATGTATGTGGGTGTATGTGTGTGTTTGTGTGTTCTGTGGAATAAATCTCATAACTGTTGTTTCTGTCATTGGTTTTGGAAAAACAATATTAAGGGTAAGTTCCCTGTTGCTCTATAAACACCTGTCCTTTCCAAGGGCTTTCAGCTTTGAATTCCTACAAAGTCTTATAAAAATCAACTGTCTTTTTTTTTTACTTAGTTCACGAGAGAGAGCTTAAGGGTGCATGTATTTAGCTAGAATTGAGGATACTGTAAGTGAATATATTTTGAATAGTTGCAACAGGAAACACCATTTACAGAAAAGGTTATCAAGATAGCAGGCGGATAGATTCACAAGTACAGAACCTGTCCACCTAATCTATTGTTGTACAAGAGCTCTCTTGTGCAATGTCACCGCTTGCTCTTGTGTAAGAGGTGGTCATGTCAATCACCCTAAACAAGCAAGTGTCCAGGGTGATTTATCTTACCACCTACGAGCAGGGCCGTCTTTAACACAGGGCAAAAGGGGCAGCTGCTCAGGGCCCAGTTTCTGTTGAGGGACCAAGAGTCCTAAAAAAAAAAAATTTTTTTTTTTGTTCATACCATGTGACATAGGGAACACACACATTCAGTTTTAATACTGTCACAGTCAAAAGTACTCTGTTTATATTTATTTTTTTTAAAAACTGTGCCAGACCGTGCCGGTGTCATGTGACATGCAAAGCTATTGCCATGTGCTGTTTTAGATGTGCACTGTGCAGCACTGAATGCAAAGCCCTAACTCGGCATCCAGCCATTCCCACTGCATCAGAAAAGGTCCTACTGGGGTTACCACTGTTACCAGGTCACTGCTCTGGTGGTGGGGATTTTTTCTGGGTAGGGCTGACTTTAGGCGCATGCAGCAGAAAGCTGGAGCGGCAAGGACATGAGGATTTGAGCATCTGTGCAGCTGTATACACTGCTCTCTTCAGTCTTGAGGCTGCGTGACTCATCTCACACTGTATCCATGCAGCCTTGGACAGACAGCATCCAGTCTGCTGGTCCCCTTAGCCCTGCTCTTTCTGCTGTGGCCCTAAGATCAACTAACTGAAGTTTGTTAGGGGAACAGTGCTTTGTAGAAAGGTGTCAGTGGGAAGAATAAGTGAGTGCACACACACCCCTGCCCATGCAGCATTGTCTAGTGCAGGGTGAGAGGGAACTTGTTCCTAGCAAAGAAGTGACATGTACTGCTGTGGCTGATGTATAGTGTCATGCTGATAGTTCACACATTAATGTAAGGTTTATTTTTATAGTTTTGCTTTCTCTCTGTCTCAGATTTTACAGCTTCCCATAGTAGTTCTGCTGTTCCAGTCACTAAACATATATTTGTCTGCACCTCTATGCTTCCTCCTCAGTCTTTACCTTGCTTTGATCCTGTTGGCTGCCCTAAATCTCTTTAACCAGCTAAACTCACAACAGATTCACATTCAAAAGAATATTAAATTAATCCACAGTGGAGGAATTTATATATGTATTTACTTATTAGTACTGCTTAGGTCCATTTTAACATATTGCAATTTATGTCATTTTTTTTAAAAATGATTAGCCCAGTAGTGGATGAGCCACTGCTGGGCTAATAATAAAAAAAAAAAATGATTTAGTTGTTTTTTGGGATGTTGGGGTGGAGAGCGAAATTGCATGGGGGGGCCCAAGAAATTTTTTGCCCAGGGTCCAGTCAATATTAAAGACGGCCCTGCCTCTGAGGTGGATAAGAGGCTAAAGAAGCAGTTTCTGCTTCTTAAATTTGTGGTAGCAGACTCACTCATGTGCCCACCCACACAGTAAATTCTCAAAAGCTGCAAATGCAGCTTAATATATTTCCACTCTTGTATAATAGGAAAAATGCTGAATAATGTTGTTCAGAATAATTTACCCCTTTTTGGCCACTTGAAACAGGAGGATGCACAACAAAATATGAGATCTGCAAATTTAGGAACCACCTGCAGAAAAACTTTATTTCTATTAGCCAATTAAACAAACTGACAAATGTCTATAGTAACATTATATACAGAATAGAGAGTACCAAGTACCAAGCCAAAAATTCAGATTTTTTTAAAAGTTATTTAGTAATATGATGTACCAATATAGGGCTAGATTATGAGTGAAGAGCTAACTTGCTCCCGCTTGAGCGTTAATTGGGCTAGAATTAAGATGTTTGCGCTTGTCAGGTTGCGCTCGTATTATGAGTTGAAAGTAAAATGTTTTCACTCTAGCGGTAACCCGACCAGCACAAATATTCCCCCATAGAAGTCAATGGACATATATCTAATGTTTTTCTGATACAATACATAGCTATAGCTATATATATATATATATATATATATATATATATATATATATACATGATTATATATAGGATTATCTATTTAGAAATACATAGAACATTCTTCTATGTCCAGAACATTGGCATGTCAAATATTTACAGTAAACACACACTATAACACTTTATTAAATATGAATATTGCATTAATATGCTTTTTTTTTTACTACTATATGTCTTTATATGTATACATATGTATTTATATATGAATATATGACTGTAAATACATACATACACATGCATAAATACATATGTACACACACACATATATATATACCCACACACACACGGTCTTGGAGTGCAGTTCCCTTTCATGTTTTGTATTTTCTATGGGTGATTACAGCCACCTGTGCACCCCTTCTTTGTTCTCAGTTTGTTTAGCTTTGTGAGCTTGCATGATGGTGTGCCTGTGTTAGGGACTCAGGCTAAGGAAAGGACCTTGACGTGGTGCCTGAGCTTTCCCATTTGGCCAGATGCGGTGACTAACCTTTCCAGTTGTGATTTTATCTTAGCTGTGAGCTAGCTGGTGAGTGCTGGGTGTTTCTATGTGTTGTATTACTTTTTATTTGTAATCTCCCTTGGTTCTTGCACCCATTCCAGACTGGGGTTAACTGCCTGTGGCTCTGGTGACATCACAGCTTTTTTGGAGTGCTATTTAGCACCCAGGGCTGGATGTTACTGAGTCACAGGATGTGTACCTGATCCGGTCTTGGAGTGCAGTTCCCTTCCATGTTTTTTATATATATATATATATATATATATATATATATATATATATATATATATATATATATATGTGTAGTGGAAAGAGATATCAATAATTGAAGTTAGGCGCTCTGCTATATAGTTTCTTCCTGAAATATAAATATATTCTTTTTCAAAACAAACAGTTTTTAGACAGTATTTAAATGACAATTTTTATGCTGTTGATGAAGATTTTCTTCTATTCATCTATTCTTTGTGTAATGTCATGAAGTAAGTTATTCCTGCTTACCAGATTGTACCTCAATCTTATGAGGTAAGGTATCCACTTAATATGGGTAAAGGTGACTCTATGAGGCCGAATTATCATATGTCTGTCGGACCTGATCAGGTCTGACAGACATCGCTGAATGCGGAGAGCAATACGCTCTCCGTATTCAGCATTGCACCAGCAGCTCACAAGAGCTGCTGGTGCAATGCCGCCCCCTGCAGACTGGCGGCCAATGGGCCGCCAGCAGGGAGGTGTCAATCAACCCGATCGTAGTCGATCGGGTCGTATTGTGGCGATTCCTGTTCGCCTCATCAGAGCAGGCGGACAGGGTTATGGAGCAGCGGTCTTTAGAGTGTGATATACCCCTTATCGATCAGGCACAAACGTTTGCGCTCCTCTTGTAATCTAGCCCATAGGTGGGTATGTTCCTCAATCTCACATGAAAGCATGATAATTAATAATTAAACTGGTGGGCAGGTTGTCTCCTACTATCTTGGCAATAATGGTCCTTTAGAACAGGACCTATTGCACATTTTGGAAGCCTAGATCACATGACTCTGTAGGACTGAGTTTGACTACCATCTATACCACTGAGAGGAAAATGGTATTTGGCATTCATGCTTTAAACATCATGTGTGTCCAGGGAAACTAAATCCAGCTCTGCAGATTATTTGAGCTTTAAGGGTAGCCAAAGACAACACATTACCTGTACTGCTCCAATGTTCCACTTATATAAAGCCATTAGCTGCATATTTTGTTGGTCTTTAAATCTGTGGGGGCTTTAGCTAAATGAAGAGTAAGTGCACACGGTTGAACAGCTATGCCACACAACCTGGTTTATTAAAGCTATAATAAAGTTACTGCACTCACCCATGTAATTCTTGGGTCGTCATTTAAATCATAAGTCACAATATGCAATTGACTTTTCATTTATTTTGGCCTAGACCTTATTCTTTAACTGGCAGAAAGGCAAATACAAAATACATGGTTTACTATATTCCTCAATAAACAAAAGTATGTTTTAAAGAGAAACATTCTCTGCTTTGTTATCAGAGATTTGTCAGTACAGTTAACATGCAGATTCATATTTGTTTTCTTATATCTGAAAAAAAAGCTTAAGGTTCCACACCTAGTACATGTAGAGGCTTGATGTAGAAAAAATATTTAGAACTTAATTTATTTAGAAGTGGAAGCCACTTGGTAAACAATTTTCTGATACCAGATGATCAGCTAATCATTTATACATATAATTATATCATTTGTTCAGAATATAATTTACTCTGCTGCCAAAGTTAGAAATCAGTTAAATCATACATTAAATATCATTTTACTCAAGACTCTCATTTGTAAACTAGGATTAGAAAGTCTATGGTGATTGGTAAAACCCTTGGCATGTGTTCTACCAACTATATTTATGCGTAACTTGGGGGAGGAACCTGTCAGTACAAGCCCTAGAAATACACCTCCTACTCTGAAGAGTCCAAATTATCACAAGATTAGCAACGACTAGGGATGGGTGAATGTTTCGCAACATTCGAAAAATGAAACAAATTTTAACACATTCGTTCATTCGAATAGAATTTCGAATGTTTACATAACATTCTAACATTCGATTTTCAAATGTTTGGTTTCAAATTTTACGATTACATTTGAAAATATTTGTTTAGAAAAATTTGAATTTATGTATTTGTAATAGTATTTCTAATGATTTCTTTAAATGTAATATTCGAATTATGCAATATTCGAATTCGAAAAATTTGAATTTATATGTTTGTAATAGTATTTCTAATGCTTTCTTTAAATGTAATATTCGAATTATGCAATATTCTAAATAGAAACATTCAAATTGATATATTTGTATCTATTATGTATCAATTTACTAGATTCCCTTCCACATGAACTATTCAACTTCTGAATAGTATTTGTTAAATAGAATGTTAAATTCGAAATTTCGAATGTGAACTTTCGATCTAATTATAAACATTCAAATTCGAAAGTGACATTCGAAAACTGTAAAGAGCATTTGATTATAGATTTTTTAAGAATATTCGTTCGTATCAACATTCAGATTTGTAATTCGAATTTCGGTAATAACATTCGTTCTAACATTAGAATTCGGAAATTTACACATTCGCCCATCCCTAGTAATGACATGTTTATAATGTAACAAATCTCACACCCCAAAGCAAACAATTAGAACTAGAAAAAAATACTATAACACCTTACACAGGAGCATTTAATTTGATTTCACAAGGATTAGGGGTTTATTTGGGGGACAGACAGACGTGGAGTCTTTATAGGGGCATTAACCTCACTGTTTAATCTCACTGTAAAATGTTTAACTGATTAACTCATTATTTATTTTGCCTACTTCTAATGTAAAATATCTGTGAAAAGTGTACTTGTTCCTCCCACAGTTCCTCCATTATATTTGAGTATGGGATATTTAGCTTAGCCTGCAAAATCTACCCAGTGATCGATTCATTTAAAATCACACATTCATTTATCTAGGTGCCTCATTGTTCACAGCAAAGAAGACTAGGGATATGGATTTTGTTAGGCTTTTTAAGATATATACAAGTGAACTGCTTGGATTTGCAAAACCTTGTAAATTGGGCTTAGAAAATAATAGTGTTAATTGATTCTAAAACATTCATTTTGCAAAGCAGTGTTTAATTGCTTATTTATGCTATGAGTTTAATGTATTTTTTAAGGTTTGAATTCCCTTTAAAAGAAAGCTTAAAGGGACATGAAAACCAACATTTTTCTATCATAATTCAGAGCATATGATTTAAAAAACGTTTTCCAATTTACTTCTATTGTTAAATTTGTTTAGTTCTTATGGTATTCACAGATAACTAGGTAAGTAGCGTGCATGTCTAGAACACTACCTGGCAGGAAATAGTGCTGCCAAATAGTGCTCAAGAAAATGGATAACATTCTTGCAAATCTGCTGCCATATAATACTGCAGACATCTCCATGCTTATCTCCATGCTTTTCAACAAAGGATAAGAGAACAAAGAACATTTGATAATAGAAGTAAATTGGAATGTTGTTTAAAATGGCTGTATTTCATGTCCCTTTAAACAAGGGTTGTTTCACCTTTTTTGCATATTATTGAGACGTCATTCATGAATGTACTTTTGTACATAAATTTCACACTCAAACTTGGAAACAGCTGGAATTGTTATTAGGCTTGTTTGTACGTGCAAACTCATTACCACCAAATAAAATTCTATATTTCCAATATATTTCCCCAAGCAAAGCTTTTATTCAGCTGTAAAATTTTCCCACCAGAAATTGCTTGGTCCCTTTTAACAAAAAAAACTGGATTTACAATTTTCTCAGTCGATTCACTAACTTTTTTTTTTTTTAAACAACTTCAATGAAGCAAAATTGTCTTTGTACTAATTATGTTCAGTTGTTAAACAGCTACAAAAGCAGAGTCTGTGTAATGCATTCATTGGGGGGATTATTTCAGCTCCATTTCAGTCCTCCTCACGCACAGACAAAGATACTCAGAACAATTCAAGCTTAAGAATTACAGCATGAAGTCTTCCTTAAACACCTCCACCAGCTTCAATTCTAACAAGTGATCCAGATACTGACATTGACAGTTATAGTTTTCTAAAGCATCACACACGCCTACACTTGACCTGAAGTGCTCTAACAAGAGGGAAAGCCAATATCATCCCATCAGGATGTATGGCAAAAATGTACATAGAAAACACACGCCCACCTCTGCTGCTATGTAACGCTTGCCTGCAATCCAAAATGTTCACTGTGAGAAAGAAAAATGAACATGAATTGAGAACCACTAATCACAGCTAAATAGCACACCACAAATCTTTTCAGTATGATTTGTTTTGTTTCGTGTCACTGTTCTTTAAAGTAATTGTAAAGATATCCATAGCCAAGATACAATTTGACTCGTTCTTGTGCAAGCTGAAAATGACTGATTGATCACTTTACACAACTTTTGATAGGAAGGGTCCTAGCTGTTCCTTTATGAGCAACATACAACAGGAAAATATGAATAGAATTAAAGGGACCTGTTATCCATATGCTAAATCACTTGAAAATGATACAGCATATCTGTAAAAAAAATAGTTGTAAAAAAATGAAGATATTTTACATCACAATTTCCTTAGTAGCCACATCCTATTGTAAAGGAACTTTAATTATTATCAAAACAAGATTCTTGTTCCAGGACTTACAAGGGAGTGTGCATCTGACATGTGTAGGCACAGTTTATTTTATTTCCCTCCTCAGTTTAAAGAAGTTTACTAGATCACAGTAAATCAAAGTGTGAACTAAGCTCTGATGATGCTGATTGGCTGTAGTTTTTTCCCCCCATTTAGATGTCATTAAAATGAAAAGCTGAAGGATAACTACTCACTGAGCACTTACTCTAGGGAGCTGAAGACGTTTTGAGATGTTCAAGTGATATTTTCTAGTTAACATTTTACAAATATGCTGAATCACTTTAAATTGATTTAGCATATGTGTAACGTGTACTTTCACCAAATATTTTTTTAGGTAAATGTGTTGTGCACATGAAATATAGGGTTTGTCATTTGTTCAGTTACAATCTTAGGGCACGATCCGATATACGGCGCAGGTTTCGGCGCAAGCGTGGAAGTTTCAGCTTGCACAGCAAGATATCTCATATACGGCACCGGCAGTTGCTAAAGTGCCGTAAGTCTGACAAACTAGCGATGTCCAGAAATCTGCGAAAGTACAAATTTCTGGAGTCGCCAGTGACTTACGGCACTTTAGAAACTGCCGCCACATAAAAACACGTACCAAAGTATACAATCTGCCGTTACTGTCTAACACGCCTCTCAAAAATAACCCGACATGTATACCCCTCTATCCGCAATCCCCCCTCTCAGTCCTAACAATAAATATATTAACGCCTAAACCGCCGCTCCCGGACCCCGCCGCCAGCTGCATTAACTATATTAGCCCCTAATGTGATCCCCCTACACCGCCGCCACCTATTTTAACTATATTAACCCCCTAATCTAATCCCCATACCCCGCCGCCACCTATTTTAACTACATTACCCCTAATCTAATCCCCCTACCCGGCCGCCACCTATTTTAACTACATTACCCCCTAATCTAATCCCCTACCCCACCGCCACCTATATTAAATGATTAACCCCTAATCTAATCCCCCTACACCACCGCCGCCTATAATAAATGTATTACCCCCCTAAAATACTAAAATGTCCCTACCCTAAACTAATTACAAATAGCCCTGAAAAGGGCCTTTTGCGGGGCATTGCCCCAAAGTAATCAGCTCTATTACCAGCCCTTTAAAAGGGCCTTTTGCGGGGCATTGCCCCAAAGTAATCAGCTCTTTTACCTGTAATCTGACCCCCCCTACACCGCCGCCACCTATATTAAATATATTAACCCCTAATCTAATCCGCCTACACCGCCGCCACCTATATTAAATATATTAACCCCTAATCTGACCCCCTACACCGCCGCCACCTATATTAACTATATTAACCCTAATTATATTAGGGTTAATATAGTTAATATAGTTATTATATTATATATATTATTAATATAGTTAATAATTAATATAGTTATTATATTATATATATTAACTATATTAACCCTATCTAACCCTAACACCCCTAACTTAATTATTATTGCAATAAATCTAAATAATATTAATATTATTAACTAAAATATTCCTATTTAAAACTAAATACTTACCTATAAAATAAACCCTAAGATAGCTACAATATAATTAATAATTACATTGTAGCTATTTAGGGTTTATATTTATTTTACAGATAACTTGGTATTTATTTTAACTAGGTACAATAGCTATTAAATAGTTAATAACTATTTAATAGCTACCTAGTTAAAATAATGACCAATTTACCTGTAAAATAAATCCTAACCTAAGTTACAAATACACCTCACTAGGTTAGGATTTATTTTACAGGTAAATTGGTAATTATTTTAACTAGGTAGCTATTAATTCGTTATTAACTATTTAATAGCTATTGTACCTAGTTAAAATAAATACCAAGTTACCTGTAAAATAAATATAAACCCTAAAATAGCTACAATGTAATTATTAATTATATTGTAGCTACCTTAGGGTTTATTTTATAGGTAAGTATTTAGTATTAAATAGGAATATTTTAGTCAATAATATTAATATTATTTAGATTTATTGCAATAATAATTAAGTTAGGGGTGTTAGGGTTAGATAGGGTTAATATAGTTAATTAAGATCAAATGATAACTGCACTCCAAAAAGTTAAAATGTTCCTTTATTCAAATTCGATTAAAATCCACGGCACACATGTTAAAATCATAGAAAATTCAGTGGGAAATCCGTCAGTCTGACGCGTTTCGGCTATCTAGCCTTATTCATAGACTTAATCTGACTAGCACCTGTGGAGCTTTAAATACGCTCCCTCACATTCTCATTGGTTGCCTCATTTCCCACTGAAAACTGAGATATGGTGACTTAAAGGGACAACAATCCAACACCAAATATAATTAATAGAAATGTTACAGAAAGGAAACACACATTCTTGTAATACAATTAACCCCTAGATGGCTAAGTACATGCTCTCTACTTGTAATAATATATGCGCTTCATTAAACAGGCCCTCATAATCGTCTTAATCTTATTTAGTAACACATACCTAATTAGACATTGTTAAGGTTTGTATATATAATGTGTATGTATAGTTCTTCATATTAATTCTAATTTTAGGAGAGAAATTAGCCATACCCTAATATTTAGCTTACATTTGTATTTAGTATGGAAAGATTGATTCATAAAAGATATCCTTGTTAGTGCAAGCTATCGTCTATTGTCCATCTTACTGTCTATTTACTCCCAGAAGTTAATAATATCTCCATCAATATTTAGGCCATTCGGTTTACGTGTCCTAAGCGTGAAGATCCAATAGGCCTCCTTTCTAAAGAGGGCATGTACCCTATTTCCACCCCTGGGCTTTTTTGGTACCAAATCAATAATCATCCAGGTGAACGTACTTATATCACCCCTATGTTATAATATGAAATGTTTTGATACTCCTGTTGTAGCCCTGTTTTTATCTATGTCATATAGATGTTCCTTAATCTTAACTCTTGTCTCTCTGGACGTGCATCCTATATACAGCTTCTCACATGCTGTGCATGTCACCATATATATGGCATAGTCTGCTCTACAATTTGTGCAGAAGCTACAATTGAAGACCTTATGAGTATTAGAAGATTGAAAAACCTTGCTTGTCTGTGTAAGGTCACATGCCACACAGCTACGTGTGCCACACTTATAGTGCCCTTTACATGTGAGCCAACTACTACCCTTCTTTGGTTTTCTCAAAACACTCGGGGACACTATATTACCAATGGTAACATTCCTTTTGGACACAAACTGGCATCCATCCTCAACTACATTTTTCAATGCATTATCAGCTTTTAGAATTGGTAAATTCTTTCTGATAATATTACAAATGCTATTGTATTGGTTTGTGTAAGTGGTCACGAATGTTACCCCTCCAGTTTGACTCTTATAGTTTTTACTCTTCTCCTTTCTCTTACATCTTGTTTTTGACTCTTTGGGTTTGAGTAATTCCTCCCTAGATAGACCTCTAACATCATTATAGGCTCTCATGATGCTGTCTTCTGGATAGCCTCTCACTCTTAGTTTGTTAATTAAGTTTCTACTCTCCTTGAGGAAGGTATCAGAGCAATTGCGCCTAATTCTTATCATTTCCCCTTTGGACACCCCATAATGCATATGTTTGGGGTGACAGCTTTTTGCATGCAAAAGGGAATTTGCAGATATAGGTTTGGTATATAGTGAGGTAGATATACATCCAGTACCTGGATCTCCCTCAAGGGTAACATCTAGATAGTCTATCACATTCTCTTCAAGCTTGGAAGTGAATTCCAGACCCACTTGGTTGTCGTTAAGGTAGGTAACAAACTGTTCACTCTCTGCTATAGGCCCTCCCCACACAAACAGGAGATTGTCGATATAGCGTTTGTACCCTACCAACGACTCCCTGTGTGGGTTTCCATCTGCATAGACGTGGGACAGCTCCCACCAACCCATAAATAGGTTGGCGTAGGCTGGGGCAAATTTAGCCCCATAGCTGTCCCACGTCCCTGCAGATAGAATTTGCCTTCAAATTCAAAGTAGTTGTGGGTCAGCAGAAAGTGAACAGTTCTTACAATGTACTCCTTCAAAGTATCCTCATAGTCACTAAGGAGATCCATCATTTCCCTAATGGCTATTAGACCAAATTCATGTGGAATGGAGGAGTAAAGGCTCACCACATCAATGGTGAGCCAACTATACCCCTCCCTCCAGGTAATCTCTTTCAGTGAATTAAGTAGATGTTTAGTATCCCTCATAAATGAGGGTAATTTACAGACAAGTGGTTGTAATAGGGACTCTATCCAATTAGACAGGTTCTCAAAAAGAGAACCAATTCCTGAAACAATTGGTCTGCCCTTGACATTGGTGATGGACTTGTGAACCTTCGGTAAGTGATGGAAAATAGGTACCACTGGCTCATGTATATACAGATATTCGAAGGTCGACAAGTCCATCACCCCTTGCTCCAGGCCATCATCAAGCAAATCCTTTAACAGTTTTTGAAAGTGTTTGGTGGGGTTAGTGTGTAGTGTCTTATAGACATTTACATCATCTAATTGTCTGTGTGCTTCCTCTATATATGTACTCTTGTCCATTACTACAATTGTACCCCCCTTATCTGAGTTCTTAATGACTATGTTGTCTCTTTCTCTCAATTTTCTAAGGCCCTCTTTCTCTTTGCTGGTTAAGTTGGACCTATAGTTTTTAGTTTCATTTTTTAATTTAATCAGATCTTCCTCTACTCTCTTGTGGAAGAGTTCCAAAATCAAACCCCTTGACTGGGTGGGATAAAAGTTAGACTTGCACCTGAAGCCATTGTGTATTCTTTTCTTAATGGGGGGAGGGCAACTTTCTCTTTCTAGGTGGTAAAGGGAAAGGAAATCGGCAGCATCTTTTACTTGAAAATAATCATTCGTTATAATAGCTTCCTCTGCAGCACTCAAATGTGTTTCTATTTCCACACTTTCACCACCTGTGTAATGCTTTTTCAATGTAAGTGTCCTTATAAACCTGTTAACATCAACTAAGGTATCAAACACATTGAAGTCTGCAGATGGAACAAAATTCAAGCCCAATTTCAAAGATAGCAACTCTTCCTCACTAAGTACTGTACTTGATATGTTGATTATCTTCATATCTTGTGCTTGTTTTGTTTTCCCCTCCTCAGAGTATATTGCTCTCTCTGGGACTGTAGTTCCTTGTATTTTCCTCTTCCTCTTCCTCCTCTTCCTCTCCCCCCCCCTGGCCTCTGGCCCCATCCTCCTGAAAACCTGTACCTCAGTGTTATCAGTAGTTACAATGTGTGCAAGGCTGTACATCTAAAACCCTAGTATACCTTGTTACTATGTTGCCTTTGTTCCCTGATTTTAATATGCCTGTAGAGACTGTTGTGTTAGAGGCTGTTGATGGTTCTGTATTCCCTATTGGTAATGTATTCGTAAGACTCTCATTAAATTGTGTATAGCCCTCCTCATCCGAGGATGCACCACTAGACATATAGTCCACAAAGTCCCTGATTTCATTGTCTTCATTGGACTCTTCAGTATCTGAAAATGTCACTTGCTTTTTCCCCCCTTGTCCAGAAACCTGGCTCTTGGCTATGGGTGCATTCCCTCTACTCATTTTCTTCTGTTTCCTTTGTCTCCTAAAGGTCTGTGTATTCCATTGGTACACCTTGTTGTTGCTGTAGTCATCTGTGTCACGTAGAAACTTGTTATACTTTAATTATCAATGTCCTGTTTCATACTATCAATGGTGGATTTTAATAGAATGTCCAGTTCTCTATAGCGATCATGTACAGTAAAAGAATTCAGTTCTCTCTGTAAATCTTTAATATATTCCCTTGCCTCTTCAAGTTTTTGTTTTTTATATTTAATTATGACTCCCATGAGTCTGATGGAACACTCCGTTAATATACTGTTCCATTCTGAAATAAACCATTCCTCAGAGACTTGAAAGGAAGGCCTCTTACGTAATCTGAGATCCCTGGGTATCATATTTAGATCCACATACTTTTCTAGGGATCTCTTGTCCCACCAGATCTGATACTCCCTCATGAGAGCCTGTTCCATATTCATAAAGATTTCTGACATATCTTTTGTCTGGTTATCAGGGTTAAAAGTATTCTCTAAAGTCGGTCTGTTTTTCTCAAAGTCATCCATACTTATCAGTGAGTAAAAATTACTGCTACATGTGGCCGTGTCACTCTCCATTTTTCTGTCCCAGTAAGTGCTTTATAGACAGGAAATGCTTAAATGCTTCAAAGTGTTCGTTAAATAGCACACAAATATTTTAATGCTATTTTGAGGTTCTATTGTGTGTGGGTTTCCTCTGTGTCGCTGTATAAGCAGCTTACATTATATTTATATTCATGTATATATAGAACAGTTGCCGAGTCACAGTAATAGAGTGTACAAATTGTACATTAACATGCAAACAAAGTTTCTTACCGTGTCTCTAGGTAACCGTCACCCGCTAACACTGGGCACTCGATGTTGATACAGGTATTGTTACCTTCCTCTTCAGCGACTCCCGGTAAGTAGTTCTATCTCCTTCGAGTCGTATGTGCTGTATCTCTGCAGCTCCGGACCTGGGTATCTCTCTTGCCACTATCCTCGAGATAGACAAGATCCCCGTTGGCGTCCTACGTAGCTTTCCGTATCACGTGATAGCTATTTGACCCAATTGGAAGGCAGATGCTCCGTGCGCACTTCGAAAGAAATTCCCGATCAGTGTCAATGATCTTGGCGGTCTGAAAAACCCAGTCCCGGAATCCTCAAACGGGCTACGAGCTTAATCCATTCCAGCAGTTATACCTCAGCATACTCCGGTGCTTAAAAGGTATGAAGATCAAATGATAAACTGCACTCCAAAAAGTTAAAATGTTCCTTATTCAAATTCGATTAAAATACCACGGCACACATGTTAAAATCATAGAAAATTCAGTGGGAAATCCGTCAGTCTGACGCGTTTCGGCTAGTCTAGCCTTATTCATAGACTTAATCTGACTAGCACCTGTGGAGCTTTAAATACGCTCCCTCACATTCTCATTGGTTGCCTCATTTCCCACTGAAAACTGAGATATGGTGACTTAAAGGGACAACAATCCAACACCAAATATAATTAATAGAAATGTTACAGAAAGGAAACACACATTCTTGTAATACAATTAACCCCTAGATGGCTAAGTACATGCTCTCTACTTGTAATAATATATGCGCTTCATTAAACAGGCCCTCATAATCGTCTTAATCTTATTTAGTAACACATACCTAATTAGACATTGTTAAGGTTTGTATATATAATGTGTATGTATAGTTCTTCATATTAATTCTAATTTTAGGAGAGAAATTAGCCATACCCTAATATTTAGCTTACATTTGTATTTAGTATGGAAAGATTGATTCATAACAGATATCCTTGTTAGTGCAAGCTATCGTCTATTGTCCATCTTACTGTCTATTTACTCCCAGAAGTTAATAATATCTCCATCAATATTTAGGCCATTCGGTTTACGTGTCCTAAGTGTGAAGATCCAATAGGCCTCCTTTCTAAAGAGGGCATGTACCCTATTTCCAACCCTGGGCTTTTTTGGTACCAAATCAATAATCATCCAGGTGAACGTACTTATATCACCCCCATGTTCAAATATGAAATGTTTTGATACTCCTGTTGTAGCCCTGTTTTAATCTATGTCATATAGATGTTCCTTAACCCCTTAATGACCACAGCACTTTTCCATTTTCTGTCCATTTGGGACCAAAGGCTATTTTTACATTTTTGCAGTGTTTGTGTTTAGCTGTAATTTTCCTCTTACTCTTTTACTGTACCCACACATATTATATACCGTTTTTCTCGCCATTAAATGGACTTTCTAAAGATACCATTATTTTCATCATATCTTATCATTTACTATAAAAAAAAATATAAATTATGAGGAAAAAATGGAAAAAAAACACACTTTTTCTAACTTTGTCCCCCAAAATCTGTTACACATCTACAACCACCAAAAAACACCCATGCTAAATAATTTCTAAATTTTGTCTAGAGTTTAGAAATACCCAATGTTTACACGTTCTTTGCTTTTTTTTGCAAGTTATAGGGCAATAAATATAAGTAGCACTTTGCTTTTTCCAAAACCACTTTTTTCAAAATGAGCGCTAGTTACATTGGACACCCTGATATCTGTCAGGAATACCTGAATATCCCTTGACATGTATATATTTTTTTTTAGAAGACATCCCATAGTATTGATCTAGGCCATTTTGGTATATTTCATGCACCATTTCACCACCAAATGCGATCAAATAAAAAAAATTGTTCACTTTTTCACAAAATTTTTTCACAAACTTTAGGATTCTCACTGAAATTATTTACAAACAGCTTGCTGCAAATTATGGCATAAATGGTTGTACATTTTTCTCTGGAATCCCCTTTGTTCAGAAATAGCAGACATATATTGGCTTTGACGTTGCTTTTTGGTTAATTAGAAGGCCGCTAAATGCCACTGCGCACCAAGCGTGTATTATGCACAGCAGGGAAGGGGTTAATAAGGGAGCATGTAGGGAGCTTTTTGGGGTAATTTTAGCTTTAGTGTAGTGTAGTAGACAACCAAAGTATTGATCTACGCCCATTTGGTATATTTCATGCCACCATTTCACCGCCAAATGCGATCAAATAAAGAAAAAACGTTAAATTTTTCAAAATTTTAGATTTCTCACTGAAATCATTTACAAACATTTTGTGCAATTATGGCACAAATGGTTGTAAATGCTTCTCTGGGGTCTCCTTTGTTCAAAAATAGCAGACATATATGGATTTGGTGTTGCTTTTTGGTAATTAGAAGGCCGCTAAATGCCACTGCGCACAACACGTGAATTATGCCCAGCAATGAAGGGGTTAATTAGGTAGCTTGTATGGAGTTTGCAGGGTTAATTTTAGCTTTAGTGTAGAGATCAGCTTCCCACCTGACACATCAGACCCCCTGATCCCTCCCAAAGAGCTCTCTTTCCTCCCCCACCCCAAAAATTGTCCCCGCCATCTTAAGTACTGGCAGAAAGTCTGCCAGTACTAAAATAAAAGGTATCCTTTTTTTATATATAGCATATTTACATATGCTGCTGTGTAAGATTCCCCCCCTTAGCCCCCAACCTCCCTGATCCCCCCCCAAAACAGCTCTCTAACCCTCCCCCTCTGCCTTATTGGGGGCCATCTTGGGTACTGGCAGCTGTATGCCAGTACCCAGTTTGCATGTAAAAATGTTTTTTTTTTTTTTATTCTTGGTTTTTCTGCAGTGTAGCTCCCCCCCCCCCCCCAGACTAATCCCCCACCCCCTCCCAGATCCCCTTAGATGACTTTAAATCAGGGATTTTATCCCTCCTTTCTCCCCATAATAAAGAAAACCGTTTCTGTAGTGTAAGTGGTTCCCACCCGCTCCCTCCCTGTGCACGCGCGCCCCGCCCACCACCCCCCGTGCACGCTGCGCGCGCCCAATGCGCGCCCCCCGGCGATCCCGCCCCGATCCCGCCCCCCTCTCTGACCAAGAAGCCATCGATGGCGCCCACCCACCTCCCACTTCAGCTCCCCACCCACCAACGAATGCGGCCAATCGATGTCCGGTGCAGAGAGAGCCTCTCTGCACCGGAGGGGTAAAATTTTTTATTGCAGGATGCCTCAATATCGAGGCATCCTGCAATAACCGGAAAACAGCTGGAAGTGATCAGGATCGCTTCCAGCTGCTTTCCACACTGAGGACGTGCAGGGTACGTTCTCAGGCGTTAACTGCCTTTTTTCTGAGGACGTACCCTGCACGTCCTCAGTCATTAAGGGGTTAATCTTAACTCTTGTCTCTCTGGACGTGCATCCTATATACAGCTTCTCACATGCTGTGCATGTCACCATATATATGGCATAGTCTGCTCTACAATTTGTACAGAAGCTACAATTGAAGACCTTATGAGTATTAGAAGATTGAAAAACCTTGCTTGTCTGTGTAAGGTCACATGCCACACAGCTACGTGTGCCACACTTATAGTGCCCTTTACATGTGAGCCAACTACTACCCTTCTTTGGTTTTCTCAAAACACTCGGGGACACTATATTACCAATGGTAACATTCCTTTTGGACACAAACTGGCATCCATCCTCAACTACATTTTTCAATGCATTATCAGCTTTTAGAATTGGTAAATTCTTTCTGATAATATTACAAATGCTATTGTATTGGTTTGTGTAAGTGGTCACGAATGTTACCCCTCCAGTTTGACTCTTATAGTTTTTACTCTTCTCCTTTCTCTTACATCTTGTTTTTGACTCTTTGGGTTTGAGTAATTCCTCCCTAGATAGACCTCTAACATCATTATAGGCTCTCATGATGAATATATATAATAATATAACTATATTAATTATTAACTATATTAATAATATATATAATAACTATATTAACTATATTAACCCTAATATAATTAGGGTTAATATAGTTAATATAGGTGGCGGCAGTTTAGGGGAGTCAGATTAGGGGTTAATATATTTAATATAGGTGGCGGCGGTGTAGGGGGATTAGATCTAGGGGTTAATATATTTTAATATAGGTGGCGGCGGTGTAGGGGGGTCAGATTACAGGTAAAAGAGCTGATTACTTTGGGGCAATGCCCCGCAAAAGGCCCTTTTAAGGGCTGGTAATAGAGCTGATTACTTTGGGGCAATGCCCCGCAAAAGGCCCTTTTCAGGGCTATTTGTAATTTAGTTTAGGGTAGGGACATTTTAGTATTTTAGGGGGTAATACATTTATTATAGGTGGCGGCGGTGTAGGGGGATTAGATTAGGGGTTAATCATTTTAATGTAGGTGGCGGCGGGGTAGGGGGATTAGATTAGGGGGTAATGTAGTTAAAATAGGTGGCGGCAGGGTAGGGGGCTCACATTAGGGGGTAATAATTTTAATATAGGTGGCGGCGGTGTAGGGGGATCACATTAGGGGGTTAGATATTTAATGTAGGTGGCGGCGGGGTCCGGGAGCGGCAGTTTAGGGGTTAAAAAATGTATTAGGGATTGCGGCGGGGGATTGCGGTTGACAGGTAGATAGACATTGCGCATGCGTTAGGTGTTAGGTTTTATTTTCAAGGCAGTTTAGGGAGTTACAGGGCTCCAATGCTCAGCGTAAGGCTTACTGCACCTGCCTTTTGTGGCGAGGTAAAAATGGAGTAAGATTTCTCCATTTTCGCCACATAAGTCCTTATGCTGTATATTGGATACCAAACTGCTTGGGTTTGGTATACCTGTCTATGGGCCAAAAAACTATGGCCGAAGGCAGAAATATACGAGCGTAACTTCTATGTTACGCCATATATGTGATACCAAACCCAAGCAAAATTTGGCGTCGCCGGCTATTGCGGGTGACGCTGCATATCGGATCGGGCCCTTAAGGGGCAGAAAGTATATAATGTATTGTTTTATTTATGTATTTATTTTAAACATAACCAAAACCTACGTTTGAAGGACCAAGACTTTTTGGCATGGGATATAGGTATGTTGACACCACATAATTTAGTTCCTGTGTGCATTTTGATGACAATTATAGTGTTTATAAAAATAATTTTCAGTATTTACACACCCTTTTCACTTAAATGCAAGTTTATTTTATGGTAAAAAAGCAGATGAAACACATATCCCATCTGGTAAATTTTTTTACATCTGTGAAAGTGATGAGTCTAATAAAAAAATACCATGTGAGACTGCTGTTTGTTAGGAAACACATTATTATGGTGTTCTGTTTTATTTTTCTTCTTTTGTATCTGTATATAGATTTTCTTTTGAAGGCATTACCAACACAGGCATAGGGCAGAAGGTTTACAGCTCTTAATCAACAAGTAGCTGTGGGATAAACAAAAAGCTATAAAACCATAAGAGCTCAGGGATTTTAGTGTGATATCTTCATAATACTCTTGTGGATATTGTTAGATCCTTCATCTATTTTTAAAATGAACTTACTAAACATTTGTGGTAAATATTTATTCACTGCACAGTGGTAAAAGATATTTAAAGCTCGAAATAAAAATGCATTTGAGTACATTTTAAACTTAGGGCCCACTGACCTAAAGCTCTGTGCACTGGAGAGATTATCTAACAAGTCTCATCAGAACTGTAAAGTCCTTCAAAGAATTTTGGAAAAGCAAATTTTACTCTATCTCAGTATGCAGGCTCTGGAGGTGAAGAGACATTTACATTACAATATAATGCTCAAGAAAAGCCACCAAAGATTCTGCAAGATTTTTCCTCTTAGATAAAGGCATTTTTGTAATACACATATATTAGCAAAAAATTATTTGTAAAAGTTATCACTGGTTTGTGATAGTTTTTAATGTGCAAAAAGCTCAGAGAGATTGCCTTTTTAATAATTCAATGGCTTGACTCACAGAAATTGATTAAGTTGCTGAAGACCTTGTTGTAAAGGCAGGATCATGTTCAAAATCATTTGAGTGTCACTTCAACAATCTTTTCCAGCAATTCCTGCCATTACTGGACTAGATTACAAGTGGAGCAGTATTTAGTGCTCCCACTCAAGCGTAAATACTGCTAGATGTGCGCACGGGTTAGCACATGTATTACAAGTTGAAAGCAAAATTTTTTGCTCGCAAGTAAAGCCTGTCACATGCTAATTTCAGGACCTCGGATATCGCAAACAAATATTTGTAGTTTTAAAATATACCTATCGCTGTTTTTTATGGTAAAATAGTTTAGCTGGATAAAACGAGAGGCGTCTCCAGAGGCTGGCTAGGCTATGGGCATTTGGGGCATTCTAGACATGAGTTTGGGATTTTTCACCTACAGCTTGGCACAGAATGGCTTATTTATAAAGGCTCTATTGCCCCTGTAAATTATATTGTTTTCTGGTCATGTCTCCTTTGGACAGTTTCTAGTTTATTTATATCCTTCTGCAGATGTGGGAGCCGATTTATCAATGTCTGTCCGACAAGATACGCTGTAGCGTATCATGTCCGACAGACATCGCTGAATGCCAACAGCAATACGCTGTTGGCATTTAACATTGTACAAGCAGTTCACCAGAACTACTTGTGCAATGCCGGCCCCTACAGATTCTTTAGACCGCTGCTTCATAACTGCTGTTTACGGCGAGCCTGAAGGCTCACGCGGAAACAGGGGAAATAATTCAGCCCCATAGTCTCCAGTTCTGGAGATGTTTTCATTCTGTATAGCTTTACCAGATCTTTTACAGTTACCATCATTTTAAACTTTTTTTTAGTTTTAAATTTGTTTGTTCTGTAAATATTTTGAACATGTTTTTTATTCCAGTACGCTTCACAGGAGTTTGTTCTGTCCACAGGGCATATGTACATTATGCCCCATGCACAGTAAAAGCTATCACTTTTACTAGAATCATTTTTTTTAATACTTGTGTATTTGAATGTTTATTATTTTTTTATTAAAATGCACTCATATGAATTTCATGTTTGAGCTTTATGTCCCTTGCCTAAAGGGAATCACTCTGTTAGCTAAGGTATAAACAAAGAGCACCTGGAAAGTTAGCGCTGCGGAATCTGTTGGCGCTCTACAAATAACCGATAATAATAATAATGCAGTAAACAAAAAAATGTTCTAACTTAACCCATTCATTTTGCATCTCTGCACTAGAACTGTACTTAAAGGGACACTAAACAATGCAAAAAAACTTATCTTCAATTGCAAGATTCTTTGATTATAATTATATATGTAATGTGCTTTGCATCTCATATACTTACTGTTAATGATATATGCTTCTTCTAATTTGTATTGTTTTCCAAACCCACCGCTTGCCTATTCTTTTGCATCCACGAATCCTGGACAATAACCGGAGTTATCAAAATGTTGGACTTTGGCCGTTATGGGCATGCACAATCTTTATGGCTCGTCATAGAATACGTCACTCTCCATCCACCCAACAGATGCTCTGAATCGATTTTTAGAAAGAAGATGACAACGCTGCATAAAGCAGGTAAGAACGAAGCACTGCACTGTGAGAATCTCCCTAACCAAAACGAGCATTAAATCAATAATTATTGATATAAGTGTGCTATCAAAGGTAGAATCTGCGCGTGCGCGACTGAACATATCGCAGTGCGCATGCGTCCAGTGACGAAATTGGTAAATAATTATATGCACGAAAACACAATCGGATTGGCAATTTAGTTTGTTAGTGGACAGCCCATAACAGAGGGTTGGTTACAGTGACGTCAAATTTGAAATATAAATTATATGTTTATTACAGTCTGAATGATCGTTTTGATGTAAAATACGTTATGATATATAACCAGTAGTGATTAGAATTAGATGATCGAATTGTGCTTGAAAATGTAAAGTTTTGGAATCCTTTAACTGTTTGAACCTTGCTGCATTTTCAAATAAATTACAAGTTGTTTTTTTTTGTGATGTACACACAAATCATAGATACCTTTATTTTGCAGGAATATGATAATATGGTAAAATGCAATCATATGGAATTAAAAAAAAATATATATATATTGGCGTAAATAGCAGCACAGGAGTAATTTATTTCCTAACTTACATGTTGCAAATGATGCAGTAAGTATTAACTATACAATGTAGTATAAAATGAGTTAATATGAACTTTATAATCATATAAATATTAGTTACATTTTTAAATTACAAAAAAAATCTGATTTTACAGAACGATGACCTAACCCATTTTGACAATATTTGCATTTTCTTACCCCTGTCCAAACTCATTTAGGGCTCAATGATCCATAGGTCTTGGAGCTGGAGAGATTATTAAAGAATTCTCGCCAGTACTTCTATTCCCCTGGTGGAATGATCTAAAGCCACTTTTTACCCAGAAAACAGGATAAGGGGCATATTTTTGTATGGGGAGGAGATACATACATTACAAAAGTGCACAATAAAATTCATATTTTAAAAATATTACAAAACAAATAATTGAACCATTCACATAAAAATATGCTGGAAAATTGTATTGTTAAGGTGCATCAAAAATCGTAAAAAAAAAAATTCTTCACCATAAATCGTATTTTATCAAAAATATTAAATTTGAATGAAAATTATAGGAATAAATCATATTAAATATGCACAGCGTAAATCGTAATTTAAGTACATTGGATGCACAAAAAACACCCAGAAATTTGTACAAAATTCAAAGCGTAATTGTTGTGGGGTTTTTTTGTAAAATGGGCTGAACATGGGCGTTCCATGGGTGTGTATGAAATTGTCTCTCTAATCCCAGCGTAATTCTGTAAAGATTTTTCCCCTACAGATCTCACAGTTTTTTTCTTGCAAACTAAAAAGTGGCAAGCTTTTCTCAAAATACTAATAACCCTAATAGTAAAACACACGCATATGAAAATATAGGCAATTTTAAGATGTAATACACAGATAGCAGAATAATGTGATATGTGATTTATATTGGCTGCAGGACTTACTTTTTAAAGTGCACCCCCTGCTCACTGCTAACTTCTATAGAGTTAAATGTCCCTTTCATGCAAGCTCCATTACTTTGAATAGGAGACATCTCGCCACTCGCAGGGACTGCCCCTTTTTATGTTAATTACACCAGGGCAGCCCCTGCAAGGGTCAGCGAGAAAAAACACATCTGATCTAGTGAAGTTTAGATCATTGGGCCCTCAGTGAGCAAAAAAAGACATTATACATAAAACATCAGCACCAAAAATCAAGATTATATCAATTGCGATCAGTTGATGGCTAAATGAGGACCTGAAACCACTTATTTAAATAGTGGGACCTCACTATTTTGATATAGTTCTGCTGTGAGGAAGCAATAAAGGCCTCTTAAAAAAAGAAACCCCAAATTAGAACCAATACTTGGCCAAATTACAAGTGGCACGCTATTATCTCATTAGCGCACGAACACCACTAGAAGTAAACTTTTAACGTGCGTTTGCGGAATTGTGTGCGTATAACAAGTTGAAAAGTATATGTTTGCTTGTGAGTGTAACACGATGCGCACTAAATTCAGGATATCGCGACCTCTAAACCTATTCCAATGTTCTTCATATAGAAGGATATGTTCTTTTCATTTTTACACTTGACTCTTAAATCACTGTCTCTCCACATAGTCAAGCTCTCACCAATTTCTGCCATGCACACCTATGCAACATCTCCAGAATCTGTCCCTTCCTTACTCAAGAAACCACAAAAATACTAATTCATTCCTTTTTTAATGCATTGATTACTGCACTCTACTTCTAAACACCGCTTTTCCACATTTAAATTTATCATGAATGCTTCAACTAGTTTCATCCACCTATGTGCCGATCTACATCAGCTGCTCCACTCTTCCAGTCTCTACTGGCTCTCCATACACTCTAGAATACAATTCAAAGCATTAACGCTAACCTATAAAGCACTCAACAACCTCGCTCCCGACTATATTCCCTCTCTCATCTCCAAATATTTACCAAGCCATCCTTTGATCAACCTTTGACCTACATCATTCCACTACCATTATCTCTACGTCCCTCTCATGCCTCTTAGACTTCTCATGTGCTGCTCCTGTCCTCTGGAACTCTCAACCCCACTCAAATCAGACTCTAACCTTGCATAGCTTCAGACGCTCTTCGAAAACCCACCTATTCCGTGAGGCTTATCTTCTCTCTTCTGCTTCTCATCCTACCCAAAACAAATCTGTGACTGCATTCACTCACTGCTGCTACTACAATCCATGTGACAAACTACCCAAATCATATGTCTGTGCACACTGAACCTATAGATTGCAAGCACTTCGAAGCAGGGCCCTCCTCCTTCTGTACTAGTTTTGTGCAGTCTGTTATGCATTTTTATTTTATCACAAATCTTTTCATTTTTTTACCCCTATCTCTGTACCCAGTGCTATGGAAGTTGCCAACACTATACAAATAAATGATAATATAAATAAAATGAATAATATTTATCAGATAGTGTACAGATGTATTTATGTTGTGTTTGGCGCATTTTTTTTAGCACTTAGGGGCCGAATTATCAAGGGCCGAATGGCCCCTGATCCCTCTGTTTCCCCGTGAGCCTTGAAGCTCACCGGAAACAGCAGTTAAGAAGCAGCAATCTTAAGACTGATGCTACTTAACTGGTTCGCCACCTCTGAGCAGCAGACAGCAATCAACCCGATCAGATACGATCGGATTGATTGACACCCCAATTTGCTGCAAATCTGCAGGGGGCAACGTTGCACAGTCAGTTAACCAGAACTGCTTGTGCAATGTTAAATGCCGACAGAATCCAGCGATGTCGGGCGGACATGATTCCCTACAGCAAATCATGTCCGCCCGCCATTTGGGAAATCGGCCCCTTAGCCTTTGTTCAAGTTTTTCAGTCGCTCTAACCCGACGAGAACAAATGTTTACTTTCAACTTGTAATACACAAGCAAGTTAGAACGGTTGCGGTATTACTAATTGTGACTTGCACAAAGAATAGTGCGCCACTTGTAATCTAGCCCACTGTGAGTAGGTTTGCCAGTTGTCCAGTATTTAACCGGACAGTCCAGTATTTTAGCAGACTGTCCAGTAAAATCCACAAAATACTGAACACTTAAATGTCCTTATGTGTTAGCAAAATATAAAGGGTCTCCAATGCTTCAACACGTTACAAATATGGAGCAGAAAGAAGTGGGTGGGGGCAGTCAGATCTAATCTAATCACTTCTGTTTATGGATGTTACTGGCAGCTAAAGAGTAATGACTCATTTGTATGTTACTGCCAGCCAATGGGTAAAACTATTGCTCAGTTGTGAAAAATATACATGTGGGGGCTAAGGTAAAGCATTGGGGGGGATTGTGTGACCCCCACCTACTATTGTTCTCAGTCACCAACAGATTGTCCAGTATTTTTCTGGAGGACAGATGGCAACCATAACTGTGAGGTATTTGTTAAAGGGACAGTAAACCTAAAAAATAATGTTATATAATTCTGCACATAGTGCAGAATTATATAACATTATTTTACTGCTATAGTTATAAAACCCTTTTTTCCCTTTTAATATTTAAAAAACATACCGCTTTTACAGACCCGCTCTCTGCTCTCTGCTGAGCGGGTCTGTTTTTTTTAGTCAGCGCATCGGGCCAGCTGTATAGTCACAGCCTGGCCCGACCGCGCCATAGCATTAAGTGAAGCTCGTTCCTGCTGTCAGACAGAGCAGGAGCAAGCTGCACTTAGTCTTATGGCGCGGTCGGGCCGGGCTGTGACTATACAGCTGGCCCGATGCGCTGACTAAAAAAAACAGACCCGCTCAGCAGAGAGCAGAGAGCGGGTCTGTAAAAGCGGTATGTTTTTTAAATATTAAAAGGGAAAAAAGGGTTTTATAACTATAGCAGTAAAATAATGTTATATATATAACTGGAAGGTTGCCATGGTAATCAGCTGCTTGTTACTTGAGCATGTGACCCTTAACTTTAAAACAGAAGCTTCTTCTTTTTCAGAAGAGGTGTTACAAACCCCAATGTAATGTTTATTTGGGGGTGCTATGGCTCATTTTAAAGTCAAAATTACATATCTATGCATCGCTTTTTTTATGGGACCTGATATCAAGAAAATATTACAAACTCTTCTATATGGGTAGAGGTTAATATATAAAATACACAATTCTATCAAAACCACTTTACAGAAAACATTTCTTTTGTGTGAGGATTATGAAACACCTTTACTTCCCCTACACATCATTTCAATTCCTTCACTTTCATTCAGAGGTCAAACATTCACAATCAAAACATCAAAAAAACTTTCTGTATGCACTTGTGTTGTGGTACTGTACAATATCATGGGTCACCATGGCATATATGCATTTTTTTTAATATAAAATTATGAAAAGGTTAGACTTTTCAATTTTAAAGAATCTGATATCAATCTAATTCTCAAAATCTCTCTACCTTTGTTTGTATTTTATCTTTTGAATCTAACAAAAATAATAAGAGATCCATAGATGTTAAAGGCTTACTTTGCTTTTCCTTTTAGTAAAACTACACTGCAAATTACATGTAAAAAAAAGAAAAAAGGAATATTCTAGTGTTTTTTTAAAAAAAAAAATCAAATAAAAATGCTTATTAATAGAAAATAGTTTATTTTGTATTATGCAAAAAGAAAGCGTTCTAATGTATTATAGCATTTTATGACTGTATTGTTACTTGCATATAACTGTGTGTTTCAACACAGAGTTAAAGTGAATGTAAATTTTGATGCTAAAGTGCCCGGTTTTTAAAACTTCGATTAAAAACAGGGGCACTTTAATTCATCAAAATTTTCATTTTACTCCTGCTGTGAAAAAAAACTTACCTTTTAATCTTCACAGCAGCTCCAGCTTCCTCCTCCCGTTTCAAAGCCTCTTCCTGGGTCTAAAATGAGGCATCGGCTTCCTCCAATCACAGCAGTGAATCAGACACTGAATCCCCCGGGGGGGAAGCTGTGATTGGAGGATGACCTATCAATCATTTCTGACATCAGAAATGGCTTGTGAGACCGGAGCAAGCTGGAGCTGCTGTGAAGATTAAAAGGTAAGTTTTTTCTCACAACAGGAGTGAAATGTAAATTTTGATGAATTAAAGTGCCCCTGTTTTTAATCAAAGTTTTAAAAACCGGGCACTTTAGCATCAAAATTTACATTCCCTTTAAAGTCAGCTTCAGAGCAGCAATGTACTACTAGGAGCTAGCTGAACACATTTGGTGGACCAATGACAAGAAGCATATGTGTGTTGCTACCAATCACCAGCTAGCTCCTGGTAGTGTATTGCTGAGCCTATCTGGGTATGCTTTTCAACATTAGAATCCAAGAGAACAAAGTAAATTTAAGGGTAGAAGTAAATGTTTAATTCTTTCTTTGATGTCCTTTAAGCGTGGATGATTACTACATGTGGCCTAGCTGGGGCAATCTGGGATGCTAATGACATCAACCAGAACGTAGAAGTTGCTGCAGAGGGCTTAAGGGATCTAAATGGAGGGGGGTAAGTATCTAAATCTCACTATCATAATTTCCTTAAGCACAAGAAAACCCCATAACCCATTTTTGAAAGACAATCACCTGCTCTTTCAAGTGGTGGGTAAAAGGTTAAAGCAAAATTTAAAAAAATTAAAATAATTAAAAAACCCTGCACCTGGGGGGGGGGGCGGAGTCAGCAACTGAACAGGGCAGACGTGTTTGTGCAGAGCTCCTGCAATGGACCCTGCTATAAACCTTTTATCTTGGGCTATATTAGTTTGATTTGCCCAATTATGTGCCCAATGCACTGAGGACCATTATGGCTATGATTGGATGCCACTCAAGCGTATGTCCGCATCGGGTGTGCTTGCAGACCACTATCCAGCCTCAGGAAACACTAGGGAGCTAGGCGAGACATGCAAGCAGCCACATCCACAGACAGAGGACTGAGGCTGAATGTTTACAAGTAGCCATTGGGAACCCCAACCTTATGACGTGCTGCTTGCTCACTTTGGGGAACTTTCTAGTGGCATGGCGGGCGCCATCTTGACTGCGCAGCACATATTACTTGTGGAACAGGGTTGGCTCTCATGCCGGAGAATCTGGATGAGGGACTGGCTTCCTGGAGGACAGTGCACCGCCTGCAAAGAATTGTAGCCCATGGCCCCTGCTTGTCGCAGCACTCTTTCGCCTAGAAGACACGCAACGAGGTATGGAAAAGCCCGGCCCAAACTGTTACACAGCTGTTGTGCGCAAGCACTCGGGGAATCACCACTGCATTTCATTTTTATGGCAAAGGGCAGCAACCAACCATGGGACTGAATAGGCCATTGGGCTCCGTAGTGGGTGAAGCTGCCCGGGACTTGTGGGGATTATGTTCCCATCGACTCGGCTGCTCCTTGCTCTGCAGTGGGCTGGGGACAGCTAAGCTGATTGCCTAACATGCGGCAGGAGCCGCAGATGATCGCAGACACGGACTACTACAGTCGTTTCGACATTTGGGACATGTGGCAGCACAGCAGTATGTGGAGGCCAGACAACATTGTGGAACTTTCTATGATGACAGATCTCAGAAGCCATGGACCTGTAATTATATTTGGGACAATTGCTTGCTTATAGTTAGTTGTCTTTTTTTTTACAATAAATATACCAAATATCACAAAGAAAAAAAATGTGAAATAAATGTGATAACAAAAATCATAAAAGGAAAACCAAATAAAGTTCTGAATAAAGGATATGTCTGTGTCCTCTGGATGAGTTTTTCAGCTTGTTAGCATTCCTCAGTGAGATCCCATAAAAAAGGAAACAGAAAATTGCAACATAGTGTGAATCTGTAATGGCACTTTGAGGAAGTAGTTGTTTTGTAACAAATGACTACTCACATTTGTTGGAGCTTTCCACTAAGCTCAAGGATATGCGCACTCCCACTTTATACTGATGGGAAAACAGTACACTAGGCAAAACTTGGATACAAATTTATTTTAAAATATATAAAAGCGTCACATAAGCCTTGATAACACCACAATGTAAGGGTACAAAAGCAGATATGCTGTAATAAATGCTTCAAATCGCCAAACTTGCAAAGAGGTAAATGGATCAGCAGGAGTGTGACCGCCGAAACCAAAACCTCTTTAGTAGCAAGACAGTAGCGCTAAGCCCCCAGGTGTCCTGGCTAGTGTAGAGACGTGATAAAACTCAATATAGAACAGTTCAGTTCCGACGTACGTTTCGCAGGTATGCTTTGTCAAGGAATGTTTGTGCGCATGTCCAAGAGTCCTTTTAAACAATCCATTGATGAGTTTCTGCCAGGTTTGTAGTTCCATCCTCCATTTTGGAAGTTGGCATTTAGGTAATTTGTCATTAAACAACTAGTATGTTTTTCAGCTTCTTTCAGTTTTATACATTTTGTTGATATATGCATAGATGTTAAGATGGATAACCAGAATTGGTAAATTATGCATTATAATGTTATAGCATTATACATATATGCAAAACTTCAAAAAACATAATCACATATATGCAAAACTTCAAAAAACATAATCACATTGTGCCTGCAATTGGTGTCTATACTGATGGTATATGTAGGTATTTGTTGTGTTTTTTTTTTTGTTTGTTTTTTTTTTTAACCCCTTATTGTGAAGGTATTAGTTATATCTTTTTTAGTTTAAGTGATGTTACTGACTATATGTCCTATGGACCATAATTAAACTACTAGCCTTATTATAAACCTAGTTGTATCGTAATGTTTTCAAAAATAGATTTTATTTGTTAGCATGTGGCATGTTTAAAAACATATATTGTACTTGTATATGTTTGCGCTGAAAAGTTATGATAGGATGTTGAGGTTACTGTTTCTAACTATGTGTTTAATTTTACATTTGGGGTTCCATATATTGAAAATAAGTTTGTGAAACATTCTAAAACTACCTAGCACTGACAATATGAGTGTGGACAAAGAGGAAAAATAAATAAATAAATAAATAAAAAAAAAAAAATAATAATAAAAAAAAAATAAAAAAAAAATAAAAAAAAAAAATAAATTAAAATTTAAAAAAAATAATAAAAAATATATATATATATAAAAAAAAAAAAATTAAAAATAAAATAAAAAAATATATTAAAACTTAAAAAAAATTAAATTTAAAAAAAAATTAAAAAAAAAAAAATATATATATATATATTATAAATAAAAAAAAAAAAAAAAAAAATAACAAATAAATAAATAAATAAAAATAAAACAAGACATATATAGATTTTATAGCCTTCGTAGCTGTACTTATAAATAACTTTCACAAAAAGTGATGGATTTCAAAATCTTTATTAAGACCATTGGGTATCAAGCTATCCATAATATGGATCCACTTCATTTCCAATTGTCCCAATCTATTCTGTGTGTCTCCTCCCTTCCAATTCAGTTCTAATTTCCTAATGCCCAGAAATTCCAAATCCTTTACATTTCTATTGTGCTTTTTATCAAAGTGAGACGATACTGTATGATTAGCATAACCCTTTTCAATATTGTAAATATGCTCATTCATCCTAATTTTCAGAAGTCTAGAGGTACGCCCTATATAGATTAAATTGCATGAGCATCGTAACATGTAAATTACGTTTTTGCTATTGCAAGTAATAAATTGATCTATACTGTACTCCCTTTTGTTATCTCCAGAAAATAATTTTTTACAGAATTTTGGAGTTTTTTTCATAAATTTGCAAGCATTGCAGAATTGACACTTTCTAAAACCCATTTCAGATGGTAGCAACCAATTTTTTACTTTGTTGTTGTCTACTTCTTTAATACATTGGGATAGTTGAAATTTAAGGTTGGGAACCTTTCTAAAAATTATGTTAGGTCCATCGCCTAAAAATTCATTTAATGCTGCATCTCTTGTGAGGATTCCCCAGTGTTTTTGTATGATGTTCCTAAGTTCTCCACTCTGAGTGCTATGTTGGAAGATAAGTCTATTTGCTAGTTTATCATCAGTGAATTTCTTATTTTTGATTTTATATTTTAATAAATCTGACCTGTCCATGTTGGTTACTTCTTCTATTTTTTCATCTAGAAAATTAGCTGGATAATTTTTCTCTAAAAAACGTTTTTTTAGGATTTGAGATTGAACCTTATACATATCTTGTTCTTTACAATTACGTCTCAGTCGGACGAATTGACCTTTAGGGACATTTTTAAGCCAATGTTTTTGATGACAACTTTCGAGGCTTATGTAATTGTTTACGTCTATGCTCTTAAAAAAGTTTTTCGACTTCAACATTTCATTCTCAATGTATATTTCAAGGTCTAAAAATTCTACCTTGGTTTGACTATAATTCCAAGTTAGAGCTACTTTGAACTCATTTATTTTCAAATATTCCATGAATTCAAGTAATTGGTTCTCACTTCCTGACCATATGAAGAAAAGGTCATCTATGTAGCGATGATAAGACACCAGATATTGCGCCCAGCTAGAGTTGTAAATATATTGATTTTCCCAATTGGCCATATATAAATTGGCATAGCTGGGCGCAAATCTGGTGCCCATCGCTGTGCCTCCTACTTGCAAATAATATTGGTGGTTGAACCAAAAGTAGTTGGTTTCTAGAATTATAGCTATGCTGTCTAAAATAAACTCAAGTTGTTTTTTATCCAAAGAGTCATCTTTTTCTAGGATGTTTTTTACTGATGCTATGCCAAGATTTTTGTCTATTATGGTATAAAGTGACATAACATCACTAGTCACCAACCACCAATTTGGATTCCACTCGAGTTTTTCTAAATGGTTAAGGATACTTAAGGTATCTTTCAAATATGATTTTGTCTTTACAACATAAGTCTGTAAAAATTGGTCTATATACGCCGATAAATTGCTTGTGAGGGAATTGACCCCTGACACTATGGGTCTACCCGGGGGGTTAGATGGATCCTTGTGTATTTTCGGCAGTATATAAAAAGTGGGAGTTTTTGGAAATTTGTTGTAGATATATTGATATTCTTTTTTATTCACAATGCCTATTTTTAAGCCTTTTTCTAAGTGAAGTTCAAGTCTTTTTTTAAATTTTATTATTGGATTACTATCAAGTTCGATATATACCTCAGTGTTTTTAAGTTGTCTAAGACATTCCTCATTGTATTTAGTTTTATCCATGATAACTGTCCCTCCGCCCTTGTCCGCGGGCTTTATGACTATCTTATCATTCATTTTTAAATCTGCCAAGGCTGTTTGTTCTAGTTTAGTGAGATTGGAACCATAATTAGTTTTCATATTTTTAATATCCCTGTGTACTAGTTCTAAGAATGTCTCCATAGGTGCTGATTTGCACTGTGTGGGATTAAAGGAGGACTTTTTATGTACCTCTATATGTTTATATTTATTTATTTCTATAGAACTGTTACTGATTATGGGATTGTTAGTGAAAAACTTTTTTATACATAGATTTCTAATAAACTTCTGAATTCCTATAAAGGCTTCAAATTTATTCATTCTGTAACTGGGAGCAAAATTTAGCCCTTTGTTTAAGACAGAGGTTTGGGCTTCTGATAGTGTGGTACTAGACAGATTGAAAATACCATTATCTTTTTTATTTATTTGTTTATTATTGTGTTTATTACTTAGTAATCCGTTCTGTCCATGTTTTTGCGTCTTTTGTTGAACAGATCTGAATCCGTTCTTGTGTATTTTCTTTTTCCAGCCTCTATAAAAACCTCCTCCTCTTCTGAGTTATATCTTGCTAAAGCTCCAAATCTATTATGGGTGGTGGTTTCTTTTGGATATTGTTCTTTATGATTTTTAAAAGGATTTCTAGGTTGTTGCCAATTATTTTCTTCTCTTGCCCACTGTTCAGATCTATCCTGATTGTTTCTATAATTCATATTTTTATTATAAGTCATGTCATGATTTTTCTGTGGATATCTGTGATCTGCATAGGAAAAATCTTCCTTTCTTTTGTTATAGTAGCTCTCTCTTTCTCTATGTGCTAAAGAATTATGTTGGTGTTGATTTGATGTATTGCCATAATAATTATTTCTATGTGTGTATCTAAAGTGTCTAGTACCACACTATCAGAAGCCCAAACCTCTGTCTTAAACAAAGGGCTAAATTTTGCTCCCAGTTACAGAATGAATAAATTTGAAGCCTTTATAGGAATTCAGAAGTTTATTAGAAATCTATGTATAAAAAAGTTTTTCACTAACAATCCCATAATCAGTAACAGTTCTATAGAAATAAATAAATATAAACATATAGAGGTACATAAAAAGTCCTCCTTTAATCCCACACAGTGCAAATCAGCACCTATGGAGACATTCTTAGAACTAGTACACAGGGATATTAAAAATATGAAAACTAATTATGGTTCCAATCTCACTAAACTAGAACAAACAGCCTTGGCAGATTTAAAAATGAATGATAAGATAGTCATAAAGCCCGCGGACAAGGGCGGAGGGACAGTTATCATGGATAAAACTAAATACAATGAGGAATGTCTTAGACAACTTAAAAACACTGAGGTATATATCGAACTTGATAGTAATCCAATAATAAAATTTAAAAAAAGACTTGAACTTCACTTAGAAAAAGGCTTAAAAATAGGCATTGTGAATAAAAAAGAATATCAATATATCTACAACAAATTTCCAAAAACTCCCACTTTTTATATACTGCCGAAAATACACAAGGATCCATCTAACCCCCCGGGTAGACCCATAGTGTCAGGGGTCAATTCCCTCACAAGCAATTTATCGGCGTATATAGACCAATTTTTACAGACTTATGTTGTAAAGACAAAATCATATTTGAAAGATACCTTAAGTATCCTTAACCATTTAGAAAAACTCGAGTGGAATCCAAATTGGTGGTTGGTGACTAGTGATGTTATGTCACTTTATACCATAATAGACAAAAATCTTGGCATAGCATCAGTAAAAAACATCCTAGAAAAAGATGACTCTTTGGATAAAAAACAACTTGAGTTTATTTTAGACAGCATAGCTATAATTCTAGAAACCAACTACTTTTGGTTCAACCACCAATATTATTTGCAAGTAGGAGGCACAGCGATGGGCACCAGATTTGCGCCCAGCTATGCCAATTTATATATGGCCAATTGGGAAAATCAATATATTTACAACTCTAGCTGGGCGCAATATCTGGTGTCTTATCATCGCTACATAGATGACCTTTTCTTCATATGGTCAGGAAGTGAGAACCAATTACTTGAATTCATGGAATATTTGAAAATAAATGAGTTCAAAGTAGCTCTAACTTGGAATTATAGTCAAACCAAGGTAGAATTTTTAGACCTTGAAATATACATTGAGAATGAAATGTTGAAGTCGAAAAACTTTTTTAAGAGCATAGACGTAAACAATTACATAAGCCTCGAAAGTTGTCATCAAAAACATTGGCTTAAAAATGTCCCTAAAGGTCAATTTGTCCGACTGAGACGTAATTGTAAAGAACAAGATATGTATAAGGTTCAATCTCAAATCCTAAAAAAACGTTTTTAGAGAAAAATTATCCAGCTAATTTTCTAGATGAAAAAATAGAAGAAGTAACCAACATGGACAGGTCAGATTTATTAAAATATAAAATCAAAAATAAGAAATTCACTGATGATAAACTAGCAAATAGACTTATCTTCCAACATAGCACTCAGAGTGGAGAACTTAGGAACATCATACAAAAACACTGGGGAATCCTCACAAGAGATGCAGCATTAAATGAATTTTTAGGCGATGGACCTAACATAATTTTTAGAAAGGTTCCCAACCTTAAATTTCAACTATCCCAATGTATTAAAGAAGTAGACAACAACAAAGTAAAAAATTGGTTGCTACCATCTGAAATGGGTTTTAGAAAGTGTCAATTCTGCAATGCTTGCAAATTTATGAAAAAAACTCCAAAATTCTGTAAAAAATTCTTTTCTGGAGATAACAAAAGGGAGTACAGTATAGATCAATTTATTACTTGCAATAGCAAAAACGTAATTTACATGTTACGATGCTCATGCAATTTAATCTATATAGGGCGTACCTCTAGACTTCTGAAAATTAGGATGAATGAGCATATTTACAATATTGAAAAGGGTTATGCTAATCATACAGTATCGTCTCACTTTGATAAAAAGCACAATAGAAATGTAAAGGATTTGGAATTTCTGGGCATTAGGAAATTAGAACTGAATTGGAAGGGAGGAGACACACAGAATAGATTGGGACAATTGGAAATGAAGTGGATCCATATTATGGATAGCTTGATACCCAATGGTCTTAATAAAGATTTTGAAATCCATCACTTTTTGTGAAAGTTATTTATAAGTACAGCTACGAAGGCTATAAAATCTATATATGTCTTGTTTTATTTTTATTTATTTATTTATTTGTTATTTTTTTTTTATTTTTTTTTTATTTATAATATATATATATATTTTTTTTTTTTTTTTTTTTTAAAAATTTAATTTTTTTTAAGTTTTAATATATTTTTTTATTTTATTTTTATTTATTTTTTTATATATATATATTTTTTTTTTTTTTTTTTTTTAATTTAAATTTTTTTTTTTTTTTTTTTATTTTTTTTTTTTTTATTATTATTTTTTTTTTTTTTATTTATTTATTTATTTATTTTTCCTCTTTGTCCACACTCATATTGTCAGTGCTAGGTAGTTTTAGAATGTTTCACAAACTTATTTTCAATATATGGAACCCCAAATGTAAAATTAAACACATAGTTAGAAACAGTAACCTCAACATCCTATCATAACTTTTCAGCGCAAACATATACAAGTACAATATATGTTTTTAAACATGCCACATGCTAACAAATAAAATCTATTTTTGAAAACATTACGATACAACTAGGTTTATAATAAGGCTAGTAGTTTAATTATGGTCCATAGGACATATAGTCAGTAACATCACTTAAACTAAAAAAGATATAACTAATACCTTCACAATAAGGGGTTAAAAAAAAAAACAAAAAAAAAAAAAAACACAACAAATACCTACATATACCATCAGTATAGACACCAATTGCAGGCACAATGTGATTATGTTTTTTGAAGTTTTGCATATATGTGATTATGTTTTTTGAAGTTTTGCATATATGTATAATGCTATAACATTATAATGCATAATTTACCAATTCTGGTTATCCATCTTAACATCTATGCATATATCAACAAAATGTATAAAACTGAAAGAAGCTGAAAAACATACTAGTTGTTTAATGACAAATTACCTAAATGCCAACTTCCAAAATGGAGGATGGAACTACAAACCTGGCAGAAACTCATCAATGGATTGTTTAAAAGGACTCTTGGACATGCGCACAAACATTCCTTGACAAAGCATACCTGCGAAACGTACGTCGGAACTGAACTGTTCTATATTGAGTTTTATCACGTCTCTACACTAGCCAGGACACCTGGGGGCTTAGCGCTACTGTCTTGCTACTAAAGAGGTTTTGGTTTCGGCGGTCACACTCCTGCTGATCCATTTACCTCTTTGCAAGTTTGGCGATTTGAAGCATTTATTACAGCATATCTGCTTTTGTACCCTTACATTGTGGTGTTATCAAGGCTTATGTGACGCTTTTATATATTTTAAAATAAATTTGTATCCAAGTTTTGCCTAGTGTACTGTTTTCCCATCAGTATAAAGTGGGAGTGCGCATATCCTTGAGCTTAGTGGAAAGCTCCAACAAATGTGAGTAGTCATTTGTTACAAAACAACTACTTCCTCAAAGTGCCATTACAGATTCACACTATGTTGCAATTTTCTGTTTCCTTTTTTATGGGATCTCACTGAGGAATGCTAACAAGCTGAAAAACTCATCCAGAGGACACAGACATATCCTTTATTCAGAACTTTATTTGGTTTTCCTTTTATGATTTTTGTTATCACATTTATTTCATAGTTAGTTGTCTGCTTAGCAAAAACGATATATAAGTGTCAGTGTAGTTATTTTCATTGCCTATGATATGTAACACAGCTTGCTAGTTAGTGGCTTAATAGCGTATTATTTTGTGATCTAATGGAAACCCTGCTTTTCACCACTAGTTGAAAATTTGAGCGCCTGACCTATGCGTAACACAGAAGGCATTTTTCTTTAGCTATGTCTGAGAGTGTTTTTGATTTCTGTGATGTCTCTCTGGGGTGATTTGGAGGGGGTTTAGAGACTTATATAAGATATATTATTTTGTCATCCTGTCTTTCTTACATGAAGATGATAGCATAGAACTGGACATTATGAGACTACTTTCTATTATCTGTTATACCACATATTACATGCTACCACATAGTTACTATGGTTTTTTTTTTCTGTATTGTTTTATACTGCTTGCTTCACCCTTCCACTACAGTTCATCTATTAGCCACAGGAAAATGCATCCTATGGTCCACATCCACAAATCACGGTTATATATGTTTAACCTTAGAAATACTGAATAGTCCTTTCTTTCCAGGTCGCCAGAAAAGTCACAGTGGATCTATATAGTAGTGTATCCATCTGATACTCCACCCTAGGTACTGAAGATATATAGTATGTAGTTGAGTGGTGGGTTTTTGTTTCCTTACCCTCTTTACTATTAACAATTTCCCTATACTATCTTACCCTTTATCTGGCATGAGGTATCACTGCAATACCACACTTAGCTATCTTCCTCCAATTTAGGTACAGTGTGTGCTAGGTATGGTGTGTGCTGGGCACTATGTATGTAGTGCGTTGTTGGGCACTGTGAGTGTTAGGTACAAAGTGCGCTAGGTTCAATACGTGCTAAGTACTGCGTGTGGTAGGTAAGGATGTTGCCGGGTACGGTGTGTGCTAGGTACAAATGGTGCTAGGTACAATGTGAGTTAGGTACGGGTGTGCTAAGTACTCTGTGTGCTAGGTATTCTGTGTGCTAGGTACTCTGTGTGCTAGGTACTCTGTGTGCTAGGTACTCTGTGTGCTAGGGACTCTGTGTGCTAGATACTCTGTGTGCTAGATACTCTGTGTGCTAGGTATTCTGTGTGCTAGATACCCTGTGTGCTTGATACTCTGTGTGCCAGACACTCTGTTTGTTAGGTATTCTGCATGCAGGTATATTGTGTGTTAGGCACTCTGTGAGCCTAGGTACTCTGTGTGCTAAGGTATCGGTGTGTGGCTGGGTACGGTGCGTGTGAGGTACAGTGTGTGCTGGGTACGGGGAGTGCTGAGTTACATTGTGTGCTGAGTACAATGTGAGCTGGGTACTCTGTGTGCTAGGTACGGTGTGTGCTGGATACTCTGTGTGCTAGGTTCTCTGTGTGCTAGGTACAGTGTGTGCCTAGGTACAATATGTGCTAGGTAAAAATGTGTGCTAGGTTCCATGTGTGCTAGGTACTGCTTGTGCCAGGCAAAGGGGGTGCCAGGCGTGGCGTGTGGCTAGGTACAGTGTGAGCTAGGTACAGTGTGAGCTAGGGTACAGTGTGAGGCTAGGTACAACCGGGTACTAGTTACAATGCGTGCTAAGTTCCATGCGTGCTAGGTTCCATGTGTGCAAGGTACTGCATGTGCCAGGCAAGGGGGGTGCCCGGGTACGGCGTGTGCTAGGTACAGTGTGAGCTAGGTACAATATGATCTAGGTACAATGGGGATCTAGGAATTGTGTGCTAGGTACAATGTGTGCTGGGTACTGTGTGTGCTAGGTATAGTGTAGGGCTAGGTACAACAGGTGCTAGATGTAATGTGTGCTAGGTACAGTGTGGGATAGGTACAATGTGAGCTAGGTACAATGTTGCTAGGTACATTGGTGTGCTAGGTACAATGTGTGCTAGGTACAATGTGTGCCTAGTACAATGTGTGCTAGGTACAGTGAGTGATAGGTACAATGAGTGCTAGGTACAATGTGTGCTAGGTACAATGTGTGCTAGGTACAATGTGTGCTAGGTACAATGGGTGCTAGGTACAATGTGTGCTAGGTACAACGTGAGCTAGGTACAGTGTGTGTTATGGTTCAATGTGTGCTAGGTGCTGCATGTGCCAGGTAAGGGAGGTGCTGGGTACGGCGTGTGCTAGGTACAGTGCGAGCTAGGTACAGTTTGAGCAAAGTACAGTGGGTTCTAGGTACAATTTGTGCTAGGTACAATGTGTGCTAGGTGCAGTGTGTGCTAGGTGCAGTGTGTGCTAGGTGCAGTGTGTTGCTAGGCGCAGTATGTGCCTAGGCCAGTGTGTGCTTGGCGCAGTGTGTGCTAGGTGCAGTGTGTGCTAGGTGCAGTGTGTGTTAGGCTTAATGTGTGCTAGGCTCAGTGTGTGCTAAGTACTGCATGTACCAGGCAAGGGAGGTGCCGGGTACGGCGTGTGCTAGGTATATTGTGAGCTAGGTACAGCGGGTACTAGATATCATATGTGCTAAGTACGGTGTGTGCTGGGTACAGTGTGTGCTAGGTACAGTGTGTACTAGGTACAATGCGTGCTAGGTACAATGTGTGCTAGTGCAGCGCGCGTTAGATGCAATAAGTGCTGGCTACAGTGAGTACTAGGTCACTGTGTGCTAGGTTCTGCGTGTGCTGGGCAGGGTTGGGTGCCGGGTACGGCGTGTGCTGGGTATAGTGTGATCTAGTTACAGTAGGTTTCTAGGTACAATGTGTGTTGGGTACAATGTGTGCTAGGTATGACATGTGCTAGGTACATGGTATGCTGGGTACAATGTGGGGTTAAGTATAGTGTGTGCTAGGTATATTGTGTGCTGGGAACTGTGTGCGCTTGGTGTGGTTTATGCTAAATACATGGAGTGAAGTACAGTGAATGTGTGCTGGGTACGGCATGTGCTAGGTGCAATGAGGGCCAGGTGTAATGGGTGTTAGGCACAATAAGTGCTGGGTAAAGTATGTACTAGACACAATGTGCATCTCACTTGTCTCTGGAATTAAACCTAAGTTATAAGTATCACCCCTCCCCCCCCCCCCCTTATTACTATTTTCACCACAAATCCCTGCAATTTACTTATTATATATCAATGTTTGAACAGCTATTGCAATCGGACCTGAGTGTCCGATCCTTTTGTTTGTGTATATTTGAACAGGGGTCCTGTGTGTCCCCAAGTGTTACCTTTCCCTGCAATTTATCTACGATATATCAATGTTTGAACAGCTATTGCAACCGGACCTGCGTGTCCGATCCCCTTGTTTGTGTATGTTAGATCAGGGGTCCTGCGTGTCCCCAAATGTTACTTTTCATTATAAAACTGAATAAAAATTCATTTAAAAAAAAAAAAAAACCCTGCACCTCATCGAAAAGGCCTTGAGAGGCTGAGGCCCCTAGATTTAAAGCCCAGAACTGAAGCCCCTCTTTAAAAATATGCCCCAGTATATCCTTTAATAGCATGAATAATTGTGCATTAATATGAGTAGAGCCTCATTAGAGCCCCAATGTCCAGATCAAATTTCTATACATATACGCAAAGGCCTTTTTTGTATATGGGGATAACCCCTTCCTCCTTTACAATAGAGTTTAGAGAAACACAGACACACTATTGATTACAATCCTGTTTATTAAATTTACAATAAAAATACCCTTTTTGTTGTATGTTTCTCACATGTCATGATGTATATGGGCAGCACCTAAAACTCCCAAAAAGCTCAGCACAGGTAAAACATTTCTCAGCAGTTAAATATTTAAAAGTTCTGTTTTGGAAATAAATAATTTTAAAATGTCTTGCTTTTACACTGCACACTGATATATGTATGACAAAAAGGCAGTAAAGAAAATGTACTCACATACGCTTAAAGGGACAGTCTACTCAAGACTATTTATTGTTAAAAAAGATAGATAATCCCTTTATTACCCATTCCCTAATTTTGCATAAACATAGAAACATAGATATTGAAGGCAGATAAGAACCATAGGCCCAGCAAGTCTGCCCGATATTACCTAACAGTATAAACTTATTTACGGCTAGATTTAGAGTTTTGTCGGTAACGACCCGCGTATCTAACGCTGGCTTTTTTCTGGCCGCACCTTTAAAATAACTCTGGTATTGAGAGTCCACAGAATGGCTGCGTTAGGCTCCAAAAAAGGAGCGTAGAGCATATTTAACGCAACTTCAACTCTCGATACCAGAGTTGCTTAGCCTCAAAAATGTGCTCGTGCACGATTCCCCCATAGGAAACAATGGGGCTGTTTGAGCTGAAAAAAAACCTAACACCTGCAAAAAAGCTGCGTTCAGCTCCTAACGCAGCCTCATTGTTTGCTATGGGGAAACACTTCCTACGTCTGCACCTAACACTCTAGTATGTACCCCGAGTCTAAACACCCCTAACCTTACACTTATTAACCCCTATTCTGCCGCCCCCGCTATCGCTGACCCCTGCATATTTTTTTTAACCCCTAATCTGCCGCTCCGTAAACCGCCGCTACTTACATTATCCCTATGTACCCCTAATCTGCTGCCCCTAACACCGCTGACCTCTATATTATATTTATTAACCCCTAATCTGCCCTCCACAACGTCGCCTCCACCTGCCTACACTTATTAACCCCTAATCTGCCGAGCGGACCGCACAGCTATTATTATAAAGTTATTAACCCCTAATCCGCCTCACTAACCCTATAATAAATAGTATTAACCCCTAATCTGCCCTCCCTAACATCGCCGACACCTAACTTCAATTATTAACCCCTAATCTGCTGACTGGAGCTCACCGCTATTGTAATAAATGTATTAACCCCTAAAGCTAAGTCTAGCCCTAACACTAACACCCCCCTAAATTAAATATAATTTTAATCTAACGAAATTAATTAACTCTTATTAAATAAATTATTCCTATTTAAAGCTAAATACTTACCCTGTAAAATAAATCCTAATATAGCTACAATATAAATTATATTTATATTATAGCTATTTTAGGATTAATATTTATTTTACAGGTAACTTTGTATTTATTTTAACCAGGTACAATAGCTATTAAATAGTTAATAACTATTTAATAGCTAAAATAGTTAAAATAATTACAAATTTACCTGTAAAATAAATCCTAACCTAAGTTACAATTAAACCTAACACTACACTATCAATAAATAAATTAAATAAAATACCTATAATTATCTACAATTAAACCTAACACTACACTATCAATAAATAAATTAAATACAATTCCTACAAATAAATACAATGAAATAAACTAACTAAAGTACAAAAAAATAAAAAAAGAACTAAGTTACAAAAATAAAAAAATATTTACAAACATTAGAAATATATTACAACAAAGCCCCCCAAAACAAAAAAATGCCCTACCCTATTCTAAATTACTAAAGTTCAAAGCTCTTTTACCTTACCAGCCCTGAACAGGGCCCTTTGCGGGGCATGCCCCAAGAAGTTCAGCTCTTTTGCCTGTAAAAAAAACCATACAATACCCCCCCCCAAACATTACAAACCCACCACCCCTAATCTAACCCAAACCCCCCTTAAATAAACCTAACACTAAGCCCCTGAAGATCTCCCTACCTTGATCGTCTTCACCCAGCCGAGCCAAATTCTTCATCCAAGCGGAGCAAGAAGAGGTTCTCCATCCGGTAGAAGTCTTCATCCAAGCGGGCAGAAGAGGTCTTCCATCCGATTGAAGTGTTCATCCAAGCGGCATCTTCTATCCGTCATCCATCCGGAGCGGAGCGGCAGCATCCTGAAGACCTCCGACGCGAAACATCCATCCTGGCCGACGACTGAACGACGAATGACGTTCCTTTAAATGACGTCATCAAAGATGGCGTCCCTCGAATTCCGATTGGCTGATAGGATTCTATCAGCGAATCGGAATTAAGGTAGGAATATTCTGATTGGCTGATGGAATCAGCCAATCAGAATCAAGTTCAATCCGATTGGCTGATTCAATCAGCCAATCCGATTGAGCTCGCATTCTATTGGCTGTTCCGATCAGCCAATCGGATTTGAACTTGATTCTGATTGGCTGACTCCATCAGCCAATCAGAATATTCCTACCTTAATTCCGATTGGCTGATAGAATCCTATCAGCCAATCGGAATTCGAGGGACGCCATCTTGGATGACGTCATTTAAAGGAACCGTCATTCGTCGGCCAGGATGGATGTTCCGCGTCGGAGGTCTTCAGGATGCTGCCGCTCCGCTCCGGATGGATGAAGATAGAAGAGGTGCCGCTTGGATGAACACTTCAATCGGATGGAAGACCTCTTCTGCCCCGCTTGGATGAAGACTTCTACCGGATGGAGGACCTCTTCTTGCTCCGCTTGGATGAAGAATTTGGCTCGGCTGGGTGAAGACGACTCAAGGTAGGGAGATCTTCAGGGGCTTAGTGTTAGGTTTTATTAAGGGGGGTTTGGGTTAGATTAGGGAGTATGTGGGTGGTGGGTTGTAATGTTGGGGGGGGTATTGTATGGGTTTTTTTACAGGCAAAATAGCTGAACTTCTTGGGGCATGCCCCGCAAAGGGCCCTGTTCAGGGCTGGTAAGGATAAAGAGCTTTGAACTTTAGTAATTAGAATAGGGTAGGGCATTTTTTTATTTTGGGGGGCTTTGTTATTTTATTAGGGGGCTTAGAGTAGGTGTAATTAGTTTAAAATTGTTGTAATATATTTCTAATGTTTGAAATATTTTTTTATTTTTTTGTAACTTAGTTCTTTTTTATTTTTTGTACTTTAGTTAGTTTATTTCATTGTATTTATTTGTAGGAATTGTATTTAATTTATTTATTGATAGTGTAGTGTTAGGTTTAATTGTAGATAATTATAGGTATTTATTAAATAAAATTTTAATTGTAACTTAGGTTAGGATTTATTTTACAGGTAAATTTGTAATTATTTTAACTATTTTAGCTATTAAATAGTTATTAACTATTTAATAGCTATTGTACCTGGTTAAAATAAATACAAATTTACCTGTAAAATAAATATTAATCCTAAAATAGCTATAATATAAATATAATTTATATTGTAGCTATATTAGGATTTATTTTACAGGTAAGTATTTAGCTTTAAATAGGAATAATTTATTTAATAAGAGTTAATTAATTTTGTTAGATTAAAATTATATTTAACTTAGGGGGGTGTTAGTGTTAGGGTTACACTTAGCTTTAGGGGTTAATACATTTATTACAATAGCGGTGAGCTCCAGTCGGCAGATTAGGGGTTAATAATTGAAGTTAGGTGTTGGCGATGTTAGGGAGGGCAGATTAGGGGTTAATACTATTTATTATAGGGTTAGTGAGGCGGATTAGGGGTTAATAACTTTATTATAGTAGCGGTGCGGTCCGCTCGGCAGATTAGGGGTTAATAAGTGTAGGCAGGTGGAGGCGACGTTGTGGGGGCAGGTTAGGGGTTAATAAATATAATATAGGGGTCGGCGGTGTTAGGGGCAGCAGATTAGGGGTACATAAGTATAACGTAGGTGGCGGTCGGCAGATTAGGGTTAAAAAAATTTAATCGAGTGGCGGCGATGTGGGGGGGGCTCGTTTAGGGTACATAGGTAGTTTATGGGTGTTAGTGTACTTTAGAGTACAGTAGTTAAGAGCTTTATGAACCGGCGTTAGCCCAGAAAGCTCTTAACTACTGACTTTTTTCTGCGGCTGGAGTTTTGTCGTTAGAATTCTAACGCTCACTTCAGACACGACTCTAAATACCGGAGTTAGAAAGATCCCATTGAAAAGATAGGATACGCAATTGACGTAAGGGGATCTGCGGTATGGAAAAGTCGCGGCTGAAAAGTGAGCGTTAGACCCTTTTTTGAATGACTCCAAATACCGGCGGTAGCCTAAAACCAGCGTTAGGAGCCTCTAATGCTGGTTTTCACGGCTACCGCCAAACTCCAAATCTAGGCCTTAGTTTGTAGGATAGCCTTATGCTTGTCCCATGCATTTTTAAAGTCCCCCACAGTGTTTGTTGCTACTACCTCTTGAGGAAGTTTATTCCATAAATCAATCACTCTTTCTGTAAAGAAGTTCTTCCTCAAATTATTCCTGAATCTACTACCCTTTAGCTTGAGCTCATGACCCCTTGTTCTTGAATTTTCCATTTTATGTAAAATACCCACAGCCTCAGTTTTACTAAACCCTTTAATGTACTTGAAAGTTGCTATCATATCACCTCTTTCCCTTCTCTCCTCTAAGCTATACATATTTAGGTCATTGAGCCTATCCTGGTAAGTTTTATTTTTTAGACCATGTACCATTTTGGTAGCCCTCCTTTGCACAGATTCAAGTTTGTTAATATCCTTCTGAAGATATGGCCTCCAGAATTGCACACAATACTCAAGATGAGGCCTAACTAATGATCTATAAAGTGGCATAAGAACCTTACTATTTCTGCTGCAAATACCTCTACCAATACATCCAAGCATTCTGCTAGCCTTACTCGCTGCATTACTACATTGTTTACTAAGTTTTAAATCATCTGAAATAATAATTCCCAAGTCCTGTTCCTCATCTGTAACAGTCAGTAAAGTGTCATTGAGTCTGTAATTAACATTTGGATTTTTCTTCCCTAAATGCATTATTTTACACTTTGCTGTTAAACTTTAGATCCCAGTCATTTGTCCAATCCTCCAATTGTTTTATATAACTTCTCATTTTGTCTACCCCCTCTGGAACATCCACTCTGTTACAAATTTTTGTATCATCTGCAAACAGACATACTTTCCCCTGTAGCCCTTTGCTGATATCGCAGATAAATATGTTAAACAAAACAGGCCCCAGAACTGACCCCTGAGGAACACCACTAGTAACAGCCCCCTCTGCTGAATGAACTCCATTTACTAAGACACTTTGTTTTCTGTCCTTAAGCCAGCATTCCACCCAGTTCACAATTTTTTAATCTAGACCAAGGAGATACAGTTTGCGAATTAGTTTATTGTGTGGGACGGTGTCAAATGCTTTGCTGAAATCTAGATAAGCTACATCAACTGTTCCACCCTTGTCTAATACTTCTGTTACATAATCAAACAACACTGTTATATTAATACAATTTTTACCTCTGTGATTACTTGGTTTCTAAGCCTCTGCAGACCACCCGCTTATCTCAGTTCTTTTGAGAAACATGCATTTTAGCCATGCGGATGCTTAAATAACTCCACAGGAGTGAGTACAATGTTATCTTTATGAGGAGGGAAATAAAGTAACTTTGCGGCACATGGCAGATGCACTCTCCCTTGCAGGTCCCAGGAAAAGCATCCTGTTTGGCCGGTTAAAGTCCCTTTATAGTGAGATGTTGCTACTCAGTAACATTTGTGGTAAAATACCTTTCTTTTTTACATAGAAACGTCCATATGATATTTTTCTAGTCATCTTTTTACAGATAGGCTGTATCTCTTTAAACATTCAGGTATCATGTCCATTCAGAGCTTAGTGAGTAAGATAATACTCTAAAGGTAAAGCTTGACTAGTGTTCACACACACTTTAGACTTGAAGCTTTATCTTTATGAGGAGGGAAATAAAGTAACTTTGCGGCACATGGCAGATGCACTCTCCCTTGCAGGTCCCAGGAAAAGCATCCTGTTTGGCCGGTTAAAGTCCCTTTATAGTGGGATGTTGCTACTCAGTAACATTTGTGGTAAAATACCTTTCTTTTTTACATAGAAACGTCCATATGATATTTTTCTAGTCATCTTTTTACAGATAGGCTGTATCTCTTTAAACATTCAGGTATCATGTCCATTCAGAGCTTAGTGAGTAAGATAATACTCTAAAGGTAAAGCTTGACTAGTGTTCACACACACTTTAGACTTGAAGCTTTGCATGGGAGATAACATTCTAGATCTGAAGATTGACCAGTGAGCACAATTAGACTTGACATTTAGCAAGTGAGCTAACACTCTAGATTTGAAGAATGATCCCTCAGCAGACACTTTAGACTTGAAGCTTGGGGAGTAAGCTAACACACTAGATGTGATGCTTGGCCAGAGAGCAGAAACTCTAAACTTGAAGCTTGACAGGGAGGCTGACACTTCACACTTGAAGCTAGGTGAGTGAGCAGAATATGAAGCTGCAGAACTTGCAGATACAGAAACAAATAATCAGGCAAGCACTTTAACACTTGGCTGCAGAGTTTGGCCTCACTGGAGCTGATTGTTTTTTCTTAGTTTATATAAGGAGATCAAGCACAGGTCTTCATAACTGTAAACTTTATTAAGAATGCTATACACACACACACTATGCAAGAGGCACTTCCTGACTCTACCATTGTGCACATAACAACAGGTTGATATGGTTCATACCAACTGATAATCTCAATATCACACATTTTCCTTTTCTTTTTAAACAACAGAAAACTTAAAGTACATTTTTTTTAACTGTAGTCTATGTGAAAAAACTTCAGTCCCTTTTAACATTGTTCAATTAGACGATTAGGTTTTTTGATATATCGACCTGACCTTGTTTGCATTGCATCACTGGCAGGCAAGTCAGTCGAGCTTTGCAAAGTTTCTCTGGCATCTTCATTCTCCAGCTGCAATGGAGTGTTCAATGTATCCCCACAGGTTTCCTTCACTGTCGAATTGCTGTGAACTGATGGAATAGCCATCAAATGTCTACGATTCTTATGTAAACATTGCCCATCATTGGTTTGAACTACATACGATCTTGGAGAATATTGCTGGATAACTGTTCCTTTAGTATTCCAGCTGTTTGAACCTTGTACTCGCACAGGAGTTTGTACCTGATGATTCTCCAAAGGCTTTGCAGCTCGGTCATAGTATTCATTCCTTTTTTCTCTGAGTTTCAATTTGTTTTCTATTACATGTTTTTGTGGGAACCTTTTCCAAGGTTTCACAACTGGTACTTGTGTGATCAGCTGTCTGCCAAACAATAATTCTGCCGGTGACTTCCCACATTTTAAAGGAGTAGCTCTATATCTAAGAAGAGCCAGACATGGATCCTCATCTGCATCTGTTGCTTTACGAAGTATGTTTTTCACTATCTTTACTCCAGCTTCTGCTAATCCATTTGCTTATGGATATCCCGGGCTGGATGTTCGATGTTCAAATTCATAGGTACTGGCAAAAACCCTAAACTCTCTACAATTGAATTGAGGACCATTGTCTGATATTATTACTCTTGGAATTCCATGTCTCACCAAAATTGCTTTTACTTTTTTGATCACTGTATTTGCTGACTCATCTTCCAATAATGCTATCTCTGGGTAATTAGAGAAGTAATCCATTACTAAGATATAATGCTGATTTTTGAAAACAAACAAGTCCATTCCTAACTTTTCCCAGGGTGCCAACGGGAAGTCCGTATCCAGTATAGGCTCTTTAGGTAACTGAGGTCTGAATTTTTGGCAAGTCCGGGATTGAGTGATCATTGTCTCAATGTTCGTATCCCAATGAAGGGATAAAAAAGCACGCTGGTATTAAAAAGGGAAAGGTAAAAAATAAAAAAATATATAATATAATATCAAACAGGTAATATACTTTTAAATCTAGTAGAACAGGTCTACCGTATCAGTCCTGAAAAATGTCCATATAGTGGTGGTAAGTTGAAGGGATAGAAGTATCCTCCTTTTTGATATGGTGAGTCAGGCTGCTCCTCTTGATCCCAGAGAGTGTAGGACAACTGTTAAAATACAAAGAGTATACAATAGCGTGATACCGTCTGGAAATGCAGGTACAGGTAAAAGTAAGTATTATGCTTACCAAATAGTGTAGCACTGTGCTGTGACCAGTGCGTAAAAGCAGGCTAGCACTTAACAGTGGCTAGTACACTGTGGAAACCAAGCTCCAAGGGTACTTGTCCTGGTTCCAGCTTGATGTGTGCCTCCTAGTGGCTGGACTTCAAATACTGCAAAGGTAGAATCTTTCTGTGTCGGTAATCTCACTTACAACCTAATACGAGGATGGAGATGGATTGAATTTCTTTATATCGTTTTAAAAAATGGCTCTCAACTACAGTTTATAAACTGTAGTTGAGAGCCATTTTTGAAAACGATATAAAGAAATTCAATCCATCTCCATTTCCAGACGGTATCACGCTATTGTGACGCCCTCTCTCTACTCTTTGTATTGTCTCAATGTTGTCATTCATGTTTGGCCAGTACAAAATGTCTCTAGCTCGTCTTTTTGTCTTTTCTATACCTGAATGACCTTCATGTAGTCTTTTCAGTATTTGACTTTGCAAACTCTCTGGTACAATTATCTTTTGTCCTTTCAAAAATACCCCTTTTATCAAAGAAATTTCATAAATGTATGGTCTATACAGTAATGGCATTAGTGTCTTAGATTTGCCACTAGAAACTGCTTTCTTCATTTGACTTAAAAGAGCATCTGTTTCTGTAGCCTGTTCTATTGCTGCCCACAATGCATGACTAAACGGGGCTGTCTTCAAGATCAGATTGATGTGAACAGTCACTTCTTTCTGCAACTGTAAGTCCTCATTGTTAAATGGTAAGTAAGCTCGTGACAGAGCATCCGCTACCACCAACTCCTTGCCAGGTATAAAATCCAAGGTGAAGTCATACCTTTGAAGTCTCAGCAACAAACGTTCAATTTTTGGAGGTGCATCTATCAAGCCCTTTTGGTAGATGTGAATCAAAGGTTTGTGATCAGTTTCTGCTGAAAATACTAATAAACATGATATTTTTCACATCCGTAAACTAGTCCCAGTGTTTCCATGCTGCTTTCCACATCTGGTACATAGCCAGTCTGATTCAGGCTGAGAATTTGCTGTTTGTGTGATAAAACTTTTTCCTTTCATTTTATTTTCATAATGTGGATGCACTTTGTTTTTCCCCACTGTAACTGCCATTACTGGTGTTATCCCTGTACTGTGGCAGAGTGTGTGCACTTGTTCCTGTGCTGCCTCTGAACTTTGACAAATTTCTACTGCCTTTTCCAGTGTTAAATCTCTCTCTGAGCAAGCGTTCTTTAACCCTTTTATTTCTGCTGCCCATGACTAACTGGTCTCTGATTAATGAGTTACACATTGCTCCATAATTACATGATCTACTCTTCAGTTTTAAGTCTGTTACATACTCCTCAATTATCTCTGTTTCATTCTGCATTCTAAATCTGAAAAGATACCTTTCATAGGTTTCATTGCGTCTAGGTACACAGTACTGTTCAAATTTGTCTAGAACAACCTGATACACATCCCTTTCTTCATCTGTAAATGTGAAGGTGTTGTATACATCTATTGCTGCTGATCCTGCTACAGTCAGAAAAAGTGCAATCTTTTGTTCATCATCTTGCTCCTGAGCTCCTATAGCTCTAACATATAGCTGGAATCTTTGCTTAAACCTCTGCCATGCATCTTCCATATTTCCAGTCATTTTCAATTCTGGTGGAGGATTTAACTTTTCCATCTTAATGTTCTGAATTATGCAGTATTAATAATATAAAAGTCTGTAGTGCTGTTAAAATCAGTCAATTGTACAAGTTATGATGCACTTACTCAGTTCATGAGAAGAAGCAGTGGTAACTCTGCCAGAGCCTTGACTCTCACACTTTCAATTTGCTGCAAAGATTTTTATGGATTCCTCAGAATCCTTGCTTGTTCAGATGGAAGCAGGGAACTCCTTATTCTGACATCATGTTTTATCTTAGTTTATATAAGGAGATCAAGCACAGGTCTTCATAACTGTAAACTTTATTAAGAATGTTATACACACACAAACACACTATGCAAGAGGCACTTCCTGACTCTACCATTGTGCACATAACAACAGGTTGATATGGTTCATACCAACTGATAATCTCAATATCACACACTAAAGACTATAAAATAATTTAACTTTACTGTATGCTTGTACTAAAAGAGGACACTGAATAGGCAGGCAACTTAAACTTGGCTGCAGAGTTTACACTTACTGGAGCTGATGACTATAAAAACATTTTAACAAACTCGACTGTACATTAATACTAACAGAAAACAATAAATAGGCAGGCAACTAAAATTTGGCTGCAAAGCTTGCACTACCTGAAGCTGATGCATACTACATAATTTTAACAAACTTGACTGCATGCTTGTACTAACCGAAGATGATGAATAGGCAGGCAACTTAACATACTTGGCTGCAGAGCTTGCACTCACAAGACCAAATAAATAAGAAGCTAGCAGTAAAGACAGATGCCAAGGAAATCCTTAGGATAAGCAGAAGGCAGGTTCAGCACAAGATGGCAGAGATGAACACTGGATCCTGAAGGCTATTAAAACAGCAAGGCAGGGGGGGCGGAGCCAGCGCTCATTGGAGATGGCTGCACTTCTGTGAGCTCCTAGCTCCCTTCAGGGCTAAATAGTTATATTAACACCCTAGCAGCACAGAAAAGTATTCTAAAAATGCCTAAAGACCAGAAGTAAGCAAGCTGAGGTGTATTACTCGGATTCTTTTGCTCAATTTGTACCCGGCTTTGGCTTGTGAGTGTTTTTTCTCGGCAAGGAGAGCCACGTGGGCTCCGGTCTGCAAAAGACCCATCTGCACAATTACATCTACCCGGTGCCTGTAAATTGCATACCCCGGAACACAGATGACCACCATAGAGGTTAGCCCGGCTCTCAAGAAAGTGGAAAAAAAGATTGGTGACATCTGAGCAGGAGCTCCTAAGGTACGATACATACAACCGCCAACGGCGACATATTTACACCACCCACGTACCTTAAAGCTGAATTAGGCCACATGCACTTCAATAAAGTGCTTATCTGAAGCAGAGAATATGAGGGGCCTTATGAGTAAGCCTAACTGAATCAATTAAAACATTTTTGGTCAGACGCCATTTTTATCTCTCATGCGCCTTTAATACACACTCGGCTCTCTGCTGGTTAGTTCTGATGATAATCTTGGTCTGCATTACATGATTTGGCCATGATATACCATGATATCTACACTTCCTCAGTGACAAAGACACCGGTGACAGAGACTGAATTGCAATGTTAGCACACAACTAGGGGACCCTACAGTCGTTATTTTACAGCCTTTTATACAGTAGCTGTGTCCTCTCTCCTTATAAGCACTATTGCACTGATCAGTAACTGGGAGAATTGAACACTATTGGATATATTTTACACACTATAATACCCTCGAGTGACAATTATCTCGCCAAAGAAAGGAGGCAAACCTGAGAAGTCCACCAAAAAACAAGGACAAACCCCCTCAGTGAACAATTTTTTTAAATCCATGGAAACTTTGACTCCTGTTATATCCAAGCTATCAAACACACACCCCAGATCTCCCTCATCTTCTTCAGAGTCTGATACGGAAAATTTGGAGTCTGCTATCACTATCCCCAAAGCTTTGCTGGATTCACTACCGTCTAAAAAAGATTTTTCTTCCCTGGTTGGCCAGGTCAAGCAATGTATTAGAGAAGAAATTGCGGAAATTAAAAAAGAAATCTCAGAAATTGGCCAGAGGGTGGAGAAACTAGAGGGCCATTCTGACCTCACTAACTCTAACCTTACATTTCTTAGGGCTAAAATAGTCCAGCAAGATACCAACATGGCTCAAATGAAAAATAAAATCGATAATCTGGAAAATAGGAGCCGTCGAGGTGACGTCAGAATCCGGGGTATTCCTGAAACTGTAGCTCCAGCAGATCTTGAGGATTATATCCAAGGTCTTTTCTAATTTCTAATGGATACAGGAGATGATGCCACAATAGCGCTAATTCGCTTCCACAGAGCCCTGAGAAGTAAACCACTGGGGGATCAGCCTCCCAGAGACGTTATCGTCAAAATCACTACCTACTCCATCAAGGAAGAGATTATGAAGAGAGCAAGGCAGAAGCATCCTATAAGGTTCAGGTCAGCCTCCATACAGGTATTTGAAGATCTGACACACAGGACTCTATTAAAAAGAAGGGAACTCAGGCCCTTAACAACCAAACTGAGGCAACTCAACATCCCATATTGATGGGGTCACCCATTCCATCTGCAAATTACCTGGAAACGCAAGAGGTTACTGTGCCATTCGCAGGAAGACTCTGGCCAGGTCTGTAAGGTCCTGGAAAAAAAATCCACCACCCCTGTAGGATAATATCAACCGTCTTGCGGCTTCAGAAATTCCACATCCACTACCGCTCCCGCTCCCGCAGAGGGAGGAATGGCAGGAGGCCTCCTCAAGAAAATCCCGTAAAACCAAACCTGGATCGATGACATCTGACTCGATGGGCTGACAGCCCTAGGATGGTAACTATTTTTTTGAAAGACTTAGCTCTACTGAGAGCTCTGATGTAGAACATTACGACACCCAATAGTACTCTGGTCATCTTGTATATGGGGCTTTGTTCTAAGGAAGTTTCTGCTATTGGGTGGTGGGTATGATAATATGTTCTAATATAGTATATGTGATGTGCTGTGTTTTAACATCTTATATTATGTCAATAATATTTTTTCATGTTCCAATTGTATTCGAATATGCTCCAACGTGGAAGGAATATCTGTCTTAGCATTATTGGAATGTAACTGCTTAGTTTATTACCCTTTCCCTTTCCCTCAATGGTGTTACATACCTTTAATAAACATGTTTATGCCCATTAGGGGATTATCTCCTATCTCAGAGGATTTCTATCCTCTACCATTTGTTTTACACCTGTTGTGCATTTTTAGTTTTTTCCATACTTTGATGTTACAGTTATTTAACAATGTTCATTTTATGTGTCCAGGGAAGTTTAACAAAAGCTGGAAGTATTCTTATGTCAAAGGAAGTTTCTGTTATTTACTTAGTGTGATAATATGGCTAAGTTGTCTATAAAAGTGTAGACCATTCAAATTATTACACAAAATGTGAAGGGGTTTAATAGCCCAAGTAAGAGAGCCCTAGCCATACGGGATTTATGTAAAAGAGGAGGGCATATATTACTACTGCAGGAGACTCATTTTAAAGGCAACACAATCCCCAAGTACTTTTCTCCACATTACTCTCAACACTACCATAGTACTTGCCCCACTAAAAAAACAAATGGAGTAAGTATATTGCTACATAAGTCTATTTAATTCAAGTTTCAACGGGTGGATAAAGATAAAGAAGGCAGGTACCTAGGTATAACAGGCCTGCTGTTTGGTAAACCGATCACCATAGTAAACCTTTATGCCCCCAGCACTGGCCAAGATAAATTCTTTTCCCGTATTACCATTAAGATATCTGACTTCCAGAAAGGCCCGCTTGTAGTTGCTGGAGATTTAAATACTCCCTTAGACCCTGAATTAGACTGCTCAAACCCTAACACTAGATTTAACCGAAAACTTTTCCACTCCATTTGGAAGAATATTAAATCGCTGACTCTCCATGATGCATGGAGGTATGTCCACCCACAGATGAGGGACTACACCTTCTTTTCACACCCACAAAAAAGCCACTCTAAAATTGACTACATACTGGTAGATCACACTGCCCTCTCATTAATTAAAGATATCCATATAAAACACACCTCTTGGTCAGATCACTCTCTGGTGGAGTGTACTCTGAAATGGCCATCTATCCCGATAAAACCCTTCTCCTGGAAGTTAGATGATTCTTTGCCTTTTGACCCACAGATCTTGGAGAAACTTCATAAACAACTGGATCTTTACTTTTCCCTTAATAACCTTCCAGACTCCAATATAGCTATGGTTTGGGAAGCCCATAAGGCTTTTATAAGGGGCGATTTCATTAAGATTAAAGCGTTCAAGAAAAAACAATCCTTAGCAACATACTCTAGGTTAGCACAAGAGGTCACAGAAGAAGATTACCTTTTAAAATTAAACCCGAAAGACCAAACTCTTCTTGCCACCCTAAATGATAAGCAAAATAATCTCACTCAATATTTACAAATAGAGTCCCAAAGACAACAAATGTTTATAAAGCAAAAATATTATGGGGAGGGGAATAAATCCGGGAAACTCCTGGCTAGAGCACTGAAAAACAATCACTTCATTCATACATTCACTCTCTCACTTCACAGCAAGGTAAAGTAATTGAAGATACAAAAACTATAGGCACAGTTTTTAAATCATTCTACCACAAGCTTTATCATTTGTTTCCAAATAGACCCTTAGAATCACATAAGACTCTATGTGATAGGTATCTTAGCAACATTACACTTCCTGAACTAAATCCCAACGAGAAGGAATTGTTAGATGCCCCAGTCACTAGCAAAGAGATTTTGGATGCTATATCGGACCTGAAGCCAGAGAAAGCTCCTGGTCCAGACGGTTTTTCAAATAGATATTATAAAACCTTTAAAGCCCAACTAGCTCCTCACCTTCTTACCCTTTTTAACTATATTTCAGACTCTTATAGGTTCCCAGATACCATGCTACAGGCGCATGTTTCAATAATTCCTAAACCAGGTAAGCCCCCTACATCTCCGGCAAACTTTAGGCCAATTTCCTTGTTGAATGTGGACCTGAAGTTGTATGCTAAAATCCTAGCAAACAGAATTAGCAATTTTTTACCAAATTTAATTCATTACGATCAAGTGGGGTTTGTCCCATTTTGGGAAGCCAGGGATAACACATGCAAGGTGTTACACCTTATGGAATATGTTAAAAACTTAAATATCCCTTCTGCACTTCTGTCAACTGATGCTGAGAAGGCTTTTGATAGATTGGACTGGACTTTCCTCCGGTCCACTCTTCAAAAATTTGGCTTTCCCAACACATTTATTAACAAAATATTTGCTCTTTATTCCACTCCCTCAGCCCAAGTTAGAGTTAATGGGGCTCTGTCAGAATTTTTTGAAATCCGTAACGGGACCCGCCAGGGCTGTCCCTTATCCCTTTTATTGTTTGTGTTATCCCTGGAGCCCCTAGCAGAAAGAATCCGTAATAATCCAGATATACGTGGTATTACGTTAGAAGGAGAAACTTATAAATTGGCAATGTTTGCCGACGACATCCTAATGACCCTGTCCTCTCCACGACAATTCCTGATAGCGGTCCAACATGAATTAAAAGCATTTGGCAATGTTTCAAATTTCTCAATTAACTCTAATAAATCAGAAATTCTCCCAATAAATATGCCGGCCGAGGACCTTTTATTAATTAATCAACTTATAAAATTCAAAACCATGCCCTAAAATTTCTGGGGATTTTTCTCACGTCTAAACCAGATGATTTACGTAAATTGAATTATGGTAGGCTTTTTGAAGAGTTTACACAATTGTCTTCTTCCTGGCTCTTCCTGGCTCCCAAAGAATATTTCTTGGCTGGGTAGAATTGCAGCGACGAAAATGACCCTATTGCCAAAGGCCCTTTATGTTTTACAGGCTCTACCTATTCCTGGCACTAATATATACTATAAATATTGTAGACACATATATTTTGCACCGCAGACCCCCAAGAATAGCGAAAAGCACTATGTATACACGTAGGGAGGAGGGGGGCTTAGGGGTCCCTAATATTCTTCTATACAAATTAGCAATATCATTGAACAGGGTGATTGATTGGTGTAGACAAGGAGAAAACTCTTATAAGAGATGTGTCCATCTGGAGCAACAATTACTAGGAGTCTCTCATTTGGGTAGTATCTGTTGGTCTCCCCAAAGACCTCATATGGATACTCTAGCTGCCTACCCGATTCTTAAGGAGGCATGGTCAGATTGGACACTAATAAGAAACAAATTTCACCTCATCACTTCACACTATTCTCCACTATCAATTCTACATCCAAATAGGGAGTTTCCAGTAGACGCACCAAGACCAATAGTCCTAAACTGGCCTCTCTGAGAAGCCACCTACCCATATATCTACTACTGACACAAGGTCAGATGTCCTCCAGGGAAGTACTGTTGGAGAGAGACCTAAGTCAATTTAACTCCTGGCTATACTACAACCAAGTAAGACATTTTCTTATATCCCACAAATCACATAAAGATATGTTAAGACCTCTCACAGTCTTTGAATCCCTTTGTTCATCACAAGCCCCTCCAAAAAAAATAATCTCTTTAATGTACCAAAGTCTTCTCAAGTCACATTATCCCGCAAAGCTGAACTATACCCTTAAGTGGGAAAAAGAGCTCAATAGACACATCTCGGCTAAGCAATGGTCCTCATGGTTTAAAGCCACAGCTAAGCCGGCCCATTCTGCAGCAGGGCTAGAGACCAATTTAAAGATCATCACCAGGTGGTACTTAACCCCCAGTAAATTAAAACATATGTTCCAAAACGCTAGTGATAGATGCTGGAGAGGCTGTGGCCAAGGGGGCACTATGTACCACATTTGGTGGGATTGCGATGTGATAAAGTCCTTTTGGTCACAAATACATTCGATAGCTTGCAACATAATAGGTATTCAACTGGAGCTCTCCCCAGATATGATCCTTTTTAACGCCATATTTGATATCTCCTGCAAAATTAGAAGACATCTCTACCAAATTTTAATTAATGCTGCCAAACGACATCCCTACATTTTGGAAAAAACCTCAGGCTCGAAGCATTAATCAATGGTTCGACCAGGTGGAAAACACATTAATCTTGGAGAGATTTCACTATGTTAAAAAAGGTCAGTTAGATTTTTTCCATGACATGAAGTTCTTATGGGAACAGTATATTTCTGTCAAACCATAGTAAATTCTTTACCACAACAAGATTATAGGAGTGTTACATGGAAACTCTTTGACTGCTTCCTTCTTTCTTTTTTCCTATCTCCCCTTAACCTTCTGATAGGCCCGTTCTCGGGGTGGGGAGGGGGAGATAAATATTTACAAGCGTTAATATGAAACTATTGTTATGTATAAATCCCTGGTTGTTTTGTCTTGTATTGTTTAGTTTTGTTGTATGTTTGTTTTATTGTTTATGCAGAAAACATCAATATGCCATAGCCTGCAACGCATAAGAAGATTGTTTTCCTCTCTAATTCTATTATAACTGGACTTCTACTGCCCGATTTGAACTCTTATAACCAAGCGGTGTCCACTGGATGTACCTGTTTAAATTTTAACCTCACTTGTAATGTGTATCCATTGCATAAACTGTAACTTGATTGTTTGTTTAAAATATTTTTATTTTGAAATAAAGAGAAAGATATATAAAAAAAATAAAGTATAAAACAGCAAGGCAATGAACAAGAATGTGCTTGTTCTTTAAATAACGCTGGGGATAATCAAACCGCTACCTGAGCCTGAAACCCAGTCAGTTGCAGGTTTGCACTCCGAGGAAGGATGCCGGCACTTTACTCAGCTACCTACTGTTTAATTGGGGCCTTTAATGTTATAAAGTGTAAAACTTCACCATATATGCATATATATGGTGAAGCATATATTGATGAAATCATATACCATCAACTTTAAATAAAGGTATATACAGTATATTAATACGTGAAATCCAAAGCAAAACATATACTTCCTTTAACCTTGAATAAATGTAGTACTTATTAAAGCTGATAGTAACTGTTTCTTCATAATACTTTGGCTGCTTGCCCACCAGCTAAAAATAAGTAAATCTGACTCCTTCATAAATGCTCTGAAGGCACGGACATCAGACGATTACAAATTAAACAACACAAGCACTTTAACATTGCCAACTGCACCACATGTCTAAGAACAATTAATTGTAAAATTCACTATGTTCCATTCCAGGAATGCATCCGGCCTTAGGCTTTACCAATAATCTTGCAGACCTATAAGCATCTTCTTTATTTGGACATGCCCTCTAAAGCAATTTCATTCCTGCACCAGCAGGGCGGTAACACTATCTTACTCTTTAATTTTCTTTCTTGAAGATGAAGCCAGATAAAAAGCAAAACAAATCAGTGTTGAATTTTATCCTGATAGGTTATTTAGAAATCATGGAAGAAACATCTTATTTTTGTTTTATTTTTGGCCTTGGTACACAAAAATGTGCAATAAAAAAAACCTAAACTTGTATTAATCTACATTTACATGTGTTTATGTGTTATGCTTCAGTTTTTAATTTCAAGCAGAACTAACATATTTTGGCTTAGTTTTAATTTGGTTGAAAACAATTGGACTAATATCTGATGTTACTGTTCTGTACTAACATGGCGAAAAATGTTTCATATTTAAGCTAAACATACACTTAATGGGGCATATTTATCAAGGTCTGGTGGACCTGATCAACACTGTGGATCAGGTCCGCCAGACCTCGCTGAATACGGCGAGCAATATGCTCGCCGTATTCAGCATTGTACCAGCAGCTCACAAGAGCTGCTGGTGCAACGCTGCCCCCTGCAGACTCACGGCCAATGGGCTGCCAGCAGGGGGGTGTCAATCAACTCGATCGTACTCGATCGGGTTGTATTGTGGCGATGTCTGTCCGCCTGCTCAGAGCAGGCGTACAGGTTATGGAGCAGCGGTCTTTGTGACCGCTGCATCATAACTGCTGTTTCTGGCGAGCCTGCAGGCTCGCCAGAAAAACGGGACATCAAGCTCCATTCGGAGCTTGATAAATATGCCCCATAATCTGTTTTTTTGTTTTTTTTTGCACTATTCACTATCAATACAGAAAAGTCAAATATGGACCAGGAATAGATAAATATTTCTGCATAAAACATACATTTAAAAAAAAAAAAAAAAATGCTAGCTGAAAGATTGACTTTTTTTTTAACACAGCATTTGACTTGAAACAAAAATACATTTAAACTATCAGTATTAACATCTGCATGTGTTGAAAACGGCTCTCGGACAGAATGCCGACAGTCCATCAGACATATGTCCGAGAGATTATGTTCCCAGTTCGGCTGTGGGCAGATACAGTCCAAAGTATTCTGTTCTATTTAGAGCCTCGGGCACCGCAACCGTCTCTGGGAACCTAACCATGGGTCCCACCCCACACGTCTTGTGGTTCTTTGTCTGTACATCTATCTAATCTATCTGTCTAATCTATCTGTCTAATATATCTAATCTATTTATCTAATCTATCGCGTGGCTGGACTGTTATCCAACGGCCATTTGTCTGTCGGAATATTATCCGTCACACAAATGTCAGTCGGACAAATGTCAGCCGGATAACAGTCCGGCCACGGTTGAAAACAATACACATTTAGGCATAGATTACAAGTGGTGTGCTAACTTGTGCAAGTGTCACAAGTTGAAAGTAAATGTGTACCACTGAGGGCAATCTAAATTTGCACTCGTCAGTTTAGCGCGATTGAAGCCCTCGCGTAAAGGGTTAGGACTATAATAAAGTTGCACTAAACACAATATAAATACATTAAAATAAACTGTTATATATACATAAAAATATTCATAAAGAAAAGTTAAAAGGTATATGATATATGACAAGATGTTTGAATGGAAAGGGCTATAATATACTGTATATATATATATATATATATATATATATATATATATATATAAAAAGAATCATGAAGACACAGCTCCTTCTTTTGCAAACATTATGTATTTATTTCAATGTTTCATTTAGGCCTTAACAAGTAAAAAATTAGGGCTCCAATGCACTTATATATATGTCGATATATTTGTACATATGTATTTATGTGTTTATATCTATATATATGTGTCTGTAACTACATATATACAAACATATAAATACATATGTACACATATATAATGTAGATATATACATACATATACATTTTTAGACATGTATATGCAGGGGTGAAGTCCAACAACAAAAAAGTGCGGGAACTCACCAAAACTTTCACCCTTCCTTGCAATTAATATTGTTTTATATAAATACACACACACTTACACACACTGTATTTATATGTATATAATCTATACACTTTGGTTAATGAAAGCAAATTAAATCCAATGAAGGATTAAATGGTTGCCCTAGAATCCTCCTCTGTCACAGAGTCTCACCCACTTAAGGTGCAATAGTCCTATATTTGCTGAGGGGAGCTAAATAACCCCAGAGCAAGCCACACAGAAATGTAAGCACCATGTGCTACAAACAGTGAGGGGTGATTACACAGTAGGATACTGACAGGATTGCATTTAGTGTATTGTAAGAAGTTTTACTGACCATTATTAGAGGATCTCACTATCCCTCTAACCAGAATGTGCTCTAGGTCCTTCCACCAGCAGCAGCAGTGTTTACTGAAGTGTTTCTGTTCTCTATCCAGAGGGAACTTAGTTCCTCCTGCAAAATAGTGCAGGAACTCCATTCCCATGGGTTCCCGCTCAACTTGACCCCTGTGTATATGTATGTATCTCTATGTCAAAAACCTTTGCCTGCTTTTTTTTCTAACACCTGAAACCTCATATCTTTGAGCCCTTATAACTTTTTTGTGCAATATTTGTTTAAAGGGACAGTCTACACCAGAATTTTTATTGTTTTAAAAGATAGATAATCTCTTTATTACCCATTTCCCAGTTTTGCATAACCAACACAGTTATAATAATATACTTTTAACCTCTGTGATTATCTTGTATCCAAGACTCTGCAAACTGCCCCTTTTTTCAGTTCTTTTGACAGACTTGCAGTCTAACCAATCAGTGCCTGCTCCCAGATTACTTCACGTGCACAAGCACAGTATTATCTACATGAAATATGTGAACTAACACCCTCTAGTGGTGAAAAACTGTTAAAATGCAATCTGAAAGAGGTGGGCTTCAAGGTCTAAGAAATTAGCATATGAAGCTCCTAGGTTAAGCTTTCAACTAAGAATACCAAGAGAACAAAGCAAAATTGGTTATAAAAGTAAATTGGAAAAATGTTTAAAATTACATGCTCTATCTGAATCATGAAAGTTTATTTTGGCCTAGACTGTCCCTTTAAATATTTTTTATTAGATAGTGTTATTTTGAGTGTAACTGTACTTTTAAATGTATTTATGATGTGTTTTGTGATACTTTTTTGTTTTCCGAAACATTTAACCAGAGTTCTGATGACGCACTAACCTGATGTGTGTTAGCTTCGATCACATTTACCTTCAACTTGTAATACGCTTGCAAACCCTTTATTGCTAATGCATAACTGTTAGTGCTCCACTCGTAATCTGGCCCCAAGTGTTTTTAACACTAAGTATAACCCTTTTAACAAAAAGTGTTTAATGACATTTGTATTGCATTACAAGTAACATTTGTGATTAACATTGGGTTGGCAAACCTACATATGTTCACTTGACTATTTCCTGCTAATGCTGGGGTTGCTGCCAAAAACCTTTGAATCCTTCCTCTCTCCCCACCCAATCCCAATAGGTCAACGACCTTCTCAGTTCAGCAATGACAACAATGACACCCTCAAAATAAATTCAAAACCTACACTTTTTTTTCCACATGTACATGATTACTTGCCAGCACGTCAAGCTGAAATAAATTGTCACCCTTTTAAGAGATTTTTTATTTGGATTTAAAATCCATTTGATCTTTAGTATTTTTTTTTTATAACACAAAAAACCATCTATACGTTCAAAAGTATAAAGTCACATGCAATTAGTGTCCTTGTTTTGCCTTTTTTATTTAGTCAAATCCGATACAGATTTGAAAAGGCTGATTAACTGAATAGGTCAGAAGTTGTTTCCATAATGACAAATGAACGCGCGGAAGAAGGCATAACGTTTCAAAAGCAGCTACTGAATTTTCATCACTTTTCCTTTTAGTCTAAAATGGTCATGCAGAATCGCTAATAAAACTGTAATTACAAAACAGCATTTTGAGGTACGTTTCACTTAAAGTGACACTAAACCAAAAAAAATTTGTTCATGATTCTGATAGAGAATACAATTTTAAACAACATTTTAATTTACTTCTATTATCTAATTTGCTTCATTCTTTAGATATCCTTTGTTGAAGAAATAACAATGCACATGGGGGAGCCAATCACACGAGGCATCTATGTGCAGCCACCAATCAGCAGCTACTGAGCCTAGCTAGATATGCTTTTCAGCAAAGGATAGCAAGTGAATGAAGCAAATTAGATAATAGAAGTAAATTAGAAAGTTGTTTAAAATTTTAAGTCCTGCCCAAAATGTTCACTTCCGATGGCAGACCTCCAGCACATGTTATGGGCCTGCCCAAAAATCAGGAATTTCTGGTTAAAGATCCAATTTTGGTTAAACAAGATAATAGCTCCTTCCCGTATAATATTATCATTAAAAATAATAGTTTTTCTGTTTCATTTAAATGAGGAAAACAATAAGAAAATTATCAACATGACTATATTGGCAGCAAGATATCTCATTTTTAGTAAATGGAAACAGACAACAATCTCTAGCATAACAGAAACCAAGAACTATTTAAAAAAGCAATACATACTGGAACAAATAGATACAGACCCAAATAATGACCGAGATATCAGAAAATTATTCTTGAAATGGTCACCATTTATTAAAGATTTACCACCTAGTGAAGTTGACTTCTTGATATATCCCTTCAGGAATTCAGAACTGGTTACTCTTGGCATGTGGTAGTAACAATTAAATAATTTTTTTTTTATTTTTTTTTCTCATTTTCTAAGATATCAGAGGGTTAGGGCGCAGGAATAGAGGGGGGGAATGGAGGGAGGAGGAGGGAGCAGGAGGAAAATTAGAAAAGAATCCTAATTCAGAATACGTAAAGTATAATTTATTGCTGTTTTATTTTTTCTGTTATATGTTAAGAATCAAATATGTTAAGAATGTACAGCTCATTATGTATTTCTAAACTTCTCATAATACTTGTATTTATTTGAAAGTATTTTGTTGAACGAAATTGTATTCTGGAAAGGAATTAAATAAAATATTAAAAAAAAAAAAAATTGCATGCTCTTTCTAAATCATAAAATAAAAAAAATGGGTTTCGTGTCCCTTTAAAGGGACAAGAAACCCACATTTTTTCTTTCATGATTCAGATAGAGAATACAATTGTAACCAACTTTCCAATTTACTTCTATTATCTAACTTGCTTCACTCTCTTGGTATCCGTTGTTGAAGAAGCAGCAATGAGTCAATAACATGCAGCATATACAGTATGTGCAACAACCAATAAGCAGCTGCTGAGCCTACCTAGGTATAATTTTCAACAAAAGATACCAGATATTAGAAGTACATTGGAAAGTTGTTTAAAATCACATGCTCTATCTAAATCATGAAAGAAAAAAAATGTGGGTTTCATATTTCTAACAATACTCACCCTTTATCTTGCGTGTAAATGCTAGGTAAGGAAAGGTTTGACAACGGCAGTCGTAGAGTGGGAGCAACCTATGCAGCAATATAAGTTGCGCTTTAGTGAGGTTAATCATTTTTATTTGTGTTCTTATTTTCTTGTTAATCATAAAATGTATGTATGTAATGTATTATTATTATTATTTTTTATGTAAAAATGTAAATGTCTGTGCCATGTAATATGTATGAGTAGTATTTTTATAAAGTGTGTGTGTGTGCAGTGTTTGTGTTTTTGTAATTTGTAGTATATGTGTATTGTTTGTATAGTGTATAATGTGTGTGTATAATGTGTAGTGTTTGTGTATGTTTGTGTAGAATGTGTGTGTTTGTATAATGTTTAGCATTTTTGTATGTTTGTGTAGTATGCGTACACTATGGCCTCTATTTATCAAGGTCTGGCTGACCTGATCCGTCAGTGCGGATCAGGTCTGCCAGACCTCGCTGAATACGGAGAGCAATACGCTCTCCGTATTCATCATTGCACCAGCAGCTCACAAGAGCTGCTGGTGCAACGCCACCCCCTGCAGACATGCGGCCAATCGGCCGCCAGCAGGGGGGTGTCAATCAACCCGATCGTACTCGATCGGGTTGATTTCCGGCGATGTCTGTCCGCCTGCTCAGAGCAGGCGGACAGGTTATGGAGCAGCGGTCTTTGTGACCGCTGCTTCATAACTGCTGTTTCTGGTGAGTCTGAAGACTCGCCAGAAACACGGGCCTTCAAGCTCCTTTCGGAGCTTGATAGATAGGCCCCTATGTGTGTGTAGCGTTTGTGTATGTTTGTGTAGCATGTGTATACTGTGTGTATAATGTGTAGCAGTTGTGTAGTATGTGTATACTGTGTGTGTGTGTATAATGTGTAGCATTTGTGTAGTATGTTTATACTGTGTGTGTATAATGTGTAGTGTTTGTGTATGTTTGTGTAGTATGTGTATACTATGTGTGTATGTATAATGTGTAGAGTTTGTGTATGTTTGTGTAGTATGGGTATACTATGTGTGTGTGTATAATGTGTAGAGTTTGTGTATGTTTGTGTAGTATATGTATACTGTGTGTGTATAATGTGTGGCGTTTGTGTAGTATGTCTATACTGTGTGTGTGTGTGTGTGCATAATGTGTAGTTTGTGTATGTTTGTGTAGTATGTGTATACTGTGTGTGTGTGTATAATGTGTAGAGTCTGTGTATGTTTGTGTAGTATGGGTATACTATGTGTGTGTGTATAATGTGTAGAGTTTGTGTATGTTTGTGTAGTATGTGTATACTGTGTGGGTGTGTATAATGTGTAGCATTTGTGTAGCATGTGTATACTTTGGGGCCGATTTCACAAGGGACGAATGGCCCTGAATGTAACTGTTTCCGCACGAGCCTTCAGGCTCGCTGAAAACAGGATTTAAGAAGCAGCGGTCTTAAGACCGCTGCTCCTTAACTCGTACGCCTCCTCTGAGGCTGCGGACATTAATCTGCCCGATCTCATACGATCAGGTTGATTGACACCCCCTGTTAGATGTGAGGCGGACATGATCCGCTACAGCAGATCATGGGGGCCTATTTAACAAATGTCTTGCGGTCCTGATCCGACAGTGCGGATCAGGTTCGCAAGACATCGCTGAATGCGGAGAGCAATACGCTCTCCGTATTCAGCATTGCACCAGCAGCTCACAAGAGCTGCTGGTGCAATGCCGCCCCCTGCAGACTCACGGCCAATGGGGGTGTCAATCAACCCAATCGTACTCGATCGAGTTGAATTCCGGCGATTCCTGTCCGCCTGCTCAGAGCAGGCGGACAAGGTTATGGAGCAGCAGTCTTTGTGACCGCTGCTCCATAACTTGTGTTTCTGGCGAGCCTGAAGACTCACCAGAAACATGGGCCGTCAAGCTCCGTTCGGAGCTTGATAGATAGGCCCCCATGTCCGCTCCCACTTTGTTAAATCGGCCCCTGAGTGTGTGTGTATAATCTGTAGCGTTTGTGTGTGTGTGTAGTATGTGCATACTGTGTGTGTGTATAATATGCAGCGTTTGTGTATGTGTGTTAGTATGTGTATACTGTGTGTGTGTATATAATGTGTAGCATTTGTGTATGTTTGTGTAGTATGTGTATACTGTGTGTGTGTGTATATAATGTGTAGCATTTGTGTGTGTGTAGTATGTGTATACTGTGTGTGTGTGTATAATGTGTAGCATTTGTGTATGTTTGTGTAGTATGTGTATACTGTGTGTGTGTGTATAATGTGTAGCATTTGTGTGTGTGTAGTATGTGTATACTGTGTGTGTGTGTATAATGTGTAGCATTTGTGTGTGTGTAGTATGTGTATACTGTGTGTGTATAATGTGTAGCATTTGTGTGTGTGTAGTATGTGTATACTGTGTGTGTGTGTATAATGTGTAGCATTTGTGTATGTTTGTGTAGTATGTGTATACTGTGTGTGTGTGTATAATGTGTAGCATTTGTGTGTGTGTAGTATGTGTATACTGTGTGTGTGTGTATAATGTGTAGCATTTGTGTATGTTTGTGTAGTATGTGTATACTGTGTGTGTGTGTATAATGTGTAGCATTTGTGTGTGTGTAGTATGTGTATACTGTGTGTGTGTGTATAATGTGTAGCATTTGTGTATGTTTGTGTAGTATGTGTATACTGTGTGTGTGTATAATGTGTAGCATTTGTGTGTGTGTAGTATGTGTATACTGTGTGTGTGTGTATAATGTGTAGCATTTGTGTATGTTTGTGTAGTATGTGTATACTGTGTGTGTGTGTATAATGTGTAGCATTTGTGTGTGTGTAGTATGTGTATACTGTGTGTGTGTGTATAATGTGTAGCATTTGTGTGTGTGTAGTATGTGTATACTGTGTGTGTGTGTGTATAATGTGTAGCATTTGTTTATGTTTGTGTAGTATGTGTATACTGTGTGTGTGTGTGTGTATAATGTGTAGCATTTGTTTATGTTTGTGTAGTATGTGCATACTGTGTGTGTGTATAATATGCAGCGTTTGTGTATGTGTGTTAGTATGTGTATACTGTGTGTGTGTGTATAATGTGTAGCATTTGTTTATGTTTGTGTAGTATGTGTATACTGTGTGTGTGTGTATAATGTGTAGCATTTGTGTGTGTGTAGTATGTGTATACTGTGTGTGTGTATATAATGTGTAGCGTTTGTGTGTGTGTAGTATGTGTATACTGTGTGTGTGTGTGTATAATGTGTAGCATTTGTGTATGTTTGTGTAGTATGTGTATACTGTGTGTGTGTGTATAATGTGTAGCATTTGTGTATGTTTGTGTAGTATGTGTATACTGTGTGTGTGTGTATATAATGTGTAGCATTTGTGTATGTTTGTGTAGTATGTGTATACTGTGTGTGTGTGTATAATGTGTAGCATTTGTTTATGTTTGTGTAGTATGTGCATACTGTGTGTGTGTGTATAATGTGTAGCATTTGTGTATGTTTGTGTAGTATGTGTATACTGTGTGTGTGTGTATATAATGTGTAGCATTTGTGTATGTTTGTGTAGTATGTGTATACTGTGTGTGTGTGTATATAATGTGTAGCATTTGTGTATGTTTGTGTAGTATGTGTATACTGTGTGTGTGTGTGTGTGTGTATAATGTGTAGCATTTGTGTGTGTGTAGTGTGTGTATACTGTGTGTGTGTGTATAATGTGTAGCATTTATTTATGTTTGTGTAGTATGTGTATACTGTGTGTGTGTGTGTGTGTGTGTATAATGTGTAGCATTTGTTTATGTTTGTGTAGTATGTGCATACTGTGTGTGTGTATAATATGCAGTGTTTGTGTATGTGTGTTAGTATGTGTATACTGTGTGCGTGTGTATAATGTGTAGCATTTGTTTATGTTTGTGTAGTATGTGTATACTGTGTGTGTGTGTATAATGTGTAGCATTTGTGTATGTTTGTGTAGTATGTGTATACTGTGTGTGTGTATAATGTGTAGCATTTGTGTGTGTGTAGTATGTGTATACTGTGTGTGTGTGTATAATGTGTAGCATTTGTGTGTGTGTAGTATGTGTATACTGTGTGTGTGTGTATAATGTGTAGCATTTGTGTATGTTTGTGTAGTATGTGTATACTGTGTGTGTGGTGTGTATATAATGTGTAGCGTTTGTGTGTGTGTAGTATGTGTATACTGTGTGTGTGTGTGTATAATGTGTAGCATTTGTGTGTGTGTTAGTATGTGTATACTGTGTGTGTGTGTATAATGTGTAGCATTTGTGTATGTTTGTGTATTATGTGTATACTGTGTGTGTGTATATAATGTGTAGCAGTTGTGTAGTATGTGTATACTGTGTGTGTGTATAATGTGTAGCGTTTGTGTGTGTGTAGTATGTGTATACTGTGTGTGTGTATAATGTGTAGCATTTGTGTGTGTTTGTGTAGTATGTGTATACTGTGTGTGTGTGTATATAATGTGTAGCATTTGTGTGTGTGTAGTATGTGTATACTGTGTGTGTGTGTGTATAATGTGTAGCATTTGTGTATGTTTGTGTAGTATGTGTATAATGTGTGTGTGTGTATAATGTGTAGCATTTGTGTGTGTGTAGTATGTGTATACTGTGTGTGTGTATAATGTGTAGCATTTGTGTGTGTGTAGTATGTGTATACTGTGTGTGTGTGTATATAATGTGTAGCATGTGTGTGTGTGTAGTATGTGTATACTGTGTGTGTATATAATGTGTAGCGTTTGTGTGTGTGTAGTATGTGTATACTGTGTGTGTATATAATGTGTAGCGTTTGTGTGTGTGTAGTATGTGTATACTGTGTGTGTGTATATAATGTGTAGCATTTGTGTATGTTTGTGTAGTATGTGTATGCTGTGTGTGTATATAATGTGTAGCATTTGTGTGTGTGTAGTATGTGTATACTGTGTGTGTATATAATGTGTAGCGTTTGTGTGTGTGTAGTATGTGTATACTGTGTGTGTGTGTGTATAATGTGTAGCATTTGTGTATGTTTGTGTAGTATGTGTATACTGTGTGTGTGTGTGTATATAATGTGTAGCATTTGTGTGTGTGTAGTATGTGTATACTGTGTGTGTATATAATGTGTAGCGTTTGTGTGTGTGTGTATAATGTGTAGCATTTGTGTATGTTTGTGTAGTATGTGTATATTGTGTGTGTGTGTGTATAATGTGTAGCATTTGTTTATGTTTGTGTAGTATTTGTATACTGTGTGTGTGTGTATAATGTGTAGCATTTGTGTGTGTGTAGTATGTGTATACTGTGTGTGTGTGTGTATAATGTGTAGCATTTGTGTGTGTGTAGTATGTGTATACTGTGTGTGTGTGTATAATGTGTAGCATTTGTGTGTGTGTATAATGTGTAGCATTTGTGTGTGTGTGTAGTATGTGTATACTGTGTGTGTGTATAATGTGTAGCATTTGTGTATGTTTGTGTAGTATGTGTATACTGTGTGTGTGTGTGTATAATGTGTAGCGTTTGTGTGTGTGTAGTATGTGTTTACTGTGTGTGTGTGTATAATGTGTAGCATTTGTGTGTGTGTAGTATGTGTATACTGTGTGTGTGTGTATAATGTGTAGCATTTGTGTGTGTGTACTATGTGTATACTGTGTGTGTGTGTATAATGTGTAGCATTTGTGTGTGTGTAGTATGTGTATACTGTGTGTGTATATAATGTGTAGCGTTTGTGTGTGTGTAGTATGTGTATACTGTGTGTGTGTGTGTATAATGTGTAGCGTTTGTGTATGTGTGTTAGTATGTGTATACTGTGTGTGTGTATATAATGTGTAGCATTTGTGTATGTTTGTGTAGTATGTGTATACTGTGTGTATATAATGTGTAGCGTTTGTGTGTGTGTAGTATGTGTATACTGTGTGTGTGTGTGTGTATAATGTGTAGCGTTTGTGTATGTGTGTTAGTATGTGTATACTGTGTGTGTGTATATAATGTGTAGCATTTGTGTATGTTTGTGTAGTATGTGTATACTGTGTGTGTGTGTGTATATAATGTGTAGCGTTTGTGTGTGTGTAGTATGTGTATACTGTGTGTGTGTGTATAATGTGTAGCATTTGTGTATGTTTGTGTAGTATGTGTATACTGTGTGTGTGTGTATAATGTGTAGCATTTGTGTGTGTGTAGTATGTGTATACTGTGTGTGTATAATGTGTAGCATTTGTGTGTGTGTAGTATGTGTATACTGTGTGTGTGTGTATAATGTGTAGCATTTGTGTGTGTGTAGTATGTGTATACTGTGTGTGTGTGTATAATGTGTAGCATTTGTGTATGTTTGTGTAGTATGTGTAAACTGTGTGTGTGTGTATAATGTGTAGCATTTGTGTATGTTTGTGTAGTATGTGTATACTGTGTGTGTGTGTATAATGTGTAGCATTTGTGTGTGTGTAGTATGTGTATACTGTGTGTGTGTGTATAATGTGTAGCATTTGTGTGTGTGTAGTATGTGTATACTGTGTGTGTGTGTATAATGTGTAGCATTTGTGTATGTTTGTGTAGTATGTGTATACTGTGTGTGTGTGTGTATATAATGTGTAGCGTTTGTGTGTGTGTATTATGTGTATACTGTGTGTGTGTGTATAATGTGTAGCATTTGTGTGTGTGTAGTATGTGTATACTGTGTGTGTGTGTGTGTATAATGTGTAGCATTTGTGTATGTTTGTGTAGTATGTGTATACTGTGTGTGTGTGTATATAATGTGTAGCGTTTGTGTGTGTGTAGTATGTGTATACTGTGTGTGTGTGTATAATGTGTAGCATTTGTGTAGTATGTGTATACTGTGTGTGTGTGTATAATGTGTAGCATTTGTGTGTGTGTAGTATGTGTATACTGTGTGTGTGTGTGTGTATAATGTGTAGCATTTGTGTATGTTTGTGTAGTATGTGTATACTGTGTGTGTGTGTGTGTATAATGTGTAGCATTTGTGTATGTTTGTGTAGTATGTGTATACTGTGTGTGTGTGTATAATGTGTAGCATTTGTGTGTGTGTAGTATGTGTATACTGTGTGTGTATAATGTGTAGCATTTGTGTGTGTGTAGTAGTATGTGTATACTGTGTGTGTGTGTATAATGTGTAGCATTTGTGTATGTTTGTGTAGTATGTGTATACTGTGTGTGTGTGTAATGTGTATACTGTGTGTGTGTGTATAATGTGTAGCATTTGTTTATGTTTGTGTAGTATGTGTATACTGTGTGTGTGTGTAGAATGTGTAGCATTTGTGTGTGTGTAGTATGTGTATACTGTGTGTGTGTGTATAATGTGTAGCATTTGTGTATGTTTGTGTAGTATGTGTATACTGTGTGTGTGTGTATAATGTGTAGCATTTGTGTATGTTTGTGTAGTATGTGTATACTGTGTGTGTGTGGTATGAGTACTAGACATGTGCAGCACTGAATAATTAGTTTTGGATGAATTATTCAAAACAGAGTGCTGCACTATTCGGTAACTCCATTCCTTTAAAAAAAACAAAAAAAAAAACGAATAATGAACATTAAGTTACATTTAAAACGAAAATAAATTTTAACGTTAAAATTAATGTAAATGCTACTTTGTTACAGGTGGCACAGTGTCACGTGCAGGCTAAATACTTACCTATATCGCGGTGGGGAGTTGCACTAAACTGGCTCTTCTTTACAGAGTCCAGAGCTGTCCTATAGGAGGATTAGTGTGGCTGCATCCCAGAGCCTGCTCTAAAGGAGAAGGTACCCCACTGCTCTATAGGAAAGTATTTAACTTTAAAAACTAATTTTAAGTATAACAAATATATACTAATTAATTTAAAATATATTTGTTATTCTTTAAATTAGTTAGGGCATTCATTTGGATATTATTTTCTTTTTAACAAAGTTAACGTTTTAATATCCATATTTTCAGCAGAATGGACATCTCTAATGAGTACTGTGTGTGCAGTGTTTGTGTGTGTACTTGTTATTTTTTTGTCTCAGCAAATATATCAGAATAAGGGACTTTTATATCTCAGCAACCACTTCCAACAAACAAAAAGGCACTCACTAAACAATAAAATATGTGTTCATGCCAAAAAACAAAGATTTTCACTGTAGGTTTGGCTAATCATTTTCAATCTTAAATAAAATAGGGACATGTATTTTTTTTCAACACTTAATAACTTTAAAATATTCAATTTACTAAAATCAATTCAGCATTTAGGGTGCGGCCCACATAACTGACAAATTTCAATTAAATGTATTTATGCAATTCAAAATGACCTGAAAAACAAGGTTTAACATATGGGTGCATCAGCTCTGTATTTTAAAGTTTTCAGTAGTCACAGTGTACTTTTTAGTCATTTAGGTTATTATACCCATAATGAAGTTCAAGATAAGCAATCCAAGTAACATCCAATATAAATGTACAATTAATAAGTTTGGGAGACCAACTCAATTTTTTAAAAATCCCACCCCTTCATTTTGACAAAACATTCAAGATCTTTGCACTTAACTCCATCTTGGTGAATAACACATGACATTCTCCAAATCTCATTGCTTATGCTAAACCTGCTTTCATATATTAGTAACAATGCAAAACCATGTAGCATGCAAGTTGAGATAAATACCCTTCAATACAAAAGCAATTCTGCAGTTCTTGGCCTCACGCTCTGATGTTGACTTTTTCTTATCACTTGCTCAGGCCTGAAGTAGTAAACTGCTAGTATAAGAAAGTATCCCAGAAGCCACAGCTAAAGTGCTAGTAACAACCAACAAAATGATCTGCTTTCAAGTAATATTATGGCCTGTACACTGTACATTGTATTAACTATGGTGTCAAGGTACAAGATTATGTAGTTGTTAGGACTTCACTCAACTTTATCAAGTCATTCATGCCAGAATGTTTACAAATTAATTTGTAAGGATTCAAGATGAATTACATTTAATTGCATCAACTGTAGTCCAGTTAAAGATTTTTGTAATTTTTGTAATTTTACAAAGTGACCCTGCACAAGATTTTCAGCCAGATTACAAGTTTTGCGTTGAGGCTGGCTCGCTAATAACTTGTACGTTATTTTCACCGCTCACCTTTCATAGCGCTGCTATTACAGGTTTGAAAAAACCCGGCTTGTGCGGGCGATATGGTTGCATTGAGCTCCATTCCTCACCCAAATACAAGCGCTGCTTTGACGTGCTCGTGCATGGTTTCCCTATAGAAATCAATGGGGAGAGCCGGCTAAAAAAAAGCCTAACACCTGCAATCGTGGAACATAAAGCTCCGTAACGCAGCCCCATTGATGTTTATGGAGAAAAAAAATGTATGTTTAAACACCCTAACATAAACCCTAAGTCTAAACACCCCTAATCTGCTGCCCCTGATATCGCCGACACCTACATTACACTTATTAACCCCTAATCTGCCACCCCCAACATCGCGAACACCTACATTACACTTATTAACCCCTAATCTGCTGCCCCCAATGTCACCGCCACCTACCTACACTTATTAACCCCTAATCTGCTGCCCCCAATGTCGCCGCCACCTACCTACACTTATTAACCCCTAATCTGCTGCCCCCAATGTTGCCGCCACTTACCTACACTTACTGACCCCTAATATGCCACCACGTTGCGTGACAGACAAAAAAGTGTGCGGTACACCTATACCTACAAAACTCGTAATAGCACCGTTAGGGAAAAGGCAGCATTATGGGCCATAATGATGCTTTTTCACTCATAACGCCGAACTTGTAATCTGGCTGACTGTTTGGCAGTCCTTTTCATCATTTGTATTTATTCCTTAATAAATAAATTAATTTTACAAAAAAGCTTGGGTAATACAATGATTGAGCAGCTGCATTGCCCAAGCCAGTTTGGGCTTTTTTAATAGCTTGTATAAAGTCTTGGCTCTTTACTAAAGAATCATTATTTACCAGATCACTGTAAAAAACAATATTGCCAAAACTATTAAGCTAGAAGCTAACTTCTTCTACAACATCTTGTGTTTCACAATATTCATACACTGTACTATGGAGGTTATCCACTTAGAAATGGAAAGATGTGTAAGCTTAAGTAAAATATTACTTAGGATACCATAGGCTTTTTCTATTTGTCAATCAATATATATATATATATATATATATAGAGAGAGAGAGAGAGAGAGAGAGAGAGAGAGAGAGAGATGATTATATACATAGGTATAGATATATACAGATATATAGATATATATAGGAATATCTATTAACAAATACTTAGAACATATTTTGCTATGTGCAGAACATTGGAATGAGAAATATTTACAGTAAATATATAGTATAACACTTTATCAAATATGAATATTGCATAAATATGCTTTTACTTGTTTTCATCTACTTAACTGCAAAGCGCACCAATGCATATATATATATATATATATATATATATATATATATATAGATATATAGATATATAGATATATATATATATATATATATATATATATATATACACAGTATATATATATATATATATATATATATATATATGTATACATATGTATTTATGTGTTTATACATGTATGTCTCTAAATATATATACACATATAAATACATAAATACATATGTACACATATATAGACATTTATATATACATACATATACATCTTTAGAGTTGTATATGTATGTATCTCAATTTTAAAGTCCCTTGCTTGCCTTTTTTTCCTAACACCTGAGACCTAATATATGTGAACCCTTAGAACTTTTTTGCAATATTTTTGAGAAATAATTGTATTAGATGGTGTTATGAGTGTAATTGTACTTTGTAATGTATTTGTGATGTGTTTTGTGACACTTTTTTGTTGTACAAAACAGTTAACCACAGCTCTGAGGATGCGCTAACCCGACGAGCAATAACTCGAATTGCGCTCAAGCGATCGCGTTTACTTTCAAATTATAATACCAGTGCAATTTAACCAACGGGCAAACGAACGTGAAAAATCTATATCACCGTTTGCGATCCACTCGTGATCTGGCCCTAAATAAGTTCAGAACAATAGCATGTTAGTTCCGAGTTATGTTCTATAAAAATGAACCAGATAAGCTCTGTAAATTGTGTACATTTGTATCTTTCATATTTATCTAATTAACTACAATCATCATAACACAGAAGTAATCAATGAGTCAGAGAGCAATTTTGTGCTCGCATATATAAATTCAGAGCCTGACAAACATAGCCAGCATCTTAAAGGGACATTATACACTCATTTTTGCTTTGCATAAATGTATTGTAGATGATCTATTTATATAGCCCATAAAGTTTTTTTTTTTTTTTTTAAATATATAGTTTTTTTTTTTTTTAAATAACATTGCTCTGATTTTCAGACTCCTAACCAAGCCCCAAAGTTTAGGAGAATACTGTCAGATACCTTCTCCAGCTTGCTCCTTTTTGTGTAAAGGGTTTTATCATATGCAAAAGAAGGGGGAGTGGGGAGGGTCTTATTTCCTACTTGCAGTGGGCTTTCCAGCTGCCTTTTCAACAAAGCCAAACTGAGAGCTACTAAGTAAGTTTTTAAACAGTTTTATACTGGATTTTTATATCAGTATCTGTGCATCTTATTCTTTATAGTAGTGTCTATTACATGCAGTTATATGAAAATTGGTGTATACTGTCCCTTTAACATTACGAAGCACTAAACAAAATGAAACAAATAAAATGCTTGAGATACATTTTATTGGAAAATATGTTTTATTCACAACTGATGTGTTAATATATTTATGAAGTTTTCTTCATTAACCAGTCATATACCTTCACAACCACACTACTGTGAAAAAAATATTTGATGGGTAATATAAAATAACATTACAATATAACATCAGGGTTAAAAAAACAAAAAAACTGCAGGTTCAAAAGGAATACATCCAAGGGTTCTTAGAAACTTAGCTTTGTAGTAGCCAAAATTATAATTTTTCAAGATCAATATTAATTTGCATGTTATAACATGATTAGCATAAACCTGATAACTTGGTTTAAAGGGGTCCCATTGTTTAAAAACAAACAAAAAACAGTGCAGATCCAGGAGCTATATTAGCATAACTTGTTGAAAGAAGGAAAAGAATAGTTGTATTAAATGGATCATACTCAGATGGGTGGGTATCTCAACCATCATTATTGGACATAGTTTTATTAATATCTTTTTATAAATGACACAGGGAAACAATTCAATATCAATTTCTCTGTCTTTGTAGATGATACTAAATTGTGTACGTTTTTTCAGTGAAAACAGGATATAGTTGTTATAGTGTATTTGTAAAAAGAGGAAGAATGCTCTTGTAAATTAAATTAAATTTTGATAAACTTAATATGTTAATTATTACTGAAAAATGAGAAAAAAAAGATTTAAGGGTCCTTGTAGATAAACTAAAGAGTAGATATCAATGCCAGCTTCTAAAGTAAATTAACTAGGGGCATAGGTACAAGGGGAAAATGCATAATTTTGCCCTTATGTACATTTGTGGTAAGGCCTAACCTTGGATATGGAGTACAGTTTTTAGACACTTAAAGGCATAGGGAACTCCATTTTATTTTCAGGATTTGGATAAAAAATACAATTTTAATCAACTTTCCAATTTACTTATTTCATCAAATTTGCTTCATTATCTTGTTATCCTTTGCTGAATGAACAGCATTGCAGTACTGACAGCTGAACACATCTAGTTAGCCAATCACAAGAGACAAATATGTGCAGGCTCCAATCAGCTGCTAGCTCCCACTAGTGTAAGATAGGGGAGTATTCTTTTTTAACAATCACATTTGAAAATAGAAGTAAATTGAAAAGTGTCTTAAAATTGCATACAAGTTTACTTTTCACTTTTCTATCCCTTTAAAAGGACATCGCATAACAAGAAATGGGCCAAAGAATGGCTATAAAGTTATTCAATGAATTGGAGTATTTAAACTAAGTGAAGTTAGCTAAATAAAAGGTGTATGAGAAGTGATATGATTACTTTACGTAAATACATCCATGGCCCATAAAGAAGGTTGGCAAGTGCACTGATTATTTCATGAAAAATGTTTTTGGAATGAGGACACATCATTCCTCACCACTTTACCATGAGTTCACACTACTTCTCAAAACCATCAATACATAAACATTAATTGCTTTAACCCCTGATGCATCGGAATCCTCACACCACATTTATTACAGCATTGTAGTTCTCTAATATGACTAATCTCAGTCTAGCTAGTAAAGCCTAATAGACCCCTTTAAGACTTGTGAGATTCTCCTATCCCCATAAAGACTTCCAGCATCCAAGGTATGCCCTCTTTATTAATTTTAACACACAGAATAAAAAAGTGTTTTTTTGTTTTTCTTAATTCCTATTTCAACAATTATTAGTAATATTTCATGTTTAACATTTCAATAACACGCTTTAAGGATTGCAATTCATGTGCGCCAACCCCACACCATGTTAGACCTAAAGCACAAAGCGCGATACACAAATTTTCATTCCTATGTTCTTCACATAGGAAATTATGTAATTTTTATTATTAAATATATATCTCTCTATATATTATTATTATTATCATTTATTTGTATAGCGCCGCCAAATTCCATAGCACTGGGTATACAATGACAAAGATTTGTGATAAAATACAAAACATAACAAAACTAAATAAACCTAGTACAGGAGTAAGAGGGCCCTGCTCCAGATAGATCACAGTCTATAGGTTTAGGGTGCAGAGACATAAGGTTGGGGTAGCTTGTTACATCGGTTGTAGTTGCAGCAGTGAATCAGGCAGTTCATGTACATGTATTAGTTTGGTTCAGATGAGGGATGGAGGAGAGATGGTAAGTCTTTCTGAATAGGTGAGTTTTCAAGGAGCGTCTGAGGATAGGAGCAGCACGTGCAAAGTTTTGGAGGCAGGAGTGGGACGTAGAGATAACAGGAGTGTAGAGACGTAGGTCAGAGGTTGATCGAAGAGGACGGGATGGGGAATTTTTCACGATGAGAGAGGAAATATAGTTGGGAGTTAGACTGTTGAGAGATTTGTAAGTTAGGGTTAATACTTTAAATTGTATTCTGGAGTGTATGAGGAGCCAGAGTAGAGACTGGCAGAGTGGAGCAGCTGATGTAGATCGGCGACTTAGGTGGATGAGTCTAGCAGAAGCATTCATAATAGATTAAAGGGAGGAGAGGAGGTGTTTTGGAAGGCCATTTAGGAGTAGATTTCAATAATCAATGCGTGACAAAATGAGGGAATGAATAAGTATTTTTGTAGTTTTTTTGAGTGAGGAAGGGACGAATTCTGGAAATGTTGCGTAGGTGTGAACGGCAGGATTGCACTTGTATATGTGGGTTGAATGTGAGTTATGAGTCTAGTGTGACCCCAAGACAGCGGACCTGGGGTGAGGTGTTGAGAATAGAGTCTCCAAACATCAGAGAAATGTTAGGTGTTGGATGTCTCGAAGAGGGGGGATAAGAAGCAGCTCAGTTTTGGACAGATTGAGTTGGAGGTAGTGTGAAGACATCCAAGAGGAAATTGCAGAGAGGCAGTCAGAAATCTGGTTGAGTAAAGAAGGAGAGATATCAGGAGAGGAAAGATAGATTTGGGTATCATCAGCATATAAGTGGTTCTGGAATCAAAATGAGGCTATAAGTTTTCCAAGGCAGGATGTATAGAGAGAGAAAAGCAAGGGGCCCAAGACAGAGCCTTGTGGTACTCCAACTGAGAGAGGCAATGAGGCCTGTTTATCAAGCCGTAAACCGCAAATACGCTGGAATTCCGCAGCGTAATTGTGGAGAGCTTGATTCCCCTTAGTTATCAAAGCCTACAGACTGGCAAAAGTTGAAATTTGTGACGTAACATACGATCCGCCGGTCTCAGTCAGACACAGATCGATGCTTACGTCACTATAGATGTTCAGAATGCAAATTCGGCACTATCTGACTACTTTTACTAGTTAACAAATTCCTAGCAGGTACGCTCGCCATTCCGACTCAGCGTACCTGGTTTTCAATCCACTGCTCTAACACCTAACACCCTAACATGTTCCCCGAGTCTAAACACCCCTAATCTGCCACCCCTGACACCGCCGCCACCTACATTATACTTATTAACCCCTAATCTTCTGCCCCTACACCGCCGCCACCTACATTATACTTATTAATCCCTATTCTGCTGTCCTGACACCGCCGCCACCTACATAAAGTTATTAACCCCTATCCCGCTGCTCCCGGAGCCCACCGCAACTAAATAAATGTATTAACCCCTAAACCGCCAGCCCCCCACATCGCCATAAACTAAATTAAACTATTAACCCCTAAACCTAACAAACCGCTAACTTTACATTAAGTTTTAACTCATCCCTATCTTATAATAAATGTAAACTTATCTTTAGATTTAAATTAAACTATATTAAACTATATTAAATTAATAATTAACCTACCCTATTATACTAAAATTACATTAAACTATATTAAAGTAACAATTAACTTACCCTAACTGTTATACTAAAATTACATTAAACTATATTAAACTAATAATTAATCTACCCTAACTGTTATACTAAAATTACAATAGGCTACAAATTAAATTAACTATATTATATAGTTAAAAACCTAACCCTACTCAAATAATTTAATTCTACAATTAAAAATTAAAAAGTTACAAGAAACTAACAACTAAATTACAAAAAATAACAAACACTAAGTTACAAAAAAAAAATAAACACTAAGTTACACAAAATAAAAAATAAATTATCAAAGATTTAAACTAATTACACCTAATCTAAGAGCCCTATGAAAATAAAAAAGCCCCCCCAAAATAAAAAAACCCTAACCTACAATAAAGAAATCAACTCTTTTACCTGTAAATAAAAAAATACAAACAACCCCCCAACAGTAAAACCCACCACCCACACAACCAGGATTGAGCTCGCATTCTATTGGCTGATTGTAGTTTATTGTAGATTAGGGTTTTTTTTTATTTTGGGGGGCTTTCTATTTTCATAGGGCTCTTACATTAGGTGTAATTAGTTTAAATCTCTGACAATTTCTTTTTTATTTTGTTTTTTTGTAACTTAGTGTTTGTTATTTTTTGTAACTTAGTTGTTAGTTTTTTGTAACTTTGTAATTTTTAATTGTAGAATTAAATTATTTGAGTAGGGTTAGGTTTTTAAATGTATAATATAGTTAATTTAATTTGTAGCTTATTGTAATTTTAGTATAACAGTTAGGGTAGGTTAATTATTAGTTTAATATAGTTTAATTTAATTATAGCATAATAGTTAGGGTAGATTAATTATTAGTTTAATATAGTTTAATTTAATTTTAGTATAATAGTTAGGGTAGATTAATTATTAGTTTAAAATAGTTTAATTTAATTTTAGTATAATAGTTAGGATAGGTTCATTAGTAGTTTAATATAGTTTAATTTAATTCTAAAGGTAAGTTTAATTTTATTATAAGATAGGGATGAGTTAATATTTAATATAAAGTTAGCAGGTTGTTAGGTTTAGGGGTTAATAGGTTAATTTAGTTTATGTTGATGTGGGGGGCTGGCGGTTTAGGGGTTAATAACTTTATTTAGTTGCGGTAGGCTCCGGGAGTGGCGGGATAGGGGTTAATAACATAATGTAGGTGGCGGTGGTGTAGGGGCAGCAGATTAGGGGTTAATAACATAATGTAGGTGGCAGCGGTGTAGGGGGTGGAAGATTAGGGGTTAATAACATAATGTAGGTGGCAGTGGGCTCCGGGAGCGGTGGAATAGGGGTTAATAAGTTTATTAGAGTGGCGGTGGGCTCGGGGAGCAGCGAGATAGGGGTTTATAACTTTATTTAGTTGTGGCAAGGTCCGGGAGCGGTGGGATAGGGGTTAAACAGTTTAGTATAGTGGCGGTGTTTAGTGACAGTATACAAATAAAGCTGTGAAAAAGCTGAATAGCAGCGAGACTGATGATTGTTAGTTATCAACAGTCCACTGCTCATCGCCCCATACTTGGTGCACGGCTTTTTGACAGCTTTTTTGTTAAATATGGAGAGCATATTCAGGTCCACGGCCGCAATGTTAGGCGATGTCAGGTGAGCGTATTAGTGCCGGCGAATGCAGCACAGTTGATGGCTTGATAAGTAGGCCTCATAGAATCACAAGATATGGTGTTAAAGGAAACTGAAAACGAGCGGTTTGAGAGATATGAGGCAAACCAGGAGAGGGCTGTGTCTCGAATGCCAAATGAATGTAGTATTTTTAGGAGGAGAGGATGGTCAACTGTGTCAAAAGCTGCGGACAGGTCATGAAGAATTAGTAAGGAGTAATGACCTCTTGCTTTAGTTGATAACAGGTAATTTGTTACTTTAGCATTTGCTGCTGTGTGCCTATGCTTTATGAAAAAGTAAAAAATTGAAGCTCACTAATATGCCAAAAAGTAATTCACTTTATTGTAGAGACAGCAGGGTCCAAATACTACGATGTTTCGGGGCAGTATGCCCCTTAATCATGTGATGGGTTATCACATGATTAAGGGGCATACTGCCCCAAAACGTCAATAAAGTGAATTACTTTTTGGCATATTGGTGAGCTTCAATTTTTTACTTTTTCACATTGATATATGGGAGTTTGGTAGTTACTCCCTGGAGCTTATACCATTGGCGTGGGTGCTGGATAACACTGACTTCTGCCTATGCTTTATGAAAGCTAAAAGGATCAAAAAATGCTTTAAAGTTTAAAAATCTTTTTTCCTTATTTTTGGTGCTGTGGAATTCAACTGCTGCTATCTTACTTTAGCAAGAGCGGTTTCTGTTGAGTGTTTAGGGCGGAAACCAGATTGTAGTGGATCAAGTAAGGAGTTAGTTGTGATAAATTGAGTTAGCCAATTATAGACTAGTTGTTCCAATAATTTTGAAGCAAAGGGAAATAAGGAGACCGGTTGATAGTTAGAAGGTGTGGAGGGGTCAAGCGAGGGCTTTTTTAGGATTGGTATGATTGACACATGCTTGAATGTGTCAGGAAATGTGCCAGCGGTGAGAGATTGGTTAAAGTGATGAGTTAGGGTAGAGGTTAGTGAAGCAGAGAGAGAGGGAATAAGTCGTGAAGGAATAGGGTCAAGTGGGCAGGTTGTGAGATGAGCCAAGGACTTCTTCCTCTGTTACAGGAGGGAAGTAGCATAGAGTTTTGTTAATAGAAGGGGTGGGTAGGATTGCTGGGTTTGAGGGGTGTGGGGTACAGATCTCTTTTCTAATGGTGTCAATTTTATTTTTGAAGTGATCAGCAATAATTTGAGCAGTGAGGTTAGTAGTGGGCTGGGGTGCAGACGGACATAGAAGGAAGTTAAAGGTTGAGAACAGCTTTCTGGGGTTGGATGCGTGAGATGACACAAGGGAGGAGAAATATACTTGTTTGGCCAGGCTGAGGTGCGTGATTTCCTCCACTGCTGTTCAGCAGTAGTGATGTCGCGAACCTAAAATTTTCGAACCGCGCGAACCGCCATTGAATTCAATAGGCAGGCGAACTTTAAAACCTACAAGGGCTCTTTCTGGCCACAATAGTGATGGAAAAGTTGTTTCAAGGGTACTAACACCTGGACTGTCGCATGCTGGAGGGGGATCCCTGGCAAAACTCCCATGGAAAATTACATATTTTATGCAGAGTCTGCTTTTAAGCCATAATGGGCCTAAATCAACTAACATTCCCAAAGTGGCTGTCTCAAAACATCCCGGACAGAAGATAGATTGATAGATAGGATAGATAGATATACATAGATTGATAGTTAGATAGAATCGATAGAAGAGAAATAGATAGATTTGTTAGATATATAATTACCCTAATAAAGTCTAATAATTAAACATGCGTTCTTGGACCCAACTAGCTTGTGTTAATTAGTACTTTTCTTAGCACTTTAATCCCTGTTGCCCCCCCCCCTATCGGGGGTGTTCTATATGGCCTGCCTGATTACCCTGAAAAAATATAATAATAAGACATGCGGTCTGGTACCTATTTTAACTAGGTTGTGTTTTAAGTACTACCATTCTTAGCACTTTAATCTCTGTAACTCCCCCTATTTGGTGAGGTCTTTACGGCCTGGATGATTACCCATACAAAATATAATAATAAGACATCTGCTCTTGGTCTGCGACCCATGGTAACTATGTTGTGTTAATTTGTAATGTCCTTCGCATTTTAATAGCTGTTACTCATACTCACCCTATCGGTGGAGGTCTATATTTCCTGCATGATTACCCTTACAAAATATAATAACCAAACATATGCTCTGGGACCCATGGTAAGTAGGTTGTGTTAAGTAGTACTGTTCTTTGCAGTTTAATACCTGTTACAACACCAAATGGTGGCAGGTCTATCTGGCCTTCATGATTAGCTGCACCCAAACTCAAAAAAAAGCTGAGTGGTCTTAGACTAACACCCATGGCTAACTCGGTTGTTTCAATTAGTACTATTCTTAGCACTTTCATCCCTGTTACGGGTGGTCTACATGGCCATCATGATTAGCCGAACAAAATACTACAATCCAACCTTTGCTCAGTCTTCATAGGCCCTTGATTGGCTGTATTTTGATAGTACAGTTCTTATCATTTTTATAGCTGATACAACACCGAATGGTGGCAGCTCTATATGGCCTGCAAGATTAGCTGCACCCAATACAAAAATAAATCCAAGCGGTCTTGGATTAACACCCATGGCTAACTCTGTTACTGAGGATTCGCCACAAATATTACCCAAAATTTTAATTTTTAATTACTAAGAATACTGTGACAACAAATATGATGGTGTAAATATCAGGCTGCAAGGCAGGAGGAAAGTGCAATTCACTGGCACCAGCAAACTGAGGATTCGCCACAAATATTACCCAAAATTTAAATTTTTAATTAATAAGAATACTGTGACAACAAATATGATTGGTGTAAATATTTTTCAAGTAGGCCTGGCACACAGGCTTGGAAGGCAGTAGAAAAGTGTAATTCTAGGGCACGAGCAAACTGAGGATTAAGATCAACAATCAAGAAATTTTTAATTTTATTTAGTAACTATACTGTGACAACAATTAGGATTGGTGTAAATAGTTGGCAAGACGGCCTGGCACAAAAGGCTGGCAGGCAAGAGGTAGATGCAATTCAAGGACACTAGGAGACTGATTACTGACAGTCAAAACAGTGATGATTGACCATTTTGGCAATACTGTTAAAAGAAATAGGATTGCTGGCAATAATTGGCTAGGTGGGCCTGGCACACAGCAGGCTGCAAGGCAGGAGGAAAGTGCAATTCACTGGCACCAGCAAACTGAGGATTCGCCACAAATATTACCCAAAATTTTAATTTTTAATTAACCTCTTAAGGACATATGACGGAATTTTTCCGTCATAAAACAATTGAGCAAACTGAAAGCTGTGTCCTTAAAGGGTTAATAAGAATACTGTGACAACAAATATGATTGGTGTAAATATTTTTCAAGTAGGCCTGGCACACAGGCTTGGAAGGCAGTAGAAAAGTGCAATTCTAGGGCATGAGCAAACTGAGGATTAAGATCAACAATCAAATATTTTTTAATTTTAATTAGTAACTATACTGTGACAACAATTAGGATTGGTGTAAATAGTTGGCAAGACAGCCTGGCACAAAAGGCTGGCAGGCAGGAGGTAAATGCAATTCAAGGACACTAGGAGACTGAATATTTGCAATCCAAAAAATTATGATTTTTATTTTTTTATATACTGTTACAAGAATTATGATTGGTGCCACTAACTGGCTAGTTGGGCCTGGCACACAGGCTGGCAGATATGAGTCGTGGATGGTAGGTAGGGCAGCAATTTAACACAGTATGCTGTGTAAGTGACAAAAACACAGGCCTGATAGAAAATTAAGTTAGATTACACTAGCAAAATATTTTAAAATTTTAGATTTTAATATTAAAATAATGTTAAGAAGTGCAATGCACATATGAGTGGTCGCACTGGCTGGCTGCTACGTAGGGCAGCAATTAACAACAGTATGCTTTGTAAGTCAGATAGACAGTTAGACACAGGCCTGATAGAAAATAAAATTAGATTACACTAGCATAATGATTTAAAGACTTTTTTTTGGCAATTTAAAGAAAAAGGTTAAGCACATAAATATGAGTCGTGGCTGTCTAGCCTTGGAAGGGCAGCTATTAAAAACAGTAGGCTCTGTAAGTCAGATACATACACGCCTGATAGAAAATACTATAAGATTACACTAGAAAAATGATTTAAATTATTTTTTTGGGGGGGGAATTAAAAAAAGGTTAAACACATATGAGTCGTGGCTCATAGACTAGGGAGGGCAGCAAGTAAACACAGTAGGCTCTGTATGTCAGCAAAACACACAGGCCTGATAGAAAATTATATTAGATTACACTATCAAACAAATTTAAAAATTTATTTTTTTAAATTAAGGTGAAGAAGATATGAGTGCTGGGTGGATGCCTGGCACAAACCAATTAACCAAAAGACTGAAAAAAAATGAGGTATATTAATGCTAAGTGAGCCTGACAGACACAGGCCTGATAGTAAATGTAATTAGATTACACTAGCAAAATATTTTTTTTTTTTTTTTTTAATTTAAAATAATGTTATAAACGGATATTAACACTGGTGGCTGGCACAGATCAATGAACCAGAGTATATGCTGTGTGACACAGGCCTGATAGAAAATGAAAAAAAAATTACACTAGCAAAATAATTAAATTTTTTGGTTAGTTAAATTTAAACTAATGTTGTTAGTAAGATATTAGTGGTTGCAGTAATCACAGCAGCATATGCTGTGAGCCTTAAACACACAGCCTGAAAGCCAGGCAAATGCTAATAAAAAAAAAAACAAAAAAAACAAACAAAAAAAACGGCACGAAATATAGCCCTAAAAAGGGCTTTTTGGGGTGCTGTGCTTGCAGCAGAGATGAGTGGAGTCCTTCTGGACTGTAAATACACTAGCCTAGCTATGTTTTTCCTATTAATGTCAGGAGCAAAAACACAACACGTCCTCTCATTAAGAAAGCAAGGTCGTTATGAGTCTAAAATGGCGGATTCCGAGTAGCTGGGAGGGTCTGTGAGGGAGTGTCTGATGTTGATTGGCTCTAATGTGTCAGACGGCTGTGACATAAAGGGTCAAAGTTTCCTCAATGATGACACATAGGGGCGGATCGAACATCGCCATGTGTTCGCCCACAAACGCGAACGTGAACAAGCTATGTTCGCTGTGAACCGTTCGCGGGCGAACAGTTCGGGACATCACTATTCAGCAGCCCATGAGCATTGCTGAAGATATCTGGTCTGTTTGGTGTGCCACGGTTGTTATAACTCTCTCTACACTTATGAACTAGCACACTTAGAGAACTGCACACATGCAATGCTGCACTGATCTAACAAAATGTGATAATGTTATTGTAAAATAGATATCTATACCTATATATCTATAAGAATAAATATACAGGTATAGGTATATACCGATTATATTTATATTATCCTGTAAGTGAAGAAGATTGGAATGTGAAATATGAATAACTCCTGTAGGGCTAGCACGTGGGCGATAGGTGTTTTTTTCTTCTGTACTCTCCATTGATTCCTACGGGAAGAATGCGTTAACGTGGTTGCTATATTGTGTAGTCCTTTGATTAGCATGAGGCGGGTTTTGCTCACACGCAAACCTTTTACTTTTATCTTATAATACGTGCACTAACTGACAAGCGCAAAAAGATTACTTCTAGCGAAGTTTACACTTGAGCAAAAACGCTAAATAGTGCTTCACTTATAATCTGGCCCATAATAATTTCACGGATTTGTAAACAAAACTACAGCGAAACAACTGTACCAATCTTCAAGAAATTTTACAAGGAGGTAGATCTCATTAAATTGTTGTATTCAATTAGAAACAAGCAACAGATGCAAAATTAAAAAGGCTCAGAGTTTTGATATTGCTTGTGCATGCACAGAAGAAAAAAATCCAATTTGAATCTAATTTTAGGTTGATCAGGATTTAAATCTAATAGTGTTGCCACTTTACAAACAATTGCCACAATTGCTAATGCTAAGTACATTTTTAAAACATTTCAACAACAACAGCACTTGAGGACTTAACATGGTATGTAAGAGACATGTTTCATGATGTATATTTTAGCTGTGGGGTTTGGATTTTTACTCACTGAACAAGTAATGAGCTAAGGAAAAGTGATTACGGCACACTTGGAAAAGCTAAATGAATAAATCACATTTTGTTAGCTACATCTGCACTTTGTGAAATATCTGCCAGTTTCAGGCATATGTGTGGGCTTCATGTATCTGTGTAACAAAACAGTGCTTATTCCCACAGTTGATTTAAAGGGGAAGGAAGCCAATATGGAGATATTGCTGACCTAGATGTGAAGTACGTGCAATCCACGAGACTTGATTTAATGTTAATACTTACTCTACTTATGTCATTGTTTAACAACCCTTTAGATGGTTTCACTGGCAGTAATTGCAGTATATTTCCTATATCATGATGTAACATTATAACATATCTGTTTGTAGATATGAACAGGGTATATAAAAAGGCTGCCACTTTTGGCAAGAGTAAATAACATTCTGAATGTATGTATGGTATTTATTATCACTATCAAAATATATATATTTAGACACATGAAACCTCAAAAGACTTACATTAATGAGGTTTGGGAGATTTGTACAATAGAATGGCATTTATATGAAAATATGTTGAATTTATGCAGTTCTTTAAGGTTAACTTTTCTTTAAAATTTGGACATGCTTTATGAAACTGTAAAAAAGAGCTATACAATAAGCAACGTTTCCAGAACATGGACAATGTTCTGTTGATACAGCAATGTTGATCTGTTGAAAAATATCTTTTTGTGATATAAATTAGGATCCTAAGGTCATCATCCCAATAATAAATATTTAAGTATTTTAGAGGAGTTTTAAAGACCTAATTCTTATTACAAAGGAAAGCAAGTGTATTAGATCGATTTAGCAAAGTTCTGCACATTTGTTGACTTGCTGGGCATATTTCTCGCTCATAAGCTTTATCTTTTAGGGGCATGGAATGGTAAAATGTTACTTTATACAACGCTCTGAATGGTATTAAGACATTGGCTGCAGGATAAGGCTTAAACACTATGCTATGCGTTATGCAATGAATTGCAATCACAGTTATCCACAAAAAGGTTTCTGTGTGTATAAAAACCATCCTCCAATAAAACAAACATTAATAAATATAAATACTATTAAATTAATATCAATGTAAATATTTGCATAGGAAATTAGCACATCTAGGCAAGATTCCCCGCTTGCTTTTTCCCAGAAATACTTAATATACAATGTTACCAATGCACAACAGAATTCTGGGTAAGATATGCAAATTAGATATACAAATTCTCTCTCTTTTTTTGCTACAAAATACTGTTTTAACACAGCGATCCTTTTAACAGGATTATTGCAGCAAACCAGAAATCACTCACTAGACAGCCTGTTTCGTTCTTTTTGGAACTCATCAGTAGGAGATAGATTTCTGGTTGCTGCATTGGTAAAGCTATTTTCATGGTTAAACCAAAATTCATTAAAATTATGGGGGAGAGATAAAAAACTGAAATTAAAATCCTCCATGTCTCAAAATTAAATCAATGTAAATATTTGCATAGGAAATTAGCACATCTAGGCAAGATTCCCCGCTTGCTTTTTCCCAGAAATACTTAATATACAATGTTACCAATGCACAAGAGAATTCTGGGTAAGATATGCAAATTAGATATGCAAATTCTGGTTTGCTGCAATAATCCTGTTAAAAGGATAGCTGTGTTAAAACAGTGAGAATTTGCATATCTAATTTGCATATCTTACCCAGAATTCTCTTGTGCATTGGTAACATTGTATATTAAGTATTTCAGGGAAAAAGCAGGCAGTGCTAACGGAATTTAACGCATGCTCTGAACTGGGAGCTTAAATATTCTCTTCAGACTTTTAAAGGGTATTTGGATGAAAGCCTCTAACTCAGAAACTACTAAAACTGTGATAAGTTTAACCCATAACTAAAGCTCACTTGGAAACAATCATACTTTTTCCTCATATGGAGCTTTGAGATTTTCAGAATCATTTATGCCTAAACTCACTGATGCAATGGAACTACTGCAGCTCTGTACACTAATTCCAAGATACTTTGTAAAATAATGCCTAGTAGCTCTGTAAAATGCCTAGTAAATCTGTAGAATAATGCCTAGTAGCTTCCTATATGAATACCTAGTAGCTTTGTACAATAATGCCTAGTAGCTCTGTAAAATGCCTAGTAAATCTGTACAGTAATGCCTAGTAGCCTTGCGCAATAATGTCTAGTAGCTCTTTACAACAAGAATGCCTAGTGGCTTTGTTGTGTCAGCTCTAATTTAAATATATAGCTGTGGATAAACTTTCACTATACAAGCATTTACAGATATGAAAAAAGAGACCAATTGTAAACAGCTGCTGTTTATCAACTCCACAACTGGCCTTACCTCTACTTCACTGCTCCACAACTACATGGTACATAATGGCTGATATTCTCTATTACTATCTGACTGCAAAGTTTCACAGTCTGCACTTCACCCTTTTTTTTAAACAAAGTGTGCTGGGTTTTCTACTCTTTATAGTTGTGCAGTGCATTTTCCTTCTTCTATGGCATCACGGAATGCAGGGATCTGTAGTTCCCAAGCATGGGGTAGGTGAAAGACTAATGTGTAAAGCCAAGTGTACTATATGAAAATAAAAACAAAACACTACTAGGTAACATTGTAAAATCTAAATAAGTGCTGCCACTAAAATTACAATTCTAAAAATCTCCCCATAAAATGTCTCATAACGTCTAGGGTACAGCATCTAAGTTGCTGCATTAGTCACATCTACAACATTTATTTGCAGTCTTTTTTAACATACATGAGTATGTATATTTGTACATGAAAATGTATATTTGTATCTAGAAATGCAAGGAGGATACTTTTTTCAATGTAGTCTTTGCAAAAACATAAGAAATGTATATTAACTTTCATGATTCTTTTTTAAGACCTAAAACATAATACTTGTAGTTTTGTAATTAACATATTAAAGAGTGCATAATTGTCTCACATATTTTTTAAAGTAAATGGGTTCCCTACAATATCTGATATTCAAATAATACCTTTACTCTGCAATTAGGATTGTGGCTATACTATTATAAAATAACAGAAAATAAGTGTAAGTGTAAATTCTTTATTTTTAGCCACTTTCAACAAGTACTTAGTCCCAAGAAAATGATATTGTGTGATGTTACTGCCAGTTTTCTCGCTAAAAATCCCATCACAAAATGTTAAGCTTCTGTTCCTTAGTGCTCAACAGCAATTGGAATTATGATTGAAATACAAATATTTATGGATTGATTTTTTGAGATTATTCTGACCTACCAAAAAGGAAGCGATCATTTTCAATAAATATTAGTACTAAAAGAGAAATACAATTTATTGAATAAATCTTTAAGAAAACTAGAGAAACTAAAACATTAACAATTGGTATGACATTATTAGCTTGGAAAATATTTAGAATGCAATGGCTTTGATGCAATAAAACTTGCTTGTGAAACTAATGTGAAACTAATATCTTGCAGAAAAAACTTGTCACAATTTCACCACTGAAAATATTACAATATTTATAAAGATTTGTAATTGCTGCTCCCCACAGTGTGTCCTTCTCCATTTTTTTCACAACTGTTCAATTTTTGATGCATAGAACAAGCTTCACTTTTAAGGATACCGTCATGACAAAAGCATCTTAAAATCATGACTTAACAAACAAATTAAAAAAAATACACCTTCTATGAAGCAGTCCACCCTAATATACATCAAAAAGAAAACTCAAAAAAAGTAAAAAAAAAAAAAAAAAAGAAAAGAAAAAGACACAATATATAGTTCACAAGGGAAATCAAGTCTTTTTAAATAATGCATGCTAAGTCAAGATTTAGGTGCATTACCAAGACCACACCTAGACAATGCTCAGAACACTCTGTAAAGCCCATAGCTAGCCCCTTATTAAGGTCTGTAAAATTGCTCAGACAAACTTAGTTCTATTCGATGAGACTACTTTACCACAAGAGAACAGATATATATTTAATAATAATGCCCCTTTAAAGAACACATTTTTTTTACTGTGTTTATTAACTTTTACAGTAATTATTGTTTTTCCACATTGCTAGTGGTTTACATTTGATATGTGAGATATCATGAATTGGGACACTTAACACAACTATATAGATGGTAATGGCAGGAATGTCCACTGGTGATAGGTTAGAACAGATAGGTCAAGAGAGCCTCAATGAATTTTGAACATTATTGCCCCTGGGCAGCTTAACAAGCATCTACAGATCTATCTGGCACAATATTATTCTAAGAGGCCAAAGTTCCCCAAAAAGAAAAAGCACATTTTTAATTCTACATATGTAGGACTTTTGATAGAAAGGGATAACTTATTAGAAGAATGTTTATCTAAATTTATGAAATTAGTAATGATATTTTTGTGTGTAAATCTGACTAAATTGAATGCACATATGAATAGTGGCAACAGTTAGAAACTGTTAAATATGAGCTATGCTACACCATCGAGGGCCAGATTACAAGTTGAGCTTTATATAATGCTCATGTTGGGTAGTGCTCATATTACAAGATGAAAGTAAACCGTTTTCGCCCTGAGTGCTATTGTGGTGACGGAACCACCGAACCACCCCATCATTTTCAGAAGGGCAGTCTATTGTGGTGATGGAACCAAAGAATCCAACAGGTTGCAGATTACGCTGCATCCAGGTGGATTCTTTCACCACCCTGCCATTTTTGGAATCCACCTGGATGCAGCTTATGCTGTCAACTTTTGCTATAGGGGTTTAAAAAAAAATCTTTGCACCAGGATTCTTATAATTTTTACAACACAAATTAATTTAAGTGAATAGTAGATTAATAAAGTACAGAAAGTAATGCTCTACATAAAAATCTGATAAACCCGAGGTGCAAACTATAAATGCACAGACATATAAACAGTGCAGTTCTTCATCTCTGAGTTGGCTACATAGGCTACTGTAACTGATTGAACATTTTACAAAAACTGCATTAAAGTAAGATTCTAATCTCTACAAACAAAAGAAAATCAGAGCTATCGTGCCTTTAAGTTTGCATTTTAATAAAATACAAAAAGCCAACACTTAACCTTTCAAAATAGTTCTCTGGAGGTATGCGTTTCCTCTGGGACTGATCATTTCAGTTGGACATGTTTCAAACAAATGCGGCTTTTCTCCTCTATAGTGCATCTGTTTGACTCATTTCCATCATAATGAAAGCAGCAAAGCACATAAATACCCTGAATTTCAAATCCCCCCCCCTTTTTTTTAAAGGAAGCTTAAAAGTACAGAATGTGTAAATGTATGGATGTTATTTCTTTGCTACTAGAACATTGTATAACAAATTAATTGTTGTCTTCCACTTTTTCTGTAATATATTTAGATATCAAAACATGCTTTACACAAAAAACATGTGTTCTAATGTTTAACACAGCATAGTCAATCTATTGTCCTCCCTTAGTTTCATAGAACACATTTACAGTTATAGAACAAAAGCAAAAATGGTAAATAATACTCTAATTTTATTAAAATTGTATAATTCGAAATTAAATATTCATAATTCAGCTACATCATGCAATTATACTTTTATTATCAATGTTTCTTTGTTCTCTTCATATCCTTTATTGAAAAGTAAACCTAGGTAGGCTGATAGGAGTGTGCATGTGTGCTTAGTATTCTATAGCAGCAGTGCTTGCAACTATGTATAACATTGCTATTAACATTGTTGCAAACAGCTGACAGACAGACACATGCATGCTCCTGAACTCACCTAGAATTACTTAAAATTATAGTTAAATGGATAGTATAGAGCATGTCATTTTACATTTGAAAATTGATTCCCAATGTACTTTCACTGTAATTTATAAAAATCAAAATCTGTATGTTACTACAGTATATCTGAATATCTGACTGTCGCAGTCTATAATCAAACATTATGTGGTTGATCAAAATCTTGCACAAATAATGATTTACGAACGTCGTCTTGTATTGTCATTCACCTAGATTACGAGTTATGTGCGCTATACGGAAATTAACGAACGCAACAAAAGTTGCGTTATTTAACCCTCTACAGCGCAACCATTACAAGTTTTAAACAGCCGGTTTGTGCGTGCCATATGGCTGCTTTGAGCTCTATACCGCACACAATCCAAGAGCTGTTTTGATGTGCTCGTGCACGCTTGCCCTATTGAAATCAATGAAGAGAGTGGGTCAGAAAAAAGCCTAACACCTGTGATCGTGGAAAGAAAAGCTCTGAAACGCAGACCCATTGATGTCTATGGAGAAAAAAAATAACATTTAAACCTAACACCCTAACATAAACCCTGAGTCTAAACACCCCTAATCTACTGCCCCCGACATTGTCAACACCTACATAATGTTATTAACCCCTAATCTGCCGTTCCCGATATCGCCGCCACCTAAATAAATCTATTAACCCCTAACCTGCCGCTCCCGATATAGCTGCCACTATACTAAAGTTATTAACCCCTATTCCCCTGCACCAAACATCGCCCACACTATAATAAATCTGTTAACCCCTATTCCACCACTCCCCGACATCGCTGCCACTAAATAAAGTTATTAACCCCTAAACCTCTGGCCTTCCACATCACTACCACTAAATAAACCCATTAACCCGTAAACCGTCAGCCCCACACATCGCAACAACCTAAATTAAACTATATTAACCCCTAAACCTAACCCTAATGTAACCCTAACCCTAACCATAACCCTAAACCTAACACCCCCTAACTTTAATATAATTAAAATAGAGCTAAATTAAACTTACAATTGTTAACTAAATAATTCCTATTTAAAAACTAAATACATACAGGCGGCTCCATCTTCATCCAGGCGGCATCTTCTATCTTTATCCTGGCGGAGCGGGTCCATCCTGAAGACATCCGGCGCGGAGCATCCTCTGCAGCTGCCGTACACTGAATCTTCAATGCAAGGAACACGCTTCAAAATGGCGTCCCTTGCATTCCTATTGGCTGATTTGATTTTGAAAATTCAAATCAGCCAATCAGATGAGAGCTACTGAAATCCTATTGGCTGTTCAAAACAGCCAATAGGACTAGAGCTTCTGAAATTCTATTGGCTGTTCAAATCAGTCAATTGGTAGTTAGTTTAATTTTAGTTTAATAGTTATATTAGTTTAATTGTTAGTTTAAACTTAGTTTTTTTAATTTGACAGGTAAGTTTTAATTTAATTTAAGATAGGGAAATTATAATTTTAATATAAAGTTAGGGTGGCGTTAGGTTTAGGGGTTACTAGTTTAAATTAGTTTATTGCAATGTGGGGGGCTTTGGGTTTAATGGTTAATAGTTTAATTTAGTATATTTAGGGGTTAATAGGTTTATTATAGTGGCGGCGGTGTAGAGCTTAATAACTTTAGTAAAGTGGGGGCGATGTGGGCGGACGGCAGATTAGGGGTTAATAATATTTAAATAGTGTTTGTGATGCGGAGGGCAGCGGTTTAGGGGTTAATAACTTTAGTATAGTGGTGACGATGTCGGGTGAACGGTGGAATAGGGGTTAATACATTTTATTAGTGGTGGCGATGTCGGTAGCGGCAGATTAGGGGTTAATAAGTTTAATATAGTATTTGCAATGCGGTAGGGCCTCGGTTTAGGTGTAAATAGGTAGTTTATGGGTGTTTAGTGTACTTTGTAACAGTTTAGTTATGTAACAGTTTTGTTGCGTAAAACTCATAACTACTGCTCTCAGATGGCGAAACCGATCTTGTTGGTATAGGCTGCAACGCAAGCTTTTTAGCTTCACTGCAAAGCTCTTAATGGCTGCGCTATGGAAGTTCCATGAAAAAAACACAATTTTTACGTGTGCTGGACTGACCTTGTGTTACAGGCTAAAAGGCTTGCAATATAGCTATACCAACAAGACTTGTAATGGCTGCGGTGCTGTTTTAACGCTGAAATGACCATTATTTCAGCGTTAAAACACGAACGCACAACTTGTAATCTAGGTGATTGTGTTTTCAAGTGATCACATTTGAAAAATTCTTCCCCCATTAATACCTCTCAAACCTGGAATTGTAAACAACACAAAAGTATTATCTTCATTGTTATTCTCCTGATTTTGTAATCCAAAAATGAGCTGTCAACGATTAATGATGAACAAAATGGAGATTTCAGGGGTTTAGTAATTACATTAAAAGGTAAAGGGAATCTGTATTGATTGATCCCTTTTAATAGTATATAGTGATGTTAAAAGGTGATGTGAGCAATTGGCCTGTTGTGTGTGTATGTCTTTTGTTTTAACAGGGGCATTATCAGTATGTGTTTTTCTTGGATTATGGATTTTGCTCATTTTATTAGAATAAAAGTGCTTATTATTTTAATTTTTTAACTTAATTAATTCAGCGGGTAGCATTTGTGTTTGTTTGTTGATGTTTCTTCCTTCTGTCTTCCAATATGGTATGGGCAAAGCCAGTGTGTTTTGCACATTCACAAAAATCAATGTTACATTCAAAAAACATTTTGGGTTACTTATATGGGTTACGAATATAATTTATTAGGTCCTTTTTGCTGTGGAAGTTGATGTGGAAAAATGGCCTTTTGTAAATTTGTTTTTAATTATTGTGAATTTCGATTGTGATCAACCAAATTAGACTTCCACATGCTAGGCACAGGGCACATGTTAAGCACAGGGCACTATATCACCACTCATTTATGCCGATTCAGGTCTAGATTTCAAGTGGCGCGTTAACTGTTGGGCGCGAGCAATATCAGGTTTTGCAAATGTCGGAAATAGTGCACAGATTACAAGTTGAAAGTAAACATGGTTGCAAGAGTGCAATCATATTTTACCCTGAAATTCTCGTGTAAAGGGTAGTGCTTTAAAGAAATTGCATAAAGCACAACATAAATATGTTCAAAATTACAGTTACACTCATATAAACTCTGATAAAAACTATTCATACAAACATTGAAAAAAACAAAGATATTAGGGTTAAAAGGTATATGATATATGACAGCGATGGTTAACCTTGGCACTCCATAAGTTTTGAAACTACATTTTCCATGACGTTAAAGCCCTCTGCAATCTAGTTGAGCATTGTGGGAAATGTAGTTCCAAAACATCAGGGGTGCCAAGGTTAGCCATCACTGGTACATGACAAGGTGTTGCAGAAGGGCTATATTGTATATATACATACATATAATGTAATTTTTATTGTAAATACATATTTCTAAATATATCTGTATATACCTATAAATCTATTCCTACCGATATATAGGTATAGATATCTATTTTACCTTAAAGTGAAAACACAGCCAAATTACTAGTTTGCAAATGAAAGAAGACAATATAAAAACAAAATTCCTTTTTTTTTCTTTAACGTGTAGCTTATATTACTTAATATATTGCTCCGTTGTATGTTGTAATTACCGCTCCTTCTCAGGCCCTACTCGACAGTCTAATTTTTTTTTCAGCTGTACTTTAACCACCAATCAAATCGCATGTCAATTGACAGCCTAAACGTTATGTCAAAGTACATAGCATGATACACGCATTCGCAAATTGTCTTTGACAAGCGATCAAAGTATTCAATGAGATTAGTTCCTGTGAGCTTCACACATGCATGTTATTGCTCTGGGGCGGACGATCCTGTCACGAGATTCTGTTGACCTATGTATGAGTTTGGAGCATGCATGGTAAATTGACTTCTCGTGAGCGCGCACTGAGTGAAAGTCGATGACGAAGCCTGTCAATAAAATCGGTTAACAACACCCTACAATGACGTCCAAGGCAGTTTAACCCACTCTGCACATCACATCGCTGAAGCACGATACCTCACAGAAGGCAGAGGAATGATATTTGAGTGACAGATAATTAAATCTTAATTATTTCTTTTATACCTTACTTTATAAAAAAAACCAATAATGCAATTTAATTTAAATTTATAAACTCACAGGTATTGTTTTTTGTAAAGTAGTGTTACCAACGTTTACCATCACTTTAACATTATTATATATATATATATATATATATTTATATATATCTATCTATCTATTTAATAATAAAAATATTTTTTTTCTATGTAAAGAACAAAGGAATGTAAAATATGCATTTTGCGCGTTATGCGATTTAGGTGTCAGGTTAGAGCACATGAAGAATTACTAAACTCAATGCAGGTTATTAAAATATTAAATATAAAATATTTTAAAAATCTTACAGCTAGATTATGAGTTTTGCGTTATGAGTAAAAAAGTAGCGTTAAGGCTCATAATGCTGCTTTTTCACTACCGCTGCTATTACGATTCTTGTAGGTACAGCTGTCCCGCACACTTTTTTGGCCGTACCCCAAATTAACTTACGCATATTTGCGTAAAGTCTTTTTTCAATGGGACTTCCATAGCACCGATATTACAAGCTTTTTTTTGGAGGCCGAAAAGTGAGCGGTACAGCCTATCCCGCAAGATTCGTAACACATTCTAAAGTCAGTAATTATGAGTTTTACACTGAAAAGATGTAGTATAAAACTCATAACTAAAGTGTTAAAAAGTACACTATCACCCATAAACTACCTATTAACCCCTAAACCGAGGCCCTCCCACATCGCAAACAATAAAATAAAATGATTAACCCCTAATCTGCCGCTCCAGACATCGCCACCACTAGAATAAACATATTAACCCCTAAACCGCCGCACTCCCGCCTCGCAATCTGCCGCCCCTAACATCGCCACAACCTACATTACAGTTATTAACCCCTAATCTGCCGCCCCCACTATACTAAAGTTATTAACCCCTAAACCTAAGTCTAACCCTAACTTTAACACCCCTAACTTAAATATAATTTAAATAAATCTAAATAAAAATTCCTATTACCTAAATAATTCCTATTTAAAACTAAATACTTACCTGTAAAATAAACCCTAAGCTAGCTACAATATAACTAATAGTTACACTGTAGCTAGCTTAGGGTTTATTTTTATTTTAGAGGCAAGTTTATATTTATTTTAACTAGATAAAATAGCTCCTAAATAGTTATTAACTATTTACTAACTACCTAGCTAAAATAAATACAAATTTACCTGTAAAATAAAACCTAACCTGAGTTACACTAACATCTAACCTTACACTACAATTAAATAAATTACCTAAATTAAATACAATTACTTAAATTAAACACTAAATTACACAAAATAAAAAAAGACATTATCAGATATTTAAACTAATTACACCTAATCTAATAGCCATATCAAAATAAAAAAAAGCCCCCACAAAAAAAAAACCCTAGCCTAAACTAAACTACCAATAGCCTTTAATAGCCCTTAAAAGGGCCTTTTCCGGGGCATTGCCCCAAAGAAATCAGCTTTTTTACATGTAAAAAAATACAAACACCCCCCCCAACAGTAAAACCCACCACCCACACAACCAAACCCCCCAAATAAAAACCTAACTAAAAAACCTAAGCTCCCCATTGCCCTGAAAAGGGCATTTGAATGGGCAATGCCCTTAAAAGGGCATTTAGCTCTATTGCTGCCCAAACCCTAACCTAATAAAACCCACCCAATAAACCCTTAAAAAAACCTAACACTAACCCCCGAAGATCCACTTACAGTTTTAAAGAGCCGACATCCATCCTCCACGAAGCCGGGAGAAGTCCTCAATGAAGCCGGGAGAAGTCTTCATCCAAGCCGGCAGAAGTGGTCCTCCAGACGGGCAGAAGTCTTCATCCAGACGGCATCTTCTATCTTCATCCATCCGGCGAGGAGCTGGTCCATCTTCAAGACATCCGGCGCGGAGCATCAGCCAATAGGAATTTTTCACCTTTAATTCTGATTTGCTGATCGAATTCTATCAGCCAATCGGAATTCAAGGGACGCCATCTTGGATTACGCCATTTAAAGGAACCTTCATACTTTGTTAGACGTCGGAAGAAGAGGATGCTCCGCGCCGAAAGTCTTGAAGATGGACCCGCTCCTCGCTGGATGGATGAAGATAGAAGATGCTGTCTGGATGAAGACTTCTGCCCATCTGAAAGACAACTTCTGCCGGCTTGGATGAAGACTTCTCCCGGCTTCTTTGAGGACTTCTTGCCGCTTTGTTGAGGACTTCTTTCGGCTTCGTTGAGGATGGATGTCGGCTCTTCAAAACTGTAAGTGGATCTTCGGGGGTTAATGTTAGGTTTTTTTAAGGGTTTATTGGGTGGGTTTTATTTTTATGTTAGGGTTTGGGCAGCAATAGAGCTAAATGCCCTTTTAAGGGCAATGCCCATCCAAATGCACTTTTCAGGGCAATGGGGAGCTTAGGTTTTTTTAGTTAGGCTTTTATTTGGGGGGTGGGTTTAACTGTTGGGGGGGTGTTTGTATTTTTTTTGCATGTAAAAGAGCTGATTTCTTTGGGGCAATGCCCCGCAAAAGGCCCTTTTAAGGGCTATTGGTAATTTAGTTTAGGCTAGAGTTTTTTTTTATTTTGGTGGGGCTTTTTTATTTTGATAGGGCTATTAGATTAGGTGTAATTAGTTTAAATATCTGATAATGTCTTTTTTATATTCCGTAATTTAGTGTTTGTTTGTTTTTGTAATTTAAGTAATTGTATTTAATTTAGGTAATTTATTTAATTGTAGTATAAGGTTAGGTGTTAGTGTAACTCAGGTTAGGTTTTCTTTTACAGGTAAATTTGTATTTATTTTAGCTAGGTAGCTAATAAATAGTTAATAACTATTTAATAACTATTCTACCTAGTTAAAATAAATACAAACTTGCCTGTGAAAAAAAAAAACCTAAGACAGATACAATGTAACTATTAGTTATATTGTAGCTATCTTAGGGTTTATTTTATAGGTAAGTATTTAGTTTTAAATAGGAATTATTTAGGTAATGATTGCAAATTTTATTTAGATTTCTTTTAATTATATTTAAGTTAGGGGGTGTTAGGGTAAGACTTAGGTTTAGGGGTTAATACATTTAGTATAGTGGTGGCGACGTTGGGGGCAGCAAATTAGGGGTTAATGAATGTAGGTAGGTGGCAGCGATGTTAGGGGCGGCAGATTAAGGGTTAATAATATCTAACTAGTGTTTGCGATGCGGGAGTGCGGCAGTTTAGGGGTTAATATGTTTATTATAGGGGCGGCGACGTTGGGGGCAGCAGATTAGGGGTTAACAACATTATGTAGGTGTTGGAGATGTTGGGGCAGCAGATTAGGGGTTAATAAATATAATGTAGGTGTCAGCAATGTTGGGGGCAGCAGATTAGGGGTTCATAAGTATAATATAGGTGTCTGCGATGTCGGGGGAGGCAGATTAGGGGTTAATAAGTATAAGATTAGGGGTGTTTAGACTCGGGGGTTCATGTTAGGGTGTTAGGTGTAAACATAAATTTAGTTTCCCCATAGGAATCAATGGGGCTGCGTTACGGAGCTTTACGCTGCTTTATTGTTAGGCTTTTTTTCAGCCGGCTCTCCCCATTGATGTCTATGGGGAAATCGTGCACAAGCATGTACAACCAGCTCACCGCTGACTTAACCAGTGCTGGTATTGGAGTGCGGTATGGAGCACAATTTTGCTCTACGCTCACTTCTTGCCTAATAACGTCGGGTTTAGGAAAACCTGTAATACCAGCGCTGTAGGGAAGTGAGCGGTGACAATAATATGCAAGTTAGCACCGCACCCCTCATAACGCAAAACTCGTAATCTAGCCGTTAATTATTAAAAATTATTATGCATACTGTATAAAATCTAAATAATCTATAGAATATATCTATTTTTTACAGAATGTGTAATCATTTTTAATAATTTTTATTAATATTTTTTTATATTTTATGAGTAATATTTCAATAACGCAGGTTAGCAATTCTAAATTGTGTAGCGCGATACGCATATTATACATTACTATGTTCTTCACATAGAAAAAATGTCTCCAAAACTTTTATTTTGCATGTGAGTTTTGCTATGCAGTGAATAATTCATGTGTATAAATAAAAAATAACTTTTAAGTTTGAAGTTTTTGCATTTCAAATTGTAAAGGAATAAAGCCCAGAGTTTGTACCATTAAACCAATATATTATAGATCAGTGAATGATGGAGCTTACTGGTAAACATATGAAACTAAGGGATCTGAAAGTGTTATTGCTTTTATAGAGGTGCAGACAGAAATCTTTCAGGAGATGAAAGTTCAATCAGGATACACTTATATATCATAATTCATCTGGGAAATTAACTTTTTTTAAACCAAACTAAATCCAACCAGAAATGAGAGGGGCGCTCTCTGACAAAAAACAGAACAGTGGACTGAAGCCCATACAACAAACAAGCTGTAATAAAGGTATAACAGTTAGGTATTTAGCATCATAATATCATATATAATGCAATCAGATACAAAATTGATAATAATAGTAGAGTCCCAAAAAGGTGGAGTAGTACTCTGCACTGTCCACAAACGTGTGTTATATCCAAACAGAAGGCACAGGATGGACGGCTGCTCTTCTCCTCTCAGATCAATCCAGATCAGGCACTAGAAATAAACACAAAACAGAGGGGCGCCTCATGTGTAGATCAAAAATGCCACCAGCAGGGGGCAGGGCTGACCAGCAACAGAGCTGGTCGCACGATCTGGGAGCTCTGTTAGTACAACAACTAAGGAAGCCCAAAACTGTGAATATACACCAAAAAAAGAAATGCTGAACTACTGATTATTCATACTAGGGCAACCCTGGATATGCTGATGAGTGCCTAATAACTTTTTGACCTACGCTGATCTGAAATCTGTTTAGGACTGGGCCGAGACACCAAGCGGTGCAATCTTGGCATGTTACTGCGCCCGGCTGGGATATTGCCCACTGCACTCTGAACCACCTAACAGTTCTTTAAACTTGTGGACCTGTCAACGCCTGAGGTGTGTCACAGCAAGAGCCACTATGGAATCGCAGATACTGTACTCTGCTGTCAAAGATCTCTTAGAAGAGTATGGGAGAAAGCTTTGCAAGAGACTGGATGCCCTTATATATAGGTCACAAGCCATGCACACACTCAGTGACGGCCTCAAAGTGGAGCGCAGGGTGGTGCAAGAACCGCGGTGCAACATGGCCCTGGCAGTTCCTCAAGTGCGCTCCCCTCCGCTGATGCCAACAGCTACAGGCCAGGGGATTCCGTCTCTCTCAACCAGCATCCATCTGCGGCCACAAGCAACTTACCCCAAAGAGGAGGAGAACTGCATGATGATTGTCGCAGAGATTTCAGTACTGCAGTGCGACACGCTCCTCACAGCTCTCCACACAGACCTTCCTCAGCCGTCGGCTCGCCCGGCTCTCATGGTGCCTGTGGGACTGGACTGTACACATTCGTTCCGACTGGACGGCTGTGAGAGCTGGCGGATTCTACAGATTCTCCTAGTCAGAGCACTATGGCAACATGCTTCCCAGGGACCCCGGGCAGGCATTGGATAGGTGATGAGTTACAACTCTGGGGATGTGATACCATCTGAGGGGATTGCTGTTAACGAGACACTCTCTATGTGTATATTACTGCGGTTCCCAAATAAATATATTGAGATGCCCGCTGCAGCTTGCTATGATGGCCCTGAGGCCTGATACTTGGACTCCCACACTGTATTTGCTTATTTACACTGATTATGCTCTTATGCTTTATGACCGTATTGTTTATTATTACCATGTTTTTCAGTTATATATGCCTTGTTCTCAGTAGATTATGTTCTTCACTATGGGGAACTCTTATTAGGAAAGTTACTGCTACTGTATGTAATTTTTTTTTTCTTTCCACTCCAGCCTTTTTACTGCAGTTTATTTGCATCTCGCTAGGGAAGGAATGGACTTTGCTCTAGAAAAATACCTGACTAACTCATTCCCTTATCGGAAGCCCACATGTGCTAGTTTATGTAGGGAACTAAGTTGGGAATGGCTCAACACATCAATCCACTACAGTAATTACGCTACCTATATGTGTTTGAATATATCACAAGCCCGCAAGTATGTCTCCATAGATGCAATACCATCCTAGCCCCCATACAACTTTTACTAGAAACTGAGTTTGCTTTCAACCTGTGTCCATCCCCCCACCGTTTTCCTTTATGATAGCTATGTGCCTCCTGCCTCCTTAACATGAGAGTTTCTGACAGTTAACATAGCGCAGAATATGGGTCAGGGAGTATCATCTCAATCTTGATGAGAGTGCATGCTACAAGCTATGTCACAAATATGTAGCCTGTTTGGCTAGTTAAACAATAATCGTATGGGAGTCTTATGCCCTATACAACAATTAGAATAAAGGTGCACACATGCATACCACTCATCTCTGACTAACCTCTCAAATGAGCTTTCCCATATCTCCCTCAGTGTGTTTCCCAGTAAGAGGTTATGTCTGGAAGACCTGTGTCTTGCTGGATGACCCCTGGTTTTTCATGAAGAACTTCAAAAAACGCCTATCTTAGAGTATGTGGTACCTTAGGGATATTGCCCTGGCCCTGAACCTAGAACTAGAAAAAAGCATCAAGCGCTAATGATACTGTATTTGTTTGGCTACAGCGTAGTGGTCCCCAGTTACACAGGGTTATACTAGATATTACTTTTGAATAACTCTTAAAGCCCAGTGCGCTTTTATGTAAAACCAACAGAGAGGTTAATGATAACTATAGGAGACGAGCATATATATTCTTTCACATGTTTCCTTTGTATATTCATTTTGATTGTCAAGTACTGCGTTCCTGGATATTCCTTATTCCCCCCATGCTTCAGTATAGTCATGTAAGCGAGTAAGCCCACATTGAAGGAGTGCACTATTATTTGAATAACTCCCCCCCCCCCCTATTTCAATATCCCTATGCGGTAAGGGTTCAATACCTCCTCCTCCGCATTCCTTTTTGGCAGAGTTAAGTAGCCTCTGCCCAGCCTGCAGAACTGTGTTAGGTTCTGCAGGATCTAGTAATGCTATTCTATATACTATTACCAACGCTCATTGTTATCAGTGAATATGTATCAGTGTCAACTGAGGTCTGTTACAGTACAACATTTTTATCTGTGTACTTTGTTTGATGTTAATTGACATTATTTGATAGCAATTTAGGTGTTTTCCTACACTTGTTTGTATTGACATTACTTATGATTCCCAAAGTTGACCGCTACTATCTCCACACTGACACTGGACTTCTTGATGTACACTTATCTGATGTGTCCTCAGCGGCAGTTCGCACGTCTGGTCTCTTAAGGAGACTGTTTGTCTGGAGGACATTGCAAACCAACAAAATAAAAAACGAGGTTTTCAGAATATCATGTCATGTCGCTGTGTTATGGACTGGTTTCCATATGATGTATCGTAATGAAAATGGTATTTTTTCAGATATGACTATGCTGTCAAAGATATTTTTTACCTCAATAAAAATAAAGTTTAAAAAAAAATAAAAAAAAATGCCACCAGCAAGTAAACATCCATAGATGCCAAATGGGTACTCACATGTAACAATAGCACCCTTATGTGCTGGTAGTCACAGGCAGATAACTCAGGGTGTATCAGTAACCCTTGGCCTGGCTTCAGACTGGAAAACAGGTTGCAAGTTCTAAAATTGAGCTTCTAAAATCGCCTTTTCATTAGGTATCCCATGCCTGATGAAACAGTGATTTCAGAAGCAAAAAAACATATTGCATACAGGGAGCTATATGTCTATGCCCCCTCCATTCATTGCTTGATGTTTTTAATGTGATTTTTAAATTAACCATTTTTAACAAAAGCACCTTATTATCCGTTGGAACTGCATCGTGGGGCCAGGACAAGGAATATCTGATACACCCTGAGTTATCAGCCTGAGACTACCAGCACATAAGGGTGCTATTGCTACATGTGAGTACCCATTTGTCATCTATGGATGTTTTTTTGCTGGTGGCATTTTTATCTACACATGAGGCGCCCCTCTGTTTCACGTTTAGTTAAACCAAACTAGCTGTTTTTAGAAAACTATTTGACAAGAAATCACTCCATATCTTAGCAATTTCAAATGTAATGTGCCCACAAAAACTTCTGGTTTTCATGGCTAAATTGTTTAACTCCCTGGCATCTATATCACTGATCTGTGACCTATACAATGCTCTTTGAAACAGTGTCTCACTTTGTTAGCATTACGTGTTTTTCTAAACCTTTTTTTTTTTATTTACAAGCTTTGGCCTTCAAGACGCTTCTCAGTAATATTTTAGGACATAGTTTAAAAGAAATAATGATCTATGGGTCAAGGTAAGCCCCTCTAGTCCCCCTCTCTCTCTTACTAAACAGTATCCTTGTTACCTAATCAGCAGTTACTTGTTCATACTGCCAGAATGAAACAATAGAACCTTAGCTGCAGATTAATAAAAGCATCTATAAATACATACAAATGTAGACACATAGGGGCCAATTTACCAAGCCCCGTATCTGCCCCAATGCCTCTGTTTCCGCGCAAGCCTTCAGGCTCACTCATCCACTACCTCTGAGGCAGCAGACAGCAATCCTCCCGATCGCATACGATCGGGTTGATTGACACCCCCTGCTAGTGGTTGCGAATCTGCAGGGAGGCGGCATTGCACAAGCATTTCTGGTAAAACACTTGTACAATGATAAATGCCAACAGCATATGCTACATTATGTCCACCAGACACATGGTAGTAAATCAGCCCCATGGGGTAGATTTAACAAATGTCGGACGGACATGATCCGCTGTAGCAAGTCATGTCCGCCCGATATAAGCTGTCGTCATTTAACATTGCACAAGCATTTCTGGTGAAATGCTTGTGGAATGCTGCCCCCTGCACATTCATGGCCAATTGGCGGCTAGCAGGGGATGTCGATCATCATGATTGTATGTGTTTGGGATGATAGCTGTCCAGCACCTCAGAGGTGGCAGACGAGTTAAGGAGTAGCAGTCTTAAAACCGCTGCTTCTTAACTTACATTTCCAGCGAGCCTGAAGGCTTGCGTGGAATAAACAGCATCTGCTGCTTGTGAAATATACTCCATAGGGGCCAATTACAATCCTTTAGAAAATTCGTATCAAATGTTTTTTCAACACAAAATCACTATTATGGAGAGTTTTGTAGATAAGTCATTTGATATGTTTTTCTAAAGGATTGTGATCGACCCTAAAGTTAAAACATTTATAAACATTAAGGTAAATAAGTAATGCCTCTCATAGAACTGTTAAAGGAATAGTAAGTACATATTTTAATTAAAAAACAGCACTGTTGTCAAATTAAAGTGTTACTATCCAACTTGAGCAGAATTATGGAAATTCCATTTAAATATGTATAAAACATGCATCCTAAAATTTCCATCCAATTGCTAACAGCAAGATATTCTATATTGCCATCAAATGGACAAAATGTGAAACATTTGTTCAAGAAATCATGGTTTCATATTTTTTGGTACTGATTTTAAAGGGACGATAAACACCTTTAAATGTTTATATAAAATGTTTAGTTATAAATAATGCAACAACTTTGCATTATCCTTTAATTATTTATTGTGCCCCTTTTTATGTCTTCTCGAGGCTATCCCTGCTACATATCTTTCCCTAATTTACTTTAGCTGATAACAACTGCAAAGTAATGCACTTTATACTAACATTATGATCACGAATAGCCTTGTTGTCTGCAGACTAAAGTCTAGATGGGCTCCTCCAAACAAGCCAAATAGTAAGTGGAGTTTTGCTATTAACAAACAATTGCAATAAAAAGGATGTCAATTTGTTTAAAAACACCTTTAGACTTGGCTGATATATTGTTTTACCACAACACAACAGTAATGTCTTGTAATTACACTGTGTTTACTGTCCCTTTACCAACAGACTATTACCAAAGCAAATTGCCTTAAATTCTTTTGGAATGTGTTATTGTAACTTCAGATATTACAATAAAATAACAAATAATAACATTAAATATTCTTATTATATGTAGGAAACAGCTATAGCAACTGCAATAAAGTCCAAAAATCCACTTTCAGTTGATCAGGAAAAAAGTTATTTCAGAAAAGGTATTTATAATTGTGCATTATTATATAGATATTCAGATTTTCGACCTTAATCTGCACTAAGTGTAGTCCTAACTAATATTTTGATTGCCCCATGCACATCATCAATATATATATGGTCTTGCCTTTGATTCAGTTTGAAACCTGACTGTTCCTAAATGACACACAGTCTTTCAACATTATTCACAATTTATTCCAGACTGTGGATATTTGATGCAAAATATATGAATGGTTTGCGTCTTTTTTTAATCACACACAGTGATGTAAGTAATATTCTAGTGTTAAACCTAGCAGCAACAATACTTTTCTTAGATATGTTATCTAACTATTTGTCTTTATCTTTCAATGAAGAGAGAATGAGATGTTGGAAGGGTTTGCCTAAATTAAAACTTATAAAACTGTTATGTAGAGGAGCATGTGTGTATATTGTGAGATAACACATACATGTAAAACTATTTGTCCTACACAGGAAGGGCATGGATTTTGTGTTAATATTCTGGATTTAGAAAGCTAAGCTGATAAATTAATTTATTGACAGATACATTAAGAACATTTATAAGGGTCAGTGGTAAAATACGTTCATATTATAGAACAGCTTTTTGTAATATTACGAACAGTTTGAACAATTTGACTCTTATTAAACTATTCAGTTATCTAGATTACATGAAGGTAAGGGCATATGTCATTAGGAATATACAATAAGATATCCTTTACATTTTCTAAGATCATTGTGCTGCTGCAAGCAGTAGTACCTATAAAATAGATGTCAGTTTCACCCCTATATACTGGGTTATCCACGTATTCCCAGACCTCCCAACTGTCTCTGTTTGAGAGAGAAAGTCCCTGATTCTGAGCTCTTTGCCTCTTAGACAAATATATGTCCCTATTTACAGAACTTCCCTTAGCTTCACCCACAAAACACCCAGAAACCCCCACAAACTGCCCTGACACACCCACAGACCACTCAGAAACACCCACAATCCTACCCACTAACCACCCATGATCCCTCCCGTCCCAACAAGGCTCCACCCACAAAATGGTGATGGACTCCTATCAACCTTCTGTGTCACTCATTCTAAGCCACAAATGTTGGGAGATATGTATTCCCCCAGATCTCTCAATTAAATTTAAATGTAGTGTCCAACACCAGCATTACCTTTCTAGAATAAAATGATAAATGTTGCATGATAAACTTAACACAGAGGGCTGGTATTTATCGGTGGTATATAAATGTAAACTACAAATTTTTAAACTAGTGCTTAGAGGTATATGGTGCGAGCAGGGGATTGGAAGAATGAACAGACTCTAATCTAGGCCAATAACATAAACATTTGGTAAAGAAACTTTTAAATATACTCTGAATATAAATGTTAATGTAAAATACTGTACAGTATTAAAGTGATGTCAAATCCGAGCATTTAACAAATGCTAGGATTTACCATCACTAAAAATAAAGTGGCGTTTAAGTCATCAGTTATTAAAAAAATGGAGCTAAACTTACCCTGACTGTGCCGCTGCAGCTTGTTAAACTCAACGGCTCCGGCCGCCCATGGCACATCGCTCTTCTACCAATGAGGTGACGTTTGCACCTCTAAACCAATAGCCCTGCTAGCATACAGAACACTGTCAGCTGACACGCACAGCTATTGGTTTAGAGGTTTAAACGTCACCTCATTGAAGGAGTGCGCTGTGCCATGGACGGCCGGAGCTGCTGAGTTTAGCAGGGTGCAGCACCACAATCAGGGTGAGCTTGGCACCATTTTTTTTTAATAATCGATGACTTAAACTCCACTTTATTTTTAGTGATGGTAAATTAAAGCGTTTGGGAAACTCTCATATTTACCATCACTTTAAGCTAATCATGGGATTTTTTTTTTTTTTTAAAAGTGCTTCTTTAATTATTGTTCACTTATAAAAGTGTTCTCCCATAGCAACTGGCTGATTTTACTGACCACCCAGTTAAATTTAAGTCTATATTAAATGGATAGAAAGATCAAAATTGAAGTGCGCATGGGGGCATTTAAATTTTAAATAGAAGCAATTTTGCAATATACTAAAATGCCTCTAGTAAAAGTTATTGCTGTTATTGCGTGGACTGTGTCAGATTTGGCTTTTTTTTCTCCAGTTTTTTGTATCATACCAATACAAACAAAAGAAATAAACATTAGAATGCCTAAACATTTGTAATTGCAACAATTTTCTGGTGGTGCATTATCTGACAGAAATGCAGGGGGTGCCAATATCTTTGGCTATGACTGTAGGTATAGATATATACATATACACACCTTTAGGTGAGTAAGTTTTTTTGTCTGTTTGTTTGTTTTAACAGAAATACTTTAAATACCTTAAATGTTCTTCATTTAGGATATACATATCTATATATTTATAATATATATATATATATACACACACAAACACATCACAATATAAAGCAATTGCACTCTTTGGTTTTAAAGCACATAAACTGCTTGGGGGATATCTATCAAGCCGTCAACCGCAAATACGTTGGATTTCCACAGCGTAATTGTGCCGAGCTTGATTCGACCTAGTTATCAAACCCTACAGACCGGCAAAAGTTAAAATCTGGGACGTAACATACGATCTGCCGGTCTCAATCCGACACAGATCGATGCTTATGTCATTACAGATGTTCCGAATACACATTCTGCACTATTTGACACTTTTTCAAAGTTATCAAATTGTTAACCGGTACACTCGCGGCTATTCCGGCCCAGCGTACCTGGTTTTCAATTCGCCACCCTGGAGGCCGCGGATGCCATAGGAATCAATGGGAGTCTGAAAGCAGCTAAAGCTGCCAGCTATCTTATTGATTTACATGGTAGAAAACCAGTAATGTTTACACCTAACACCCTAACATAAACCCCAACATCGCCGCAACCTTCATAAAATGTATTAACCCCTATTTCACCACTCCCTGACCCCACCGCAACTAAATAAAGTTATTAACTCCTATTCCGCCGCTCCCGGACTCCACTGCAACTAAATAAATGTATTAACCCCTAAACCCCTGGCCTCCCACATCACTACTAGTAACTAAACCTATTAACCCATAAACTGCCAGCCCCCCCCACATCGCCATAAACGAAATTAAGCTATTAACCCCTAAACCTAACAACCCGCTAACTTTACATTAAAATTACAACATCCCTATCTTATAATAAATTTAAACTTACCTGTAGAATTAAATTAAACTATATTAAACTATTAATTAACCTACCCTAACTATTATACTAAAATTACATTAAACTACCAATTAAATTAACTATATTACATATTTAAAAAACCCTAACCCTACTCAAATTATTTAAATCTACAATTAAAAATGACTAAATTATAAAAAAATATAAACAGTAAGTTACAAAAATTAAAAAACACTAAATTACGAAGAAAACCCCTCCACAATATCAAAAATAAAAAAGAATTACACCTAATCTAATAGCCCTATCAAAATAATAAAGCCCCCCCAAAATAAAAAAACCCTAGCCTACAATAAACTACCAATGGCCCTTAAAAGGGCCTTTTGCTGGGCATTGCCCCAAAGAACTCAGCTCTTTTACCTGTAATGAAAAATACAAACACCCCCCAAAAGTAAAACCCACCACCCACACAACCAACCCCCCCAAACAAAAACCCTACCTAAAAAACCTAAGCACCTCATTGCCCTGAAAAGGGCATTTAGGTCTTTTACATGCCCAGACCCTACTCTAAAAATAAAACCCACCCAAAAAAACCCTTAAATAAACCTAACACTAACCCCCGATGATCCACTTACAGTTTTTGAAGTCCCGCTTGAAGGATTCATCCAGCCGGCAAGAAGTCTTCATCCAGGCGGCCTCTTCCATCTTCATCCAGCCGGCGAAGTCTTCATCCATGCGGCCTCTTCTATCTTCATCCATCCGGCGCAGAGCAGGTCCATCCTGAAGACATCCAGCGCCAAACGGGTCCATCCTGAAGACATCCGACGAGCAGCTCCTCTTCAATACGGTCTCCGCTGTAAACTGGATCTTGAATGCAAGTGACGTCATCCAAGATGGTATCCCTTGAATTCCTATTGGCTGTAAGATTCCAATCAGCCAATATAATTAGAGCTGCTAAAATCCTACTGGCTGTTCCAATCAGCCAATAGGATTTGAGTAGCTCTCATCCTATTGGCTGTTACAATCAGCCAATAGGATTGAGCTCTCATCCTATTGGCTGATTGGAACAGCCAATAAGATGAGAACTGCTCAAATCCTATTGGCTGATTGGAACAGCCAATAGGATTTTAGCGGCTCTAATCCTATTGGCTGATTAGAACCTTTCAGCCAATAGGAATGCAAGGGATGCCATCTTGGATGACGTCCCTTGCATTTAAGATCCAGTTTACGGTGGAGACCGTATTGAAGAGGAGCTCCTCATCGGATGTCTTCAGGATGGACCCGCTCCTCGCCGGATGTCTTCAGGATGGACCCGCTCCACACCGGATGGATGAAGATAGAAGAGGTCGCATGGATGAAGACTTTGCCAGCTGGATGAAGATGGAAGAGGCCGCTCAGATGAAGACTTCTTGCAGGCTGGATGGATCCTTCAAGCGGAACTTCAAAAACTGTAAGTGGATCGTTGGGGGTTAGTGTAAGGTTTATTTAAGGGTTTTTTGGGTGGGTTTTATTTTTAGAGTAGGGTCTGGGCATGTAAAAGAGCTAAATGCCCTTTAAAGGGCAATGCCCATACAAATGCCCTTTTCAGGGCAATAGGGAGCTAAGGTTTTTTTAGATAGGGTTTTTATTTGGGGGGGTGGGTTGTGTGGGTGGTGGGTTTTACTGTTGGGGGTGTTTGTATTTTTCTTTACAGGTAAAAGAGCTGATTTATTTGGGGCAATGCCCATCAAAAGGCCCTTTTAAGGGCCATTGGTCGTTTATTGTAGCCTAGAGGTTTTTTTATTTTTTTTTGGGGGGGGGGCTTTTTTTATCTTGATAGGGCTATTAGATTAGGTGTAATTCTTTTTTATTTTTGATACTGTGTTGTTTTTTCGTAATTTAGTGTTTTTTATTTTTTGTAACTTAGCGTTTATTTTTTTTGTAATTTAGTCATTTTTAATTGTAGATTTAAATAATTTCAGTAGGGTTAGGTTTTTTTCAATATGTAATATAGTTAATTTAATTGGTAGTTTAATGTTATTTTAGTATAATATGGTAGGTTAATTAATAGTTTAATATAGTTTAATTTGATTCTACAGGTAAGTTTAAATTTATTATAAGATAGGGATATTGTAATTTTAATGTAAAGTTAGCGAGTTGTTAGGTTTAGGGGTTAATAGCTTAATTTAGTTTATGGCAATGTGAGGGGCTGGCAGTTTAGGGGTTAATAGGTTTAGTTAGTGGTAGTGATGTTGGAGGCTAGGGGTTTAGGGGTTAATACGTTTATTTAGATGTGGTGGGGTCCGGGAGCGGCGGGATAAGGGTCAATACTTTTATTTAGTTGCAGTGGGGTCCAGGAGCAGCGGGATAGGGGTTAAACATTTTAGTATAGTGGCAGCGTTTAGTGACAGGATATAAATAAAGTTGGTAAAAAGTCGAATAGCAATGAGATCGATGACTGTTAGTTAACAACAGTCCGCTGCTCATCGCCCCGTACTTGGTGCGTGGCTTTTTTTATAAATATGGAGATCATATTCAGGTCCGCAGCCGTGATGTTAGGCAAGCGTATTGGTGCCGTTGAATGCAACAAAGTTGACGGCTTGATAGATATCCCCCCTTGTGTGCTTTAAAACCAGAGAATGCAATTGGCTTATATTGTGATATTGTTTATTGCTGCACCCTTGACCTGTGCCTTTAAGTCTGTGAGAAAGCTATCTCTTCCAAGACGATAGATAGATAGATAGATAGAGAGATTGATTGATTGATTGATTGATATAAAAATATAGGTATATACATTTAAAAATAAAAATAAAATTTTCTTTTAAGTCAAGAACAAAGATATTTTAAGCATTTCTTACTGCACCTTCAGCTTTATCAGAGTCGACCTAGCACGCCTTCAGGTTAGCGTGCCAGCGCTAATGTGAATAATTAGAATATTACTATCAATACTTTAAATTTACACCATTATAGTGTAAGCTCTGATACATTACTATTAATAAAAGAATCTTCAGCCGTTATTGAATATTTGTCCTTGGCAACAGTTATCTCATTGGTTATCTTGCTCTTGACAACAGTAAACATAAACAAATCATTAACCAAAAGTATAGAACACAACAAACAAAGCAAACAACAGCCACAAATTAAACAAAACAATAAACAAAAGACCACCACAATAAACAAAACAAAAACAACAATCACAAAAGGGAACAACGCAATAAACAAAAGCACACCACAATAAAAAAAGCAAACAACCACAAATTAAACAAACATTAATCCAAAGGCGAACAACAGAAAACAAAAAAAATAAACAAACATTAAACCAAAAGACAGCTATAAACAACAACAAAAATAAACAAGCATTAAAACAAAACATCATTAAACAACAATAAATATTTATTATGCACTATCTGAAGTCTTCTTTTATTTCATTAGATAGAATACAAAATGATAATCCCCCCAAAAAATTACAAAAAATTCAAAAATATCCATAAATACTTTTTATTCATGTCGTCTTCCTCAATAGCGCTGGCAGCGGTTCTACCTCAGTGGCCACAGCTCTTCTTCTTGCATCTCTTCTTCTTGCATCTCTTCGTCCTGTTTGGCAGCTACTTTTATAGTGAGATTTTGGCAGTTCTATTGGCTGATTTGTTTTAAAAAAAATTAGAATCAGCTATTTTTTTTTAAATCAGCTAATAGAATATTTTTTTTCCTATTGGATTACTTAAAAAGATAGAAATCCTTCTATTGGCTTATTTAAACAAACATATAAAATCAGTCAATAGACCTGTCAGGACACCCCACGAAAAGAAGAAACTGACAGACAAAAATAAGTGTGCTGCCAGAAAGCATGAAGAACTGATGCAAGAAAAGTGGATCCGCTGCTGCCGAGGAGCTACTGCTGCCACCACTGAGGAGGACCACAGGAGCCAACAGCCTGGAGGAGGAGCCGCAGCCCCCACCACCTAGGAGGACCACAGGATCTGTCGTCGTCGAGAAGCCACCAACCGAGGACCAGAGGATCCACCGCCAGCTTGTGGATTGCATCTAATGAAGAACAGAAGAGGACCCTATGGAATTTTTTTTTTTTTTTTGGATTTTGAACATCTGATGAAGAAAAGAAGAGGACCCTGGATAACATAGTAACATAGTAAAATAGTAGATAAGGGTGAAAAAAGACTGAAGTCCATCGAGTTCAACCTATACAAATCTAACATACTTACAAAAAGCTCCAGTTAAGCTTAAATAACCCCACTAAAAGGTGACCCATTTAATACAAGCAATCATATCCATTAATTTTTTTCTAGACAGAAATGTATCCAAACAGTTTTTAAATGTATCTAGGGTATTGACATTCACTACCTCCTTTGGTAAAGAGTTCCACAATTTTATTGCTCTTACAGCGAAAAAAAGTTTCCATTGCAGGAGATTAAATCTCCTTTCCTCCAACCTTAATTTGTGACCTCTTGTCACAAACAATTTTCATGGAATAAACAGAGCTTCTGCCATCTCTGTATAAGGGCCTTGAATATATTTATATAAAGTAATCATGTCACCTCTCAAGCGCCTTTTGTCTAAAGAAAACCGACCCAGTTTGGCTAACCTCTCCGCATAGCTTAATCCTCATAGTTGTGGATAACATCTGATAAAGAAAAGAAGAGAACCCTTTGTATTTATTTTTCATAGATTTTTTTTTTTAATTTTCATGGATTTTTTTGGGGATTTTTTTCATAGATTATTTTTTTTATTATCGCTGTGGATTACATTTTATTAAAAAGAGAAGCCTTTGGATGGTGAGTAATAAATATATGTTTTGTTTTAGTATTTGCTTATTTTTTCTTGTTTCTTGTTGTTGGCTATTACTTTAAAATTCGTTTATTTTTTGGTATTTTTGTGTAATTTAGTGTAGTGTTTGTTTACTTTGTGGTTGTTGTTTGCTTTGTTTATTGTGGTGTTCTTTTGTTTATTGCGTTATATACTTAGTGGTTGTTGTCTGCTTTTTTATTGTAGTGTACTTTTGTTTATTGTGGTGTTTCATTTGTGGCTGTTGTTTGCTTTGTTTATTCTGGTGTACTTTTGTTTATTTTGTTGTATACTTTGTGGTTGTTGTTAACTTAGGTTGATTATTGTTGTGTACTTTTGGTTAATGGTTTGTTTGGTTTTAGTTTAATGTTGCGTTTTTTTTAGATGTTAATGCTGTGGCTTATGTTGCTTTAGAGGTTAATAGTGTAGTGTTAGGTTGTGGCAGGCCTAATTGAGCTTTATATGTATATACTATGTTTTATTGATATGTATTTTAATGTATAATGCAATCATAAGTATTTTAAGTATTGTCGTCATTTTAAAAAAAAATGTATTTTTCTTTTTGCGTGCTTTTTTTAATGAAAATGTATTTAGTGATAATAATATGCTATAGAAGACAGTACCCGCACATTTATAGTTTTACATAACTGCATTTCTTTAGCTTTGCAAAGTTAAAAATAATGCAGTTATTTAAAACTATAACGGCAAGATTACGAGTTTTGCGTTATGAGGGGTGCGGTGCTAACTTGCACATTATTGTCACCGCTCACTTCCCTACAGCGCTGGTATTACAGGTTTTTATAAACCCGGCGTTAAAAGACAAGAAGCAAAATTGTGCTCCATACCGCACTCCAATACTAGCGCTGCTTAAGACAGCGGGGAGCAGGTTGTACGTGCTTGTGCACGATTTCCCATAGACATCAATGGGGAGAGCTGGCTGATAAAAAGCCAAACACCTGCAAAAAAGCAGCATAAAGCTCTGTAACGCAGTGCCATTGATTCCTATGGGGAACCACATTTTATGTTTACACCTAATACCCTAACATAAACCCTGAGTCTAAACGCCCCTAATCTTACACTTATTAACCCCTAAGCTTCCGCCCCTGACATCACCGACACCTGCCGCTTCGGACATCGCCACCACTATAATAAACATATTAACCCCTAAACCGCCGCACTCCCGCATCACAAACACCAGTTAAATATTATTAACCCCTAATCTGCCTCCCCTAACATCGCCGCCACCTACCTACATTTATTAACCCCTAATCTGCCGCCCCCAACGTCGCCGCTACTATATTAAATTTATTAACCCCTAAACCTAAGTCTAAACCTAACCCTAACACCCCCTAACAAATATAATTAAAATAAATCTAAATAAAAATTCCTATCATTAACTCAATAATTCCTATTTAAAACTAAATACTTACCTGTAAAATAAACCCTAAGCTAGCTACAATATAACTAATAGTTACATTGTAGCTAGCTAAGGTTTTATTTTTATTTTACAGGCAAGTTTGTATTTATTTTAACTAGGTAGAATAGTTACTAAATAGTTATTTACTATTTAATAACTACCTAGCTAAAATAAATACAAATTTACTTGTAAAATAAAACCTAACCTAAGTTACACTAACACCTAACACACACTACAATTAAATAAATTACCTAAATGAAATACAATTAACTAAATTAAATACAATTATCTAAATTACAAAAACAAACAAATACTAAAATACACAAAATACAAAACAAATTACAAGAGATTTAAACTAATTACACCTAATCTAATAGCCCTATAAAAATAAAAAAGCCCCCCCAAAATAAAAAAAAACCTAGCCTAAACTAAGCTACCAATAGCCCTTAAAAGGGCCTTTTGCGGGGCATTGCCCCAAAGAAATCAGCTCTTTTACCTGTAAAAAAACTAAGCTCCCCATTGCCCTGAAAAGGGCATTTGGATGGGAATTGCCCTTAAAAGGGCATTTAGCTCTATTGCAGCCCAGAGCCCTAACCTAAAAATAAAACCAACCCAATAAACCCTTAAAAAAACCTAACACTAACCCCTGAAGATCCACTTACAGTTTTGAAGAGCCGACATCTATCCTCAACGAAGCCGGGAGAAGTCCTCATCGAAGCGGAAAGAAGTCCTCAACGAAGCCGGGAGAAGTCTTCATCCAAGCCGGGAGAAGTCTTCATCCAGACGGCATCTTCTATCTTCATCCATCCGGCGCGGAGCGGGTCCATCTTCAAGACATCCGGCGTGTAGCATCCTCTTCTGCTAACAACTACCAGACGAATGAAGGTTCCTTTAAGTGATATCATCCAAGATGGCGTCCCTTAGATTCCCATTGGCTGATAGAATTCTATCAGCCAATCGGAATTAAGGTTGAAAAAATCCTATTGGCTAATGCAATCAGCCAAAAGGATTGAACTTCAATCCTATTGGCTGATCCAATCAGCCAATAGGATTGAGCTCAGCCAATAGAATGCAAGCTCAATTCTACTGGCTGATTGGATCAGCCAATAGGATGAAAGCTCAATCCTATTGGCTGATTGCAACAGCCAATAGGATTTCACCCCCTTAATTCCGATTGGCTGATAGAATTCTATCAGCCAATCGGAATGCAAGTGACGCCATCTTGGATGACGTTATTTAAAGGGAAACTTCATTCTGCAAGAGACGTCAGAAGAAGAAGATGCTCCACGCCGGATGTCTTGAAGATAGAGCCGCTACGCGCCGGATGGATGAAGATAGAAGATGCCGTCTGGATGAAGACTTCTGCCCGCTTGGAGGAAGACTTCGGCCCGCTTGGATGAAGACTTCTGCCGGCTTCGTTGAAGAATTCTACTGCTTGGATGAGGATGGGGATGTCCGGTTTTCGAAAACTGTAAGTGGATCTTCGGGGTTTAGTGTTAGGTTTTTTTAAGGGTTTATTGGGTGGGTTTTATTTTTAGGTTAGAGACTTTGGGCTGAAAAAGAGCTAAATGCCCTTTTAAGGGCAATGCCCATACAAATGCCCTTTTCAGGGCAATGGGGAACTTAGGATTTTTAGATAGGTTTTTTATTTGGGGGGTTTGGTGTTGTGGGTGGTGGGTTTTACTGTTGGGGGGTGTTTGTATTTTTTTTTACAGGTAAAAGAGCTGATTTCTTTTGGGGCAATGCCCATCAAAAGGCCCCTTTTAAGGGCCATTGGAAGTTTATTGTAGGCTAGGGTTTTTTATTTTGGGGGGGCTTTTTTTATTTTGATAGGGCCTATTAGATTAGGTGTAATTAGTTTTAAATATTTGATCATTTCTTTTTTAATTTTATGTAACAGTGTTTTTTATTTTGTGTAACTTTAGGTTATTTTTTGTAACTTAGTAATTGTTTATAGTAGATTTAAAAAACTTGAGGTAGGGTTAGTTTTTAAATATGTAAGTATAGTTATTAATTAATTGTTATTTAATGTAATTTAGTATAATAGTTAGGGTAGTTTAATTAATAGTTTAATATAGTTTATTGTAATAGGTAGTATAATAGTTAGGGTAGGTTAATTAGTAGTTTAATATAGTTTAAATTTATTATAAGTATAGGGATGAGATAACATTTAATGTAAAGTTAGCGGGGGTTGTTAGGTTTAGGGGTTAATAGCTTATTTAGTTTAATGGCGATGTGGGGGGCTGGGCGGTTTTAGGGGTTAATAGGTTTAGTAAGTGTTAGTGATGTGGGAGGCCAGGGGTTTAGGGGTTAATATATTTATTTAGTTGTGGCGGGGTCCAGGAGCTGCGGTATAGGGGTTAATACATTTATTTAGTTGCCGCAGTGTCGGGGAGCGGCGGGATAAGGGTTAATATATTTATTTAGTTGTGGCAGTGTCGGGGAGTGGCGGAATAGGGGTTAATACATTTATTTAGTTGCAGCGGTGTCGGGGAGTGGTGGAATAGGGGTTAATAACATTATGTAGGTTGCAGCGATTTCGGGGCGGCAGATTAGGGGTGTTTAGACTTGGGGGTTATGTTAGGATGTTAGGTGTAAACGTAATTTGTTTTCTACCATAGAAATCAATGGGATATCTGGCAGCATCGAACATAAGCTTTCACTGCTTTCAGACTCCCATTGATTCCTATGGCATCCGCGGCCTTCAGGGTGGCGGATTGAAAACCAGGTTCGCTGGGCTGGAATAGCGGCAAGCGTACCTGTTAGAAATTTGATCAATGGCAAAAGTTGTCAGAAAGTGCCGAATTTGTATTCGGAACATCTGTAATGACGTAAGCATCGATCTGTGTCGGATTGAGACCGGTGGATCGTATTTTACGTCACAAATTTCAACTTTTGCCGGTCTGTAGGCTTTGATAAATGGGTCGAATCAGGCTCGCCACAATTACGCTGTGGAATTCCAGTGTATTTGAGGTTGACGGCTTGATAAATATCCCTCCAAGTGGGGATCTGCACACTCAACTTAAATCTCAATATGCCAGGGGGGTACAAGGTATTCACACAAGGAAGATCTGCACTCACTGGACTTTCAAAGGGAATAGTGACTTTATTCAGAGGCAACATTTAGAGGACCTATCTACCCTTCATCAGACAACAAAACCCCTATATATATATATATATATATATACACACACACACACATACTGTATATATATATATATATATATATATATATATCTATATAATAAATATATATATATATATATATTAAGTATACTTGTGGCAGCTGTTAGTGAAAAATAAAATAACCATTTAACAAAAATAATCTATTTGTGTTCATATTATTCCTGTCAGATCATTACTGTTCCCTTGGTATAAGCATTTCGTTATGCAACCTACTGCTGCTAATGTGCCTCTATCTTACGGTAAATCTAACAAGTATGGAAAATGATGTAATGTGCAAAATATTGCATGCATTTCAGTTGAATCAAAACATTTGTTTGAACATCATGACTGTATTAAATGAACAGTAAACATAATAAATAACTGTAATGCATTCAGAATATCGCAGCATATGTATGCAAAAGGTTCCTTGCCTTCTATAAAAAATATAGGTAAAGTACAGTTTAACATCCCTGTTAGTCATCTTAACCACATTGCTGGCCAACCGATAACTCAAGCTATATTGAATCCATTGCAGTTATTTACTGTGCTTACTGTCTCTTTCAAACATATAGCTGATAATACAAGTGAAACAATAATTCATGGAGTTCTGTATAATCTATAAAGATAAATAATGATTGGCTATGATAATCAACATTTCTTTATTTAAATGACCAGATGATTTTCATAAAATTTTCTAATTAGTGTTGTTCAGAAAGGCTGATATTTTGGACCATTTTAACCCTTTTACTACCGGGACTTCCAGACAAAAACTTGCCCAAAATACCAGAGCATTTTTAAAATTTTTGCAATCACTCCATTTAAACAGAAATAGAGCCTTGTTTTTTTTATTTACCTATCAAATCTATATATATTTTTTAAGTAGACAACCCAAGGTATTGATCTAGGCCTATTTTGGTATATTTCATGCCACCATTTCACCGCCAAATGCTATCAAATAAAAAAAAATAGTACTTTTTTCACAAACTTTGGGTTTCTCACAGAAATTATTTACATACTGCTTGTTCAATTATGGCACAAATGTTTGTAAAAGTTTCTCTGGGATCCCCTTTGTTCAGAAATAGCAGACATATATGGTTTTGCCATTGTTTTTGGTAATTGCAGCTGCGCACCACATTTCTATTATTCCGGCAGTGAAGGGGTTAATTAGGTAGCTTAAAAGGTTAATGCTAGCTTAAGTGTAGAGATTAGCCTTCCACATGACACTCCCCACCCCCTGATCCCTACCTGATCCCTCCTAAACAGCTCTCTTTCCTCCCTCACCCCCCACTGGTAACCCCCATCTTAAGTACTGGCAGACAGTCTGCCAGTATGAAAAAAATAAGGCTTTTGTTTTATTAAATAAAATGTTTGTGTTTTTTTATATTTCTTCAGTGTAGGATTTCCCCATACCCCCCAATCTCCCTGATCCCTCCCAAACAGCTCTCTAAACCTCCCCCCTCTAACTGTTAGGTGCCATCTTAGGTACTGGCAGCTGTCTGCCAGTACCTATAAAATCATATTTATTGTTTTTAGCCTAGTGTCCTATCCACATCCCCCCCACTCGCGATCTTTCACACCCCCAGATCCCCTGCTTTAGGTAGTGTAGCTGCTCAATCGCTCTTTGTCCCTGTATTATGATTTTTTTTCTGTATCGTAGGGCCCACTACCTCCCGCTCCCTCCAGCCTCCCCTACTGGGCCACCCACCCACCTCCTGCTCACACCACCCGCCGGCACCAACAGAAGATTGTTACAGACAGTGACACACACAGTGTCACCGTCTGTAACGATCAGGCATTTGCCCTCATATGGAGGCGGACCACTGATCGTGCTCCGTCTGCATATTGCGGCAGATGCCTGAAGCCTCAGGAGCTACAGCTCTCAGCTGTAACTTAACAGCCGAGAGTCCTGGAGCTTCCTGAAGCAACGACGTATATATATGTTGTGTGGTAGGATAGCCAAAGTACCACACGACATATATATACGTTGTATTGGGTTAAGGGGTTAAATACTAATTTAACATTAAGGGCTAGATTATGGGCTAGATTATGAATGAAACGCAATTATTTGCACAAGAAGCGCAAACACGATAGTGAGTTCACTGTATTTTTTGTGCTCTATTTCATATTACAAGTGGAGCAGTGTTTAAATTATTACAAGATTGTTCTCCCTGTACTTTCCATGGGCAAGTGCGCTCGTATTACAGGTTGAAAGTAATTGTAATCACTCTAATGCAATCATATTTAACACTCAAAAAATGTATGTAACTTGAAAGTTCACGTAAAGTGTTTCGGCTGAGAAAAAAGTTGCACTAAACACAAAAAAAGATAATAAAGTTTTTCCACCTACACTGTCAATCCTCTACACTATTAACCCCTAAACTGGCACATACCCGTTACAAGTTACCCTGCTACACTATGAACCCCTAAACTGTAACTCCCCCGACCACAATAACCCCTACTCTATTAACCCCTAAACTGCCATTAGTCTATCACAAACTACCCCCTAACTTTTTAATCTGTAGCTTCAACAACCTTCCCATAGCAAACTGCACCCTAATCTATTACCCCCTAACCACCACAACCCCATTGCAAAATACTCCTTAACCTATTATCTCCCTAACCTCCATAACCCCATCACAAAATGGCTCCTAACCTCCTAACAGCCAACCCCCCAAGACCCCTAACCTAAGACCCCCTAAGTTACAGAAAATAAAAAACACTAGCATCACCAAAAAAAATATAAAAAAACAACCAGTAAAAGCACTATCCTAACACTAAAAGACCCCTTAAAAAAACCCTATCCTGAAAAAAATGCCCTGAAAAGGGCATCAGTGATTAAGCTATTTTGCTATAAAAAAAACCTATACTAAAGATACATAAGTTAAAAAAAACCTATCCTAAAAAAGAATGCCCTAAAAAGAGCATCAGTGATACAGCTCTATTGATGTTTTTTTGGGAGATGGGGGGTTACTAACCTAGGGAACTGCCTGACAAAATAATCACTTTTTAGGGCAATATTAAGAGTGGGTTTTAGTTTTATTATAGGGTTTTTTTAGGGCGCAGGAGATTAAGGGAACTTCAGTTATTAGCATGGGCTTTTACTGGTTGGGGTTTTAATTTTAGGTAATTTTTTGTAATGGCAGTGTTTTTTATTTTTTGTAACTTAATGGGTCTTGGGTTACAGGTGGGGGGGTTAGCTGTTAGGAGGTTAACAGGTTAGGGGTAGTTTGCGGTGGGGGTTGTAGCGTTTAGGAGGTTAATAGGTTAGTGACTATTTTTTGATGGAGGTTGTGGCTGTTAGGGGGTTAATAGGTTAGTGGGTATTTTGCAATGGGGGTTGTGGCAGTTAGGGGGTCAATAGGTTAAGGGTGAGTTGAGTTGGAGTAATGGCAGTTTAGAAGTTAATAGAGTAGGGAGTTTAATGAGGTTGTTGGATGTGGCCGTTTAGGGGTTAATAGTGTAGGGAGTTTATTGTGATTAGGGGTGTGGCATTTTAGGAGTTAAAAGTGTATGGAGTTTTTTTGCGGTGGGTGGTGTGGTGGTTTAGGGGTTAATATTCTAGTGGAGTAGTTTGGGATGGGGGTGTGGTTATTTAGGGGTTATTAAATTAGGGGGCCTATTGCAAAGGGGGGGGTTACGTGCGAGAATAGGTGTTAGTTTTATTTTAACATAGCTGCTCCATTGATTTCAATGGGGTTACTATGATATCACAAACACATTATCCTGTGGCTAACATTTAACATGCTTTGGGTTTCGAGTGAGAGCAAAAATTTTACTTTCAACTTTTTTACCAGTGTTACCTGAAGCATGCAAAAAATTAACTTCTAGCGATGTGCAAAAGGGTAATCTGTTCAGGCCCTTAATGTACCACAATCAAAACAATTATAGTTTCCAATAAAAAAGAATGTAGGATATCAAGGTTTTAAGTAATCTCACATTAGTGTTTTTACTCCAGAATATTATAAATTGGTTGCCACAAATCAGTTTAATGTCATATACTGTATTCTAAATTCAATGAAATAACCAAAATTTGCCTAATCAACATTGCACGGGCAGTAATGTAGTAATTACTTCCGACCCATTAATTCAGCCTCCCACCAGGACAGTCTAGTCAGAAACGGGCTAGGCCACCAACATAACAGAAAGCTGCCAAGATAAATGTTTTCTATGAAGAATTCACACGCATGCCTAATGCAATAGGCATCATTTTTTGTGTTCTTCGTAGCACTTCATTTTTCTATAAGATTTGTAATGAAAATATTTCATGATCTGTTGACATATTCATGTGGTGATTAGCTAAAAGGAGCCTTGGTCTACAAAATGCACTTGGCATATAAATTAAGATCTGAGAAGTTAAACAGAGACTGCTGACAGGTAAAATTGGGTTAGATCACAAATGACACTTCTCATAAAGCTAAAACTTTTCTTTTTTCATTTCTTTTTCAATTCACCAATCAGACAGAATTTATTGTAGGATGTGGTCAAGACAAGGTGGTGAACCAAAATAATAAAAAAAATATACATGTGAGCAGGATTATGCAATAAACTGATACCTACTTGGCACAGAGCATAGCTGTAAGATGCAACACTTAAAGAAAAATAAAAAATGGTTGAATATATATATATATATATATATGGAATAAAACAACTATTTTAGCCTTGGAACGTGATAAATAATGATTTGGTTGTTTAATCCAAGCCTTGTTTACATACTGTATTAGTATTCAAGAGTATTTATCTATATAATCTGACATGCAAAGTCAGTGTTAGCTGAACACATTACCTTATTCTATGTATATGGATTTCTTCATCAAAATGACACCTCATGACACCATAATAATTATTTTTGCAGATTTAAAATTTATAGATACGGAACAGCCAATAGAATGCGAGCTCAATCTAATTGGCTGATTGGATCAGCCAATCGGATTGAACTTGAATCTGATTGGCTGATTCCATCAGCCAATCAGAATTTTCCTACCTTAATTCCGATTGGCATCCGATCTTGGATGACGTCCCTTAAAGGAACCTTCATTCTGTGTTAGGACGTCGGAAGAAGAGGATGGATCCGCGCCAGAGGTCTTGAAGATGGAGCCGCTCGTCGTCGGATGGAAGAAGATAGATGGCGCTTGGATGAAGATGTCTACTGGTCCGGATCTCCTCTTCTGCCCGGATAGGATGAAGACTTCTGCCCGATGATGGACCTCTACAGCCGGATCATGGACATCTTCAGCCCCCGCTTGGGCTTGGATGAAGACTTCGGAGCCTGGACCGATCGGTGATACCTGGCGTGGTGAAGATAAGGTAGGAAGATCTTCAGGGGCTTAGTGTTAGGTTTATTTAAGGGGGGTTTGGGTTAGATTAGGGGTATGTGGGTGGTGGGTTGTAATGTTGGGGGGGTATTGTATGTTTTTTTTTACAGGCAAAAGAGCTGAATTCTTTGGGGCATGCCCCGCAAAAGGCCCTTTTAAGGGCTGGTAAGGTAAAAGAGCTTTTCTATTTGTATTTTAGAATAGGGTAGGGCATTTTTTTTATTTTGGGGGGCTTTGTTATTTTATTAGGGGGCTTAGAGAAGGTGTAATTAGCTTAAAATTGTTGTAATATTTTTATAATGTTTCTAAATATTTTTTTATTTTTTGTAACTTAGTTTATGTAATTGTATTTAATTGTAGGTATTTGTATGTAATTACTTTATTGATAGTGTAGTGTTAGGTTTAATTGTAGATAATTGTAGGTAGTTTATTTAATTAATGTAATGATAGTGTAGTGTTAGGTTTATTTGTAACTTAGGTTAGGATTTATTTTACAGGTAATTTTGTAATTATTTTAACTAGGTAGCTATTAAATAGTTATTAACTATTTAATAGCTATTGTACCTAGTTAAAATAAATACAAAGTTGCCTGTAAAATAAATATAAATCCTAAAATAGCTACAATAAAAGTTGCCTGTAAAATAAATATAAATCCTAAAATAGCTACAATATAATTATAATTTATATTGTAGCTATATTAGGGTTTATTTTACAGGTAAGTATTTAGCTTTAAATAGGATTAATTTATTTAATAAGAGTTAATTTATTTTGTTAGATTTAAATTATATTTAACTTAGGGGGGTGTTGGTGTTAGCGTTAGACTTAGCTTTAGGGGTTAATACATTTATTAGAGTAGCGGTGAGGTCCGGTCGGCAGATTAGGGGTTAATAATCGTAGGTAGGTAGCAGCGACATTGGGGGGGCAGATTAGGGGTTAATAAATATAATATAATGGTCGGCGGTATTAGGGGCAGCAGATTAGGGGTACATAGGGATAATGTAGGTTGCGGCGGTGTACGGAGCGGCAGATTAGGGGTTAAAAGTGTAATGCAGGGGTCAGCGATAGCGGGGGGGGGGCAGGTTAGGGGTTAATAAGTGTAAGGTTAGGGGCGTTTAGACTCGGGGTACATGTTAGGGTGTTAGGTGCAGACTTAGGAAGTGTTTCCCCATAGGAAACAATGGGGCTGCGTTAGGAGCTGAACGCTGCTTTTTTGCAGGTGTTAGGTTTTTTTTCAGCTCAAACGGCCCCATTGTTTCCTATGGGGGAATTGTGCACGAGCACGTTTTTGAAGCTGGCCGCGTCCGTACGCACCGCTGGTATTGAGAGTTGCAGTGGCGGTAAATAATGCTCTACGCTCCTTTTTTGGAGCCTAATGCAGCCATTCTGTGAACTCTCAATACCAGCGGTATTTAAAGGTGCAGGGAAAAAAAGCCAGCGTTAGCTACGCGGGTCGTTACCGACAAAACTCTAAATCTAGCCGTTAGTGTTTAAAAATGTTTTTAAGTCATTTCTTAACTTAAAGGGATACTGAACCCAAATTGTTTATTTTGTGATTCAGATAGAGCATGCAATATTAAGCAACTTTCTAATTTACTCATATTATCAAATTTTCTTCTTTCACTTGCAATCTTTATTTGAAAAAGAAGGCATCTAAGCTAAGGAGTCAGTCAATTTTTGGTTCAAAATACTGGACAGCATTTGTTTATTGGTGGGTGAATTTATCAGCAAGAACAACCAAGGTTGTTCACCAAAAATGGGCCGGCTTCTAAACTTACATTCTTGCTTTTCAAATAAAGATACAAAGAGAATGAAGAAAATGTCATAATAGGAGTAAATTAGAAAGTTGCATGCTTTATCTGAATCATGACAGAACATTTTTTGGGTTCTGTGTCCCTTTAATGGATCACTTTATGTTAATTGTACAAGCGGATGCACTAATAGATATTGAAACTAGAGTGACGGACAAAAAATAACAGTGTTGGTTATGCAAAACTGGGGAATGGGTAATAAAGGGATGGTCTTTCTTTTTAAACAATAAAAATTCTGGAGTAAACTGTCCCTTTAATTTTGCTTTACTTTGACTTTTTATTGGTTTGCATATTGCAGGTCATTGTAATATTGCTGTGTATTCCCCTTCTCACATTATAGGGATATTAAACATTTTTTCTAAAAATACTTGTTTTTAGACAGACCCGGTTTTCTGTGCCTTTTTAATATTACCACAGTTTGCAGTGGTTATACCCAGTTTGGTTTTTATCCCTTTGTTCCATACACTGACATTGGAAACTCGTTTGGAAACAAGGCTGATCGTGTGAGCAGCTACCCTTTTGGGATAAACAACACAGCCCTTTGGACTTCCACAGTGGCGATCCGGCTCACCAGACAACACACAGCCGACTCCATCTACCTCATCTGACCCACCCACAGGTCTCCCGGGTGAGACCCCCAGCGTACTGACTGCTGGTTCTGAATGTCAGCCTGCCTGTATGCACCCAGTTGGTTCTAGGTGCCACTCCACTTGTGAGTAGATTTTATTATAACTACTGTTTTCCAGTTTTCCAAACTGATTCACACTATGTTGGCGCCCCTTGTTTTTCTATCCTAATAAAGGGATGGTCTTTCTTTTTAAACAATAAAAATTCTGGAGTAAACTGTCCCTTTAATTTTGCTTTACTTTGACTTTTTATTGGTTTGCATATTGCAGGTCATTGTAATATTGCTGTGTATTCCCCTTCTCACATTATAGGGATATTAAACATTTTTTCTAAAAAGCCCTTTTATTACTGTACCTTACTACCCTTGGCCGAAGAGATAAAATAACAGGCCTTTCAACCTAAGTTACAAAATGGTTTCACCAATTTCTTCAGAATAACTAAATCTTTACACTTATTTTTAAAATATTTAAACAAATATATCTGCATTCTTTACTCAGACTACTATTTCTTTTGAATATATACATTAGCATTTATTTAGTTTTAATACCTATTAAGATGTATAAGGTCAAATATATTTTCCATTATGTCTTGTTTTAGGCTGCTTTTTGATGAGCTTTTGTGCAGTCATTTGCAACTGAATTGGTCAGACCCATTAGATGACATTTGGGGGGATATTTATCAAAGCGTCAAGTATGTTGCATTCGTGGGTGTCAATACGCTTGCCAAACATCGCGGCCGGGCATCTCAATACAATCTCCAGATTTATTTAAAAAAATGTCAAAAACATGCGCGTCAAGTACGGTGCGAGGAGTATCGGACTGTTGTTAACTAACAGTCATCGATCTTGCATCTATTCGGGTTTTTCCCAACTTTATTTATACCATTTCATTACTGTCCACGAACAAGCACATTTCTCAAGCACATTATTGTATATAGTGGAAATGTATTTTTTTTCGGAGCAGGAATTAATTGCAAATATAGCAAGTAGCGACATGTTTGGTGCAAAGTGGACAGTCAATTATTAGGATTATTTTGAAGATTGGGCATACATATTTTAGTATGTATGTATATATATATATATATGTATAGAGTTCAAAAGAAAGATGTCCTGGATATCATGTGTTTCCATAAAAACGCTTCTTTATTAGGCAATCCACATTAAGAACATGAGTATGCACAGTCAGTACATAAATAGCAACCTCCGTAGCAAACAGGCAAGGAGACTGCTGGGTTAGACTGCAGCAGACATGTTTCATCCCTTCAGGCACTTGTTCACTGCTTACAGGTTAATCCAATCATCTCACCTTAAATAGGCATTTCTCTTAAAGATACATACATACATTAACATAGTCTCCTTAATAGCCTTAAGTGAATACTATCTGGCTGGCTGATACCTTCACTTAATTATAAAAGTGCTGTACATTAAATCCAATTATGTAAACTTGATTTATCACATCACTTTTCATATCTAGCACTCTTATAAGTGTAGTTACAATTATTAGAACCCCAAGTTGGACTTAAAAAATGCAAATCAGACACATAAATCGATATCTCTTCTGAAATTTAGACCCTGGGGAATAGTTGTGTTTAGGATAAAAATCCAAAAGATTTCTCTTGTATTTAGTTTAGTTTCTCTATCCCCACCCCTTTTCCACAGTGGTATGTGGTCAATAGCTTGTAAACTTAGTAATTTGGGGTCAGCATTATGTAGCACCCTAAAATGTCGGGCAATGGGGGTGTCAGACTCCTCATCCTCTATTGATCTAATATGAGCCAAGAACCTGTCCTTTAGGGGTCTCTTAGTTCTCCCTACATACTGATTAGAGCACCCCCTGCAGGTCAATAGGTATATTACATGAGTTGTGTCCCAATTCATGAAAAAGTTAGTATTGTAAATTTTATGTGTAGATGTGGAAGTGAAATTATCACCCTCAGAAACATAACTGCAAGTTTTGCATACTTTTTTTCTGCATTTAAAGAAACCCTTTCTTTTCTTGAGCCAGCAGCTATTGGGTTTAATTGAACAATCTCAGGGAGAAATAAAATTACCAATAGATTTCCCTTTCCTTGATATGAATTCGCACCCATTCTGTATAACCTGTTTAAGCCCAGGATCAGTGTTTAGTATAGGAAGACTCTCTTTTATTATATTACATATTTTGCCATATTCTAGGCTATATGTAGTTATGAACTTAGGTTTCGAATGATCTAATTTCTTTTCATTTTTCATCTTTTTGTCACGATATCTTAACAAATCCTCCCTAGGTAGACAATCTACTTCTTTGCGTGCTTTCTCTAATACTTTTGGTTCATAGCCTCTTTCTTTGAGGCGGTTGGTCAATATTTTGACCTGTAAGTTATAAGTCACTTCTGTTGTACAATTTTGCTTGGCTCTTATAAATTAGCCCTTAGGTATCCCCTGTATAGTGTGTCTAGGGTGGCAAGATTTGTATTCTAGTATGGTGTTCCCTGATGTGGGTTTCCTATGTAAGTCAGTTTCAATGGTGCCATTGTCTTTACCAGTGATCTTAATGTCCAAAAAACAAATAGTGTTTTGATTCTGTTCTCCTATTAATTTGATTCCACTACTATTGTTATTAAGATGGTCACAAAATAGATCAATACTTTGTTCATCACTGTCAATTATGAAAATAAGATCATCTATGAACCGGGCATATAAAATTATATTCTTTTGAAGGGGGTTTCCATCTCCAAAGACGTGGAACCGCTCCCACCATCCCATGAAGAGATTGGCATAACAGGGCGCAAATTTTGCCCCCATAGCGGTTCCACGTCTTTGGAGGTAGAATCTCCCCTCAAACATGGAGAAGTTGTGTGTGAGGAGGTATTCAATGGATGTTAGTAAAAACTGTTTTGTTGCACTATCATAGTTACTATGATGTTCCAAAAAATACTCAATGGCCTGAATACCCTTTACATGTGAAATAGAGGTGTAGAGTGATGTTACATCTACAACTAGGAATCGATATGTTGATTTCCATTCAATCTGACTCAATTTAAGCAGGAGTGCAGTTGTATCCTGTATGAAACTAGGGAGTGCTTTGACTAGCGGTTGCAGAAAACTGTCTATTAAGTCTGAAAGTGGTTCATTAAGGGAGTTGATCCCTGCAATAATCGGACGTCCTGGTGGGTTAAGTCTGTCCTTGTGGATTTTAGGGAAGTAGCTGAATATGGGTGTAACTGGTTGGTCAGGGACAAGTACTTCTTGTATAGATTGATTAATTACATTGTTGTATCTAGCATTAGCCACAATATTAGTTAAGATCTTTTTATATTCTATGGTCGGGTTACCTTTTAATTTGATATATACCTCTGTATCCCTCAGCTGCCTATGGGCTTCAGTGATATATGCTCCCCTGTTTAGTACAACAAAATTTCCACCCTTGTCGGATGATCTCACTACAATTCTATTGTCATTTGAAATTTTACTTAGTGCCTCATTTTCTTTTATTGACAAGTTGTAATTCTGTTTCCTGCCCTTTTCATCTAGTTCCCTAAGCTTTTCCTCTATTACTTTTTGGAAGGTTTCCACTGAATGTGTTCTTGTATGTACTGGGTAAAAGTTACTTTTTTTTCTTAAACCTAGTTAGATCAATATCTTTTTCTGTCACAAGATGATCCCTTCCTTCAACACTTTCAAGTAGTAAACCCTCCATATCAGTAATAGTACACTGTTCTAAAAAAGTTAAATAGGTATTCCCTTCATCCTTTTGAACTATAGGGTCTGTACTCTGTTCCCCCTCAGCATTAGCGAAGTGTTTACGCAATATCAGTTTTCTTACAAACCTATTAACATCTAGAATTGTATTAAATAGATTAAAGTGCTGAGAGGGAACAAAGCCCAGACCCTTAGATAGAACATTATTCTCTGCATTCGTTAGAGATACATCAGACAGATTAATTACATTGTTGTTAGTTATACATATTTCTTTTTGCGCTGGTTCACTGATCTGGTAGTGTATGTTCTCTGTTCTGTTATCTTGTTTTTCTGCATTTTGTTCTCCTCCTCTCTGTTTGTCCTTCCTTGTTCTCTTTCCCCTTTTTCCTCTATGTACTTTGTTCTCCCTGTTGGTAAAGTCTCTCCCCTGGCGTTTTTTGAGACCGCAGTTGAGGATCCCTCTAGGAATGATTGTAGTAATGCAGGCTCATTATTTTCACTATTGGCCTCCCCCTCTGAGGAACCAACCTCGTATTCTGTGTCAGAGAATGTCACCTGTCTAGGTTTTCTTGTACGGTTTTTAAACCAGTTTCCTCCCCTTCTAGAATCTCTTCTGTAGTTATCACTGTTATCCCATCTATAGACAGCTTGATGATCATAATCATATTTGTCTCTCATCATTTTGCGGGATTTAAATTCCCATAGTTCTTGTCTGAACACTATCATATTCCTCTCAAACTGTTTATCATAGGTTTTAAACTCCACATCTTTCTGGAATGATTTGAGATGTTCTTGTATATTTTTCATCTCCTCTAATAGCTCATTTCTTTGTTTTTGTTTATATTCAATGAGTAATTGTATCAAGGCAAATGAACATGTATCTAAAATATCATTCCATTTAGAGATAAAATCACCATCCACTACCATAAATGATGGGAACTTTCTTATTCTTAAGCCCCTGGGTATCCGTCTATTGTGTTTGTACAAAAGAAAAGACTTTGGCCTCTAGTTATCAACGTGTCTACTTACATGCCTTCGCCGCCCCAATACGCCCGCCTAAGCTCGCCTACCATCGCCGCTGCGGACCTGAAAAATCTCGCCAAAGTTATCAATAAAGCTGTCAAAAAGCCGCACACCAAGTACGGGGCGATGAGCAGCGGACTGTGATAGTTATCACTCATCTGATCTCGCTGCTCTTCGGCTTTTTTACAGCTTTATTGACAAGCTATCACTAAGCACCCACACTAACTATACTATTCTACCCCCTATACCAGCGCCCCCGGAGCCCCCCACAAATAAATAAAGTTATTAACCCCTAAACCGCCGCTCCTAGACCCCGCCGCAACTCTTATAAATGTATTAACCCCTAAACCGCCGCTCCCGGAGCCCACCGCCACTCTAATAAACTGATTAAGATCTTTTTATATTCTATGGTCGGGTTAACTTTTAATTTGATATATACCTCTGTATCCCTCAGCTGCCTATGGGCTTCAGTGATATATGCTCCCCTGTTTAGTACAACAACATTTCCACCCTTGTCGGATGATCTCACTACAATTCTATTGTCATTTGAAATTTTATTTAGTGCCTCCTTTTCTTTTATTGACAAGTTGTAATTCTGTTTCCTGCCCTTTTCATCTAGTTCCCTAAGCTTTTTTTTTTTTTGGAAGGTTTCCACTGAATGTGTTCTTGTATGTACTGGGTAAAAGTTACTTTTTTTTCTTAAACCTAGTTAGATCAATATCTTTTTCTGTCACAAGATGATCCCTTCCTTCAACACTTTCAAGTAGTAAACCCTCCATATCAGTAATAGTACACTGTTCTGAAAAAGTTAAATAGGTATTCCCTTCATCCTTTTGAACTATAGGGTCTGTACTCTGTTCCCCCTCAGCATTAGCGAAGTGTTTACGCAATATCAGTTTTCTTACAAACCTATTAACATCTAGAATTGTATTAAATAGATTAAAGTGCTTAGAGGGAACAAAGCCCAGACCCTTAGATAGAACATTATTCTATGCATTCGTTAGAGATACATCAGACAGATTAATTACATTGTTGTTAGCTATACATATTTCTTTTTGCGCTGGTTCACTGATCTGGTAGTGTATGTTCTCTGTTCTGTTATCTTGTTTTTCTGCATTTTGTTCTCCTCCTCTCTGTTTGTCCTTCCTTGTTCTCTTTGCCCTTTTTCCTCTATGTACTTTTTTCTCCCTGTTGGTAAAGTCTCTCCCCTGGCATTTTTTGAGACCGCAGTTGAGGATCCCTCTAGGGATGATTGTAGTAATGCAGGCTCATTATCCTCACTATTGGCCTCCCCCTCTGAGGAACCAACCTCGTATTCTGTGTCAGAGAATGTCACCTGTTTAGGTTTTCTTGTACGGTTTTTAAACCAGTTTCCTCCCCTTCTAGAATCTCTTCTGTAGTTATCACTGTTATCCCATCTATAGAAAGCTTGATGATCATAATCATATTTGTCTCTCATCATTTTGCACAACTAAATAAAGTTATTAACCCCTAAAACTCTGCTCCTAGACAATGCTGCGACTCTTATAAATGTATTAACCCCTAAACCGCCGCTCCCGAAGCCCACCGCCACTCTAATAAACTGATTAACCCCTAAACCGCCGCTCCCGGACCCCACCGCCACCTACATAATACCTATTAACCCCTATCCTGCCCCCCCTATACCACCGCCACCTATAATAAATGTATTAACCCCTTTCCTGCCGATCCCACATGCCGCCGCAACTAAATAAATTGTTTAACCCATAAACCGACGCTCCCGGACCCTGCCGCAACCTATATTAAACTAATTAACCCCTAATCTGCCCCCTCTACACTGTCGCCACCTATAATAAATTTATTAACCCCTATCCTGCCCCCCCACACCGCCGCAACTATAATAAAATTATTAACCCCTAAACCTACATCTAACCCTAACCCTAACACCCCCCTAACTTAAATATTAATTAAATACATCTAAATATTATAACTATTATTAACTAAATTAATCCTATTTAAAAATAAATACTTACCTTTAAAATAAACGCTAATATAGCTACAATATAAATAATAATTATATTGTAGCTATTTTAGGATTTATTTTTATTTTACAGGCAAATTTCAATTTAATTTAACTAGGTACAATAGCTATTAAATAGTTATTAACTATTTAATAGCTACCTAGTTAAAATAAAGAGAAATTTACCTGTAAAATAAAAACTAACCTAAGTTACAATTACACCTAACACTACACTATCATTAAATTAATTATTCCTATTTAAAACTAAATACTTACCTGTCGCCACCTATAATAAATTTATTAACCCCTATCCTGCCCCCCCACACCGCCGCAACTATAATAAAATTATTAACCCCTAAACCTACGTCTAACCCTAACCCTAACACCCCCCTAACTTAAATATTAATTAAATACATCTAAATATTATAACTATTATTAACTAAATTAATCCTATTTAAAAATAAATACTTACCTTTAAAATAAACCCTAATATAGCTACAATATAAATAATAATTATATTGTAGCTATCTTATGATTTATTTTTATTTTACAGGCAAATTTCAATTTATTTTAACTAGGTACAATAGCTGTTAAATAGTTATTAACTATTTAATAGCTACCTAGTTAAAATAAAGAGAAATTTACCTGTAAAATAAAAACTAACCTAAGTTACAATTACACCTAACACTACACTATCATTAAATTAATTATTCCTATTTAAAACTAAATACTTACCTGTAAAATAAACCCTAAGATAGCTACAATGTAATTAATAATTACATTGAAGCTATTTTAGGATTTATATTTATTTTACAGGTAACTTTGTATTTATTCTAGCTAGTTAGAATAGTTATTAAATAGTTATTAACTATTTAATAACTACCTAGCTAAAAGAAATACAAAATTACCAGTAAAATAAATCCTAAGCTAAGTTACAATTAAACCTAACACTACACTATCATTAAATTAATAAAATAAATTACCTACAAATAACTACAATTAAATACAATTAAATAAACTAACTAAAGTACAAAAAATAAAATAACCTAAGTTACAAAAAATAAAACAAATAAGTTACAAACATTTAAAAAATATTACAACAATTTTAAGCTACTTACACCTAATCTAAGCCCCCTAATAAAACAACAAAGCCCCCCAAAATAAAAAAATGCCCTACCCTATTCTACATCAAAAAGTTAACAGCTCTATTACCTTACCAGCCCTTTAAAGGGCCTTTTGCGGGGCATGCCCCAAAGAATTCAGCTCTTTTGCCTGTAAAAACAAAATACAACCCTCCCAACATTAAAACCCACCACCCACATACCCCTAATCTAACCCAAACCCCCCTTAAATAAACCTAACACTACCCCCCTGAAGATCATCCTACCTTTAGCCGTCTTCAGCCAGCCGACCACCGATGGAACAGAAGAGGAGATCCGCAGCGGCCGAAGTCTTCATCCAAGGGGCGCTGAAGAAGTCTTCCATCCGACTGAAGTTTAGTTTATTTAATTGTATTTAATTGTAGTTATTTGTAGGTAATTTATTTTATTAATTTAATGATAGTGTAGTGTTAGGTTTAATTGTAACTTAGCTAAGGATTTTTTTTACAGGTAATTTTGTATTTCTTTTAGCTAGGTAGTTATTAAATAGTTAATAACTATTTAATAACTATTCTAACTAGCTAAAATAAATACAAAGTTACCTGTAAAATAAATATAAATCCTAAAATAGCTACAATGTAATTATTAATTACATTGTAGCTATTTTAGGGTTTATTTTACAGGTAAGTATTTAGTTTTAAATAGGAATAATTAATTTAATGATAGTGTTAGGTGTAATTGTGTAGGTTAGTTTTTATTTTACAGGTAAATTTGTCTTTATTTTTACTAGGTAGCTATTAAATAGTTAATAACTATTTAATAGCTATTGTACCTAGTTAAATAAATTGAAATTTGCCTGTAAAATAAAAATAAATCCTAAGATAGCTACAATATAATTATTATTTATATTGTAGCTATATTAGGGTTTATTTTAAAGGTAAGTATTTATTTTTAAATAGGATTAATTTAGTTAATAATAGTTATAATATTTAGATGTATTTAATTAATATTTAAGTTAGGGGGGTGTTAGGGTTAGACTTAGGTTTAGGGGTTAATAATTTTATTATAGTTGCGGCGGTGTAGGGGGGGCAGGATAGGGGTTAATAAATTTATTATAGGTGGCGACGGTGTAGGGGGCAGATTAGGGGTTAATACATTTAATATAGGTGGCGGCGGGGTCCGGGAGCAGCGGTTTAGGGGTTAATCAGTTTATTAGAGTGGTGGCGGGGTCCGGGAGTGGCGGTTTAGGGGTTAATCAGTTTATTAGAGTGGCTGTGGGGTCCAGGAGCGGCGGTTTAGGGGTTAACATATTTATTATAGTTGCGGCGGGGTCCGGGAGTGGCGGTTTAGGGGTTAACATATTTATTATAGTGGCGGTGGGGTCCGGGAGCGGCGGTTTAGGGGTTAATCAGTTTATTAGAGTGGCGGTGGGCTCCGGTTTAGGGGGTAGTACATTTATTTAGTTGCGGCGGTGTAGGGGGGACAGATTAGGGGTGTTTAGACTCGGGGTACATGTTAGGGTGTTAGGTGTAGACATCTCCCATAGGAATCAATGGGATATCTGGCAGCAGCGAACATGAACTTTCACTATGGTCAGACTCCCATTGATTCCTATGAGATCCGCCGCCTCCAGGGCGGCGGATTGAAAACCAGGTACACTGGGCCGGAAAAGTGCCGAGCGTACCTGCTAGTTTTTTGATAACTAGCAAAAGTAGTCCGATTGTGCCGAACTTGTGTTCGGAACATCTGTAGTGACGTAAGAATCGATCTGTGTCGGACTGGGTCCGTCGGATCAAAGCTTACGTCACTAAATTCTACTTTTGCCGGTGTGTAGGGCTTGATAACTTAGGCGAATCAGCCTCACCACAAATACGCTGCAGAATTCCAGCGTATTTGAGGTTGACGGCTTGATAACTAGGGGCCTTTATATCAAGCTCCAATTTTATGTCTTTTTTTCTTAAGTCATCAATGTCAAAGAAAAGGTTATCAATTGTGTACACAATGTCCTCCTCCACTTCCAATGCCGAGTTGTCATCCCCAAAGTTTGTCAACATATAAGATTTATCCTCTCCCTCCATGATGAGGTTATTACAAACTTAGTATTCAAAAACCACAACCAGTCGAAAGTAATTCAGTCTGTCTCTCAAAACGGATAAGCTATTATGTCTGCTGTGCAATAATATGTATTAAGCAAGTGCGTTTACAAGGTTCCTGTGGAAATATATCAAAATGTAAGCCAAACTCACCACCTCCTCCACCATATGTTAATGTATGTATGTATCTTTAAGAGAAATGCCTATTTAAGGTGAGATGATTGGATTAACCTGTGAGCAGTGAACAAGTGCCTGAAGGCACTAAACATGTCTGCTGCAGTCTAACCCAGCAGTCTCCTTGCCTGTTTGCTACGGAGGTTGCTATTTATGTACTGACTGTGAATACTCATGTACTTATTGTGGATTGCCTAATAAAGAAGCGTTTTTATGGAAACACATGATATCCAGGACATCTTTCTTTTGAACTCTGTGTATCTCTACAGCGCTTGAGACGAGAGCGCTGTGTTCTGGTTGGTGAGTCCATATCTCGGCGTGTGACGTCATCCCACGCTCCATAGTGCTGTGAATACAGGAAGAGGGAAAGGCAGAGCGCATCGCTTGAATCAGGTTGTTGTTTATATATATGTATATATATATTTATTCATATTCCTTGATGTATTTATATGTATGTATCCATCTACATATATATAGTGCACCAAATTTGTAGCAATAATATTGTTCGATTTTTGAAGGGTATACATATTTAATAGTTTGTAATTGACTTTTATTAGGTGATATGCTTCATTCTCTTGCAGCATCGAACATAGGATTTCTGTGTTTTCCAACTCCCATTGAGTTCTATGGCATCCGCGACCTCAAGGGTGATGGATTGAAAACTAGGTAAGCTGCGTCGGAAAAGACGCAAGCGTAAATTTTGCATTTTTTATAACTTTTTAAAAGCTTCCAATAGTGTCGAATAGGAGGGCGAATTACCATAATTCCGCTAGAATTCAGCAGGGTTTAAACTCGCATCTATCTGCATTGATCTGCGTCGGATTGAGACTGCTGGAACGTATGTTACGTCACAAAATTCAACTTCTTCTGATCTTGAGGCTTTGATAACTAGGTCGGATCAATCTCGCAACAATTACGACTGAATTCAAGCGTATTTTCGGTTGACGCTTTGATAAATATCCCCCTTGGTGAATTGCTAATGGGTGATAATCTGGTGTGGGACAGATTATTCACTGAACAAGGAGGACCACTCTGATGGCTCCACTGGTGGACAGTGATACAATGAACAGACCTATGAGAAGTAGTAGTATTATCCTCAATGGCAACATTCAACTGTAATAAATGTAAAAACACCCTCTTTTAGAAACAAAAGAAAAACATTGGTTTTAAAAAGGACATGAAAGCCAAAATTAAACTTTAATAATTCAGGCAAAGCATCCAATTTTACTATACTACTATTATCAAATTTACATTGTTCTCTAGGCATGCTTTGTTGAAAAAAACCTAGATAAGCTAAGGAAGGAACAGCAATGCACCTCAGAGTTAGATTGTCTTTGGCTCATCAGATGTGTTCAGCTGGGTCCCAGAAGTGCATTCCTTCTCTGGAGCTGATTTTACCTATGTGTTTTAACACAATTGTAGGGATTAAATACATAGTTACACACTAAAATCAAACAATAACAGGGTGCCACATGGCCCAGTAGATTCAATTACAAATATATAATCAAGTAGAACAATTGCACTCACATGTTGTGCTCCTCCATGTGCTATCCACACAGACTAGGAATTCTCAGCCGCCCAGCTGACTGGTAACCCAGTAAACCCTGGCTCCGGCTTCAAGCTGAAGAAACAGCCATCAAATGGCTGAGAAATACGACCCTATTGTTTTAAATAAATTATGTTTTATGGTTAACCATTTGCTTGAAGATATTTTATTTTTAATAGCTGGACTATGCTACTCTGTGGAGCAGTGGCTCTGGTTCCAGAGTTGTCGGGGTTACCAGTCATCTGGGTGCCTGAGAAGTACTGATCTGCATGGATAGCAGCTGGAGGTGCACAACATAGGTGAGTGCAATTGTTCCACTTGACTATAAATTTCTTATTGGCTGTACTAGGCCATGTGATGCTCTTGTGTTATTTGATTTCAGAACAGTTGTCGAGAGGTGGCCCAATATCTTGGGACAAGGTGCTGCCTGGGCTGTCTATCTAAAGAATGAATGAAAGTGGACTATCTGACATTCCTACTGCTATTACCATGGGTTTATATACAGACACTAATTAAGATATTATTGCATTTGTGTTTAGATACTGCTGCCCCCTATTTTTTCTTTACACGTAGTTACACACACCTTTGCAGTAATAAAATGCTGTAACAAATTAGAACATTTTCTTTTTGCACCTTTAGGTCCCTTTTAATCCCATTTGATGGAAAATGTTGGCCTTTTAACCCCCACTTTCTATTGTAAGCTGTATTTTATTTGGACTTTTCTTCGTTTGAATTTATGGGGTAGATTTAACAAGGGCCGAATGTCCCTTGTTTGCCTTGTTTCCGCACGAGCCGGCAACAGCAGTTATGAAATGGCATTCTAAAGACCGCTGCTCCATAATATGTCCGCTGCCTCTGAAGCTGCGGTCTTCAATCCGCACAATCCTATACGATCGGGTTGATTGACACCCCCTGCAGGGTGCGGCATTGCACAAGCAGTTCTGGTGAACTGCTTGTGTAATGATAAATGCTGACAGCGTATGCTGTCGGCATTCAGTGATGCCTGTCGGACATGATACGCTACAGCGTATCATGTCTGACAGACATTGGTAAATCTACCCCCAAAACTGAAATTTGTTAATGTAGGAATCATCAGTATTTTAAGCAAAAACCCCTAATGACATTTTAATGAGATCGATAAATATAAGATACATATTCAAATTTCATAGGGAGCTGAAAAACATTTTTTAAAGGGACAGTAACGTAAAAATTAATCTTTATTGATTCAGACAGAGCACACAGTTTTAAGCAACTTTTCATTGTATTTCTGTTATCAATTCTGCGTTGTTTTCTTGATATCCTTTGTTTGAGTAAATCTAGGTTGGCTGATAGCAGCTTAGGAGTGTGTATGTGTCTACAGCAGTCTATCATAGCATCATTTGCAACTATGTATAACACTGCTAAAGACATAGGCATGGCTAAAGAGATATGCACTCTCCTGAGCTTACCTAGGATTACTCTTTAACAAAAGATACCAAGAGAACTATGCAAAATTGATAACAAGTACATTGGAAAGTTGTTGAAAATATTGTGCTCTATTCAATCCATTTATGTTTAATTGAAAGATAGTTTTTTTATAATGCACTCAAAATATAGCAGTGAACCAAATATACTTGTTACTGTAACTACCACGTGTTACAAATGCTGAGATTTTTTGCTACTTTTTTACTCTAGAAAACTTTGTTCTGTGGCAGAAAATAGATTGTTTACTTGATTCCCAGGATCACTGGTGGCCAGACATGCACACGCTCATAACGATTCTTCCTATAAGAGATGGCTCTTTAATGTAAAGGACATCATTTTTGTAGATATGGCTCATAGCCTGGCAGTCTAACTTTTGCTACACTTGTAAAATGCTTCAAAATGATGCACCTGCACACCATTTTCATACAGACTCATTAAAGATTTAATAGGACTGCTGAGAAATGTTGTGAACAAGGTCATACGGAGGTTTGTTAACTGTTCTTGATTGGGAAAATTTTATAAAGTGTCACTAACAAAAGGCAGAAAGCAAGAAGATGGAGTTTTTGACACTAACCATTTACTTAGGCAGAAAGGCCTTGAAATGTTGGCTCTGTCCCAGTACAAACTGACACCGGTGGCCTTTGTTGTTTCTAGTTGTGTTTAACAAGTATCCATATTTGGTACAATTTATATATAATTGACATCAAGCTGGTCTGTATGGCAGCATTCACAATTTGAGTGCTCAGAATCTACACACTCTAGTTCTAGTTATGATTACTTCTGACACGATGGACAACTCTGGCTCTTGAGGACCAAACATAAGTTAGTATTTAAGGAATTCTTCTCTTGGACGTTGGGGTGATAACCATAAGGGAAGTGCATTCATGACATTCAGGCCTATCTGAAAGTCAAAGATGGTGGCAGCCAGCGGCTATTTTTAGAGTTGGATTTCTTCTTGTGAAAGTGCAACACACTATGATCTGCGCAAATCCAGATCTTACACAAGAAGAAATCTAGCTCTAAAAATAGTTGAAAACTGCTGGTGGCCACCATCTTCAGCATTCAGATACAGATTTTACAGATTTTACAAATGCACACCCCTAATAGCAATATTATCTTACTATAATTATCTCATATTGTTATAGGTTTTAAATTTGAATCTAAGGATTAAGGGCTGCCCTCAAATTCTAGAGTTGGACGCAAGAAATTGAGATAAGTTTGGATGCAATAATGTCCATTAAGACCATGAAAATGAGGCTTACAGGTCTTTCTATGCCTGCAATTATCCATTACCCTGAAATTAAAAATGGAAAGTAGTTGAACCTCAAACTAATGGCACATTGTTAGGTAATACCTATAGAAATTAATGTGTCTCATATATTTCAACCTTCTTCAGAGATAAGCCTTTTTTTTACACCATGTGCAGAATCCATTTTTAGTTTTTTTAAGAGACCAATATCTTTTAGAAACTAGATAGAAAAGGTTATAGGGGCGTTGTTTCCAGCTTAAGGGATCATACGTTGCTAAGTGACCTTTTATATTCCTAATATAGTGATAGGATGTGTATAATATAATATGATATAGTATTATAATGGTGAAATATAAAGTGACAATATTTTGTTGATTCAGATTTTAAAAGGATATTTAAGAAAATAATGTGAGTAGATTAATCCTAAAGTCTCTCTCCACAATGTGTACTTAGTGTATAGTGATTTTAAACTTAAAAACCTTTCATGTTGCTATTATACCAAAGTGCGTTTTACCCCTCTATTATGGGTGTAAATGAAAAGAAAGACAATATCAAAAATGAAAATACACCATCCAAAATTGGATGGTGTATTTTCATTTTTGATATTGTCTTTATTTTCATTTTTGATATTGTCTTTCTTTTCATTTACACCCATAATAGAGGGGTAAAACGCACTTTGGTATAATAGCAACATGAAAGGTTTTTAAGTTTAAAATCACTATACACTAAGTACACATTGTGGAGAGAGACTTTAGGATTAATCTACTCACATTATTTTCTTAAATATCCTTTTAAAATCTGAATCAACAAAATATTGTCACTTTATATTTCACCATTATAATACTATATCATATTATATTATACACATCCTATCACTATATTAGGAATATAAAAGGTCACTTAGCAACGTATGATCCCTTAAGCTGGAAACAACGCCCCTATAACCTTTTCTATCTAGATAAATCTAATTTATAAGACCGAAGGATCTTATATTAATAGGGTGTTTGGGATCTTTTAAAATTCCAGCGCTCTACTCATTCACACCCATTAAATCTTTTAGAAACTACCTGTAGCTTGCAGAGAAGCCCAAATGCTGGAACAATTCACTATCCAAAATGCACACAGTTAAACAGCAAGACAGTTACATTTAATGACATTTCTTGTAGTGTACATGCCAAACAACATAGAAGTGATTATTTCCTAAATACCCGTATTGGCCCGAGTATAGGCCGCACCTGATTATAAGCCGCACCCTTAAAGTTTGGTGCCATTTTAAAGAAAATGAACATTTTATAGAAAATATACACATAAAGTGCTATGCCAAACATTTAACTTATTTTCTAATGTATTTACTTAGGTTTTCACTTTGTCTGGTATATTGCTTTGCTGACTAACATTTGACAAACACCCTTGTAGCACAACATTTTAAGAGAAAACAATGTTTTATATTGCAATGACAACAAGTGTTCTGGTTTCTGTACAAAAAACACCACCACCTTTATAGTTTATAATCCTATTGAGAATATGCCAACAGCTGTAAATGTATGTCCTTATAATAGCTTAACAAAATACCCTACCTGACCCCACAGCACCTCCACACTGCTTCCTCTCCTGTCCCTGCAAAACCAGAGAGAGACCAGAATCTGTAATACGGGAAATTCCTGAACTTACCACAGCGTGAACCTCTTTACTTCCGGGCACAGGATTTCCGTGCAAAGGACTACAATACCCAGAGGGCTTGACCAGGCTCCACTGTCAGCTTAAGCCATCTTCAAGTCTGTCCGCCCACTGCCCAGCCCTAGATGCCCACAGCAGCCCCCATTGTCATGATCCTCACTGCTGCTGTCTATTCTTCTACTGTCTGCTCCGCTCCAGCCTCCAACTGCCCCCATAGCACACACAGTTACACTGCGGCAAAAACTGCTGTATAGCTTCCGATTATAGGCCGCGTCTGAATATAGGCCGCACCCCTAATTTAAAGATTTGCATTAGGGTAAAAAAGTGCGGCCTATACTCAGGCCAATACGGTTTGAAACACACAATTTTACCTTAAGTCCCCAAAACATTAACATTTTTGCATTCTATACCTGTTACTCAATAGAGTAATTTAAGTGAAAACATAAAAAAAATTCCCATGCATAAAAAAAGTTGAAATAAAATGGCTTAACATGAATATATTAGTTTGTAAAACAATTTCTGTACGAACACATTGTAGTGAAGAATACAGGTATACCTCACTTTACAGTGCTTCATTTTACAGCGCTTCACTAATACAACACTTTGTGGAGCCGAAGTTCAACCTCTAAGGATTTTTTAACAGTGCTGTAATCATTGTGAGATTGCGAGAAAAGTGACTGGCACCATTTTGTTATGCTTAGTTCACTCTGTTTACAGCATTACAGTGCAATCTGTGTCTCAGTGCTATAGTCTGCCAAATGTTACTACAGCAATTGTCACTATTTTACAGGTACCGTATTAATTGAATACTAATCGAATACTGTGCTTGTGCTAGTGTTAAACTAAATGTAGCACTATTACACCCCTAATATATGTTAGTTCAAACATGTTTTCAAGTTTTTAAACACACTAGCAAGTGAAAAGAAAGCTAAAGAAGCCTTGTTTCATATTAAGCGGTTTTCACTTTACAGCGGTGCTCCGGTCCCTAACCCGCTGTATGAGCGGGGTATACCTGTAATTTAAAAAAAAATCCCACTAAACATAAAGGGGCCAGATTACAAGTCATGTGCTATATATATCTATGTATATTTATAAATGTGTGTATATGTATGTATAGGTATATAAATTTAATCCTATGTGAAGAACATTGGAATGTAAAATATTTACAGTACATTCACAGTAAAACACATTATTAAATATTAAAATATATATTAAAAATAATGGTTCTTGTTTTCAGGTATTTGAGTGGATATGGCTCCAAAGTATATATACTTATGTATATATGTGAATACATGTGTATATATGTGTATATATGTATATACATATAGACACATATAAACATATATACACATCTATACACATATATACACATGTACACATACATACATACATACTTACACATACTCACGTCTATGGGGGATATTTATCAAAGCCTCAACTATGCTGCATTCGCGGGCACCAATACGCTCGCCTAACATCACGGCCGCGGACCTGAATAAGATCTCCATATTTATAAAAAAAGCCGGCAAAAAGACGTGCACCAAGTATGGGGCAATGAGCATCGGACTGTTGTTAACTAACAGTCATCGATCTCGTGTCTATTCGGCTTTTTACCAACTTTATTTATACCCTGTCACTAAACGCCGCCACTATACTAAAATGTTTAACCCCTATCCTGCCACTCCGGGAGCAGCGGGATAGGGGTTAATACTTTTATTTAGGTTGCGGCGGGGTCGGGGAGCGGTGGAATAGGGGTTAATAATTTTATTTAGGTTGTGGCAATGTCAGGGCAGCAGATTAGGGGTGTTTAGACTCTGGGCTTATGTTGGGGTGTTAGGTGTTAACGTTACTTGTTTTCAACCATAGAAATCAATGGGATATCTGGCAGCATCGAACATAAGCTTTCGCTGCTTTCAGACTCCCATTAATTCCTATGGCATCCGCGGCCTTCAGGGTGGCAGATTGAAAACCAGGTACGCTGGGCCGGAATAGCCGTGAGCATACCTGTTAACTATTTGATAACTTTGAAAAAGTGTCAAATAGAGCTGAATGTGTATTCGGAACATCTGTAATGACGTAAGCATCGATCTGTGTCGGATTGAGACCGGCGGATCGTATGTTACGTCACAGATTTCAACTTTTGCCGGTCTGTAGGCTTTGATAGCTAGGTCGGATCAAGCTTGCAACAATAACGCTGCGGAATTCCAGCGTATTTGCAGTTGACGGCTTGATAAATATCCCCCTATGTATGTTTATATCTATTATAACCCTTTCCATTTAAATACCATATGCCTTTTAACCCTTTTACCTTTTTTTTACTTGTATAATTAATTTTTTATTAATGTATATATGAATGTAGCACTTTATTTAAATTGTTTTTATGTTGTGTTTAATGCAACATTTTATTTAGCCCTAACCCTTTATGCAAGGTCTTCAGTCACGCTAACCTGATGAGTGCAAATCTGTAATATTCTGCACAAGTTAACATGGGCGTGGTATTTTTATATTGAGTGCATTAACATTAGCACACTACTTGTAATCTTGCCCAAAATATATAAAATATTTACAGCACAAATCATCCTATGCAGAAGTTTCCAAAATGTCATAAAATGTTACACTCACCCAGTACTATATTTCAAAATGAGGCTAGTGGTTGCTGCCAAACAGTCATTATTACTAGGATGATTACTTGACATCTATAAAGACAAACCCCTTATTTACAAAGAGGGCATCTATGTATCTATTTATCTATCATCTATCTATCTATCATTTATCTATCTATCTATACCATATGCTTACAGTCCTATCAGAGGGGAGACTTTCCATTTTAGTGCTTTCATAGGGGTGCTAGTATAACTTTTAGATATCAGAACACACTAATAGTCATTTATTCAGCAGCTACCTAGAGGTAAGAGAGACCACTCATTTGAAAGAGGATGTCCTTCTTTTCATACAAGCAATACTGTTTGTGTTGCTACTGTCTCTGTCAGCATACACCTAGGGGGAGATTTAATAAGTGCCAGAAACGTAAGTTAAGAAGCAGCTGTCATAAGACTGCTGCTCCTTAACACATCCACCACCTCTGAGGTGGCGGACAGCAATCATGCCGATCAGATACGATCAGGATGATTGACACCCCCTGCTAGCGGCCAATTGGGCGTGAAAGTGCAGGGGGCGACATTGCACAAGCATTTCACCAGAAATGCTTGTGCAAAGTTAAATGTTGGCATCATTTAGCAATGCCGGGCGGACATGATTCGCTACAGTGAATCATGTCTGCCCGGCATATAATAAATTGACCCCCTAGTCTTAGATTATATTTAAAAATGTTTGGACCTATAATTTTCTAATTGCTCAGTAGACTCAGAGGATAAACAAAGACTCAGAGAATAAACAAGTTAAAATGTATCTATATTTGTTGTCTTCACACAATGAACATGTTGTATACAGAAATGCAAGAAAATGAATTCTATATACAGTATGTGCAGGATATTTATGGTACATATATGCAATTGGATATTTATATATGCTATTTATACTTGAAAGCTTATATGATATGTAACCCAATGAGGCAGCAGTCATTATTCCTATATATCACCTTTAAATTTTAAAATATTTTGCTCTTGATACTATATATGGTTCTGTTATCTATTACCTGTTTTCTCTGGTTTAAGTAGTTCATATATGCACATGTAATCCTAAGAATAAACTTATAATTATAGAGAATTTTACTGATCTCTACTAAATTGTTGGTTTACCAACCATTGTTACAACCCTCTCTAATAAGTCTGAGGGCTGATGATCAAGAACTCACCGGCATGGAGAGAAATCACACAAAATCGTTGAGATTTTTTAGACCTTATATTGTAATGTAGGAGTTTCTCCTTCACATAAAGAACACTATATAGCAACATAAACATGTCTCAAGATAAAGTTAGTGCTTCTAATTTTTTAAGGGCCTATTTGTACTGACAAGCCTTCTTAGATTATCTTGCCTGAGCAGAGAGCTTTAGATCATCGAGTCCTGAGTGAGAGTTTCAACCATAGTATTAACACTTTTTTGCCATTTGACTTGTTTTCTTTTACATTTTTACCAAACATCTATACTATAATCGTGTTTGTAATGCGTCTGTCGGTGTTGCCAGTTGCGCACGCATCCTCAGGTGGATTATTTCACCACCCTGCCATTTTCGGAATCCACCTGGATGCAGCGTAGGCAAACAGAGCATTACGGAAAGAAAACCTAACCGCCCGCACGATGTATAAAAAAATTAAAACTAACCACCGCACAAAGTATTTACAAAAAAATAACCTAACCGCCGCACAAAGTATTAAAAAAAAAAACACCCACACGAAGTATGAACAGAAACCTAACCACCCGCATGAAGTATAAAAAATAAATAAAACTAACCGCCAACAGAAACTACCTAACCCTTAAACCGTCAACCCCCACAACCACGAAGTATAAAAAAAACCAAAACCTAACCCTTAAACCGCAAAACACCCACAACGTCCACTAAAAAAATTACAATAGTGACCCCTAAACCGCCAAACCCTATAACGCCAACTACCTAATTATACTATTAACCCCTAAACCACAAACCACCGACAACGCAAATAATTTAACTAATCACTAAGCCCCCTGACCTAACACCCCTATCTTATTTAAATCTAATTATACAAAATAAAAAACATTACAATTACAAAAAAACCTCTAAAAAAACATCTAAAATTACACAAAACAATAAACATAATTATCACCAAAAAAAAAACATTACACCTAACAAAATACCCCCCCAAAAAAAAGCCCACCAAAAATTAAAAAAACAATCTAAAACTAAAATACAAAAAGTAATTAAAAGGGCTTTTTGTAGGGATTTACCCTAAAGAAATCAACTCTTAACATAAAGTATCAATTACCCACTAAAAGTAAACCCCCCCATCGACACAACCCCCCCCAAAAAAAAACTAAGTCTTAAAAAAAATAAGTTAAGGCATTTGTATGGGGATTGCCCTTAAAAGGACAAACATCTCTTTTGCTGCCCAATAAAATAAAAAACCTAATCTAAAAACAACCTCACTAAAACTAAACTACAATTAGCCCTTAAAAGGGCCTTTTGTAGGGTTTTGCCCTAAAGAAATCAGCTTTTTTAACATGAATCAAAAAACAATTACCCCCTAAAAGTAAACCCCCCACCCACAAAACCCCCCAAAATAAAAAAAACTAAGTCTAAAAAAACTTAAGCTTGTATAGGCATTGCCCCTAAAAGGGCAATCAGCTCTTTTGCGCCCATACAAAAAAAGCCCTAATACAAAAACCCCCCCACAAAATTAAAAGTCTAACCCCCAAATAGGTACTCACAGTTTCTGAAGTCTGGCGGTGAAGATCTTCTTCCAGGCGGATCCATGTTCATCCAGCGTGGGGAAATCTATCTTCATCCTGGAGTGAAGGAAACGCGGAGGCGGCCATGGAGAGGTAGCCATGGAACAGTAACGGCGGCCATGCAGACATCCATCATGGAGGATCCTCTTCATACGGTCTCCGCCGTACACTGAAGATTGAATTCAAAGTACCCCATTTATAGGGGTACCTTAAATTCCTATTGGCTGAAATTTTAAAATCAGCCAATAGTATGAGAGCTATTAAAAATCCTATTGGCTGATTTTAGTAGCTCTCATCCTATTGGTTGCATTCCCATTGGCTGACATTTTGAAATCAACCAATAGGATGAGAGCTATTGAAATCCTATTGGCTGTTGAAATTTCAGTCAATAGGAATTCAAGGTGCCCCTATATAAATGGGGTACCTTGAAATCAATCTTCAGTGTACGGCAGAGACCATATGAAGAGGATCCTCCACGATGGATGTCTGCACGGCCCCCGTACTGCTCTGTGGCTACCTCCGCTTTGCCGCCACCTCCTCTCCATGGCTGTCTCTGCGGTTCCTTCACTCCAGGATGAAGATAGATGTCCCCGGGCTGGATGAACATGGATCAGCCTGGAAGAAGATCTTCCCCGCCGGACTTCAGAAACTGTTAGTACCTATTTCGGAGTTAGACTTAAGTAGTTTTTAAAATATTTTGGTGTGGTTTTTTTTTAGATTAGGGCTTTTTTATGGGCACAAAAGACCTGATTGCCCTTTTAAGGTCAATGCCTATACAAATGCCCCTTATGGGGCAATGGGTAGTTTAGGTTTTTTAGACTGTTTTATTTTTATTTTGGGTGGTTCTGTGGGTGGGGTTTACTTTTAGGGGGTAATTGTTTCTTTATTCATGTTAAAAGAGCTGATTTCCTTAGGGCAATGCCCTACAAAAGGCTCTTTTAAGGGCTATTGGTAGTTTATTGTTAGAATAGTTTTTTTTGGGGGGTGTCTTTTTTTTAAGGGGGTATTAGATTAGGAATCTTTTTTTTATTTTGGATAATATTGTTTGTTTTTTTCTGTAATGTTAGCTTTTTTTATTTTTTGTAACCTTACATTTTTTATTTTTCAGTAATTTTAATATCTTAAAATGATATGTAATGTTAGAATTTTTTTTTTTTGTAATGTTAGGTATTTTTGTAAATAATTTAAGTTTGCAATTATTTTTAAACGTTAATTTAATTAGGGTTAACTTATCAGGGGTTAGGTTAGGGGTTAGATATTAGATTAATTATTTGCGTTATGGGACGGTGTTGGTGGTTTAGAGGTTAACTGTTTAACTTAGTTTTTTTGAGTTGTGTGGGCTTGGCGGTTTAGTATTTTATAGGTTAATTTGTTTTTTGCGTGTTATCTAAATGTCGGTTTAGGGGTTAATCACTTTATAAAATAGATTATGATCTTTGTGGTTGGTGGTTTAGAGGTTAATAATTATAATAGTTAGATTGCGATGTGAGGGGTTGTCAGATTAGGGGTAAATCATTTTATTATTAATTGCGGTTTTATGGGAATGGTGGAAATATGGGTGGGTTTGTGGTTTTGTGTTTAATAACTGTCATGTAGATTACGAGTTGTGCGTTCGTCTTTTAACGCTGAAAAAAATTGTAATTTCAGCGTTAAAACAGCAACGCAGCCATTACAAGTCTTGTTGGTATAGCTGTACCGCAAGCCTTTTAGCCTGTAACTCAACGCCAGTCCAGCACTCGTAAAAATGAAGTTTTTTCATAGGACTTCCATAGCGCTGCCATTACGAATTTTGCGGTGAGGCTAAAAAGCTTGCGTTACAACCTAAAACATCCAGTTCCATCCCGCCATCTGAGAGCATTAGTTATGAGTTTTATGCAACAAAACTGTTAACATAAAACTCATAACTAAAGTGTTACAAAATACACTAACACCCATAAACTACCTATTAACCCCTAAACCGAGGTGCTCCCACATCACAAACACTATATTAAAGTTATTAACCCCTAATCTGCTGCTCCCGACATCGTCACCGCTATAATAAACACTATTTAAATATTATTAACCCCTAATCTGCCGTCCACCCACATTGCCCCCACTATACTAAAGTTATTAACCCCTATTCCGCCGCTCCCCTCCACCGCCGCCACTATAATTAACCTATTAACCCCTAAACCACAAGCCCCCTCCACAAAATATACTAAATTAAACTATTAACCCCTAAACAGAAAGCCCCCCACATCGCAATAAACTAATTTAAACTAGTAACCCCTAAACCTAACGCCCCCTAACACTAATAAGATTTATTAACCCCTATTCCGCCGCTCCCCGACATAGTCACCACTATAATAAACACTATTTAAATATTATTAACCCCTAATCTGCCATCCACCCACATTGCCCCCACTATACTAAAGTTATTAACCCCTATTCCGCTGCTCCCCGACACCGCCGCCACTATAATTAACCTATTAACCCCTAAACCGCAAGCCCCCTCCACAAAATATACTAAATTAAACTATTAACCCCTAAACAGAAAGCCCCCCACATCGCAATAAACTAATTTAAACTAGTAACCCCTAAACCTAACGCTCCCCTAACTTTATATTAAAATTCTAATTTCCCTATCTTAAATTAAAACTTACCTGTCAAATTAAAAAAACTAAGTTTAAACTAACACTTAAACTAATATAACTATTAAACTACAATTAATCTAACTACCAATTAAAGAAATTACAAAAAATAAAAAATACTAAATTACAAAAAATAAGAAACACTAAATTACGAAAAATAACAAATGAAATTTATAAAAATAAAAAAGAATTACAGCTAATCTAATAGCCCTATAAAAATAGAAAAAAATAGCCTACAATAAACTACCAATAGCCCTTAAAAAGCCTTTTGTGGGGCATTGCCCCAAAGAAATCAGCTCTTTTCGTGTAAAAAACCCCACAAAGACCCCCCAACAGTAAAATTCACCACCCAACCAACCCCCCAAAAAAATAAACCTAACTCTAACAAAAACCTAAGCTACCCATTGCCCTGAAAAGGCATTTGTTTGGGCATTGCCCATAAAAGGGCATTCAGCTCTTCTGCTTGCCCTGAAAAGGGCATTTAGCTCTTTTAAGAAAAGTCCAAACCCTAAACTAAAAAAAATCCCACCCAAAAAGTTTAAAAAATCCTAACATTAACCCCCGAAGATCCACTTACAGTTCCTGAAGTCAAGACATCCAGGTAGCGAGAGGTCTTCATCCAGGCGGCGTCTTCTATCTTGATCCCGGCGGGCGGTGCAGGTCCATCCTGAAGACATCTGACACGGAGAATCCTCTTCATACGGTCGCCGCCGTATACTGAATCTTCAATGCAAGGGAGCCTTTTCAAAATGGCGTCCCTTGCATTCCTATTGCCTGATTTGGTTTTTGAAATTCAAATTAGCCAATAGGATGAGAGCTACTGAAGTCCTATTGGCTGTTTAAATCAGCCAATAGGATAAGAGCTACTGAAATTCTATTGGCTGATTTGAATAAATGGAAAAACAATTGATAACTCTTGGGTTGTACCATACAACCCATATTTGACATTAAAATACAGCTGCCATATTAACATAGAAAGCTCTGCTTCCATAAAAAGTGTAAAGTACATATTCAAATACATTTATAAAGGACATGACTATGCTAATATAGCAATTAAAGAACATGAAACTCTTCTTCATGATGAGATGACTTCCTTTATGGATTCCCGATATGTCAGTGCTCCAGAAGCAGCATGGCGGCTTTTTGGTTTCCATATGCACCATCAATCGCATACCATTGTGCGATTACAAGTAGATTTGTGCACATTAAAAAAATTCGGTTTGCTTTTTTTTTTTTTCGATTCGGGCCGTAAAAAAATTTGGTTCGATACATTCATAATAATTCGGTATGTGTTGGTAATTCGGTTTCGGAATTTATTCGTGTTGTTCCAAATTTTGAAATTCGGATGCATTCTAAACCGTTACCGAATTATTATTAATGTCGGACCTAATTTTTATTACCGACTGAATCGTTATTTCTAACTAATGTTCCGGCAATTGCCGAAACAAAATTATGTTAAACCGCCACAGCCGCCACCCACACTGCCATTAAATAAAGATATTAACCACTCACATCACTAACACTACCTAAACCTATTAACCCCTAAACTGCGGCCCCCCCCACATCGCCGACACTAACTAAATATTAAAAACAGATATTAAACCCAAAATCGCATTTTGCCGACATGAACTAAACCTCATAACCCCTGAACCGCACCCCCCAGATCGCCAACACTACCTAAACCTATTAACCTCTAAACTGCTGTTCCCAAACATCGCCAACACTAAATAAATCACTAAATAAAGTATTAACCCCTAAACCGCCGTTTCCTGACACTAACTAAAGCTATTAACCCCTAAACCGCACCCCACACCATTCCCAAACATCGCCAACACTTACTAAACCTATTAACCCCTAAACCGCAGTTCCCCGACATCGCCGACACTAACTAAACCTATTAACCCCTAAACCGCACCCCCCACATCGCCAACACTAACTAAACCTATTAATTAACCCCTAAACCGCCGGCCCCCACATCGCAACAACCTAAATTAAACTATATTAACCCATAAACATTACCCTAAGCCTAACCCTAAACCTAACCCTAACTATTAACTATTTACTATTTAAATATTATTAACTATTTACTATTTACGAATCAGCCAATAGAATGAGAGCTGCTTAAATCCTATTGGCTGATTTGAACAGCCAATAGGATTTTAGCAGCCCTAATTCCTATTGGCTGATTCAAATTTTTCAGCCAATAGGAATGCAATGGTACCCCCAGTATAAAATCCTCTGTGTGTGTCAGACGATCGTATGAAGAGGACCTCCACGTCAGATCGATGGACCTCCATCTGGACCTCCTCCCAGACTTCGGCCTGTACCTCTGCCTCCACGCATCACCGCTCTGCCTCAGCAGGGATGAAGAAGATGCCGGTCCCGCGATGGATGAAGATGGAGCCGTCTGGATGAAAATGGAGCCACCGGGATGAAGATCATTCAAGTGGGACTTCAACAACTGTGAGTACCCAAAGAGGGGTTAGTGTTAGGTTTTTTTAAGGTTTTTTGGGGTGTTTTGTTTTAGATTAGGGTGAGCACTCTTAAAAGAGCTGAATGCCCTTTTCAGGGCAATGCCCATACAAATGCTCTTTTCAGGGCAATGGGTAGATTAGGTTTTTTAGATAGTTTGTTTTATTTTGTGGGGGTTTGTAATGTTAGAGGATCTTTGTATTCTTTTCCTATCAAAAGAGCTGTTTAACTTAGGGCAATGCCCTACAAAAGGCCCATTTAAGGGCTATTTGTAGTTTATTATAGATTAGGTTTTAAATTTTGGGGTGTTTTTTTTTAATGGGTATTAGAATAGGAGTAATTTTTATTATTTTTGATAATTCGTTTGTTATTTTGTGTAATGTTTTTTTTTCGTTTTAGGGTGGGGTTTTTTAGATTAGGGTGGGCACTGGCAGTAAAAGAGTTGAATGCCCTTTTAAGGGCAATGGCCATACAATTGCCCTTTTCAGGGCAATGGGTAGATTAAGTTTAACTTTATTTTTTTGGGGGGGGTTTGGGGTGGGTGGTGGTTTGCAATGTTAAGGGCCCTTGGTAGTTTATTATAGATTAGGTATTTTTTTATTTTGGGGTATTTTTTTTTTTTTTTTAAGCAAAGGGGTATTAGAATAGGAATATTTTTATTGTTGTTGGATAATTTAGTAATTTAGTTTGTTTAGGGTTAGGTTTAAAGTTAGGGGGTGTGGAGTTTTTAGGGGTTAATATAGTTTATTTAGGGTTATTGCGATGTGGGGGCCGGCGGGTTTAGGATGCTAATAGGTTTAGTTAGTATTGCGATGTTGTGAACGGCGGTTTAGGGGTTATACAGCTTTAGTTAGTGAAGGCGATGTTTTGGAATGGCAGTTTAGGGGTTAAATAGGTTTAGTTAGTGTTGGTGATGTGGTTTAGGGGTTAATAGCTTTATTTAGTGGCGACGATGTGGGGGGGGGGTTGTGGTTAGGGGTAAAGGTTTAGTTTGTGTCTGCGATGTTTCGGAACGGCGGTTTAGTTAGTGTTGGTGATGTGGGGGGGTGCTTGAAAGTGGACAAACATACCACTCAAAGTTTAAGTTGCCAGTTCCTTTGTTGGATACGTCAACCTCTTCCATGAGGCAAACCTCTAATGATGCACAAATCATTCGTACAGCAAAGATTATTATTTGAGATTAATCTACCATGTCTTCAGTGATGTCACTCAGATGCGTCAACAAACTCCTTCAAGAGCTGAAGAATAACATCAAACCTTTTGGAGGAAAAACAATTCTGCTCAGAGGTGATTTCAGACAAAATCTTCCTGTTGTTGCACATGGCAGTAGATCAGCTATAGTTGAAGCCAGCATAAAAATCAATCCACTCTGGCATAACTTTAAGCTTTTGAAGCTGGCAAATAATGTAAGTCTGTTGATCCTGCGTTTAGCTCTTGGCTTCTAAAGCTTGGAGATGGAATATTCACAAACGAGCATGGCGTTCATGAAAATATCTTTGAAATTCCATCTTAAATTATCTGAAAAGACTCCATTGTAAAGGAGAATTTTTGGTGAACAGTTCAAATATTCTGATGCTTTTTAATTTTTCTAAAATGGCAATTTTATTGTCCAAAAAATAGTGATGTTGACAAGATCAATGAAAAAGTTCTTAGTTTGTTAGAAGGTGAAACCTCTACTTATTTAAGCACTGATTCTATTGATGATGAATCACTGGAAGACAGGGATAATTACCAGTTGAGTTTTTAAAAGAATTGGCTCCTTCTGGAATGCCAGTAATAAACTCAATCTCAAATGGTCAGTATTATTATGCTTTTGTGTAACCTTAATACTAAGAGAGGTCTCTGTAACGGCACCAGATTGGTTGTGAAAGGATTTGCGGCAAAATTAATCAATGTCATTGCTCAAGTACTAACAGGTACTGACTGAAGCACAAAATGTCTTTATTCTCTAATAGACTTAGCCCCAAGTAATTACAGAACTTCCTTTTATATTATGAAGAAGACAATTTCCAGTTAAATGGCATTCGCTGATGACTATTAACAAGTCTCAAGGTCAAACTTTAGATAGAGTTGGCATCTATTTGCCTGAACCTGTTTCAGGCATGGACAGCTATATGTAGCTTTCTCTCGAGTAAAAAGCTCTGATGATGTAAAAGTTAAAGTCATAGATGGACAACAACAAGGATACTTATTAACTGGAGTATAATGCCTGTTTTACAAAAAATGTGGTCTACAAAGAAATATACTCAAAGTAGACATAATTAGAAGAGCAGCAGTTTTTGGAAATATTTAGGACAGCAGTCCGTCTAAATAGGGTGTTGCTACACCTGTAGCTTAAATATATATATAAAATAAGTGTGACCAAATAGGTGTTGCTACACCTGTAGCTTATTATATATATAAAATATTTTTATATATTTAGGACTCGGAGTCCGTAAAAATACGTGTTGCTACACCTGTAGCTAAATATTTATATAAAAGCAGATTTACCAAATAGGGTGTTGCTACATCTGTAGCTTAAAAAATAAATAGACTGTCCTCTGGGCAGGCTTATCGCCTGTATCAAATAAAATGATTTATAAGGGTCCTGAACTAAAAACCTTTCCAAGACAAGACAATGTAACCTATCTTTTATGCTAGCAGAGCAGAAGATGCATGGGAGGTTTACGACTTTGTAGAAATAGCCCTTAAAAATTATAATAATGGGCAAGTGTAATAGGAGTCAAACTATTATGTTCATTGAGTGCAGGATCTCTCTGTTTTACTATTTATTATAAAGCCAGAAATGACATTTGGTTATTTGGTTTATTTTAATGACAAAGTAAAAAAGTTGGTCACAAATAAGTTTTTATATGCAAAACACTGTTGTCTTTATATTTATGCTTAAACCATGAATGTGATTTAAAACATCTATTTACATTGCTAATTGCCATATTTAACATCCTATTTTAGACTTAATTATTTTCATTACATTTAAAAAGGCTCTTTGTGGAGGTTTAAAACTTATAGGAGGTCGATCCATGATTTGAAAAAAAATCTATGAAATTCACCCTAAGGTTCTATTGGGATTTTTTGTAGATAAAAATTTTGATACGTTTTTCTATAGGTGTCACTGACCCTGGTGTTCTGTGTTGAATAATGAAAAGCTCTGTAAAGTTAAATCATTATATTATTTATTTCTTATTTTTCCTTAAAAAAAATTATATATATATATATATATATAGTATATATATATTTATTTATATATTTATTTAAAATACATTTTCTCTGCATTGAAAATAAAATATTTCAGTATTCTTTAGCAGACTTCAACAATAAATCAGTAGGACATCACTCAGTATTATGATGTGATAATCCATAGCAGGTGAAACACAAAGGCAATTTAAAAAAGAGTTCAGAAATGACCCACTAAAGGCAAGGGAGAGTCAATTATATACTTAAATGCACTATTATAATACCATCATGATATGATTTTTTTTTCTGACAGAAGGTTATAGAGAGTTTTATGGGATTTAATGAAGAAGCTTGTTTCAAGGGACCAATATATTGACATTTAATACTATCATAATATATTGTGTCCAAATGTTAAATTCCACATGTGGGTAGGTATTTAACCCTTATTTAAGTAATACATACAGTACAGGCATTTAACCCTGGAATTTAACAGCTAGTTTGACTGTAACCCACATAATGCAGTGATCTAACCTATAGATTTCTAAAAGCACACAGAAGTGTTTAACGTCAGTAAAACGGAAAGGAAAGATTTAACTCATTAATTCCAGCTTTACCAATTGCTATTCAGCAGTGAAACCTCCCTGGTGTCCAGATGTAAATGATCACTTGGTGAAAATCCTAATATGCAGCCAAATGCCTAAACTCTGCCTGGAAAAGTCATGAGTGTACCAGAAGGAGGTAAGTGGTATCACATATTATGTTACCTATAATGTCACTGTAAAAATATTTTATTTATGATACATCTTAACTGAGAGTCTTAGGCTGAGTGAGGAAGGTATGTGGGTGGAGTCACAAGTGTTCTTTGAGTAGGCTAAAGTGGCCTGTGCATGGGGCTGGGCATGGGCAGTCTTTTTGACAGCGTGGAGCATGTCATTCCTTGGTTTCACTTTAGAAACCAAGACATTTGGCACAAAAGAAAGCTGTGTGATGGGCCCCGTGAATACCGAAGTAAATAGGACATTTGGGAGCGCTGACTTGGTCTGTTGCATACATCCATTTCATAGTAGGGAATTAAAGCACTGTATTGGGGTTCATGAAATAAAACATAAATAAACTGTCATTTCTGTATAGTCATATTCAATTAGTGCCAGATTACAAGTGGAGCTAACTCCGCTAGAATTAAGCTTTTTGCGCGCATCAGGTAGCACTCGTATTACAAGTTGAAAGTAAAAAGTATTTGACTTAGAATATTGTGATCAGGTTAACATATTCCCCCATAGAAGTCAATGGAGCAAATAATGTGGAAAAAAAAACACCCTACTCATGCGGAAACCCGATCACATATTCTCAAGTGCGCTAAAACGAAATGAAAATATGAATATTTCACATTCTAATGTTCTTCACATAGCAGAATATGTTCCATTTATTCATTATAAATATTTCTACATATCTGATTGCTTTTTGTGTAATATATATATATATATATTTATATATATATATATAAAGATCTATTTATAGAATACTCAAAACATATTCTGCAGTGTGCAGAACATTGGAATGTCAAATATTTACATTAAATATACAGTTTAACACTTTATTAAGGGACATTAACACTTTCAGATGGTAATATAAAATGAAAAATCAATTATATAAAAACAAGCTCTTCAAAATACTTTTCATATTTATTTGTCTCTTTTCATGTTAATTCCACTCTGAAATTGTGACCTTTTCAGTTCCTATTAGAAATGGATATATTCCACACAGCCATTGGCTGCAACCCTATAATGACCTATTTATATCTGTCCCTAATTGGCCACAGTAGGGAAGGTAACCTAAGTTACAACATAACAGCCCCCATTGTTTTACAGATGTCAAACCATTACACTTGTTTTTTTCAGTATTTAAACAGCTAATGAAACTTTAAAAAATAAATCTAGATGCTATTCTCAGACTAATCTTTTTTTTAATGCACCATTCTATCTAGCATTTATTTGGTGTTTAATGCCCCTTTAATATTAATATTGCATAAATATGCTTTAACATGTTTTCATCTACTAAACTGCAAAGGGCTCCAATGCACTTACATACATGTCTAAATATGTATACATATGTTTTATATGCACATAGAATTAAATATGTGCACACACACACACACATATATATATATATATATATATATATGTATATATATATATATATGTACTGTATATATATATATACATATATATATACATACACACATACACATACATATTTAGATACTGAGACCTCATATCTTTGAGCTCTTATACCTTTTTTGTGCAATTTTTTTAAAATAATTGAATAATTAATTTATTATTCAGAACGTGTTTTCATGATTGTAACTGTACTTCGTAATGTATTTTTTTATATGTTTTGTGACACTTTTTTAATTCACACCAACAGTTAACAGAGCTCTAAGGACACACAATTCTGAAGTGCATTAACTTCAATTGTGCTCAAGATGATCGCGTTTACTTTCAACTTGTAATACGAGCGCACGCAAATATCCACGATTAAACCACTTTTCGCTTGCTTCTTAATGTTAGCATGACACTCGTAATCTGGCCCTTAATGGGCCCACATTACAATAAGAGTGAACATAAAAGACATGAGTGAACCTTAATATCACATATGTTGCCATATCTTCCAGGATTTCGCAATGGTAAAGCTGGCCCCTTTCCCTCACACTGTTATAAAGATGGTTATCAGGCATGCTTGAAGGTGTGGCTTAAAGGACAGTCAAGCCCAAAAAACCATTTCATGATTGAAATAGGGAATGTAATTTTAACAACATCCCAATTTACTTTTAGCACCAATTTGCATTGTTATTTTGGTATTCTTAGTTGAAAGCTAAATCTAGGAAGGTTCATATGCTAATTTCTTAGACTTTGAAGACTGCTCTAATCTGAATGCATTTTGACCACTAGAGGGTATTAGTTCATGTGTTTCATATTAGATAACATTGAGCTCATGCACGTGAAGTGGACCTAGGAGTGAGCACTGATTGGCTAAAATGCAAGTCAGTCAAAAGAACTGAATAAAGGGGCAGTCAGCAGAAGCTTATATACAAGGTAATTACAGAGGTAAACGTGTATTATTTTAACTGTGTTGGTTATGCAAAACTGGGGAATGAGTAATAAAGGGATTTTCTTTCTGATTAAACAATTAATTTTCTGGTGACTCTCCCTTTAACACAACTTATGTGAGTATATGAAAAACACTGAAGTATATAAAAAGAAAAAAATATTTTAATTAGGATTAGCAGCAGCAGCCGCTTAGTATTCATTTTGAAATCACCAACAGCACATACCAGACAGAATATAAGAAAAACTGATTTATTAAGCTCACATTGTGACACTTCATGAAGAAGAACAAATAAGGTATTTCTTTACAATTAGATTTTCTCTTCTCTTTGTATATTTTGTTAACTATGACTACCCTTCTTTTTCACTCCAAGTATTACCACGAAATATGCACAGAGATTTTGAGTGACTAAATCCTAAATGTAAAATCAATATTTTAATAGAGAATTATTGCCCTTAACAATTAAACATGAAAATCAGAGCTCCAGATGTACAGTATTTTCTGGCAATTTCATGTCCACTTTCCCTCTTGCATATCCTGGTACCTTATAATGCCCTGAGTTGCTTAGGACCACTAAACCATGCTCCAATTAGACCAATCCTAATTAGCTCCACCCCACTGCCTGCCCCACTCTGCCATTTCCTGTCCGCCTGTTCCATCCCACCCTTGATGTGAGTCTAACTAATCTGGAACATAGAAAACATAGATATTGACGGCAGATAAGAACCATAGGCCCAGCAAGTCTGCCCGACCTTACACTAACAGTATAAACTTATCTAGTTCGTAGGATAGCCTTATGCTTGTCCCATGCATTTTTAAGTCCCCCACAGTGTTGTTGCTACTACCTCTTGAGGAAGTTTATTCCATAAATCAATCACTCTTTCTGTAAAGAAGTGCTTCCACAAATTACTCCTGAATCTACTACCCTTTAGCTTGAGCTCATGACCCCTTGTTCTTGAATTTTCCATTTTATGTAAAATACCCACAGCCTCAGTTTTACTAAACCCTTATGTACTTGAAAGTGCTATCATATCACCTCTTTCCCTTCTCTCCTCTAAGCTATACATATTTAGGTCATTGAGCCTATCCTGGTAAGTTGTATTTTTTTAGACCATGTACCATTTTGGTAGCCCTCCTTTGCACAGATTCAAGTTTGTTAATATCCTTCTGAAGATATGGCCTCCAGAACTGCACAACACCTTCATAGATCTCCCTGACTCAGCCACCTGCATTCAAATTCCAGGGTATATAGGGAGATAGGCAATTGCAAGGCTGTCAAATCACACACTATTTGAGGTACTTTCTCCTTATCACACTGTGGAATAGCAAAACCATACAACAAATTAACAAATCATATTCTGCAAAACATTACATGTGTGAACATCCAGCTACGAAAATCTTCAATAATTTTCAGTTGATCACATCTGACATGTGTGTCACTAAAAGCAATAACATTAAAGGGTCAGTAAAGTCCAAATTAAACTTTCATGATTCAGATAGAGCATGTCAGTTTAAACAACTTTCTAATTTACTTTTATCATCAAATCTTTGTTCTCTTGGTATTCTTAGTTGAAAGCTAAAGGTAGGCTCATATGCTAATTTCTAAGTCATTTAAGGCCGCCTCTTATCGGAATGCATTTCACAGTTTTTTACAGCTAGAGGGTGCTAGTTCATGTGTTTCATATAAATAACATTGTGCTCATGCACGTGGAGTTACTTAAGAGTCAGCACTAATTGCCTGAAATGCAAGTCTGTCAAAAGATCTGAGATAAGGAGGCAGTCTGCAAAAGCCTAGTTACAAGGTAATTACAGAGGTAAAAAGTATATTTCTATAACAGTGTTGGTTATGCAAAACTGGAGAATGGTAAATAAAGGGATTATCTATCTTTTTAAACAATAACATTTTTGGTGTTTACTATCCCATTCATTTGGCAAAGTTAAATAATATTACAGAAATTATATTTTTACAATTTAAGCAAAGTGTTAATCACTAAGACTTATGACAGATTTTTTTTGTGGCTGTAAATACTATGACATCATCACATATAAATGATTATATATATTAGTGCACAGTATAAATTTCAGATTTGCAGGTCTGCAAAAGGGCTCCTGGCTGCATGTAAGCAGAGTGATACTTTTTCCAGAGATGTCCTGTTGAAGAACTAATGGCAACTACACTGTAACACAGCTCTAAAAACCGCCTGCTGCTTTATACTAGTTGGCTGGTGCTTACTGAAGTTAGACTCTTATACTCCAAGCTTTACCATGGTGCAGTGTAGGTGATAGGGTGCAGCAGAGGAAACTCAGCACTTCAAAAGGACTAGCAAGACACTGGCATTAGTGCTGCAGTTGGGACTATTCTGTAAATCCTGGAGCATTGCTTCACACAGACTATGAGAACAAGTAGTAAAACTTAAAGGAACAGTAAACGCCTTGATTTTTTAATAAATAACAAATAGATATGCATATTAATATAACTTTGCAATATACTTTCATTATTTTTTTGACCACCCTTTCATCCTGTGGATTTTTTCTAATTCTCAGAGCTTGAATGCACCATGCTGAATTCTCAAGGCTAACTCTGATACAGAAATATCATTTATGTTTTACTGTATGTAGGTGTGTTCTAATGTTCTAAACAATACTTGCTAGCTGAGGTAAACATTTCACACACACACACACACACACACACGTCTTGCCACCCTTTCAGTGGAGAGATGAGCAACTGTAAGACATGTACTGCATTTACTGACGTAGTTTACATATAGCAAAGGTGCCAACATTTGAAAAAAAATAATTTAAGGGACACTTTGCATCAGAGCCACGCCCATTTATGGTTTGCATAGCTCAACCCACTCAGATTGACCCCCCAAATAAGCACATATAATTCTAGTAGTATAATTTACTGACTGCTTAAAAGAAAAATGGGACAGTTGGCGACTATGATACTAATACAGATCATTTGAATTATTACTAAACATAATACATTATTATATTTATGAAACACAAATTATATGTTGCATAAGCATGTTTTGAAAATATGTCCTTTCCACACTGCTGCAAACTGCATTTATTGGCAATGTGCTAGGAATGTTTAAAGGCAGTAAAGCCAAGCTCAATACTTTCCAAAGAAAGGCACATTGCCAGGGGCAAAACTATAGGGGGTGCAGAGGACGCAACTGTGACCGGGTCCCCGAGGGTGGGGGCCCAGCTTCAATTTTTTTTTTCAATAAAAAAACGTTGACCTGCCACTGCCTGCACTGATATCATGTGAGTGTGATGTGATGCTTCACTAGTTTCTCTGACTACAGGGGTTAGTGTTTCTGTTTTACTCACTGGTGTTTATGTGTGTGTGTGTGTGTATGTATGTATGTGACTGTATGTGTATTTATGCATGTATGTGTGTGTGTGTGTGTGTATGCTTGTGGAACCAGCAAATTACAGACCTTGTTACTACAGCATGGGGGGGCGGGGGATAAACAGTGTCACTATATAGTACCACTATATACAGTACGGGGGGGCTGGACCATGTCACAGACTGTTATATACAGTACTGGTGGGTTAAACAATGTCACTATATACAGTAATAGGGGGGTCAGACCATCTCACAGACTGTGGGCACAGGGTACCTCCTTTTGCAGACATGTAATCGGATTCACATTTTTTTTCTGTGTTAAATGTTAAAAAAAAAAGAGATGTATCAAATTCACCTTTTTTTTGGGGGGGGGGCGGCTTTCTTAGATTCTTGCACCAGGGCCCTGTGGTTTCTAGTTGCGCCTCTGCACATTGCCACTTGTCTGGCAAGTCCTTTGCAAGTTTGGCAAAACAGAAATGAACATTTCTCATTGGACCCAGCAATCTTTTAGTCTGAATCTCAAATGAGCTGTTTTTTTCCTGAAAAAAATGTCAAAGTTACTTCCCTTTACCCTGTCCCTGTACAGCCAACAGCCAATCACAAATGCTTATATTACATATATATATTGTGAACTTTTATACATGCTCAGTAGGAGCTGGTGCCTAAAAAAGTATGCATATAAAAATATTGTGCACATTTTAATAATGGAGATTCTTTTTTTTTTTTACATTGCATGTTGTAGCTGGAAGCTGAATCATGAAAGTTTAAATATGACTTTAGTGTTCTTTAAAATTATATTTAAAGCATTTGCAGACCAGAAACTATGGTCCTAACTACACAAATGAATACCATTGTGGTAAGCCAGTTATGAAAGTTCACAAGATGTTCCCAGGAAGCAACTCACACAGGCTAATATAGCACTGTTATTGCAAAACAAGGTAGTACAAGGTGCTACTTTATGGGAAGATTTAAACTTTTTTTCTCAACTAACTGATGCTTAATATTTATTAGCTGTCTTCTGCTCATAAATAGCACGTTCCAGTTATAATCTGGCAGCAACAAGCAAGTTGGAGAATGCTATATCTCACTATTTCTCCCTGCTTTGTTCTCCAGTTAGTTAATGACATATGTTCAAGTTTGAGAAAAATATTTTTAGTGTTGGGGATATTCCTTGTGGAGTTTGAACTTGGAAATGTTCCTGCATTTGACGTTTCCTGATAAAGTCAAGGGACATAGTAATATCCCAACGCTGTCATTTACTTAAAGAAATGCTCATATTTTCCTCTTTCTCAGGTTGCATTTTCTCTTGAAGTAGCATTTTGCCTTAAAAGTTTCAATGCGGTGTCATTAATTATATAGAGGAGTGAGATACAGAGGCAAAATATAATGTACGTTTTGAGTAATAAATGGTTTAAACATTAATATTGCTTTTTTTTCTCTGAAATCTGTTACAAGCGCTGCCATAGAAAGAAGAATGCACTGCTATAGATCACTGTCCATAACTGAAGTCACATTTTGGAACTGTCCTGTATACGAATGTCATCACTTAAAATATTAGGCGAAACTTGATGATTACACAATAGCAAAAACTTTAAATGACTTGTTACTGTTACTACAATATTGGTGTGGTTCTCTGTTTCTCACATGCAGTTAATGTAGCTAATATGGAACAAAATTTGAAAAATAAATAAATAAAATATAAGGATTTTGTGCATGGTAAAAATAAAAAAAGACCTGATTAGATTTTTTAGCTTATCATCTCTGTTGCATGGCACAAAGCTGATGGAGAAAAAAAATATATCATTTAATCACGTTATAATGCAATGCCTTTTTTGTAACATATACAAATTATACCTGGCAAATTTTTGCTGCCAAGTGACCCATTTAGTATGAGATGTAAGGATATTTCATTGTATTATGAACTAAAAACCATGCACATGGACTTCAGTTACAAAAAAAAATTGCTAATGAAATCAAAACTAAGTAGTATACTTAGTTATCATCTGACAAAAAAAATGACCAGCCCTTTCCTAAGAAATTGCAGGTACTGCAGTGTTTCCCAGCAATAATAAAAGTACATATAATGATGATGAGTGATACACAGTTGGCCAAGACTAATACTGATGAATACAAGGCAGTGGGCGTTTGCAGAAATATATTTAGGGGAATGTTTTATAAATTCCAGCACTAAGAGATTTTAGATGATAATATAATAAATATCTATTTGGTAATATTTAAAGGCAAACTTACATAGACATGCATTTTATTAATATAAAATATATTATTATTTATTTTATTTTGATATGATAAAATCTTTTCACTGAAAATATGTACATTCCTGCTGTAAAAATTTTTCTTCATGGCGTTATATTTTCTTTTAGAATTTTATGTTGCATTAAACATACTACAGATGGTAAATATAAGTGCACAAAGCAGGGGAATTCATGGTCTTAGCTTCACTCTTCACAGCCCACTCAAAATAATGCATACAATGGCATTTGATAAAATAATTATATGACATCTTATGCAAGAGCTCTTCATTTGACAAAAAGGGTTAAAAATTAAGGGAAGAAAGTGCAGAGATTAAGTTTTGAATTTCCATGACATGAGCATTACATCAAGAATTTCCTTACTTTTGGTTTATGACGTCCTGATGACCAAAAATTTGTCTGCATGGAAGGAAATCATGCAAAATATTTTGTGGGGTGTTCAACAATATATTGTAATGTTGGTGTCTCGCCTTAACATCCAGAAATTGGCATAGCAAGATAAACAACAGGATAATCCCTATCCTGTGTATCGTAGATAACTGACAAGTGCTGATTGCTGCATGAAACGCGTAGGTTTTTGTGGACTATGTCAGCCGGCCACTTATTGCTGTGATGTTTTGAACATATTTTGGACTTTATGTCTTAACTATTTTGAATAAAAGCTGTGTTTTATGCTACCATCTGGTAGTCCTCTTATGAGAGGGATTATACTGTTGTATTGAAGCTTTTTTTATGGAGCAAGCATACTCCATTCCGTCATTGGCGTTATCACCCACTGCCGGTTGCAAAATTTTGATGACACAGATGGCTGAGATGCCGGAGCTACTGAAGCTGAACCGCACACAGGTCTTATCAATACAAGAAGTTAAACTATAAGTAAGTGGGTTTTGGATGAAAATTTTATTCTGCAACAATATATAAAGTGGTTATTACAACTAATCGGGTTCCCATGAAAATTGCAGGGACATACAGGCACACAGCATTATACCAATATACTCAACCTCAGCAGAGACTGAGGATTTGTTTATTCAAGTTTATGATCATTGCCAGTATGCTATAATGGTTATCATGATAATGAGCGCATCAGCATAACATTCCTAGAATCACACAATAATATTTACATTGTGTTAATCACAATATCATTAGGAATTTAAACAGCTCTAAAACTAATTTTGCCTGTATAAAATTATTTGACAGACTTTGCAGTACTGACAAGTATTCTTAGGTAATTTTGCCAGAGCTTTAGATCTAAGGGTCCTATGTGAACACTTAAACTGTTATTAATATTTATTTTATCCCATTTACTTTCTCTTGTTGTTTTAAGAGATATATGATGAAAAAATAAAATCCCTTGACTGCACAACATTGCTGTACTGTATAATGAGTTGCAGTCAAGCAGCTAAGAGTGCTCAACCCAAGAATCTTCCTTATGTAAGCATTACTTAAGATGCATGAGATGCAAATCTATTTTTAAGATTAAGATCATTTCTGATGATTTCTTATACATAACTATTACAACAGAAGAAAACAAATCTGTCTTGATACTTGCTCATTTCTACAGCAGTTTTCTGTGTTATAATGACTTATGAAATTATATATGTATATATATGCTCACTTGAGATCTTCTACACGAAACTTGATAAATCATTCGTTTATTAGTTGCGATGTGGGGGGCCGGCAGTTTAGGGGTTAAAAGGGTTTATTTAGTGTTGGTGATGTCTGGGTGCGGCGGTTTAGGGGTTAATAGGTAGTTTATGGGTGTTAGTGTACTTTGTAACATTTTAGTTATGAGCTTTGTTGCAATCTCTGATCATTTTTTTTCTCTTGTTCGCATCCAGGGAGAATAGCTACAGTGCCATGGGCTGTAAAATTTTTGACAATGTTGTGTACAGTGGACACAGGAACATTAAAATCTCTGGAGATGGACTTGTAACCCTGATTGTCCATGCTTTTCCACAATTTTTGTTCTCAAATCCTCAGACAATTATTTGCTGCTCTTTCTCTTCTCCATGCTCAGTGTGGCACACAGAGACACACAACAGAATGATTGAGTACATTTTTCACCATTTTAACTGGTTGCCGGTGTGATTTCTATATTGTCAGCACCTGTTAATTGATACAGGTGAGTTTAATTACACATTAGATAAGTATCACAAACTTGGAATGCAATTATTTCTATCAATTTTGAGACGGTGCCAATAAATGTGTCCAGTCCATTTATGGAATTGTGTGTGGAATGTGTAATTGTGTCATTGTGTCATACCAATACAAACAAAATAAATAAACATGAGAATTCCTAAACATTTGTAATTGCAACAATTTTCTGATGATTATATTATATAATTTTACAGTATCTATAATCATTTTTAATAATAATAATTTTTTAATATTTTATATGTAATATTTGAATATCGTGCCTTAAGATAAATAAGGTTTCATGTGCGCTAACCCGACACTGCATTAGATCTACATTGAGAAACATGAAACGTGTTACGCATATTTCACATTCCTATGTTCTTCACATAGAAAATGTTTTACTTTTTATTATTATATATATTTATATATATATATGATAAAAGGACGCCAAAGTCCCAAGGAGGTGCACTCGTGAAAAAATATGGTATATGGAAACAGGAACGGCCGCACTCTTAAATTGGAGGGATCCAACAATGTCGAACTAAAATAAAGAAAAAAAGAAGAGGCACCACATGGTGTAGTACAAAAAAACAAGGTGTCCCCACAGGAGATAGAAAAACCCTGAGCCCTAGGCAGTGGAGACTCACAGATGGGGCGGCACAACCGGAGTGCCAGACAGAGCAGCACGGGACACTCAGAGTCGCCCGTATGACTCGCAGCTTCCACTGGAACGTGTAGCGTTTAGTTAGGTGACCAACGATAACCAGTCAGTAAGACACCGACCGTCCGACAGCTAGTACCATACAGCTGACGCCAGACAGTCTCGAGGGCGCCGACACAGAAACTAATACTATACCACACCTTCTCTTGTGTCAAATTACATATTCATATCAAATCTCGGCATTATTCCATCAACTAAATGTGATTTTATATTTTGCTAATTATTAGATTTTACATATATATATATGTCTATATTTTCTTATGAAATATCAAATGCCCGAATGTTTCCTATTTTACTGTTTTATATGTCTATATTTATGTATTATATATTTTATATCTCTTGTCTATCTACCTTTCACTGACTGACATTCCACCCCATTAGTACACCTGGCAGCGTGTAATTTGACACAAGAGAAGGTGTGGTATAGTGTTAGTTTCTGATTGGCTAGTTCAGACTATATATTTGGAGCAAGCTGTTATGGAAATATGTAGCCTGATGAAACAGCATGTTTTGTTGAGAAACGCGTTGCTATTTATTTGTGTATTTAATAAATATACACTTTTTACTATCTATCAGCTTGTCTACTTACTCATTTATCTTAAGAGTTTTTAATATTTCTCCATTTGGGCCAAGCTTGCCTGTTCCAGTGTTCCCCACTGCACCCCTCACTTTGGCCACTCCCAGCTTCCTGTGTCAGTGCCCTCGAGGCTGTCTGGCATCTGCTGTATGGTTCTAGCTGTCGGACGGTCGGCGTCTTCTGACTGGTTATCGTTGGTCACCTGACTAAACGCTGCATGTTCCAGTGAAAGCTGCAAGTCATACGGGCAACTCTGAGTGTCCCATGCTGCTCTGTCTGGCACTCCGGTTGTGCCGCCCCATCAGTGAGTCTCCACTGCCTGTAATGCTCGTGGGATACTCCTCTATCAGACCAAACTCGGCCAGTAGTCTCGTTATCCCAGCATCGAGCCAGAATGATAGGGAATATCCCAGAGCAGAGAAAGTTAGTAAGATGAGGAGAGTGGCACTCACCACAGGCAGGACGGTCCCCAGCGGCAACGGCAGAGCAGTCCAAGGATACACCACTAGAATGGTCAAGGCAGACAGGGTTCGGCAACAGTAAAGCAGTCCAAGGGCACACCACTAGAATGGTCAAGACAGGCAGGGTTTGGCAACAGTAAAGCAGTCCAAGGGCACACCACTAGAATGGTCAAGATAGGCAGGGTTTGGCAACAATAAAGCAGTCCAAGGGCACACCACTAGAATGGTCAAGGCAGGCAGGGTTTGGCAACAATATATCAGTCCAGCAATTGAGGGGTTAAACAGGCAGAGTAGTCAGACAGGCAGAGTTCAGCAGCAGTAAATCAATCCAGAAATTCAGGGGACAAACAGGCAGAGTAGTCAGCAACAGGCAGGTTCAGCAACAAAAGATTAGTCCAGCAGTTAAAGGGTTAAGGCAAGTAGAGTAGTCAGTAACAGGCAGGATCAGCAACAATGGTATAGAATGATCTGTCACAACCAAGAGCACACAAAGTAGCATCTATACTTGGGCAGTGACAGATCGTTAGAGCAGGGTTTAAATAAGCGCAGGATTCACGCCAAAGAGCTCCCAGCAGCATCAGGAGCGTGCGGCAATGACGTCAGCACCACACGCATCCTGAGCCGACACTGCCCCTGGCAACGAGCAGGAAGGAGATGCCAGGTCCGACACTGCCCCTGGCAACGAGCAGGAAGGAGATGCCGCGCCCCTAGCAACGGCTAGAGCGGCACGGCGTGACACTGCCTAGGACTTAGGGTTTTTCTATCTCCTGTGGGGACACCTTGTTTGTTTTTACTACACCATGTGGCGCCTCTTCTTTTTTCTTTATATATATATATATATATATATATATATATGTGTGTGTGTGTGTGTGTGATAACGTTAATGTAAAATAGATATCTACACATATATTTATATGAATAGATATACGAGTATAGGTATATACAGATATATATATAGACATATATACACACATATACACATGCACACCAAAACAGTGTATATATATATATATATATATATATATATATTTATATATATATATCTGAATCAAATTGGGATGTCACTTACATTTGTCCTAAATGGCCACAAAATTATAGTTTTAAATGATTTAGTAATTCTGTATTCAGAATAAATAACTTTTTATCAGTATAATGCTAGATCCTGAGCATTATCACATTGTAATCAATCATATTCTGTATAACATCTGTTTAAAATAGACCTGAACAGCTACGATTACACCATTAGAAACTATTAAGCACTTGGTATTAATTAAACAAAAAGCGTTTGCACAGATCTGGTTAGATATTTTAATAATAATAGAATAAAATAATTTCTCTAGTGAATATTGGTAAATAATTATTTCATGTAGTGTAATGTGGCAGAATTGTAGATCACACACATCAGAGCACCGCAGCTGTGCCTACATGTCAGTATTATGATTTAACATAACACACCTTGTTTATGATGTTCCAATCATTTCCTCTTAAAACTTTCCAGATGTTTAAATGGATTACACGTTTCTTAAAAAAAATAAAAAAAATAATAATCATAATAAGGCACACTTTTACCCCTATGCAATCACCAAGGCTTTTTGATATATCGTAGTAAGATGTTAAAAAGTTTAATCTAGTTTAATGACACATATTAGTAATAACACATTAATTTGTACCCTTTACTAATTACCAGTCTTCAGGTTTCAAAATGTGAAAAAGTATATATTATTTTGATACAAAATTTTTAGAAAGGACTTTAAAGGGACATTATACACTCATTTTTTCTTTGCATAAATGTTTTGTAGATGATCTATTTATATAGCCCATAAAGTTTTTTTTTTTTTTTTTTTTAAAAAAGTATAGTTTTGCTTATTTTTAAATAACATTGCTCTGATTTTCGGACTCTTAACCAAGCCCCAAAGTTTTATGAGAATACTGTCAGCTACCTACTCCAGCTTGCTCCTGTTTGTGTAAAGGGTCTTTTCATATGCAACAGAAGGGGTGGGGGGGAGTGTCTTATTTCCCACTTGTAATGGGCTTTCCAGCTACCTTTTCAACAGAGCTAAACTGAGAGCTTCTAAGTAAGTTTTTAAACAGTTTTATACTGGATTTTTATATCAGTATCTGTGCATCTTATTCTTTATAGTAGTGTCTATTACATGCAGTTATATGAAAATGAGTGTATACTGTCCCTTTAATGTAGTTTAAAAGAATTGCAAACTGACATCACTAACAGGCTAAATTATTTTGCATGAGGATTTATTTGCATGTTGATAACCATCAGTGAGTGTTTAAGCCATTCTCTTGTGCATATTTTATATTTCTTGGAACACATTTTAATACAGTAGCCTGGTATGTTTGTTCATATTTGAATGATTATAAGGATCAGTTCAGAAATCTTTATTCGGGAAGATGCAGCATAACACTTAAACTGAAAACTTTACTTTTATATCCTTAGAGAAATGTTCTTTGATCATTTTGCAGGTTTTTTTTAAATCTTATGCTTAATCTTTGAAACTAAATAAAAAGATTAATTTTAGTTTATGTCTTAGGGCTCATGTAATATCATACAATATGAATACATACTAAGTTTTAGCCCCAGCATAACATTCTAGAATTTTGTGCATTGAGTTCCACACATTGACACTATGGGCAAATTTCTGCTTGAAGAGAATACTTAAAAGGACAGTCAAAATGAAAGTTTCATGATTCCAATAGGGCATGCAATTTTAAACAACTTTCCAATGTACTTTTATCATCAAATTTGCTTTGCTCTCTTGGTATTATTTGTGAAAAGCTAAGCCTAGGTAGGCTTACATGCTAATTTATGCCGTTGAACTGCCACTTATCTCAGTGATGTTTTGACAGTTATACACTGCTTTTTCATGTGTGTCATATAGATAACACTGTGCTCACTCCCAATGGAGTTATTTAAGAGTCTGCACTGATTGTCTAAAATGCATGTCTGTCAAAAGAACTGAGATAAGGGGGCAATCTGCAGAGGCTTAGAAACAAGGTAATCACAGAGGTAAAAAGTGTATTAATATAACAGTGATGGTTATGCAAAACTGGGGAATGGGTAATAAAGAGATTATCTATCTTGTTAAACAATAAAAATTCTGGAGTAGACTGTCCTCTTTAAAAGACAAACTGTAATCACAATTTCTTTTTTATCATTGATAACAGAAAATTAGTATTGACCACAAGTACCTACCAGCCAATCAGTATTAGTAGGAAGTACCTATTAGCCAATAAGCATTAGTAGGAAGCACACAACTGAAACTGCTATGTTAATTTAAATTTTACAGGTTTTAATTCATATTTATCAGGAAAAACAAAAACAAATATTTTAATATAGTTAAATATTGCTCTTTCAAATGTATGCATTTTTGAGTATACACAACATTTAATGCAGCATTAGGCAAGTGAGTGAGACTTACACGTATTTTGGATTCACTATGTAAACATATAGAGGTAGATTTATCAAATGTCGGGCGGACATGATTCGCTACAGCTACGTATGCTGTCGGCATTTACTGATATCGGGTGGACATGATCCACTGTAGCGGATCATGTCCACCCGACATTTGATAAATCTACCTCTATATGTTCACCGGACATTGATCAATGCCGACAGCATATGCTGCCAGCATATATCATTGTACAATCAGTTCTGGTGAAAGGCTTGTGCAATGCCGCCCCCTGCACATTCACGGCCAATCAGCTCCTAGCAGGGGGTGTCATTCATCCCAATCGTATCCGATTGGGATGATTGCTGTCCCCCATTTTTACGACAGCTCCTTCTTAACTTAAGTTTCAGGTGGACCTGAAACTACAGGGGTAGATTGCAGCATCCGCTGCTTGATAAATCTACCCCATAGACTTCCCCTTCTTTGCTTGAAAATACCTATTTCATTGCATTAACTGAACACTGTGATAGGAAACATTGCATAGTTGAATTATGCCTACATGCCATATTACACCAATGATAAAGCATAAGAGTTCCAAATGGCAACTAAATGATTCCATTCTTATAATCCTGATCTTCAAAATACATGAGAAAATAACTTAAAAGTCCTTTATGGTATATAACAATGTATTTCCATCTATAAATGTGTTGTTTTTTTACTAGCCCACAGACAAATGAGTATGCCAAGTTAATATTATTCTTCAGTTCCCATAATGCAACATAATACACAGACCAGCCAGTCACAAAGTGACCTAGATAAAAAAAAAAAGTGCATAAGCTTCATAAAAATGTAACAATGGGCTTTGCTGAGATTCAAAAGAAAAAGGGTTTGTCCTCTGAAAGATGGTGATTTGTGACTCCCATTTAAAAAATAATAGGCCTCATAACTATTTCTAAGGACTGCTTGATTTATTAAAATATTAATTAAGTTTAATCAAAATGTAAAAGACCATCAATAAAACGGCCTCATTCTGTACCAGATTACAAGTGGAGCACAAAAGATCGCTTTACAAGTTTACAGCAATGCGCACATGAGGTTCCTATGAGAACCTTGTTCTGATGCCGTCAGCGAAGAGGTAAATAGTGCAGCCATGGGCAGCAGTAAGAAAATATATACAGTATGTATATGACTATATACATATTTCTTTATGTGTTAATATGTGTATATACACGTATTAACACATAAATATGTATGTATATAAGCATATACATATATATTTACTGGGAACACACAGTTCCCATAGGATGCAATGTTTTTTCTAACACCCCACTCCCACCATCTTTAAAGCCCCCAAACTGCCTACTGCGGTTTTTTTTTTATTTACAAAAATGCTACTTTTTAAAAAAAAAAAAAAAAAACTATAATGCCCTCTATTAGGGCACTTATAGAAAATTAACCAGAGATCAGATCTTGTAATGGCTGGTTAATTATAGCGCTCCACAAACGCAGGATCGTGATAATTTAGCGCTCCACTGGTAATCTAGCCCTTTATAAAGTAAATAGTTTATTATTAAAATCCAGGAAAATATGGACTCAAACAAGCCTCACCAAGTTTACATCAGATGATTAAAATACTTTAAAGCATCCAATAAGCTGTATAACATGGCAAATCATGTAAGTTATAATTGAAGGTATTTCAGCTTGTATTTATTTATATATTGTTATACAAAAAAAAGTATAAAATATAAAGTAAACAAAACATCAATTTATAAAGCACAATATAGCACTTGATAATATGCAAGTTTTATTTACTTTAGAGTTTGTACCTTACATTTCTGTACAGCAGTGTATGCAGGAATACATAGTGAAATAGCTGCAATTGTTCTGTGCAAATAAAATGTGCAGTCGAAGATTCAAATCTTGTACACCCCTTTTAATCCAAAAAAAGTAGTAAACACTCTTAAATAAGATTTCAACATGACTTACTTCAGTGTATTCCCAGGGGACCTTGCAGAACTGTTTAGTTTTGCACTACAAGCTCTTTTAAATGAACTTTATTAGACCTAGTTCAGAGAACAGCTGTTTAACTGTCTAGTAACAATAAATGCAGAGAAGTTCTGACATTGTGAAACAAAACGGAAAAAATAATCAAAGAATGAGCATATACTAACTCAGATTATTGGCACCAGGCCTAATTTAGTAAAGCTTTTTTGAAAGTTTTTCCATAATGGCACTAGACATGTATGCTCCCTATACTATTTATTTCTATTAGTATTATCCCTTGAAAAGCAGTATGGGTAAATCTATAAAGCAAATGCTAAAAGAGGTAATTTTTAAAGAAATTATTTCACCTACATTATATATTCAGTTATGAGACATTTGTAAACATATCAGGATTTATAGGATAAACATACACAAAACACATAGCTAATAGAAAGGTTAGCTAAACAAATGAAATCATGTTAATGGCTTCTCTCATTTATAATTATTACTCAATATAATACATATTTTAGATTTCTTGATATTATAAACTATATAGAAAAATTAAAAATAATTCCATTATCAACATTTTAACCTACAAACGTGTTTTTAAAGTGTTTCTCAATAGCCATAAGAATCTGGCAAATATTAGCTATTATTGGCCATCCTAACTGTAATCTATTTATCAAGCACAAAGGATTAAAGGCTGAGCAGGGATGGAGCTACCATTGGTGCAGCACGTGCAGTGGCACTAGGGCCCAAGTGCTGGAGGGGCCCATAGCAGCCAGTCTATACATAAGCATAACTACTCAGTATTAATATAAAGTGCAACATGCTCATTACCAGAGTGTATATATGTATATATGTTTAAATCTATCTACACTGTGTGCAGAATTATTAGGCAAATGAGTATTTTGACCACATCATCCTCTTTATGCATTTTGTCTTACTCCAAGCTGTATAGGCTTGAAAGCCTACTACCAATTAAGCATATTAGGTGATGTGCATCTCTGTAATGAGAAGGGGTGTGGTCTAATGACATCAACACCCTATATCAGGTGTGCATAATTATTAGGCAACTTCCTTTCCTTTGGCAAAATGGGTCAAAAGAAGGACTTGACAGGCTCAGAAAAGTCAAAAATAGTGAGATATCTTGCAGAGGGATGCAGCACTCTTAAAATTGCAACGCTTCTGAAGCGTGATCATCGAACAATCAAACGTTTCATTTGAAATAGTCAACAGGGTCGCAAGAAGCGTGTGGAAAAACCAAGGCGCAAAATAACTGCCCATGAACTGAGAAAAGTCAAGCGTGCAGCTGCCAGATGCCACTTGCCACCAGTTTGGCCATATTTCAGAGCTGCAACATCACTGGAGTGCCCAAAAGCACAAGGTGTGCAATACTCAGAGACATGGCCAAGGTAAGAAAGGCTGAAAGACGACCACCACTGAACAAGACACACAAGCTGAAACGTCAAGACTGGGCCAAGAAATATCTCAAGACTGATTTTTCTAAGGTTTTATGGACTGATGAAATGAGAGTGAGTCTTGATGGGCCAGATGGATGGGCCCGTGGCTGGATTGGTAAAGGGCAGAGAGCTCCAGTCTGACTCAGACGCCAGCAAGGTGGAGGTGGAGTACTGGTTTGGGCTGGTATCATCAAAGATGAGCTTGTGGGGCCTTTTCGGGGTTGAGGATGGAGTCAAGCTCAACTCCCAGTCCTACTGCCAGTTTCTGGAAGACACCTTCTTCAAGCAGTGGTACAGGAAGAAGTCTGCATCCTTCAAGAAAAACATGATTTTCATGCAGGACAATGCTCCATCACACGCGTACAGGTACTCCACAGCGTGGCTGGCAAGAAAGGGTATAAAAGAAGAAAATCTAATGACATGGCCTCCTTGTTCACCTGATCTGAACCCCATTGAGAACCTGTGGTCCATCATCAAATGTGAGATTTACAAGGAGGGAAAACAGTACACCTCTCTGAACAGTGTCTGGGAGGCTGTGGTTGCTGCTGCACGCAATGTTGATAGTGAACAGATCAAAACACTGACAGAATCCATGGATGGCAGGCTTTTGAGTGTCCTTGCAAAGAAAGGTGGCTATATTGGTCACTGATTTGTTTTTGTTTTGTTTTTGAATGTCAGAAATGTATATTTGTGAATGTTGAGATGTTATATTGGTTTCACTGGTAAAAATAAATAATTGAAATGGGTATATATTTGTTTTTTGTTAAGTTGCCTAATAATTATGCACAGTAATAGTCACCTGCACACACAGATATCCCCCTAAAATAGCTATAACTAAAAACAAACTAAAAACTACTTCCAAAACTATTCAGCTTTGATATTAATGAGTTTTTTGGGTTCATTGAGAACACGGTTGTTGTTCAATAATAAAATTAATCCTCAAAAATACAACTTGCCTAATAATTCTGCACTCCCTGTATATAAAATATTATTTCAGAGACAACTAAAACTTAAAGATTTATTTAGAGATAAGGGGGACTATGTATCTAAAACCTTTAAAGCTACTAGTGTCTTTGAACTTGCCAACACCCACACATCAATAAAAATGTTTCACGGTATCTGCCTATCTACCCTGTCTGACATACACAAAATAATTCCCCAGAGTAGGGATAACTTGACTAAAGCTGAAAGAGGTGCAATCAAATCTCTATCTTCTGATAGACCTGCCGATAAGGGCGGGGCCACGGTTGTACTTGATTACAGGCAATAAAGATAGGAGGCCCATAGACAACTACTGGATGGTATTACCTACCATAGATTATCTGTTAACCCTACAGGTACTATTAAAAAGCAGATTGATTAGTTTTTGAGTCTGGCACACACGGCAAACATTATTGACGATGATGAATTAGGGTTTCTTACTGTGGATAAACCCATATGCCTGATTTTATGTCTGTTGCCGAAAATCCATAAGTCTCAGTCTAGAGGACCCCCTGAAAGACCAATTGTTTTGACCAGGGGGTCTCTTCTACAGCCTCTAGCTGAATATATTGATTGTTTTTTGCAACCGGTCGTTCAAAATACTAACTCATATTTGAGAGACTCTTTTGAACTCATCAACCTGTTGAATAACTTGGAACCTTTTCAGGATACTGATATCCTGGTCACGATGGACGTTGCAAGTTTGTACACAGTTATACCTCACCACCATGGTATTGAAATGGTAAAAAAAATGTTGATTAACAATGCACATTACTCGGGTCCCCCCATCGAATTCCTGCTACATCTGATGGAGTTCTGCTTAGAAAAAAACTTTTTTAGGTTTGAGAATGACTATTTCTTACAGACCTTAGGCTCAGCAATGGGGCCAGTATGGCCCCATCATATGCCAACATTTACATGGCAAGGTATGAGCAGTGCAATCTTTTTTCACAGCAGGACTCCATTAGATTTTATCGTCGCTACATAGACGATGTCATGTTGATCTGGAGGGGCACTTCAGAAGCTCTTCTTGAGTGGTTTAATTAACTTAACACCCTAGAATCCACTTTTTGGATTTGGAGATCTTTAAGGTCCCCACTACAGCAGGGTATAGTCTGCAAACTACCTTATATCAGAAAGATACAGAGAAAAATTATATTCTGCATTATGATAGTTTCCATCCATATTTCCAAAAGAAAGGAGTCAGCTCCTCACAGCTCCTGTGGGTCGTAAGAAATAACAATGAAGATTCCCGCAAGAAGACCCAATTACTCGAGATGGCAGGCACAGCGGTACTTTAAAGAGGATACCCCCAGAAACTGATCATTCAACAGTGCAAGACTGCTGAACAATGAACCCAGGAAGGTCTTACCATTAGAAAACCGCAGAGTACCAGTGATAACCGTCTGAATTTCGTCACTACCTTCACTGGTTCAGAGATCGTGGCCACTACTATTAAGAACAATTGGATAGTTATGTGCAAGGACAAAAGTCTCCAATTCTATGATTCCCCACCACGGATGGTTTACAAGAGGGCTAAGAATTTACAAGACCTATTAGTACTAAACGACCCAGTACACTGTTATGAAAAAAAGATGTGGCTACCAAAAGGGAAAAAGGGGTGATTCCGTTTTGGGAGTTGCGTCATGTGCAACAGCCTAATTACCAACAGCAGTTTTCATCACCCACACACCAACAGGAAATGTAATATTTAACATAGACTGTCATGTACATCAGAATATGTTGTCTATGCTATTATTTCCCCCTTTATTATATTGGAAAGACGGTTACTTCATTCAGAGAGCGACTTGATAATCACAGGTTGGCTATACGGCAAGCACTTGAGAAGGGTCGCTCAGACCAACCTGTCACCAGGCACTACCTGCAAGCAGGTCATTCTGTGTCATCACTGAGGACTATGTTAATAGATCATGTACCTCGCCTCAGGCGTGGTGGTGATAGGGTGCAAGCCTTACTACGCCTGGAGGCTAGATGGATTTTTTATTTGGATTCCGTTTCACCAAAGGGATTCAATGCAACTATTGACTATGGTTGCTGCTATAAGCAATAAATAAACTGCGGGAATCTTTTTCCATAATAACAGAATTATAAAATATAAATTTCTACCTATTCCTTGAAATTTGAAGGGAAGTTCATTCTCCTTGATTAATAAATTGGTTTAGACTGATAAGTTTGGGTGTTATGCTAGTGCAGTAGTTGCACTGATGCCATATTGGGTATAGAATGGACTTAATGCGGTTAAAGTATGCCACTGACAATGGATGTTCTCTCTCTTGTTATTTGCGCTGTAAACATAAATTGTACATATATGTGTTAATGATATATTGTTTTTCCTGATGGTTTGGGATCACTAAATGTAAGAATTTACTGTCACAGAGCACACGACTGTTATCTCGCAATATCCCCTTGTATGTACATTTGGGTATTCATGTTTATTTACCCGATTGTCATGACAACCATTCACGCTGTCACTATCTGGGCCGGTGCAGACTGATGACGTCAGCACTCAGCGTGATGCGTTTCAGCGTGTACATATGTTTTTGGGATTGATGTGCGGTCCCGATCTTGACCATCTGTATGCGGTTAAGGTAAATTGGTTATAGTATTTAAGATTGGGGTTGAGTGGTGTTCACTATGTCTTCACGGACTCCATTTGAAAAAAACTCCTGAAACGTCATGGATTAAGGCCCTTGTCTTTATGTTTTCTTCATAAATGGCTTTTGGAACATACTCCTGTGTTTTGCCTGCTTGTGATTGGGTATCCCTCCATTGCTATAGCCAGGCATTGGATTACTTATACCATATATATCTGTGTGTATGTGATATCATTATATCATTATACAGAGAAGCATGTATATGATTACTATTGCTTATTACTGAGTTACCTTCAGGGGGGGGGAAACATTTTTGTACCAGGGCCCTCTGAGCTACTTACAATGAGCACTGCTGAAATTCATACCAAGAATTTTGAAAGTGGTATCCGGGGTACCATAATCACTCACTTAACTATCTGAACAACCTCAACAGTATGCAGTCCAGGCAATTGTCACCAGGAGAGTATAAGGATATATCCAATTAAATACCAACTTCATATGTAATATATCTGGACTCCTAAAAAAGTATAGAACACCTTTGGTCATTGAATCCTGCTCGGGGAAAATTGACATTTAGGACATTTATCACATTGAAATTGCTGTCTAACCCATTATGTATAATTCTCATTCAGTTAAACAAAGCATTCCATACATTTCTGCTCTAAATTACTTTAAATAATGATCAACAATCTCTCTGTAAGAATATTTATGCAAAGGGACATTACATAAAAAATATTTTCTGACCTGCAGAATTCAATTGTCTCACCTTAAGCTATTTTACATACAAGAACCTAGATACTTTTTTTTAACAAAAGGACATGAAAGCCACAGAACAGTCAACTTAAAGACACCACACATTATGAAACAGAATGCTGGCCAAAAAGTTCAAATACTAGTAGCGTTATTGTTTTATTTATCTTGGGGGCCGATTTACCAAGTGTCTGCCCGACATGATTTGCTCAGCGGATCATGTCCTACAGATATCGCTGAATGCCGATAGCATATGCTGTTGGTTCTTGTGAACTAACACCCAAGGTGTAAATAGGGGCGCTATCACAAAAAAAGTGTCTGTGTGTAGTTAACAGACAATGGGGCCGAATTATCCCTTGTTTCCAGTGAGCCTTCAGTCTAAAGGCCGCTGCTCCATAGCTTGTCCACCTGCTCTGTGGCCATGGACAGAAATCAACCCGATCGAATAAGATAGGGTTGATTGACACCCCCTGCTAGCGGCCGATTGGCCACAAATCTGTAGGGAGAGGTATTGCACAAGCAGTTCACAAGAACTGCTTGTGCAATGATAAATGCTTACAGCGTTTGCTGTCGGCATTTATCGATGTGCAGCGGACATGATACGCTACATTGTATCATGTCCGCTTGCACTTTGATAAATATGCCCCAATAGGACAATGTATGATACTGTGTACAAAATATGAATAAATAAAAAGCAACATATATGTATCAAATGTAAACAAACTATGACAAGTGTACAAAATATCAACAGATTCCTGAAAATATTCAAATCAGTTTCAAAACAGGCAGCTCTCCTTGAGATATAAGGCCATCCACTTCAAAGAACTCCTATAAAAGAGTATAAAAGGCCACATAGCATAACGCTGTATGATATATATCTCTTGTGGTGTAGAATAATATGCACTCACTTGTAGTTAAGCACTAAAACGTAGTGCTGACTTAGCAGACCGGATCCTTAGAGTTGCCCGGTAAACTCTCCTCTCAAATTCTGGAACATGCAGCTGATCTCAATCCCTCCTCCCTCTGAGTGTATTGGCGTTTGTGTGTAGTAGTTTCCAAAACACACAAAACCTAGACTAGCAGGTGTGGGTGTGACAAGTAGCAAAAAAGTTACAGGAAAGTAGGTTGCATAAAACAAGAGTTTATTAAACACCTATATCGTTCAGCAACACATTTCTCAGTCTCCAAACTGTTTCATCAGGCTGATACACATTACACAACTTGATACTTAATATACACATATGTAGCCAATCATATGTGTTCTTAAAACAACACACCCCTTCCTGCATTATGACCATAGTCTAGGATTGCGTGTAGGAATTTAAATATTATAACATATTTTACACGAAAATTATCTCTCCAAAAATACTTTGCTGAAAAACAACTGAAATAAAAAAATGCTATGCCTATTTTAACTGATCAAATGGTTGTCAGGATTACAATTATTAACTAAATAATACCTATTTAAAACTAAATTCATACTTACCTGTGAAATAAAACCTAAGCTAGCGACAATATAACTAATAATTATATTGTAGCTAGCTTAGGTTTTATTTTTATTTCACAGGTAAGTTTGTATTTATTTTCACTAGGTAGACTAGTTAGTAAATAGTTATTAACTATTTACTAACTACCTAGTTAAAATAAATACAAAATTACCTTGAAATAAAACCTAACGGCTAGATTTCGAGTTTTTGTCGGTAAGGCTGTGCGGTGCTAACGCTCCTTTTTTTCTTACCGCTCACTTAAGCCAACGCTGGTATTATGAGTTTTCTGCAAGCCGGCGTTAGCCTCAGAAAAGTGAGCATTGAGCAAAATTTATCTCTACATCTCACCTCAATACCAGCGTTGCTTACGGTAGCGGTAAGCTGGCAAAACGTGCCCGTGCACGATTTCCCCATAGGAAACAATGCGGCTGAGCTGGCTGAAAAAAAACCTAACACCTGCAAAAAAGCAGCGTTCAGCTCCTAACGCAGCCCCATTGTTTCCTATGGGGAAATTAATTTTATGTCTGCACCTAACACCCTAAGATGAACCCCGAGTCTAAACACCCCTAATCTTACACTTATTAACCCCTAATCTGGGGGTTTGGGTGGGTTTTAGAGTAGGGTTGGGTGTGTGGGTGGTGGGTTTTAATGTTGGGGGGTATTGTATTTTTTTTACAGGTTAAAGAGCTGATTACTTTGAAGCAATGCCCCGCAAAAGGCCCTTTTAAGGGCTATTTGTAATTTAGTATAGGGTAGGGAATTTTATTATTTTGGGGGGCTTTTTTTATTTTATTAGGGGGATTAGATTAGGTGTAATTAGTTTAAAATTCTTGTAATTCTTTTTTTATTTTCTGTAATTTAGAGGTTTTTTTTCCGTAATTTAGTTTATTTAATTTAATTGTAATTAATTGTAGGTAGTTTAGGTAATTAGTTTAATTATAGTAGGGATGCACCGATACCGATACTAGCATCGGTATCGGTGCCGATACTAAGCATGTCCACATGTACTTGTACTTGTTAAAACTCCTCCGATACCTCAGCCGATACTTTGGACCTGTTTAGGGAAGGAGGAGGGACCTGAGGTTGAGGGAGCTTCTGCCTGTTTAGGGAAGGAGGAGGGACCTGAGGTTGAGGGAGCTTCTGCCGCGCTAAGTCAAATCAGAGAGCGGCTTGTAGAGGGGGCAAAGCCAAAGAGTGCAGAGAGCGCAATTGCAGGGAGCGCCTAACACCTAACACCTAACACCTAACCACCTAACAAAATAGCTCGACGGTGCGTGGAAATTCATTACAGCCTTGCTTCCAGGTTAGTGGATATTTGAATCTGAGGAGCCGTTAACCGTCAGCTGCAACATAGCTCAACAGCGTTTAGAGCTTTCAGTCAGGTTAGTTTGTTTTTCCCTTTATGTGTCGTCCGTTATCCAATACCCTATCCAATACCCGGGGCCTCTAATAGCATCTGCACTCATAGACAACAGCCATCTCACAATATGTTACGGACCAGTTATATCATATGTAATATAAACTAGTACTACTCGCAATCTGTTTTATATATATATAACAGATTGCGAGTAGTACTAGTTTATATTACATATGATATAACTGGTCCGTAACATATTGTGAGACGGCTGTTATAAGCTAGATAATTTCTGTGCGCACTCCGCCTCTTCCTCCCGCACTACAGTACACTGTGCAGCTCCAGGCAGCAGATGTTTGATGTTCACAGCGGTATAATTCGTCAAACTTCTAGGATACAAAGTTGAGCAAAAAGCTTGTGGCAATATCACTCGTTCTGAAAGTGACCGGTACTCCCGTCCTACCCACTGTATCACTGTGTGTTAGCTTCCTTCAGGTGATATATCAAAAACATTTACTAGTTTTTGCCTTGTTCCTTGCCTTTATCAGATGCTCATCTGTTGTTTTGGGTCTCAATAAATAGCCTCCTTTGCATTAACAATCCCCTGATTGACGTTTTACCAATTATAATTTGGAGAATGCTTTCAGCCTATGAGAGTTGTGTTTGGGATTTTTTAACCTCTTAGACTGCAATTAGTATTTTTCTTATATGCTGAAACAAGAAGAAAGACAGGAGCGCACACCGATCTAAGTGTAGATCAAAGTTAAACTTTTAATAACAAAGGTCTTGCAAATGGAATCGCACTCACACTGTGTATAAATTAAAATGACACATCAACAGAATGAATATCAAAGTAAACCCGCTTCAGCGTTTTTCTCCCAGCCTGGATGTATGTTCGTCAGTGTCTCCAACACTAGGCAGGAAGAGGTGTGTATCCCAAGCCAATCACGATATCATCAGTGGCTCCTAGGTCCCCCTCATTGGCTATAAGATAGAGGTGTGTCTGCCAGTCAAACTGATCACACCCCCGGTCCGGTGAAAGATCAATGCTCCGTTAATTTGGAGCTAGGGGGAATGTTTATGTCCACACAATATCAAGTAGGTCACTGGGTACTATGACTAAAATGCGGGCACTAGTTATACAACTAAAAATCCTCAGCCCACGTATATGTCCTAGACTTAGACACTACTGTGGCCTCACTGGATCACATAAAAACAAATAAAAAGTCCTCTGTACACTCTACGTACGTTTCGTTCCTACCTTGGAACTTTTTCAAGAGTCTCTTGAAAAAGTTCCAAGGTAGGAACGAAACGTACGTAGAGTGTGCAGAGGACTTTTTATTTGTTTTTATGTGATCCAGTGAGGCCACAGTAGTGTCTAAGTCTAGGACATATACGTGGGCTGAGGATTTTTAGTTGTATAACTAGCGCCCGCATTTTAGTCACAGTACCCAGTGACCTACTTGATATTGTGTGGACATAAACATTCCCCCTAGCTCCAAATTAACGGAGCATTGATCTTTCACCGGACCGGGGGTGTAATCAGTTTGACTGGCAGATACACCTCTATCTTATAGCCAATGAGGGGGACCTAGGAGCCACTGATGATATCGTGATTGGCTTGGGATACACACCTCTTCCTGCCTAGTGTTGGAGACACTGACGAACATACATCCAGGCTGGGAGAAAAACGCTGAAGTGGGTTTACTTTGATATTCATCCTGTTGATGTGTCATTTTAATTTATACACAGTGTGAGTGCGATTCCATTTGCAAGACCTTTGTTATTAAAAGTTTAACTTTGATCTACACTTAGATCGGTGTGCGCTCCTGTCTTTCTTCTTGTTTCAGCTGATGGTTTCGAGTTCGTGATGGGACTCTTTTAAAGGAGCAGCAGTGCTTTTCATTTGTATTTTATTGGACTTCCTCCTATATGGTATTTGTTCATTTTTATATTGCATCTTGTGATTTTATTTATTGCATATACAGTGTGGTGTTTTGTTTGATTGTAATAACGATTCTAAATATAGCCTTTATTTGTTTTATGTAAGGGTTAGGAAGGTTCCAAATTTTGAATGGTTAACTATTGATTTGTATTTATTTGTTACACTTATTTAGTATTGGACGTGTGACTGATACAAAATTGTTTAGGCAGTGCCTTGTACACCCCCCCTTTTTATCTTATTTTTCTTATATGGATCATCTGACCAAAGGTGTCCAGTTGTGAGTTTAGTGTTCTTTTTTATTTATTTATGTAAGAAGGTGTCCAGTTGTGAGTTTAGTGTTCTTTTTTTTATTTATTTATGTAAGAAGTTGAGTAATGATACTCCTCAACCTCAGGCTGCAAGTCCTAGTAATCAGGATACTGCAGTATGCCCTTTGCTTCACCCATTCATTCTCAGTTGATGAGCCCTAATTTGCAGAACAATATTCTATGCTCATCTGCCCCAATACCTCGGGATGGCATGACTTAATTGTCTCCAAATTTCACTGCCCAACTGCAATCTGCAATGTTGGTGTGCTGACTGACTCCTGTGGCTTAGAGTAAATTGAGTCAGAGCCAGCAAGAATAGTGCCAGGCCAGCCAAGGTGTTAAAAAAGAGGTATGGCACTCAAAGGACAGTTCTTTTAAATATTTAAATATTTTTAAATATATTTAAATATCTTTTAAATATTTTTAATATACCACCCTCCTTCACCCAAACAATTAATTTATAATATAAATTTATATATTTATTATCTTAATAAAATTAAATATATATTTATCTTAAAATTTTATATATATATATACATTACATATATTATAATATCCTATGTTGAAAAACATGTTTATGTTCACTACTAGCAGGAAGCAGCAATGCACTACTGGGAGCTAGCTGAGTGATGATTGGTGGCTGTCACTGGCTCATTTAACTTGTTGAGCTAGCCCCCAGTAGTGCATTGCTGTTCCTTCAGCAAAGGATACCAAACAAATGAAGCAAATTTTATAATAGTCTAAGACAAGTCTTTAGAAAATTAGAAATAAATTGTGAAGTTGTTTAAAATTGCGTGCTCTATCTCAACTATGAAAGATACGTGTTTCAAGTCCCTGTAACACATAAGTTATATTTGCTTAAATGAGACTCTGGAGAAATATGTTAATAATTTATTAATTTATTTAATATATTAATAAATATAATATAACATTAATAAAAAAAATTGCACATATTCCTTGTAAAAGCCAATGATTGATGTTAATGAAACATAGCAAAATGTGCTATGTTTAATTAGCATAAATCATTTGCTAATACAAGGAAGAATGTGTGATTGTTTTTTTTATATAAATAAATGATTTATTTATATAAAAAGTACAACATATTTCTCATCAGTGACAATGAATTTTCCCATTCCTTAAGGGACATTTTCATGATTCAGATAGGGCATGTAATTTTTAAACAATTTTCCTATTTATTTTTATCACCAATTTTGCTTTGTTCTTTTGGTATTCTTAGTTGAAAGCTAAACCTAGGAGGTTCATATGCTAATTTCTAATTTTCCTTGAAGGCCGCCTCTTCTCTCAGGGCATTTTGACAGTTTTTCACCACTAGAGGGTGTTAAGATAACACTGTGCTCATACACGTGGAGTTCCTAGGAACCAGCACTGATAAAAATGCCAGTCTGTCAAATGAACTGAAATAAGGGGGCATTTTGCAGAGGCTTAGATAAAAGGTAATCACAGAGGTAAAAAAGATATTAATATAACTGTGTTGCAAAACTAGGGAATGGGTAATAAAGGGATTATCTATCTTTTGAAACGATAACAATTCTGTCTGCCACTGGTAGACTGTACCTTTAGTCTTTCTGTGAAATTTATATTGACTTGGTTAGATAACTCATGTTTCAGTGCCTATAGGCTGCAGAGTGCAATTGAAAAATGCAAAGTTGTTTCTCATTTAGTCAATCTGCCAATTTTGTTTGTAAATGGTTTTAAAAGCTTATCTGTGATACCCTTTGTTCAGAAATAGCAGACATATATGGCTTTGCCATTGCTTTTTGGTAATTAGAAGATCGCTAATTGCGGCTGCGCACCACACGTTTATTATTCCAAACAGCAGAAGGGGTTAATCAGGTCACACACACATTAAATATATATTGCTGCAATATAAAACTCCAAACACAGATTTCTGGAAACAATACTTTCCCAGACACAAATGCTGTAAAAAACACATTTACACTTGTGCGATACGTTTTTTCATTTTCGGGTTTGTTTTTCCATAAGGTGGAGCAAATTATTTATCCGGCGCGTTCGTTTCGGTGCACAGAAACACCAGCAGAATGTCAGCGGTGTGGAAATATTTTAAAATTGATGAGGAAAACCCACGGATGGCAGACTGCAAACTTTGTTCTTCAAAACTATCAAGAGGTGGTGCAAAAGTCAGTTCTTATAATACCAGTAATCTGATAAAGCACTTGAAATTAAAACATAAAAGTGAGCATGGAGAATTTGCCACTCTTGCTAGCAGTAGCACTCATCAGCCAACTCTGCAGCAAACTTTAGCAAGAAGAAAAAAGCTGTTAAGAGACAATCCGAGAGCTGTAAAAATAACAGAGGCCCTCACCCAATTGATTATTCTGGATGATCAACCCCTTTCAATTGTGGATAACATGGGTTTTTGTCGATTTATCAATGTTTTGGAGCCGAAGTATGACATTCCCAGTCGCCGTTATATCACAGACGTCATCTTACCGCAGATACACAACACAGTAAAAAAGCACATAACCATCATGTTGCAGGAGAAGATAAAGGCGATTAGCTTCACCACTGACATCTGGAGCAGTAGTGTGAGTCCACTGTCTCTCATCAGCTTAACAGCGCAGTGGATAGATGGTGAATTTGCTCTACAACAGGTCATGCTCCACGCAAAGAAATTTGATGGCTCTCACACTGGCCAAGCAATAGCAAGCATACTTGAGGAAATGCTTCAGACTTGGGCTATTCCCAAAAGTTCTGTTCATGTTGTGGTCCGGGACAATGCCAAAAACATGATAAAAGGTATGGAAGATGCAGGACTTCCCAGTATTTCATGTGTGGCACATACACTACAGCTGGCTGTCTCAGAAGGGCTGTTATCACAACGCAGCATTGCGGATGCTGTGGGAGTCGGGCGCAGAATAGTTGGCCACTTCAAACATTCTAACCTGGCATACTCTCGGCTGCAGGACATCCAGATACAGCTTGGTCAACCAATTAAAAGACTCCAACAAGATGTGCAAACTCGTTGGAACAGCACATTTTACATGCTGCAGTCTCTGATTGAGCAGAAACGGGCCCTTGGAGTGTATGTTTCTGAACATGAGCTCCCTGCCACTATTACTGCAAACCAGTGGAATCTGATGGAGAAGATGCTCAATATCTTGGGTCCTTTTGAAGAGCTGACTCGTCAAGTGAGTTGTTCAGATGCATTTGCCTCTGATGTAATTCCTGCAGTCACTGTGCTACAGAGAGTTTTATCAAAAGTGGATGAGGACCATGGAATTAAAACAATGAAGAGCACTTTGCTTGCTGCTTTGCAGAAGCGCTTCTCTGATACAGAGCAAAACCCACTTTACTGTATCGCAACTTTACTCGATCCAAGGTAATTATTTAATTTTTAAATTAAAAATGTAACAGACTAGAGTAATTTTTTTAGTTCTTTGATTCCTTTTTTGGTATAATTACTGCGCAGACTTTTTTGTTTTCTTAATTCACCGAAAGAATAGTATGCTGCCTAGTGCTTATATATCAGTCGTCATCCATTCCTCATTGTTGTTTATTCTTTCTAGGTATAAAGATCGATTTTTCACTAATGCACACATTTCCAGGCAGGCAAAAGAAATGTTAATACTGGGAAAGACAAACATTTCTGAAGAGATAGAGGAGCATGAAGAACCAGCTGCCAAGAGGCCTCACCATGACCAGCCAGGTACCAGTCTGGACAGCGTATTTGCAGAAATTGCTGGTGAATGTCCATCTCCATCTGAGAGCAGTGCTTAAAAAGCTGCTACTATACAACTGGAAGCTTACCTGGGGGAGATCACTGTACCTCGCTCAGACAAACCCCTGAGTTACTGGGCAGTTAATAAATTGTGATTTCCTGCTCTGGCTAAAATGGCCCAAAAATATCTCTCTGCCCCATGCAGTAGTGTGGAAAGCGAAAGACTGTTCAGCTTGGCGTCAAACGTCCTTACAGATAGCAGGAACAGACTTACTGCTGAACATGCAGAGATGCTTCTGTTCCTTAAAAAGAACTTGCCACTAACAGTTAAAAAATAATTATTCTATTTGCTAGATTGCCTGATAATGTTATACTGCTACTAGTGCTAGTTCTCATCTTGCACAATTAGGTTACCACACTTACCAGTCAAATGTAATCTAGCCCATAATGTTGTTTGTTAACTGTGCACTGTTATATTTAATAATTTTATAGTTATACTGTATTGCACTTTTGGTTGGTTGTGATATTTTACATTTGTTATTTAATATTTATTTTATTGTTGCTTGTTACATATTTTAATATTTTATTTAACATGTTCTGTGAAATTTATTTGAGTTGTTACAACTTTGTGACAACAAGCCAATAAAGCTGCCTTGTTTTATATTGTATTTTGAGTTACAGTTCTTCATACTTATAAAGAAGCTATCGTAAAACATTAGTTAGTCTGACTCAGTTGTAATGTGCTTGGGAAACTGTCACCTGACAATAGAAAAGTATCGGTACTTGGTATCGGTGAGTACTTGAAAAAAAGTATCGGTACTTGTACTCGGTCCTAAGAAAATGGTATCGGTGCAACCCTAAATTATAGTGTAGTGTTAGGTTTAATTGTAACTTAGGTTAGGGTTTATTTTACAGGTACTTTTGTACTTATTTTAGCTAGGTAGTTATTAAATAGTTAATAACTATTTAATAACTATTTTATCTAGTTAAAATAAATACAAATTTGCCTGTAAAATAAATATAAATCCTAAACTAGCTACAATGTAACTATTAGGGTTATTAGGGTTTATTTTATCGGTAAGTATTTAGTTTTAAATAAGATTAATTTATTTAATTATGGTAAATTTATTTAGTTTAATTTAAATTATATTTAAGTTAGGGGGGGTTAGACTTAGGTTTAGACTTAGGTTTAGGGGTTAATACATTTAATATAGTAGCGGCGACGTTGGGGTCGGAAGATTAGGGGTTAATAAATGTAGGTAGGTGTCGGCGATGTTAGGGACGGCAGATTAGGGGTTAATAAAATTTAACTAGTGTTTGTGAGGCAGGAGTGTGCGGCAGTTTAGGGGTTAATATATTTATTAAAGTGGCGGCGATGTCCGGTCGGCAGATTAGGGGTTAAACATTTTAGTTAAGTGTTTCCGATGTGGGAGGGGGACTCGGTTTAGGGGTTAATAGGTAGTTTATGGGTGTTAGTGTACTTTTAGCACTTTAGTTAAGAGATTTATGTTCCGGCATTAGCCCATAAAACTCTTAACTACTGACTTTTATATGCGGTAGGAGTCTTGCCAGGAGAGGGTCTACCGCTCACTTTTTTAGGCGATCGTAATACCGGCGTTAGGCAAATCCCATTAAAAATATAGGATACGCAATTGACATAAGGGGATTTGCGGTAAGCTAAAATCACGGAAAAAAAATGAGCGGTAGACCCTTTCCTGCCTGACACGTAATACCAGCGGGTGTTAAAAAGCAGCGTTGGGACCCCTCAATGCTGCTTTTTAAGGCTAACGCAAGACTCGTAATCTAGCCGTTAGCTACCTTACACTAAAACCTAAAATTACAAAAAATAAAAAAAATCTACCATTACAAAAAAAACAAACGAAATTATCCAAAAAAATAAAATGTATTCCTTTTCTAAAAACCCTTTAAAAAAAAAAAACACCCCAAAATAAAAAAGCCTAATCTAGAATAAACTACCAAGGGCCCATAAAAGGGCCTTTTGTAGGGTTTTGCCCTAAAGTTATCAGCTCTTTTGCTACAAAAAACCCCACCCCCTAACAGTATACAAACCCCCACCCCCAAACCCACAAAATAAAAATAAAGTAAAACCTAATCTACCCATTGCCCTGATTCGATTTAGCCAATAGAATAAGAGCTGCTTAAATCCTATTGGCTGATTTGAACAGCGAATAGGATTTTAGCAGCTCTAATTCCTATTGGCTGATTCAAATATTTTAGCCAATAGGAATGCAAGGGACGCCATTTTGAATCATGTACCTTGCATTGAAGATTCAGCGTACGGTGGCGACCGTATGAAGAGAATGCTCTGCGCCGAATGTCTTCAGGATGGACCCGCCCCACGCCACCAGGATCAAGATAGAAGATGCCGTCTGGATGAAGATTGAAGAGGCCACCTGGATGAAGACTTCTCACCGCCTGGATGAGGACTTAGCCACATAGATGAAGATAGAAGAGACCACCTGGTTGAAGACTTCTCACTGTCTGGATGAGGACTTAGCTGCATAGATGAAGATAGAAGAGACCACCTGGATGAAGACTTCTCACTGTCTGGATGAAGATCGTTCAAGCGGGACTTCAAAAACTATAGGTGGATCTTCGGGGGTTAGTGATAGGTTTTTAAGGGGTTTTTTTTGTGGGTTTTTTTTTAGTTTAGGGTTTGGGCAGTAAAAGAGCTAAATGCCCTTTTAAAGGCAATGTCCATCCAAATGCCCTTTTCAGGGCAATGGGTAGCTTAGTTTTTTTTTAGACTTAGGTTTTTTATTTTGGGGGGTTGGTTGGGTGGTGGGTTTTACTGTTGGGGGGGGTCTTTATATATTTTTTTTTTTTACAGGTAAAAGAGCTGTTTAACTTAGGGCAATGCCCTACAAAAGGCCCTTTTAAGGGCTATTGGTAGTTTATTGTATGCTAGGGTTTTTATTTTATTTTGGGTGTGCTTTTTTATTTTGATAGGGCTATTAGATTAGGTGTAATTATTTTTTATATTGGATAATTTTGCTTGTTATTTTTCTTAATTTAGTGTTTGTTATTTTTTGTAATTTAGTCTTTTTTATTTTTTGTAATTAGACACTTTGTCATTTTTAGAGTAGTGTTAGGATTTTTTTAATATGTAGTTTAGTTTTATTTAATTGGTAGTTAGTTTAATTTTAGTTTAATAATTATATTAGTTTAATTGTTAGTTTAAACTTAGTTTTTTTAATTTGACAGGTAAATTTTAATTTAATTTAAGATAGGGAAATTGTAATTTTAATCTAAAGCTAGGGGGCGTTAGGTTTAGGGGTTACTAGTTTAATTTAGTTTATTGCGATGTGGGGGGCATTTTCAGTTTAGGGGTTAATAGTTTACATTAGCATATTTCGTTGTGGGGGCTTGCGGTTTAGGGGTTAATAGGTTTATTATAGTGGTGGCGGTGTAGGGCTCAATAACTTTAGTATGGTGGGGCGATGTGGGCGGACGGCAGATTAGGGGTTAATTATATTTAAATAGTGTTTGCGATGTGGGAGGGTGGCAGTTTAGGGGTTAATACGTTTATTAAAGTGGCGGCGATATTGGGAGTGGCAGATTAGGGGTTAATACATTTAATATAGTGTTTACGATGCGGGAGGGCGGCAAAATAGGGGTTAATAGGTTTTAATCACGATGATATCTATTCACAAATAGTAGCACAGCAACACATAACTCATGCCCAAGTGATTTATAATATATACACAAGTTTAATAGTATCACACTAATTAGTTACTGACACAAATAGTTTTATAACACACACTTAAATCACATAGTTTAACAAATGATTAGACCAATCACAGTAGAATAAAGTCTAAGCGTCTATTGGACATCGATGGACGCACCTATACTTAAATAAACACATAAAGTATGGTTATCACCTAACATAGTGGACCGATAATATATTGGTACTTCCCTTTGATTGTGATGTGGCATACAGCTATTGGCTTTTAGATTGAGCAACATACAGTATGTAAACGAACATTAGCATAGTGGTGCTGAGGACCGATCCCATGGTAGCTCCATATGAATTATGTGTACCGCCCATAATGTGTGAGTTGGCGCACAGCTATTGGTCGCGAGGATAGAATCATATATGCGATCCGCCCACACCATATAACACTCAACCAGTAATAAAGATCGCTAGTGTTTTGTATAACAATGGTTAAGCAATAGTATAATTAGGAGTTTTAAAAATTATGTTTTGAATTTGTTTTTAATAAATGTTGTTCATGAAATGTTATAATATTGTGATTCCTATACGCAACCCTGTGGTCATAATGCAGGAAGGGGTGTGTTGTTTTTAGAATGCTGAATGATATACTGTATGTGTTTAATAAACTCTTGTTTTATGCAACCTGCTACTTTCCTGTAACTTTTTTGCTACTTGTCCCACCAACACCTGCCAGTCTAGAATGGTTTTGTGTGTTTTGGAAACTACTACACACACCAATAAACTCAGAGGGAGGAGGGATTGAGATCAGCTGCATGTTCCAGAATTTGAGAGGAGAGTTTACCGGGTAACTCTGAGGATCCGGTCTGATAAGCCAGCACTACATTTTAGTGCTTAACTACAAGTGAGTGCATATTATTCTACACCACAAGAGATATATACTTCTCTACTCTTTTATATGAGTTCTGGTGAACTGCTTGTGCAATGCCGCCACCTGCAGATTCCCGGTCAATCAGCCGCTTGTGGGGGGTGTCAATCAACCCGATCATATGCAATCAGGTGGATTGATGTCCGCAGCCTCAGAGGCAGCAGATGAGTTAAGGAGCAGTGGTCTTAAGACCTCTGCTTCTTAACTGCTGTTTCAGGCGCGTGGTAACAGGGACATCAGGGGCCATTCGGCCCTTGATAAATCAGACCCTTGTTCTCAAACAGTGAAAAAGTAGACACTAAATATGAAAGACTCCAAAAATATATGGCAACCACTAAATATTAAGTCTATGTTTATTCAATGGTAAAGTGATACAAGATATTATTCAGATAGTATCTGACTCATTTGCGATTATTCTCTTTTGGTTAGACCACAGCAAAATAACAAATACTATCATCTGTCAATAAATACTTTCTCAATTATTATAGAAACTTTATAAGTTGCTTGCTAAATAGCACATACCATGTGCCAACATAAACTAGTTAAAGGGATAGTCTAGTTAAAATTAAACTTTCATAATTCATATATAGCAGGCAATTTTAAGCAACTTTCTAATTTACTCCTATTATCAATTTTTATTCATTCTCTTGTTACCTTTATTTGAAAAAGCAAGAATATAAGCATAGGAGCCAGGCCATTTTTGGTTCAGAACCTGGGTAGCACGTTTTTATTGGTGTCTAAATGTAGCCACCAATCAGCAAGTGCTACCCAGGTGCTGAACCAAAAATGGGCCAGCTCCTAATAGGAGTAAATTAGAAAGTTGCTTAAAATTTCAAGCTCTATCTGAATCATGAAAGTTTAATTGTGACTAGACTTTTCCTTTAATGATAATAACAATACTTTAATGAAAAAACTGTATTTTAGAAAAAAAGACTATCACCCCCACCCCACTAGTTAGCACACAATTATCACAAAACAGTACAACAGAACAAAGGATAAACAAGGAACCTGGCTAGAAAACACCATAGTCTTATATTGCAACGTGTAGAACATCTGGAACACTACAATCTCTCCATATTTATCAAGTAGATCAAGTACAACTGGATTATCATGTACCTTCTGTGCAGCTTCTTCAGAAGATAGGTGCAATATATCTTTCCAAACCCCCCTTGACCAAACTCTTAACTGGTAATACTCATGACTTTTCAAAAGTATTTTTAAAACTAATATCTAAAAGTAGTGTTAAAACTAATACCCGTTGACATGATCTTATTTATCTTACTTCCCTTTCTTGCTTTACCAGAATTTAAATCTCTTTACCATGTTATAAATCAAAACAATAAATAAAGGAACACAATTACAAAAACAGATATCTAAGCTTAACATCTGCTGACTCTTTAATATAATAACAAGGGCAAGTTAGCTGTTAATTTACTTCTGACACACTCATATTGAATATCAATTGTGAGGGGTATATCATGTTTTCTTAGACATTTTCAAAGTATCTTGATTATTTTAGTAGTAATGTTATTTCTGAGTCTCAGTTACAAAATAACCTTTTCCATAAAATATGTTACTTTTTTCTAGTATGTAGCAAGAGAAAATTCAACAGCCAAGTAAATGCTTGAATGCTATTAGTATCTTAATAACTGAAATAGCTGGTGTCTCCAAAACACATTTTTCTTTTGTAAATCAAATGAGTTCCACCCACATTGTTATGTATTTATTTATTTAGGGCCAGATAACAAGTGGATCGCTATTTAGTGCATTCGCTAGAGCGCTAATTGAGCTAAAAGTAAACTTTTTATGCCCGTCAGGTTACGAGTTTAAATTAATAAAAGTTATCGCTCTCTCCATAACCCGACACAGGCAAAAAGGCAAAGCTATTCCCCCATTGAAGTCAATGGAGAAAAAAATGTGGGGAAAAAACACCCAACTCGCATGCAAACCCGATCGTATATTATTATGTGTGCTAACTTGACATGAAAATATGAATATTTCACATTCCAATGTTATGCACATAGCAGAATATGTTCTATTTATTTATATATACATATTTCTACATATATCTAATTGTATTTTTGTACAATATATATCTCTACCTATATTTATATAAATTATTATATATAGGTATAGATATATACAGATATATATAGGAATATCTATTTATAAATAGTCAGAACATATTCCCCTACATAGTCAATACCTGTATTAAATATGAATATTGCATAAATATGCTTTTACATGTTTTCATCTACTTAATGGCAAAGGGTTCCAATGCACTTCTATATATGTCTATATATATATATATATATATATATATATATATATATATATATATATATATATATATATACACATAAATACATATGTATACATATACAGGGAGTGCAGAATTATTAGGCAAATGAGTATTTTGACCACATCATCCTCTTTATGCATGTTGTCTTACTCCAAGCTGTATAGGCTCGAAAGCCTACTACCAATTAAGCATATTAGGTGATGTGCATCTCTGTAATGAGAAGGGGTGTGGTCTAATGACATCAACACCCTATATCAGGTGTGCATAATTATTAGGCAACTTCCTTTCCTTTGGCAAAATGAGTCAAAAGAAGGACTTGACAGGCTCAGAAAAGTAAAAAATAGTGAGATATCTTGCAGAGGGATGCAGCACTCTTAAAATTGCAAAGCTTATGAAGCGTGATCATCGAACAATCAAGCGTTTCATTCAAAATAGTCAACAGGGTCGCAAGAAGCGTGTGGAAAAACCAAGGCGCAAAATAACTGCCCATGAACTGAGAAAAGTCAAGCGTGCAGCTGCCAAGATGCCACTTGCCACCAGTTTGGCCATATTTCAGAGCTGCAACATCACTGGAGTGCCCAAAAGCACAAGGTGTGCAATACTCAGAGACATGGCCAAGGTAAGAAAGGCTGAAAGACGACCACCACTGAACAAGACACACAAGCTGAAATGTCAAGACTGGGCCAAGAAATATCTTTTTTCTAAGGTTTTATGGACTGATGAAATGAGAGTGAGTCTTGATGGGCCAGATGGATGGGCCCGTGGCTGGATTGGTAAAGGGCAGAGAGCTCCAGTCCGACTCAGATGCCAGCAAGGTGGAGGTGGAGTACTGGCTTGGGCTGGTATCATCAAAGATGAGCTTGTGGGGCCTTTTCGGGTTGAGGATGGAGTCAAGCTCAACTCCCAGTCCTACTGCCAGTTTCTGGAAGACACCTTCTTCAAGCAGTGGTACAGGAAGAAGTCTGCATCCTTCAAGAAAAACATGATTTTCATGCAGGACAATGCTCCATCACACGCGTCCAAGTACTCCACAGCGTGGCTGGCAAGAAAGGGTATAAAAGAAGAAAATCTAATGACTTGGCCTCCTTGTTCACCTGATCTGAACCCCATTGAGAACCTGTGGTCCATCATCAAATGTGAGATTTACAAGGAGGGAAAACAGTACACCTCTCTGAACAGTGTCTGGGAGGCTGTGGTTGCTGCTGCACGCAATGTTGATGGTGAACAGATCAAAACACTGACAGAATCCATGGATGGCAGGCTTTTGAGTGTCCTTGCAAAGAAAGGTGGCTATATTGGTCACTGATTTGTTTTTGTTTTGTTTTTGAATGTCAGAAATGTATATTTGTGAATGTTGAGATGTTATATTGGTTTCACTGGTAAAAATAAATAATTGAAATGGGTATATATTTGTTTTTTGTTAAGTTGCCTAATAATTATGCACAGTAATAGTCACCTGCACACATAGATATCCCCCTAAAATAGCTATAACTAAAAACAAACTAAAAACTATTTCCAAAACTATTCAGCTTTGATATTAATGAGTTTTTTGGGTTCATTGAGAACATGGTTGTTGTTCAATAATAAAATTAATCCTCAAAAATACAACTTGCCTAATAATTCTGCACTCCCTGTATAGACACATATACACATCTTTAGACATGTATATGTATGTATCTCAATGTTAAATGTACATCTGAGATCTCATATCTTTGAGACCTTATAACTTTTGTGTGCAATATTTTCTTTGAATAATTTTTATTAGATGGTGTTATGGTGTAACTCTACTTTGCAATGTATTTTTTATGTTGCTTTGTGCAAGCGATTGCATTTACTTTCAACTTGTAATACCAGAGCAATTTAACCTGCGTGCAAACGATTGCAAAAATCCAATATTACTTGCGCACAAACGTTTGCGCTCCACTCAAAATCTGGCCCTTAATTATTTTTTTGACTAATTATTTATTTTACGGAAAACCAAAAGAAGGTGGCTTATATTTCATAATTAGAAAAAAAAAAATCTATCTGAAATATGAGATTTCTGAAATCTATATATTCTGTAAAATCAACAAATTGGCAAAGAACCTGATCTCATTCTTGCTGATGTGATTGTTAAGACAAACAGCTGTCTTAAAAATGTGCTGTGACTTAACATTATAAAAATGTAAGTATTAACTAAATAGCAATATTTTAAGAACGTGATTGCTAAATGCGATTTCTTGACTTTGCATTAAAGATATCCGTTTTCTTCCATTTCCATTAATCCTTATTTGCTGCATGTGATATCATGTATATAGGCAATAAATACATTTATATACATACATTTTAGAAAAGGCCACTAGTGAATAAATACAAAATAGAAATGGGTTTCATACAACATAGTGATAATTTATGCTCTTAATTGAAAAAAAAAAATTGCTTTCAACTTGTAATATGAGTACTTGTGATATACTCATAGTAACAATTTAGCTTGAATGCAATTAGCTCTCCACTTGTAATCTAGGGCTACGTCAATTATGGTGCTCTTATCCCAAACTCATTAAGCCATGTCTTCATGGACCTTGCTTTGTGCTGGAACAGAAAATGGCCTTGCTAAAACTGTTGCCACAAAGTTGGAAGCACACCATTTTTTTGTATCCTGTAGCATTAAGATGATCCTCCACTGGTATTAAGAGGGACCCAGCACAACCCTGAAAAACTGCCACAGACCGTCCCTCCTCCAGCAAACTTAGGCCAGATAGTAAAGCATGATTCATCACTCCAGAGAACATGTTTCCACTGCTCCAGATTCCAGTGGTAGTATGCTTTACACCACTCCAGCCTACACTTGGCATTGCACATGTTGATGTATGGCTGCTCGGCCATGGAAGCCCTTTTTATAAAGCTGCTGATGCACAGTTCTTGTGCTGACGTTGCTTCCAAAAGCAGGTTTGGAATTCTGTGGTGAATGATGCAACAGGCAATATTTACAAGCTACAGTGAGGGGGAAAATTATTTGACCCCCTGCAGATTTTGTACGTTTGCCCACTGACAAAGAAATGACCAGTCTATAATTTTAATGGTAGGTTTATTTGAATGGTGAGAGACAGAATAACAACAACAAAATCCAGAAAAACACATTTTAAAAAAGTTATATATTGATTAGTATTTTAATGAGTGAAATAGTATTTGATCCCTTATCAATCAGCAAGATTTCTGGCCCCCCCAGGTTTCTTTTATACAGGTAATGAGCTGAGATTAGGATCACTCTCTTAAAGGGAGTGCTCCTAATCTTAGCTTGTTACCTGTATAAAAGACACCTGTCCACAGAAGCAATCAATCAATCAGATTCCAAACTCTCCACCATGGCCAAGACCAAAGAGTTGTCCAAGGATGCCAGGGACAAGATTGTACACAAGGCTGGAATGGGCTACAAGACCATTGCCAAGCAACTTGGTGAGAAGGTGACAACAGTTGATGCGATTATTCGCAAATGAAAGAAACACAAAATAACTGTCAATCTCCCTCGGTCTGGGGCTCCATGCAAGATCTCACCTCATGGAGTTTTAATGATTATGCGAATCGTGAGGAATCAGCCCAGAACTACACTGGAGGATCTTATCAATGATCTCAAGGCAGCTGGGACCATAGTCAAGAAAACAATTGGGGACACATTATGCTGAAGAAAGTACATGTACAGGCCCTTCTGAAGTTTGCCAATGAACATCTGAATGATTCAGAGAACTGGGTGAAAGCCTTTTGGTCAGATGAGACCAAAATCAAACTCTTTGGCATCAACTCAACTCGACGTGTTTGGAGAAGGAGGGATGCTACCTATGACCCCAAGAATATTATGCTTTGGGGGTGTTTTTCTGCTAAGGGAACAGGGCAACATCACCGCATCAAAGGGACGATGGACGGGGCCATGTACCGTCAAATCTTGGGTGAGAACTTCCTTCCCTCAGCCAGGGCATTGAAAATGGGTTGTGGATGGGTATTCCAGCATGACAATGACCCAAAAACACGGCCAAGGCAACAAAGGAGTAGCTCAAGAAGAAGCACATTAAGGTCCTGGAGTGGCCTAGCCAGTCTCCAGACCTTAATCCCATAGAAAATCTGTGGGAGCTGAAGGTTCGAGTTGCCAAACATCAGCCTTGAAACTTTAATTACTTGGAGAGGATCTGGAAAGAGGAGTGGGTCAAATCCCTCCTAAAATGTGTGCAAACCTGGTGGCCAACTAGAAGAAATGTCTGACCTCTGTGATTGCCAACAAGGGTTTTGCCACCAAGTATTAAGTCATGTTTTGCAAAGCGGTCAAATACTTATTTCAGTCATTAAAATGCAAATCACTTTATACGTTTTTTGAAATGCATTTTTCTGGATTTTTTGTTGTTATTCTGTCTCTCGCAGTTCAAATAAACCTACCATTAAAATTATAGACTGATCATTTCTTTGTCAGTGGGTAAACATACAAAATCAGCAGGGGATCAAATATTTTTTCCCTTACTGTATGTGCTTATACACCCGGCAGTCCTGCTTTGTGAGTTTAGGAGGTCTATTACTTTGTGTCAAGGCTGTTGTTGCTCCTAGGTGCTTTCACTTCGCAATAAGTATATTTACAGTTGACCAAATAAGGCAAAAATGTAAGAAACTGACTAGTGGCAAAGGTAGCATTGGTGATGCATTGTACTGTCAGTGGTTGTCCATGAAGATTTCATGGCTATGTGCGGAATTTAATTTTCCTGCTAGCAATAGGTGTGGCTGAAACACCTGAACTCAGTAATTAGTAGTGGTGTCCACATACTTTTGATCATATAATGTATGTGATTATGGTAACAGTATTCAACAGCCTATGGTGTTAAAAGCCACTAAATACAGTAGAACTGAATAACTGACAAATGCACAATAAAATGACAATGCACTAGCACTTACATTGAATACAGTTAACAGATATCAACCAATCACAAAATGCATATTCACATATACTGTGCATTTTTGCACGTGCTCAGTAGTGTGAATATAAAAAGAATGTGCACATTTTGATAATTGAAGTATTTTAAATTGTGTGCTTTATATACATTATGAAACTTTAATTTTGAGTTTAATGGCCATTCAATCAACCATGTCTATAATTTTTCAAATATGTTATATTTGTTTTGTATTTTTTTTCTCTCAACTGATAGGACACTGTTCTACACCTAATATGTTTTCTGTAAACAATTCTATTGCGTAACATTTTTGGGAAGACCCTTTTCTTCCTCAACCTTCCTGAAACAATTATCAATCCCAAATAGTGTGCTTACTTTAAATATCCTTTAAAGCAAATTATTACTTGTGCATAAACCAATCAAACAACTATGGCACCATATGTGCAGTAAACACCATCACACCAGTTCCATGTTGTAAACAGTCACATGTTTATAGATTTCTCCAATTTGTCTGCTGAATGGCAAGCCTGAAGTAGTTATACTGGTCCTTCATAAGACTGGACGTGATCTATGTGTATTATTGCATTCCAGTGCTAGACTATAGATGGCATATTCTATGTTGTACTACAAGACAATAATCTTTGTCTAAATATTAAATATACTCTATTCATATTTGTCTTTTGGATATTTTTTCCTGTTCATGCTTTCCTGGTTGTCCCAATCCCTGATAAAGTCCCCCTGGCTCCAAGTCCCCATTCTATATATACATTATTTTACCTCCTGCCTCAATTTCAAAAATATATTGCTACATCCCCTCTCTTGGCTAATTTGATCAATAATCTTTGCTTTGAAGCGCAAACATTTTCTTTTATGATCCAGATAGAGCATGCAATTTTAAGCAACTATCTATTTTACTTCTATTATCAAATGTTCTTCGTTCTCGTGATATCTTTTGTTGAAAATCAGGGAATGTAAGCTCAGGATCGTGTCTGGAGCACAAGAATGTTATTTGAAGAGCACTAGATGGCAGCACTATTTCCTGTCATGTAGTGCTCCAGACACCTACCTAAGTATCTCTTCCTGAAAGAATAACATTGGAACGAAGCAGATTTGATAATAAATTGGAAACATTTTAAAAATGGTATGATCTGTTTGAGTCACACACTCAATTCCTTTAAGTTCCCGTTCAATTTTTCTGTGAACTTCTAGAAAAAACACTGGAACCCTTTTTTTTTACCTGATCGTTAAAGGGACATTAAACACTAAACACATGCTACATAGAATGATGCATTCAGAGAAAAGATTAGTCCATGACTAACATGTAGATGTATTTTTTAAAGTTTCATTAGTTGTTTAAAAAGTGACAAAATAAGTGTAAAGTTTTAGTGTCTATAAAACACTGGGAGCTGCCATGTTGTAACTTAGGTTACCTTCTCTGCTGTGGCCAATTAGGGTCAGTTATAAATAGGTCACTAGAGTGTGCAGCCAATGGTTGTGCTGGATTTAACAGTGTTCTGCACTTCCATTTCTAACAGGAACTGAAAAGCTCACAATTTCAGAATGGAATTACAGGCAAAGAGGACAAAATAAATAATGAAAGTATATTGCAGAGTTGTTTTATATATACAATTTATCATTTTATATTAGCATCTCAAAGTGTTTAATGTCCCTTTAATATTGTTCAGATGTTCATAGGTCTTGTTCCTGCAGCCTAAATACTGGTTATCATACAAGTATTCAAGTATTATTATTATCGGTTATTTGTAAAGCGCCAACAGATTCTGCAGCGCTATAAAGCATACATGTGAAAATTAATTTAACAAAATTATTATTCCTGCTGAAATCAGTGCAACAAACTGCAACCAATGTGATTTTTGTTTCCAATATCCAAGTTTAATTTTTTTTCATTGTTTTCTGATCTTTTTACTTTTTAATTTCACTTGGTAATCAACCACATTTTATTGGGAGTGTTACCCTTTCTATTCTGTTTTCTAGATTGACCATAGGTAGATTTTATTTTTTATCATTTATTCTTAGAGAAAAAAAAATTGATTATAAAGTTAATAGAAGTAGCATGTTCTGATAACAGGGTTGTAGGTAAAGAATAAATGATAAAACAGAGATAGTAAGGCACAGGGTTTTCAAATTGTAAAATATACTTGCATTTATCTTATTAGCACAATTAAACAGAACAGTGGTTCTTAGAGAAATATTCTACTGTAAAAATAAAATTCTCTATTTAAAGGACTACTAGATACAGTAGAATTGAATAACAGAGACATATACAATAAAAATACAATGCAGTAGCACTTACATGAATCTGAAATGAACAGTATAATATTTTCTGGAAAATGCCAAAGTTAATTCAATTTCCCATCCCCCTGTATCATGTGGCAGCCATGAGCCAATCACAAACTATATATACTTATATACTGTGCGCTTTTGCACATGCTCAATTGGAGCTGGAGCCTTGGAAAGTGTGTACATAAAAAGAATGTGCAAAATAAGATAATGGAATTATATTGGAAAGTTGTTTAACCCCTTTACCCATTATGAAGTATATATATATATATATATATATATATATATATATATATATATATATATATATATATTGTGTGGTACTATGGTTATCGTTCTGCACAACATATATACATATATATATGTTGGAGCTGCAGGAAGCTCCGACAGTCTTGGCTGTTAAGTTACAATCGAGAGCTGGAGTTCCTGAGCTCATGGCATCTGTCTTCGTATAGAAGCGGAGCACGATCGGTGCTCTGGTTCCATATGAAGGCAGATGCCAGATTGTTACAGACGGTGACACTGTGTATGCGTGTCACCATTTGTAATGATCATCTGCTGGTGATGGCAGGAGGTGTGGGAGGGAATGCCTTAAATCTTCATATTGACAGACTGTCTGCCAGTACCTAAGATGTTGGTGACCAGTGGGGGTGAGTGAGAGAAAAGAGCTGTTTGGGAGGGTTCAGGGGGTGGGATGTTTTAGGTGGGAGGGTAATCTCTACACTAAAGCTAGAATTAACTTTACAAGCTACCTGATTAACCCCTTCACTGCCGGGAATAATAGTAGTGTGGTGTGCAGCTGCAATTAGCGACATCATAATTACCAGAAAGCAATGGCAAAGATATGTATGTCTGCTATTTCTGAACAAAAGGGGGTCCAGGAAAAGCTTTTACAATCATTTCTGCCATGATTGTACAAGTGGTATGTAAATAATTTCAGTGAGAAATCCAAAGTTTGTGAAATCGTTAATGATTTTTTTTTATATATGATCGCATTTGGCAGTTAAATGGTGGCATGAAATATACCAAAATGGACCTAGATCAAAACCTTGGGTTGTCTAATTAAAATAAAAAATAAAATAAAATATATATACATATATATATATATATATATATATATATATATATATAGTCACACAATAGGAGAAGAGTGCGAGTCAATTCCAAATATACACTTCAGCACAATCTTATATCTCTTGTGCCATTCCTGAGGAAACCAAAAGCTAAAAACCACAAATTCCCCCTGGGCATCTAATACATACAGAGTTACAAATCTCCGCTTATTGTAGAATGAAAATAAATAAAGGTTGGCACTGGAATTGTGCTTTCTTACCCTCCACCTCCGACTTTCCGGCTCCTGAGAAAAAGAGGGACCACGCTATCATTGCGGGCAAACTGCTCTTCTGTTCCCTCCGCCTCCCTCGGCGTCTCCGACCGGAAGTACTCCACAGGTGGCCCGGTAATCCCGGGTGACGTCAATGTCAATTGGGGGTTGTGGATTGGCTCATCGACAGGACACGTAGTGCACAGCTGATTATCGCGTGGGATCTCAGGATATCGCATACAGAACTTCAAAAAGAATTTGCAATCCACGCCAAAAATTAAAACTTGACATTTATTGACTTCTTAAAAAGAAAACATACAAATGGAAATCTCCACAGCATACAGAGTAAGGCTATGACTACGGCTTAACCGCCGAAACGCGTAAGCCCAGTGCTGCGCTTACTCTGTATGCTGTGGAGATTTCCATTTGTATGTTTTCTTTTTAAGAAGTCAATAAATGTCAAGTTTTAATTTTTGACGTGGATCGCAAATTCTTTTTGAAGTTATATATATATATATATATATATATATATATATATATATATATATAAATCGTTTTGACAGGTTAATAAGAAAAACAAAGCTCTATTTCTGTTTAAATGTAGTGATAGGAAAAATGCTAAAATAAAATCCAGTATTTTGGGTAAGTTCTTCTCTGAAAGTCCCGGTAGCCAAAGAGTTAAATTGCATGTTTAGAGGCCCTTTAATTACATAACATGTAACTATTTTTAAACCACATGTGACAGCAGTATAAGATTTTTACAAACATTGTTGTAAACACTGCAGATATGCACATTCCTTGGCCGAAATAGGTATTTCCTCATGGAAAGGAACTACTTTTCAACAAAGAATATCATGAGAACAAAGTACATTCGATAACAGAAGTAATTCTGAATATTTTTTTTAATTGCATTCTCTATCTGAATCATGAGAATTTAAGTCTTACTTCCATGTTCCTTTTATTCCTGAAAATAATTTAAGCACATGGTGCACTCTTTACCTCTCCAAATTAGGGATATGGCTAATAAGCTAATCAAGATCAGGTATATCTCATTGTTATCTGGAGTGGCATGTGGGAGGGTGGTTTTTACAGTGTGTTTAACCGCTTTCCAAGGGTTTAAACACATACGTCTAGATTACGAGTTGTGCGTTAAGGTAAAAAAAAGCAGCGTTACAGGTCCTAACGCTGCTTTTTTACGCCTGCTGCTATTACGAGTCTTGCAGGTTTAGGGGCACCGCACACTTCTTTGGCCTTACCGCAAAACGACTTACGTAAACTTCATAAAGTCTTTTTTCTATGGGACGTCCATAGCGCCGGTATTACGAGTCTGGTGAGCAATACACCCTCTACTTCCAAGATCCCTAACGCATTTTAAAGTCAGTAGTTATGAGTTTTATGGTACAACGCCGTAGCATAAAACTCATAACTAAAGTGCTAAGAAGTACACTAACACCCATAAACTACCTATTAATCCCTAAACCGAGGCCCTCCCGCATCGCAAACACTAAAATAAAAATATTAACCCCTAATCTGTCGCTCCGGACATCGCATCCACTATAATAAACATATTAACCCCTAAACCGCCGCACTCCCACCTCACAAACACGAGTTAAATAATATTAACCGCTAATCTGCTATTCCTAACATTGCCACCACCTACCTACATTTATTAACCCCTAATCTGCCGTCCCCAACGTCACTGCCACTATATTAAATGTATTAACCCCTAAATCTAAGTCTAACCCTAACCCTAACACCCCCTAACTTCAAAATAATTTAAATAAATCTAAAGAAAATTACTATAATTAACTAAAACTAAATACTTACCTATAAAATAAACCCTAAGCTAGCTACAAAATAACTAATAGTTATATTGTAGCTTGTCTAGGGTTTATTTTTATTTTACAGGCAAGTTTGTATTTATTTTAACTAGGTAAAATAGTTATTAAATAGTTATTAACTATTTAATAACTACCTAGATAAATACAAAAGTACCTGTAAAATAAAACCTAACCTAAGTTACACTAACACCTAACACTACACTATAATTAAATAAATTAACTAAATTAAAGACAATTAAATAAATTAAATTAGCTAAATTACAAAAAAACAAACACTAAATTACAGAAGATAAAAAACAAATTACAGATCTTTAAACTAAATACATCTAATCTAATAGCCCTATCAAAATAAAAAAAGCCCCCCAAATAAAAAAAAACCCTAGCCTAAACTAAACTATCAATAGGTCTTACCAGGGCTTGATATAGTGACAGAATTATTCTTTCCTCCCTTGAATCAATGCCTCTTTTAATACATGCTAGTATCTTATTAGCCTTTGAAGCCGCTGCCCTGCATTGTGCACCCATCTTTAGCTTATTATCTATTACTACTCCCAAATCCCTTTCCTCCTCTGTTTGGCTAAGTCTTGTCCCATTTAAAAAAATATGTTGCCTGCTTATTTTTACTTACAAAATGTAGAACCTTGCATTTTTCCGTATTAAATCTCATTTTCCATTTACTTGCCATACTTCTAATTTTTGCAGGTCCCTTTGTAATGAAAGTTAATCCTGCTCTGACCTAATGACCTTACTTAACTCAGTATCATCTGCAAAAATAGAGATGTGGCTATTTAATCCTTGCTCCAAGTCATTTATAAAAATATTAAAAAGAACGGGGCCCGGGGGCAGAGCCTGGCCACTGAACGTGATGGCTGCCTTTTGTTAGTGCTCTGTAGTCCCTAGTATGTTTAGCCTAAACTAGTAACGATCCAATAACTGAAAGCGGGCTTGAAATGCTCTGAAAGACCCCTGAAGTTCTCAACTGGTCATCGGTGAAGCTGTGTGGAGTGGCGGCTTACGAGTGCAGAGAAATTGATGCAGACGGAGGATAAGACACTCGGCTGCGCAATACCTCCCCCCAGATACCTGCGCCCCTTCTCAACATAGGTAATACCTGGTCTGCTGAGTGCCCAACGGATTCTTCTGGACTCACGAGGACTATCGATAGTGTACCCGCTCCCTTATCAACCTTTCTGAAAAACCGCGAGCGGGCCATGCTCCAACAGGCCGCACTCACGCGATCACGCTGACACCTCAGCAGCATAGGCCCTGAGGCAGGGATCGCGGTACAAGAGCGGCACTCCATAATCGGTACATCTCCTCTAATCACACTGCAGCTGGCCTCGTAATCTACGGACTTCGCTACTGGATAGCGGTAAGCCCGCTGGGTATTGGAGGTAACAGGGACACAGAGGGGGTACATGTTTAATGTGTATGTTATGTACGGAGATACATATAAACAGGGCCGTATAGCAGAGAGCCCCTCCCTACACAACGGCCTCTGGCAAACACAGATCCTATGAGCCGATAGCAGAAAGGGGGCCACATTCCTCAGACTTGGGATTACTCTATCCCCAACTTAATCAATCACAGCTCATAATTAAAAAGGACTGTAACGTGCTGGCCCAGATAGAAATTTTATTGGGTCATAGAAATTCCCTGCAATATGACCAGTAAAAAGAATACCAAGCCCCATAAAGGAGCACATTCCTCTGTCATGGAGAATTTTTTGATTCCAACAGATCCCACAGCTCCTGTTAGTAAGCCTTCCCAAGACAGCACAGGGCAGAAAAAGTTAACTCCAGCCCCTGAATATGAACACTGTATGCAGTCTCAGGGATATCTCACAAAAAATGATATCCTGCATTTCTCATCTAAAGATGATATTAAAAATGCCATGCTGGACTTTAAGAACATGTTTGGGGAGCTTAGGAGAGACATGGGGGCAGTAAGCAGGAGGGTTACACAAATTGAAGAAAAGCAAGAAACTTTAAGCTCAGACATGCAGCAGCAAGCAAGTTATCTACAGGCCCAAGAGGGAACGGTGCAGAGCCTCATGGATAGAATAGAGGATCTTGAGAACAGGAGCAGGAGGAGTAATTTAAGGCTGAGAGGCACCCCAGAAGCTGTGGACCCCCCTGATCTTCAACAATATATCCAAGATTTCATTAAATACCTCAAGAATGACCCCATGGCCCAGGATGTACAAATAGAGAGGGCACATAGGGCGCTACGTCCCAAGCCTCCTAACAGAGCCCCTCCCAGGGACATTATAATGAAATTTCTCTCATTCAAGGAGAAGGAAGAGGTGCTTAAACTTGCAAGGGCTAAACATCCACTCAGGTTCAGGGGAACTGAAATACAAGTTTTCTCGGACTTATGCACTGCAACACTACAAAAGCCAAGGGACTTAAGTCACGTTACTTCAGCTCTTAGGGATAAGCGGATAGCTTACAGATGGGGCTTCCCCACCAGCCTCATAGCGACCAAGGATAATGTCACCCACACCCTTAAGTCTCCGGAAGATATTTCAAGCTTTGCTCAAGCCTTGGGTCTGGAAATCAGGCCGCTCAGAGAAGAAGAAGCTGCTCCACCTCACAGAATCCAAGAAGAAGCCCGGTAGCCTTGAGTTGAGAGCTCTACTTTCCTCGCAAGCCAGCTTGCATTGTCACCTATGCCTATACCATCTTCAACTGGGATGGCCCCAGCTGGCTGACCTCAGCAAGATACTTTCCCCTTAGAAGAACCCGACTACAGATTTGATGCGACGGATCCTCAGGGACGTATGTATATTTGTTAATGATCAGTAATTATACATAGTTAGTCAAAGACTCCCTGAAATACACAGGACACTCTAGTAGATCAGGACTCTATGGACACTGAGTCCTGGTCACAGAACTTAGTGTTGTTATGCAGCCTATGCGAGCTGCCTTATGCCACAAAAGGATTATTGTACAGAATAATGTGTTGCACTGTATCCTGAATATGTCTATGTTGATTAATATGCACAAAGAATAGACGTTACCACTACCACCTAGACAGGGTATAACAGCCAGACCTCCATGTCTCTAGTCTTAGCTTGACAACCATAATACAAATAAATAGACATAACCTACTCTTTTAAGGGTACAGAGGAGAGATGGGAGGCATGTTGTATCAATTCCAAAACTGATAACCCCAGGGAACTACCACACTACACATGCAGCAGTGATTCTGAGCTCGCTTAGACATACTCCCCCGTTGTCTGGTGGTTTGAAACTCACACTGGCTAAGCTATTTTCTCCCTTGGGACCACCTCAACCCCCTAACATACAGCCCTCCTATCCAAGTCATACAACGCCCACACATAGAAATAGAAAGCAACTCAGGAAAGGATAGATAGAGCCTTTTGGTCTACACCATACAGAGGTGCGCACATAAAATAACAGAGGTTGGGGAGAATATGTTAGCTATGATACACAATACTATCGAGGATGCCAGCGGGGCGCACCTTCAGTATGCAGTTATTTATTGTTATCTATTGTTATTTTATTTAGATTGTTACTAGTTACAAAGTTGATGTTGTATGTGTATAGCTCAGGCAAGACATACAGGGACAACTACCCCTGTTTTGATTTGATTTAGTAGTTGCTATAGTTATTGCATTGTGTAATACAGAACTTGACTGTTTTTATTGCAATTCTTTTGCTCTGTCCTACAGCCCATAAAGTTCAAGCAGAACATTACTGGCCCTTCTCCAAAGGGACCGCTTCAGACAACTATTCCTTTTCTCTCTCACATTTTGCTCTATTCTTCTTTTCTCTTTACCCTCCCTTTCCCCCCGCTTTTTTTTTTTTTCTCTTTCCCCCTCCCTTGCCACCCACCCTCCTCTCTCCTCGCCCTCCCTCTCCCCTTGCATCTTACCTTTCTCCCCTTACGCTGCCCCCTCATTGCCGATCTCTCCTGGCAAATGAATACCCGGAGTACCCCTCCACTGTTGCCCCTCCTTGCCCTGTCCGTTGCTGAGACTAATCTCACAAAATGGCACAGCGACCCACTCGATCCCATCCACTAGAGCTCCTCTCCATAAACACGAAAGGATTGAATAGCCCTAACAAGCGCTCCATAGTACTCAAAGACTTACAAAGAATGGGAGGGGACATAGTGTATTTGCAAGAAACCCACTTCTCTATCACGCGCGAACCTAAATGGTTCAGCCGGTCATACCCAACTGCATACTTCGCCTCGGGTCCAAATAAAAAAAACGGGGTGGGAATTCTCATTCGGGAAGGCATACACTTCCAGATGACGCAGGTTCACAGAGACCCTGAGGGTAGATTTATACTCTTAACCGGTTCCCTTTTTGGTAGGCCCATCACATTGGTAAATGTATACTGCCCTAATGTATCCCAGCACCTTTTCCTTCAGAAGGTTTCTAACAAAATCTTGGAGCTGCGAATTGGCATTCTCTTCCTTGGTGGGGACTTTAATGCCTCACCTGATCCCTCACTCGACACCTCTAATGGTATATCAAGCGCCCCACAGAAGGTATGGAGGCGCATTGCCGCAACTATGGCGGATCTTGCCCTACACGATATTTGGCGCACACATCACCCAAGTGAAAAACTACACTTTTTTTTCACACCCGCACCGGAAATACTCTAGGATTGATTACCTGTTCACAGACTCGACAGGACTCATCATTACTAGAAGTAGCAATATCCTTGCTATCACCTGGTCGGATCATGCCCCGGTGTGCTGCGCCATTCAATGGCCAACAACTCCAGTCACCCCTTTTGTGTGGAAACTGGACGATACGCTTCTGGCAGACCCGATATTCCAATTGGAAATTAGGAAAGCCCTGACTGAATTCTTTCTTATTAATACCTCTGAACAAATAAAAGATACCACCATTTGGGAAGCACATAAGTGCACCATCAGAGGTTTGCTGATTAAGCATAAAGCGAGGCTCAAGAGAATTGGCAGAGAACGCTATGATAGCTTGCTATCGCAAGTGGAACGAGCTGAAATGGCTCACAAGACATATCCGCAGGACGAGGTGAGGTTGGCTCAACTACTCACCACAAGAAAGAACCTGTTACACTTTCTCCAAGAAGGGTATAAAAAACAGGCTTTAATGCTCAAACAGCTTTACTACGAACAGGGTGATAAGCCTGGCAAATTACTGGCCAGAGCCATCGCTAGAAAAAGATTGAGAACATATTTTCTCCACATAAGTGATAATCAAGGAGGCATAAAGTCGGATGGCGATTCCATAGCGGAGAGCTTCAGGGGCTATTATGAGTCCCTATATAACCTGCCTTGCCCTAACCGAATGAGACAGGCTCCCTATCTACCTGAAGAAGTAGAGGCCGATACCCGGACTTATCTCGAAAACACTGAGCTTCCAGCACTGTCTAAGACAGACTCTGAGTCTCTTGACTCTCCATTTGCTAACGAGGAAGTCAACAAAGCTATAAAAGATCTTCCTACGGGCAAGTCCCCAGGACCGGATGGCTTTGGTCTTAGGTACTACAAACTATACGCTGATCTTCTGGCCCCAAAGCTAGCAGACATGTTTAATGCCCTGTCAGACTGCCCAGTCCTGCCTGATTCCATGCTCGAGGCTCACATAGCCGTGATCTCCAAGCCGGGGAAGCCCCCGGACAGGCCTGAGAGCTATAGACCGATCTCACTGCTCAACTCAGATGTCAAAATATTGGCGAAGATCTTGGCCACTCGACTAAATAGATACCTACCAGACTTGGTTTCTACTGAGCAGGTGGGTTTCATCCCCTCTCGCGAGGCCAGGGATAATACCCTCAAAGTATTACAATTAATCACATACGCCCGTAAGCACAACAGGCCGCTGGCCTTGGTCACAACCGATGCTGAAAAGGCGTTTGACCGGGTCAGCTGGCGGTTTATAAGGCTCACTCTACAAAAATTTGGGTTCGGATCTAGTTTTATCAACAGAACCATGTCATTATACTCAGCCCCAAATGCCAGAGTAAGAGTCAACGGCACCTTATCAAACACTTTCTTGATTAGAAATGGCACGAGGCAGGGGTGTCCTTTGTCTCCCCTCCTATTCGCCCTCACAATCGAAGTACTGGCAAGTAGAATCAGAACCAACCGAGGGGTGAGGGGATTCATCATTGGTCTTCTCAAACTTTACCCTTCTCCCGCTCCTCTCTCTTCCCTACTAATGCACTAGCACACACCTGTGTGAAATTGTCAGGTACCTTGAGATGTCCAGTAGTATGTGTCCAAAACACTGGAAACCTTTGATGTGAATTAATAACTGCCTGATGTATTATTTAAATGTTAGTTTTCTGTTTATCAGTTATTGTCTAACAAGACAAAATTATCTTGAAACATCATAACAAGCTCAACGAACACGCTTACTGAAAAAGTTAAAAATGGACAAGTTTGAGACTCTACTATATGATAGACATTTTCTCCTTATTTAATCTAACACGGTATTAATGACAACAGATTTGCAAGAGCAATCTGTCACAGTAACTCATCTATCTGTTAACACCTGAATGTATGCTTCTGATCTTAAATGTAATGTATAACTCATCTTGTCACCAATAAAGCTCGGTTTAAATAAAAAAACTATAAATGCAAAAAAAAAAAAAAGAACGGGGCCCAGTACTGATCCCTGGGGGACTCCACTGATTACCTTTGTCCAATCTGAGTATGATCCATTTACTACTACTCGCTGCTCCCTATCTTTTATCCAGTTATTTATCCATGAGCTAACATTTTCAGCCATTCCCAGTCCCTTCATTTTGTGCATTAATCTCTTATGTGGCACTGTATCAAATGCCTTTGCAAAATCTAAGTATATCACATCAACTGATTCCCCTTTATCTATATTTTTACTTACTTCCTCATAGAATCTAATTAGATTAGTTTGAAATGATCTATTTCTCCTAAAACCATGCTGATTAGAACTCATAATCTTATTTACATGAATATGCTCATCAATATAGTCCCTTATAATCCCTTCAAATATATTCCCCTATTGTTGTCAGACTAACTGGTCTATAGCTTCCTGGATCATCCCTGCTTCCCTTTTTGAAGAGTGGCACCACATCAACTTTATGCCAATCCTGGGGTACCATGCCTGAGGATAATGAGTCTTGAAAAATTAAGAGTCGAGGTTTGTCTATAACAGTGCTAAGTTCCCTTAACACCCTTGGGTGTATTCCATCTGGGCCTGGAGTTTTATTTACCTTTATATTATCCAGTTTTTTCCTGATATCCTCTAAACATAACCCAGTTAATGGTATGGACTGGCATGTTCTATTTTGTTCCAAAGTATCATCCAATGGTTCCTCTTTTGTGTATAATGAAGAAAATAACTGGTTTAGTACCTCAGCCTTCTCCCTGTCATTATTTATCATGCCACCCTCCACACACTTTAATGTACCTATATTATCCATCTAAGATTTTTTGCTATTTATGTACTTAAAGAACCTTTTAGGGTTAGACTTAGAATCCTTTGCAATTAATTTTTCATATTCAATTTTGGCTAATTTGATTGCTTTTTTGTATGCATTGTTACATTCCTTATAAATATTGTATGTTGAGTCTGTGCTATCTTCTTTGAATAATTTAAATGCTGTACGTTTTTTCTTAATTTCTCTTAACACATTTTTATTTATCCTCAACGGCTTTGATTTTTTATTTTTATAACCATATGGTATTTGTTGATATGTATATTTATTTAACAAAGTTTTAAATATTATCCATTTATCCTCTGTATTTTTATTAGAGAATACATTGTCCCAACTAATATTACTTAATAATTTCCTTAAATCGTTGAATTTTGCTTTTTTGAAGTTAAAAGTCTTAGTTAAACCTTTAAGACACTGCATACGAAAAGAGATTTCAAATGTGACCATGTTATGATCACTGTTACCCAAATGTTCTTTGACTTCTATGTTTGATATTATATCTGTATTGTTTGATAGCACTAAATCCAATATAGCTTTACTCCTAGTTGGCTCCTCTATTAATTGTGACAAGAAGTTATCCCTGAGAACATTTAAAAATCTATCCCCCTTAGCTGAATTACTAGTTTCATTGGCCCAGTTTATATCAGGGTAGTTAAAATCTCCCATAATTACAGCACTGTTATTAGCAACCTTACCTATTTGCATTAGTAGTTGAGTTTCCTCCAGGTCACTAATGTTAGGGTCACTAATTTTAGGGGGCTTGTAGCATGTTCCTAGTAATATTTTTTTTAGGATTTTTCCCCCCACTCTTTATTTCAAACCACAGGGTCTCTACATTGTCACTTGTATCATAAATATCTTCCCTTATTGTAGGTTTAAGGTTAGGTTTAATATACATGCAGATTCCTCCACCCCTTTTATTATTCCTGTCCCTTTTAAATAAAGTATACCCCTCTAAGTTAACTGTCCAGTCATGTGAATCATCCCACCAAGTTTCAGTTATACTGATAACATCATAGTCCTCTTCTGCAACTAAGAGCGTCAGCTCCCCCATTTTACCTGTCATGCTTCTTGCATTTGTTGTCATACATTTAATTTTCATGTGCTTTCTGCTGCTACTTGGTGTGCTTTCCTCTATACTTTCTAATGTGACATTTCTTAAGTCATCCCTTCCTTGAGATATTAAGGGAGTTACATATTCACAGACTGATCTCTCTGTTCTATTGTGTTCTAACTGACCCTCTCCCCCCCCCCCCCTTTGCCTAGAAGACTCTGGATGAAGAGGATGCTAAGCGTCGGATGTCTTGAAGATGGACCCGCTCCGCGTAGGATGGATGAAAATAGAAGATGCCGTCTGGATGAAGACTTCTGCCGGTTTCGTTGAGGACTTCGGCCCGGTTGGATGAAGACTTCTGCCGCTTCCTTGAGGAAGGATGTCCAGTCTTCAGAACAGTAAGTCGATCTTCAGGGGGTTAGTGTTAGGATTTTTTAAGGGTGTATTGGGTGGGTTTTATTTTTAGGTTAGGGTTTGGGCCTGCAATAGAGCTAACTGCCCTTTTAAGGGCAATACCCATCCAAATGCCCTTTTCAGGGCAATGGGGATCTTAGGTTGTTTTAGATAGTATTTTATTTGGGGGGTTGGTTGTGTAGGTGGTGGGTTTTACTGTTGGGGGGGTTGTTTGTATTTTTTTTTTTACAGGTAAAAGAGCTGATTACTTTGGGGCAAAGCCCCACAAAAGGCCCTTTTAAGGTCTATTGATAGTTTAGTTTAGGCTAGGGTTTTTTTTTTTTTATTTTGGGGGGGCTTTTTTTATTTTGATAGGGCTATTAGATTAGGTGTAATTAGTTTAAAGATCTATAATTTGTTTTTTATTTTCTGTAATTTAGTGTGTTTTTTTGTGATTTAGCTAATTTAATTTAATTTATTTAATTGTTTTTAATTTAGTTAATTTATTTAATTATAGTGTAGTGTTAGGTGTTAGTGAAACTTAGGTTAGGTTTTATTTTATAGGTACTTTTGTATTTATTTTATCTAGGTAGTTATTAAATAGTTAATAACTGTTTAATAACTATTGTACCTAGTTAAAATAAATACAAACTTACCTGTAAAATAAAAATAAAACCTAAGCTAGCTACAATGTAACTATTAGTTATATTGTAGCTATCTTAGGGTTTATTTTATAGGTAAGTATTTAGTTTTAAATAGTAATTATTTAGGTAATAATATTAATTTTTATTTAGATTAATTGTAATTATATTTAAGTTAGGGGGTGTTAGGGTTAGACTTAGGTTTAGGGGTTAATACATTTAGTATAGTGGCAGCAACGTTGGGGACGGCAGATTAGGGGTTAATAAATGTAGGTAGGTGGTGGCGATGTTAGGGATGGCAGATTAGGGGTTAATAATATTTAACTAATGTTTGCGAGGCGGGAGTGCGGCGGTTTAGGGGTTAATATGTTTATTATAGTGGCGGCGATGTCCGGAGCGGTAGATTAGGGGTTAAAAAATATAATGTAGTAGTCGGCGATGTCGGGGGCAGCAGATTATGGGTTAATAAGTGTAAGATTAGAGGTGTTTAGACTCGGGGTTCATGTTAGGGTGTTAGGTGTAAAGATAACTTTTATTTCCCCATAGGAATCAATGGGGCTGCGTTACGAAGCTTTACGCTGCTTTTTTGCAGGTGTTAGACTTTTTCTCAGCTGGCTCTCCCCGTTGATTCCTATGGGGAAATCGTGCACGAGCACGTACGACCAGCTCACCGCTGACTTAAGCAGCGCTGGTATTGGAGTGCGGTAAGGAGCACAATTTTTCTCAACGCTCACTTCTTGCCTTTTAATGACGGGTTTGTAAAAACCTGTAATACCAGCGCTGCAGGTAAGTGAGCGGTGATAAAAAAAACTGCATGGTAGCACCGCATAGCTCATAATGCAAAACTCGTAATCTGGCCGATAGTAAAGTAAATAAATATATATAAAACTATGAACCAATAAAACTTTTTTTGTTAATTAAGACCTGTGAGTACCTCTTCTTTTGAGAAGTTTATATATATATATATATATATATATATATATATACACACACACGTGTGTGTACAATAAAGCATTTTAGTTATGGACTAGAATGTCGCTCTTTTGTTGCAAAATAATAATAGTAATAAAAAACACTATTGATATCACCACTGATACAAAATTATGCTGAGCATAAAACCCATGAAGATGTTAACTATATTTAATCATGTGCTGTTAATAATGCTTTCTGGAAGACATTAAAGCATGTGTGACCCTGTAAAAGGAGCTTGTTAAGTGGCACTTTTCATTAAAGAAGTTTAAATAAAACCTATATTATTGTTGTTAGGAAGCAAAGCTTTTATGTTCCTAGAAATGGAGTGTAATGTGTTCCTGGAAATGTTATATATTGTGACACATCTCAAACATACTGTTTGCATTTGGTTCCACATCTGGATAAGGTGTTTAAAAAAAAAAAGAAAAGAAACCCCATATATGTTTGTATTAAAGAGGATTTTCTAATGCTCAGGGTACCTATAGGAAGATAAATATCCCAAGGGATCTATAAACAGCTACCTGCATTTCAAAATATTTGCTATATTATTTGCTGCATTTAATTTTGAAATCAGCAGTAAACCTCAATATTGCCCTGCTGAAGGGGGCAACTGCTCCATTTTGTCTTCTGGACTTTATTCACACAAACATGTGGACCTTAGGGGATACATTAGGATCACACACACTTTCAATGGAAAATGATTAGAGCCTTAAGATTGTTAACTGCCTTACATTATAAAACACTGTACTAAATGTATATTCTTGTTTAGAAAGAGAGAGAACAGGAAAGAGACAGACCAAGACTAGTGTTCACTACATTTCTGGGTGAAGGTGACATTAATACAGTACAACATATTACACTTAAAGGGGCATGAAAGGCAAAATGAAACATTCATGATTCAGAACAATTTTAAGAGATGTTTCAATTTACTTCTATTATCAAACTCACTTTGTTCTCTTGATATTATTTTTGAAGAGCATACCTAGGTAGGGTCAGGAACGCACTAGTCGTCATAGCTAGCTGGTAATTTGTTGCTACACATATATGCCCAGTCATTGGCTTATTAGATGTGTCCAGCTAACTCAGAGTAGTGCATTGTTGTTCTGGAGCAGAATATAAAACTTTGCAGAGGTTAAATGTATAGTTATTTGAAAGCAACACAGTTTCTTGTTTTTGCACTTGTATAGCCCTTTAAGGGACATAATACCCAATTTTGCTTTCATGATTTAGATAGAGTATACCATTTTTTCATTTTATTTCTATTATCAAATTTGCTTCATTACTTTGGTATATTTTGTTGATGGAGCAGCAATGCATTGAGAGCTATCTGAAGACATTGGGTGAGCCAATGACACGAGGCAAATATGTGCAGCCAATAATCAGCAACTAGCTCATAGTAATGTATTGCAGCTTCTGAGACTTCCCAGGTGTTGTTTTCAACCAAAAAAAAAACAAAGTAAGATATTAGAACTAAATTGGAAAGTTGTTTAAAATCCCATGCTCTCTCTGAATCATGATAGTTTCATTTTGACTTACTATTCCTTTAATATTTTGTATGTTATAAAGCTAATACTTTCAATATAAAATGTAGCTGTATAAATTCAAAATTCTGCACACGTTACTATTCAAAAAGTACAAATTATGAAGACTAAAGTAAATGAGACGTCATAATTTATTCAAGAGTTTTATTCCTCTTAGACTTCTTATTGTACACTATTTGTATAGAAGGACACGTAGATAGAAATTTAAAGAGCTGTAGAATGTTTTCCCCTTAATTTGTTTCCACTGGGTTGCTGCACCAGCTGCAGAATATAAAATTTATGGAAAATTGCTTCTTTTGATTTGTTTTTGTATTTGAAGTAGCTGGTTTTGCTAATTAAAAACTCCACCCATTGTTCTCAAGAACATGCCCATTCAAATGAGCTGAACACAGGGGAAGAGCAGACCTGCTTATTTTATTTCTCTATATATACATAAAGGTCAGTACTTAGGTACTGATTTTCCATTGTGAGTGATGGACTCAATGAGCAACGTGAGCTATTTCATTTGCAAGCATAAAGCTAAAGGAACAATTTCCAATACATTTAAACCAATGCAGCTGTATTATAAACATATAAAGGGGAAAGTACAGTACAGTGTCCCTTAAAAAGATACTTCAGTGCAAATACTTTACTCACATTTTAACATTCTACTTGCACAATTGACCATTATATTCACATATAAAGCCACCCCACCCTCCCCCACCCTTCCTGGGCATTAGAGATGGGAATTGACTTAGTGGAGCAGCAGCATCGCTATGGTTCACAGAAGAGGTGGAGATTTTAAGAAGGAGGTTTTTAGCAAGAAAAGACAGAAGCAAGGGTCATTGATTTAAGCCTTATTAATAGAGAAGGGGTTTGCATTACTGAGTGCTGGGATTGTTATAATGGGACTGGTTTCTGTCAAATAGGTCTAGTAAGTGAGCTGGACAAGGAATTCCTCTGTGTTTCTGAAGTTTTTTCTCTTCAAAATGCCAAAAAGGCCTAAAGTATGTGTACACCTGACCATCACACCTTTAGAAGATTGTTAGACATCCCAATCCAAAACCATAAGCATTAATATGGAGTTGACCGCTTTGCATCTATTACAGTCACCACTCTTATGAGAAGGTTTTCAACAAAAGTTAAAGTGTGTTTGTGCTCATTCAACCAAAAAAGCATTTGTAGAGTCAGGCACTGATGTTGGTCGAGAGGGTCTAGCTCGCAATCAGGGTTCCAATTCATACCAAAGGTGTTTAGTTGAGTTGAGGTCAGAGCTCAAGTGCCTCCAAATCAAATTTGTCAAATCATGTCTTCATGGACCTAGCTTTGTGCACAGGAGAAAGTCATGCAGAAATACCCAATTGTCTAAAATGGCTTTGTAACCTGTAGCATTAAGATGACCCATCACATGAACTAAGGGTCCTAGCCCAAAGTTCTTGTACTGATGTTGCTTCCAGGGCAGTTTGGAACTCTGTAGTGAGTAAGGCAGCAGATGAAGTCATTTTTAAACACTAATTATAACCTATATCTTTTCTATACTAAGTACATCACTTAACTTACTACACATAATATAAGTGCAATGAGCATGCTATTAGCACTCCCTGCAATATACATTAAAAGTACAGCGTGCACTAAAAATGTTTTGCCCACTTTAAGATATTCTGGTTCAAATATTTAACCAGCCAATTATAATACCAGATAGTGCATAATGATAATATCTTTATTTATTTGTTGGAGACAGGTTTGGGGTTCAAATTGGTTGAGGAAGAGCCATGGTGAACAACTGCTGGGGTCAAAAATTTATTTTAATTATTTATCTGCACGATTATTATTATTTTGTGGCACAATCTCTCTCAGCTCATCAATGTAAGGGATCTGGGGCAGCTGCTTAGAAGAAGGAGCTATGCAAAGCCAGATACTTCACATTTATCTGAGATGATGTCATCTACCCTAATTTTTCTTTTCTATTTTCCCCCAGAAGTCAGCCTTGTTTCTGTCTCTCTAGTTTGGATGTGATGCAAAACCAACTCCCTCGGCACAGCAATGAGCTAGCTGTTAGTTACAACCAACCCCTTATGCAAAGCCATGAGCTGCTAGTACACCTTTACAACATCTCTGCTTCAGTATAAATGTTAATTAAAATAGCAAAATGATCGTCGAATAAAGGACACCTGTGCCAAATAATTGTTATTCTGAAAACCTGACCTGTTGCTGGTAATCAAGGACCATTTCAGAACAATTCTAAACTAGAGGATGCAGTGATATCATTTATTTGGGGCAGCTGCTTCAAAAATATTTAAATTAGTCCCGAAATATAAAACAGAGGACATTCTTTTAACTCTTGTTGAATTTATCAGAGTTTCCACAACTGTGCATATTTAATGGATTCCCTTTCTCATCACAGGTAAATTCACTACTGTGCAGCAGCCTAGATTCACCAATGATTTTCCAATCCCTATGTTATACTGTGCAGTTGATTTAGTACATTTTAGTAAACAGTTTAGTAAATAGAAGCCAATATTTGATGAAAATATTTTTATTTGGAGATTTTATTTTTGTTGTTGCTGCTTTTAATGAATCTAAATGACTTATTGACAAGGCTTGATGTACCATTAAAGTGCCCGATAACCCTAAGAGGGCGCACTAGCCATATTACAACAATAAATAAATATATAACAATATAAGATTTCACACAAAAACAGTGATGATAATGAAAAGAAATAAGAAAATAATAATAGAAAGTGCTATATACTTAATTCAGATGCACAGATGTCCAGCATAGGGTTGCCACCTTGGCCATGTTTTCCTGGACACTTATGAGTTACACATGCTGCAGGGTGTGCAGAGGGGAACATGAATTGCACCCCTGGACAGCACACAAATAGTGACCCTGGACAGTACTATTCATGTTCCTCCCTGCAAACCCTGCAGCATGTGTAACTCATAAGTGTCCAGCAAATCATGGCTTGCGGTGGCAACCCTAGTCCAGCAATGTCCAAAATGGAAAATAGAACACTTGAAGGATACACAAATGTACTGTCCAAATAAGTAGATCTTGAAAAAGAAGGTAAAAGAGGCAATACCACTTTGACAACCGGATGAGGGGGTCACTCTGTGAATGAAGAAGAAAACAAGGGGCGCCTCATAGTTAATTTTGTTATTAACAATATATGAAAAGGTGGTTAGAAATAACTCACAATTGTCTTGGCACCTATAGAAAAGTAAGGTGCAAATAGAGCAGACTGCATTTTGCAGCCGGAGGTACCGGTCAGTGAGCTGACCACTGCAAGTGTCAGTCTGCTCTCTTTGCACCTTACTTTTCTACAGGTGCCAGCACAATAGTGAGTGATTTCTAATCACTTTTTTTCACATATTGTTAATAACAAAATATACCATAAGGCGCCCCTTGTTTACTCATGCATCAAACTTTTTATACTCTATAATCAATTAATCTCAATAATAGTAAGGTAATAAGCTGTGTAAACAGATAATACTGTATGAGAATCTATAAAGGAGGAGATGGATTATTAAAACTTTCAGTTCCTGGCTGAACCCCATATTTGTTTACAATGAAGAGAGCTAGGGCACAGTATTCATAGAAGGTTTCCTTCTTTGTTACAGTTTTGTTGTCAATTTAGTGGACATGGTTATTTTCTTTCAAGTATAAACAACTTAATTACTTAGCATGGAAATAAAAAAGGAAACCACTTTATGAAAGGTCATCTGCCTGTAAGTTGAATTAGACATGAACAAACCCCATATGGGAATGGGAAGGTTAGATTGTATCTTACAGATATTTATTCATCTTATTGTTGTTGTTCTAATTCTTCTTCTTCTTATTATTATTATTATTAATAATCAGCCAGATTACGAGTTTTGCGTTATGGCTTGCTCGCTAATAACTTGCAAGTTATTTTCACCGCTCACCTTTCATAGCGCTGCTATTACAGGTTTGCAAAAAAACGGCTTGTGCAGGCGATATGGTTGCGTTGAGCTCCATACCTCACCCAAATACAAGCAGTGTTTTGATGTGCTAGTGCATGATTTTCACATAGACATCAATGGGGAGAGCTGGCTAAAAAAAAGCCTAACACCTGCAATCGCGGAGGGTAAAGCTCCGTAACGCAGCCCCATTGATGTCTATGGGGAAAAACATTTATGTGTAAACCTACCACCCTAACATAAACTCTGAGTCTAAACACCCCTAATCTGCTGCCCCTGACATCACTGACACCTACATTAGTTATTAACCCTAATCTGCTGCCCCCGACATCGCCAACACCTACATTACACTTATTAACCCCTAATCTGCCGCCCCAATGTCGCCGCCACCTACATAAATTTATTAAACCCTAATCTGATGCCCCCAACGTTGCCGCTGCCACTATACTAAAGTTATTAACCCCTAAACCTCTGGCCTCCCACATCACTAACACTAAATAAATATATCACCCACTAACGTAACCCTAAGTCTCACCCTAACATAACCCTAACCCCCCCTAACTTTAATATAATTAAAATAATTCTAAATTAAACTTACTATTAATAACTAAATAATTCCTATTTAAAACTAAATACTTACTTACCTGTAAAATAAACCCTAAGCTAGCTACAATATAACTTATAGTTACATTGTAGCTATCTTAGGTTTTATTTTTATTTCACAGCTAACTTTGTATTTATTTTAACTAGGTAGACTAGTTAGTAAATAGTTATTAACTATTTACTAGCTACCTAGTTAAAATAAATACAAATATACCTGTAAAATAAAACCTAACCTGCCTTACACTAAAACCTAACATTACAATAAAATTAAATAAATTAAATTAACAAAATACATTTATCTAAATTACAAAAAAAATAAACACTAAATTACACAAAATAAAAAAGAAATAATCAAAAATAAAAATTACTCATAATCTAATAGCCCTATCAAAATAACCCCCCCCCCCAAATAAAAAAAAACCTCTAGCCTAAACTAAACTGCCAATGGCCCTTAAAAGGGCCTTTTGCTGGGCATTGCCCCAAAGAAATCAGCTCTTTTAACTGTAAAAAAAAAATACAAACAACCCCCCAACAGTAAAACCCACCACCCACACAACCAAACCCCCCAAAAAAATCCTATCTAAATAAACCTAAGCTAACCATTGCCCTGAAAAGGGCATTTGGATGGGCATTGCCCTTAAAAGGGCATTTAGCTCTTTTACATTGCCCAAAACCCTAAGTTAAAAATAAAACCCACCCAATAAACCCTTAAAAAAACCTAACACTAACCCCCGATGATCCACTTACAGTTTTTGAAGACCGGACATCCATCCTCATCCAGGCGGCAGAAGTCTTCATCTAAGCGGACAGAAGTCCTCATCGAAGCCGGCAGAAGTCTTCATCCAAGCAGGGCAGAAGTCTTCATCCAGACGGCATCTTCTATCTTCATCCATCTGGCGCGGAGTGGGTCTATCTTCAAGACATCCGGCGCGGAGCATCCTCTTCTTCCGATGGTTGCTGAAGAATGAAGTTTCCCTTTAAATTACGTCATCCAAGATGGCGTCCCTTACATTCCGATTGGCTGATAGAATTCTATCAGCCAATAGGAATTAAGGGGGAAAAAATCCTATTGACTGTTGCAATTAGCCAATAGGATTGAGCTTTCATCCTATTGGCTGATCCAATCAATAGGATGGATGTCCGGTTTTCAAAAACTGTAAGTGGATCGCCGGGGATTAGTGTTAGGTTATTTTAAGGGTTTATTGGGTGGGTTTTATTTTTAGCTTAGGGTTTTGGGCAATGTAAAAGAGCTAAATGCCCTTTTAAGGGCAATGCCCATCCAAATGCCCTTTTCAGGGCAATGGTTAGCTTAGGTTTATTTAGATAGGATTTTATTTGGTAGGTTTGGTTGTGTGAGTGGTGGGTTTTACTGTTGGGGGGTTGTTTGTATTTGTTTATACAGGTAAAAGAGCGGATTTCTTTGGGGCAATGCCCCGCAAAAGGCCCTTTTAAGGACCATTGGCAGTTTAGTGTAGGCTAGGGTTTTTTTTATTTTGGGGGGGCTTTTTTATTTTGATAGGGCTATTAGATTAGGAGTAATTTGTTTTTATTTTTGATAATTTCTTTTTTTATTTTATGTAATTTAGTGTTTATTTTTTTTTGTAATTTAGATAAATGTATTTTGTTAATTTAATTTATTTAATTTTATTGTAATGTTAGGTGTTAGTATAACTCAGGTTATGTTTTATTTTACAGGTAACTTTGTATTTATTTTAACTAAGTAGCTAGTAAATAGTTAATGATATAGAAAAGAAAGAAGGCGCCACAATAGTGCAGGGTCAATGATATCAGAAATTCCCCACTCAGATAGCCCGTACTTACAAGCTCCAAAGCACTGAACAACTAGTCTAACCTAGTTAAAATAAATACAAACTTGAGCTGTGAAATAAAAATAAACCCTAAGCTAGCTACAATGTAACTATTAGTTATATTGTAGCTAGCTCAGGTTTTATTTTACAGGTACGTATTTAGTTTTAAATAGGAATTAGTTAGTTATTAATAGTAGGTTTTATTTCGATTTATTTTAATTATATTTAAGTTAGGGGATGTTAGGGTTAGGGTTACGTTACGGTTAGCTTTAGGGGTTAATAGGTTTAATATAGCAGCAGAGTGGGTGGACGGCAGATTAGGGGTTAGGGGTTAATTATATTTAAATAGTGTTTTTGATGAGGAAGGGCGGCGGTTTAGGGGTTAATAATTTTAGTATAGTGGCGACGATGTCGGGGAATAGGGGTTAATACATTTTTTACGTGGCAGCGATGTCCGGAGCAGCAGATTAGGGGTTAATTATTTTATTTTATTATTTGCGATGCAGGAGGGCCTCGGTTTATGGGTTAATAGGTAAGTTTATGGGTGTTAGTGTACTTTGTGACAGTTTAGTTATGAGTCTTATGCTACAGCTTTGTAGCGTAAAACTCATAACTACTGACTTTAGATGGCGGTACAGATCTTGTCGGTATAGGGTGTACCGCTCACTTTTTGGCATCACAGCAAAACTCGTAACACCGGAGCTATGGGAGTGCCATTGAAAAAGGACTTTTTAAAAGTGCAGTACTGACATTGCGTGACGGCCAAAAATGTGTTTGGTACACCTATACCTGCAAGACTTGTAAAAGCGGCGTTAGGGAAAAAGCAGCGTTATGAAGCATAACGCTGCTTTTTCACTCATAACGCAAAACTCATAATCTAGCTGAATATGTATTATCAATCATAATAATAATAATAATAACAAAGTAATAATAAATAATAATAATTACTTAATAATAAATGCAACACAAGAATACAGTTCCACTAAAGAAATAGTTATACTAATCATTTTATATTTCAGGGAAAAAAACATTGCATCATTGTATTATTCAGCTGTGTTTGATCCTTCAGGGGATGATACTAAATTTACCTATTAAACCAATTACAGTTAATCCTTTCAGCAACATCACAGTTTCATGGTAGAAATACAGACATATCCCTGTGCTCAGTTATGTGAAATATTATTTAAATATAAAGCATAATTGAGTTCAACAGCACTTGGCAGAGTTGACAAACAGCCCTGAAATGCAAGGCGGGTCTCTGAATAAAGGAACATCTAAGCTAGTTGCATATCAGTCTTCCTACGATGCTTCCCTGAGCAGTGATCCCTCTAGGCAAGGTTTATTCAACTTACGATTCACAACCCAATACTGAGTTACATTTTTTTTTAGCTATAATATAGGTAGAGTGTATAAGACTACAATTCCCACAAAGCTATGTTCTCAAATTGGTAGTGACCATGGGGCTATGGAGCTTGACGCCCCGTGTTTCTTGCAAGCCATCAGACTCGCCAGAAACACAAGTTATGGAGCAGCAGTCTAAAGATTGAGTACGATCGGGTTGATTGACACCTCCCTGCTGGCAGCCGATTGGCCGCGAATCTGCAGGGGGCAGCATTGCACCAGCAGCTCACAAGAGCTGCTGGTGTAATGCTGAATACGGAGAGCGTATTTCTCTCCGCATTCAGCGAGGTCTGTCGGACCTGATCCGCACTGTCGGATCAGGTCCGACAGACCTTTAATAAATAGGCCTCCATGTCTTCATTTAATGTTTCATCTATTTGCTTTTTTTTAACAAGCTCCAAATACATCAAAACAAGGTGACTTTGAGCCTTTTTATAGCTCAGCAATCACTGAATAAAAACAACTATTAAAAAATGTTTCATAAATATGAATGAAGCGCTTTTTTATCTGTATGTTTGGCTAAACATTTTCAATGTAAAGAGATAGAAAAAGTTTACTTGTTTTCAATACTTAATTACTCAAAAAACACTCAATCAATTTACTTCAAAATTTGCAGCAGTCCCAGTCACAAAACTAACAAATTTCAGATGAATGTGTTCTACCGATTTAGATTTACACACAACTGGAAAGAGGGTTTTCACTTTGAACTTACAATATAGCTGCACTAGCTTTCAGCCAAAATGCATATATTCAATTGCAAAAAATATATATTAATGGCAGAGTTTAAGTTCTAATAAAATGTTAAAAAAATTCCAAATTGATTTCCCACACCAAAGTATGTACTATAGTATTACATTCTGTGTGGTGGAAGAGTTTAAAGGATCATTAAATACACTAGAATTGCATTATCAACATGTTCATAATAATAAGCAATAGTACTTATAGTGAAATTAAAATCTGGCATTAATATAATTTTTTTTGGCATTAGATTTCATATGGTTTATTATTGTAAAATATGTATATGTGTGTGCATGCATGTGATGTTTAATAGAAATAAAATTAGAGGCGCCCTTAATTACTAGCAATGTTCCGCCAGTACTAATGTGCAAAAGTGCTGCAAAACTGTCATAGAAAAAGTTGTAAATATTGTCAATAATACAACAAGAACAGTAATAAAGAACAACCTACAAATAGATTTAAAACTTGTTAGGTTAAGAGTATCTTCATATGATATAGTTTGCTATAATGAATAAACTATCTCTTTAACAATGTGTAATATGATAGTCCACACTCTCAGAGGTATTTATAATCTCCAGGCCGCAATCTCATTCCAGAAAGGTGTTAGCAATCACAGGTTCTGTTTGGCGCCTCTTCTCTCTTTTCTCTTTTTTGATGCATGTGATGTGTGTACTGCGTATGTGTAGTTTGCAAGTATGTATATGGTAATAAATGGCTGCAGGTACTGGTCTCCAGGCTACAGAACTATACAGAGCAATATCAAATCTACGACTCCCACAAACCTCTGATGCCAAACCAATACTTAGCATGTTTTGATTATTTTTTCAAGCTGTTTGTTTCAAATATATCAAAATAAAACAAAGGTACCTATTTACTAACAAACATACACCTCTATGCCAATTTTCATAAAAACTGGTGCAGCTATTTTTACTGAGGGTTTGATTAATCGTTTAGTTCTTCCTTTACATTGCAAAGTACCCTTTTTTTCAGAACTAAAAAACGTCTAAAAAGATTTTACTTTAAAGGGACAGTAAACACCAGAATTTTTGTTGTTTAAAAATGTAGATAATCCCTTTATTACCCATTCCCCAGTTTTGCATAACCAACACAGTTATAATAATATACTTTTTACCTCTGTGATTACCTTGTATCTAAGCCTCTGCAAACTGCCCCCTTATTTCAGTTCTTTTGACAGACTTGCATTTTTAGCCAGTCAGTGCTGACTCCTAGGAGCTTTACGTGCCTGAGCTCAATGTTATCTATGTGAAACACATGTACTAACGCCCTCTAGTGGTGAAAAACTGTCAAAATGCTTTCAGATTAGAGGTGGCCTTCAAGGTCTAAGAAATTAGCGTATGAACCTAGGTTTAGCTTTCAACTAGGAATACCAAGAGAACAAAGCAAAATTGGTAATAAAAGTAAATTGGAAAGTTGTTTAAAATTGCATGCCCTATTTAAATCATGAATGTTTTTTTTTTTACTTGACTGTCCCTTTAAGTCACCGAGGAAGCACACAAAACTGACCAATCTACAAAAAATAACCCTTCCAATCCAAAGTAACAGGCACTATAAAATCGGTATCTTGTATTAAACAGTCCAATTAACTTAAACCTACACAGCAAAAGGTGAAGTTTTAGGTTTCACAACATCTTTTTTAAAGAATACACATTTTAAAGTTTTTTTCAAAACATCTCTTTAATTCTATCTTTTTAAATACATTTGTATTTAATTTAAAAAGATCAGACACAACACGCAGTATGTATGTTAATAGTCAATAAATTAAAAAATGCTTTACCGAACAATATCCAGTACTCACAACACAGAAGTGGAACATATATATATATATATATATATATATATATATATATATAAAAGAAATTTAAAGTGGAAAAAAAGAAAGTAGAAAAATACATTATACCACAGTCAGAAATTTACTGATTCAGGGTTTGGCTGGGGAAGTTACTGGTACTATAAAGCTCTATTTTATTTTATATAAATCAATCTGTCATTTACAGGCTAAGCAACACTTTGTGAAATTTACAGTCACCAAATATGGTGCACATGCTGGAAACAGCTGATGCTGATAGTGCCAAATAGTTCATGAATATTTAATGGGCTTGTTTATAAGATGAAAATACACATAAAGCTTTAAACAATATATTTAATTTTTTTGTCTTGATCATTGTGTGAGCTACTGTTATATTAAAATGGCAGTATAGGGGCAGAATGTGATACATTCCTTTATTTATTTTCTTTTTTTTAACTAAAGGTAAACACAATTTATTTTACAAGATATGACGAGTCCACGGATTTCATCCTTACTTATGGGATATCGCCTCCTGGTCAGCAGGAGGAGGCAAAGAGCACGACAGCAGAGCTGTATATATAGCTCCTCCCTTCCCTCCCACTCCAGTCATTCTCTTTGCCTGCGTTAGTGATATAAAGAGGTAAAGTGAGGTGTTAGTTTAGATTCTTCAATCAAGAGTTTTTTATTTTTAAATGGTGCCAAAGTGTACTATTTTACAACAGGGTAGCCTCTGGATATAGCCTTTCAGGCTGTGGGAACTGGTGGAGTTTTGGCTCCACTGCGCCTCCCATACTTGTACTGCTTTTCTGTGTATGGTCTTAGAGGTTGTAACTAACACCCTTCTGTCTTCACAGGACCTCAGGAGGAAGAGTGGACCTCTTGACACTGTGAGATTGTCATGCTGTTCCTCAGCATGGAGGTAAGTGCAGTTGTTTATTCTGGAGGCATATCTCAGAATTAACTGTATCTGACCTGTTATCTTGGGGGCTACGGATTCAGGGCTTCCCCTTTAACATACTGTTTATTTATCTAGACATTCTGGCATTTTAAGTTTAGCCTAGAAGCGCTGGGATATGTAGAAAGAACCGACAAATACTGTTTATTTATCCAGACACTCTGGCATTGTAGTATTAGCCTAGAAGCGCTGGGAGATATTGTGTTGGTATGCACTATAACGGGCATTGCTCTATTCAAGTTTATTATATAGAGGTGGCTGACGCTGGGGATAGTTCCAGAGGGTGTGTGTTTTTTTTTACTAAAAAAAGAGAGACTCTGATACATGGCAGTGTTTTTCTTGTGCTGGTTGGGTGTTTGGTATGATTCCGCCCACGAAGGGCGGGACTTAGTGTTTTGTGCGCTTTGCAGCGCAGTTACTATTCGGCTGAGTTCCGGTTGAGGACACTAGAAATCCAGCGTCTCCTCACGGCTCCTAAGTCCGCTCATGGTAATATCTTATGAGCGACATTAGGTGCGCCGTACTTGAGGAGTTGAGGTTGGTCACGTGGAGTCAGGTAGGAGCCGCAGCAGAGCTGCGGCGAGGTGACTGAGTGATTTTAATAAGAATACCAGTTCTTTTTCTAAGGCCCACGTGCAAGGGATGTGAAAGCAATTTGCTCTCTGCCTTATATATCAGGCTTTAATTCAGATGATTTTTTCTTAAAGACACAGTACTCCGCAAACATTTTATTATTAGACTGATTTTTACACAATATATATTATCAGTAATTTTGACCAAGCTTGCCTTTTTGTCTAGGTTATCAAAATGGATGACCTTGAACAAAGTACATGTCCTATGTGTTTAGATGCCATTGTGGAACCCCCTGTTACGCTTTGTCCCCCATGTATTGAGAGGGCTTTACAGTGTAAAAAACAAATTTTCTTTTATAAAGATATATCTAATGAATGTCCTCAGACTGATGAGATTCAGGGTATGCCGCATCTTTCTCCCCAAGCGTCACAGCCTTTAACGCCCGCTCAGGTGACGCCGTGTTCTTCAACGGCGTCTGCTACATTCACTCTGCAGGATATGGCTGCAGTTATGTCATCCACTCTTTCAGAAGTTTTGTCTAAGTTGCCAGTGTTACAAGGCAAACGTAGTAGAAAAGAGGCCTAGGTGGTCCATGCGACTTCTGATTCTTTGTTGGATCTCCGATGTACCCTCCCAGGGCTCTGAAGTGGGGGGTAGGGAAGCTCTGTCTGAAGGGGAACTGTCTGACTCAGGAAGTACATTGCCCCAGACAGATTCGGACGTGAGGTCCTTCAGATTTAAGCTGTTACTTTGAGAGGTTTTAGTGACTCTGGATGACTGTGACTCTATTGTGGTCCCTTCAGAGAAATTGTGTAAGATGTACAGATACTTGGAGGTTCCTTCTTATTCCGAATTTTTCCGGTTCCTAAGAGAATTTCGGAAATTGTTACATGGGAATGAGAAAGACCGGGTAACCCGTTCTCCCCTTCCCCTATTTTTAAGAAAATGTACCCTATAGCTGACACCGTTTGGGATTCTTGGCAAACGATCCCTAAGGTGGAGGGAGCTATCTCTACTCTGGCTAAGCGTACGACTATCCCTATTGAGGACAGTTGTGCTTTCAAAGACCCCATCGATAAAAAGTTGGAGGGTCTTCTAAAAAAGCTATATGTTCATCAAGGGTTTCTATTACAACCAACGGCCTGCATTGTAACAGTCACAACTGTGGCTGCCTTTTGGCTTGACGCCCTAGAAGAGTCTCTTAAGACTGAGACTTATTTAGAAGAAATAATGGATAGAATTAAGGTCCTTAAGCTGGCTAATTCTTTTATTACAGATGCCGCCTTTCAGATCGCCAAATTGGCGGCTAAGAATTCAGGATTTTCCATTTTAGCATGAAGAGCCTTATGGTTAAAATCTTGGTCTGCAGATGTGTCCTCTAAATCAAAGCTCTTGGCGATTCCTTTCAAGGGTAAGACCCTGTTCGGGCCTGACTTGAAGGAGATCATTTCTGACATTACGGGAGGTAAGGGTCATCTCCTCCCTCAGGACAAAACATCTAAGCAAAGGGGACGACAAAGTAATTTTCGTTCCTTTTGAAATTTCAAGGGAATCCCCTCTTCCTCTTCCGCTAAACAGGAGGGTAATTATTCACAAGCCAGATCCACCTGGAAACCTAACCAGAGTTGGAATAAGGGTAAACAACCCAAGAAGCCTGCTTCTGCTACCAAGACAGCATGAAGGGGTGGCCCCTGATCTGGGACCGGATCTAGTAGGGGGCAGACTTTCTCTATTTGTCCAAGCTTGGATAAGAGATGTTCACGATCCCTGGAGACTAGAAATTGTGTCTCAAGGGTATCAGTTAGAGTTAAAAAATTCCTTCCCCAGAGGAAGGTTTCTTCTTTCATGATTGTCTGTAGACCAAATAAAAAGAGAGGCGTTCTTACGTTGTGTAAGAGACCTCTCTGCCATGGGAGTAATTTGTCCCATTCCAATACAGGAACAGGGACAGGGGTTTTACTCAAATCTCTTTGTTGTTCCCAAAAAAGAGGGAACGTTCCAACCCATTTTAGATCTCAAAAGTCTAAACAAGTTTCTCAGAGTTCCATCTTTCAAGATGGAGACTATTCGACCAATTCTTCCATTGATCCAGGAGGGTCAATATATGACTACCGTGGATTTGAAGGATGCATATCTTCATATTCCTATTCACAGAGATCATCACAAGTTCCTAAGGTTTGCCTTTCTGGACAAACATTTTCAGTTTGTGGCCCTTCCTTTCGGTCTGGCCACAGCACCCAGAATCTTCACAAAGGTTCTCGAGTCTCTGCTGGCAGTTCTCAGGCCACGAGGCATTGCAGTGGCACCTTATCTGGACGATATTCTGATCCAGGCGTCGTCTTATCAGCTGACAAAATCTCATACCGACATTGTGCTGTCCTTTCTAAGGATTCATGGGTGGAAGATGAATCTAGAAAAAATTTCACTAATTCCACAGACAAGGGTTCCTTTCCTGGGAACTCTAATAGAATCTTTAGCTATGAAAATCTTTTTGATGGAAGCCAGAAAGTTAAAGATTCTGGATACATGCCGATCCCTTCAGTCCAATCCTCAGCCGCCAGTGGCTCAGTGCATGGAGGCAATTGGATTGATGGTGGCAGCAATGGGCATCATTCTGTTTGCTTGTTTTCATCTCAGACCTCTTCAACTGAGCATGCTCAGTCAATGGAATGGAGATTACGCAAATTTGTCTCCTCAAATAGATCTGGATCAGGAGACAAGAAATTCTCTTCTTTGGTGGTTGTCGCTGGATCATTTGGCCCAAGGGACGTGCTTCTGCAGACCCTCATGGGTGATAGTGACAACAGACGCCAGCCTGAGAGGATGGGGTGCAGTCTGGAACTCCCTGAAGGCTCAGGGTGTGTGGACTCGATCGGAGTCTCTGCTTCCCATCAATATTCTGGAGTTGAGAGCCATATTCAATGCGCTTCAGGCTTGGCCTCAGTTGGCCTCGGCCAAATTCATCAGATTCCAGTCGGACAACATCACGACTGTGGCGTACATCAATCATCAGGGAGGAACAAGGAGTTCCTTAGCGATGACAGAAGTATCCAAGATAATTCGGTAGGGGGAAGCTCACTCTTGTTATCTGTCAGCCATCTATATCCCAGGAGTAGATAATTGGGAGGCAGATTTTTTGAGCAGACAGACGTTTCATCCGGGAGAATGGGAACTCCACCCGGAGGTGTTTGCCGACCTGATTCTCAGATGGGGCAGGCCGGAACTGGATCTTAAGGTGTTCAAGGATTGAACGCTTGATTTTATCTAAGCGGGGGTTCTCTGATTCGGTCATTGATACTTTGATTCAGGCACGTAAGCCTGTTACTAGAAAGATTTACCATAAGATATGGTGTAAATATCTTTATTGGTGCGAATCCAAGAGCTACTCATGGAGTAAGATTAGGATTCCTAGGATTTTATCCTTTCTCCAAGAGGGATTGGAGAAAGGGTTGTCAGCAAGTTCCTTAAAGGGACAGATTTTTGCTCTGTCTATTTTGCTACACAAACGTCTGGCAGATGTTCTGGATGTTCAATCTTTTTGTCAGGCTCTGACTAGAATCAGGCCTGTGTTTAGACCAATTGCTCCTCCGTGGAGTTTGAATTTAGTTCTTAAAGTTCTTCAAGGGGTTCCGTTTGAACCTATGCATTCCATATATATTAAGTTGTTATCTTGGAAAGTTTTATTTTTGATTGCTATTTCTTCTGCTCGCAGAGTTTCTGAGCTTTCAGCTTTACGTTGTGATTCTCCTTATCTTATTTTTCATGCTGATAAGGTAGTGTTGCGTACCAAACCTGGTTTTCTTCCTAAGGTTGTTTGTAACAAGAATATTAATCAGGAAATTGTTGTTCCTTCATTGTGTCCTAATCCTCCTTCTAAGAAGGAGCGTCTGTTACATAATTTGGACATAGTCCGTGCCCTGAAGTTCTACTTGCAGGTGACTAAGGAATTTCGTCAATCATCTTCATTGTTTGTTGTCTTTTCTGGCAAATGTAGGGGTCAGAAAGCTACGGCTACCTCTCTTTCTTTTTGGCTGAAGAGTATCATCCATTTTGCATATGAGACTGCTGGACAGCAGCCTCCTGAACAAATTACAGCTCATTCCACTAGGGCTGTGGCTTCCTCATGGGCATTTAAAAATGATGCTTCTGTTGAACAGCTTTGCAAGGCTGTAACTTGGTCGTCTCTTCACACTTTTCCCAAATTTGACAAATTTGATACTTTTGCCTTGTCCGGGGCTGTTTTTGGGAGAAAGGTTCTTCAAGCAGTGGTGCCTTCCATTTAGGTTCCTGTCTTGTCCTTCCCTTTCATCCGTGTCCTATAGCTTTGGTATTGTATCCCATAAGTAAGGATGAAATCTGTGGACTCGTCATATCTTGTAAAAGAAAAGGAAATTTATGCTTACCTGATAAATTTATTTCTTTTACGATATGACGAGTCCACGGCCCACCCTGTCATTTTCTAAGACAGGTCTTTATTGTTATTAAACTTCAGTCACCTCTGCACCTTGGCTTTTCCTTTCTCTTCCTAACTTCGGTCGAATGACTGGAGTGGGAGGGAAGGGAGGAGCTATATATACAGCTCTGCTGTGGTGCTCTTTGCCTCCTCCTGCTGACCAGGAGGCGAAATCCCATAAGTAAGGATGAAATCTGTGGACTCGTCATATTGTAAAAGAAATAAATTTATCAGGTAAGCATAAATTTCCTTTTTAAGGAGGTAGTTAGCTAAACATAAATGTTCTCCATCAAAATGTGTCTGTATTTAAACTTGACATCCCTTTAATGTGGAAAAAAGAATTAGCACAGTCTCTTTAAGTGTCAGGCCAACTAACAAGTTGATATTTTTTTAAAGCGTGCAGTTCATATGGCATTTCACTTCATTATTTAATCTGTACTACAACCACCTGAAAGTCACATTCCATGAAAATATAACATATCCTATTTAAAACCCACATTTCCAAAGGAGTTTGTGTCAATGATAAAACAGAGTTGTATCACTCTATAAACTCTGCTACATGTGTTTTTAATATTGAATGCTGTCCGTGGTCTCCTGTTACACTAACAGTGGGATGCAAACCTGTATTTGTGATCACTAATAAAAAAAAATATCTTATCATTTTATAAAATCTTTTACATATCAAGAGGAGTTGATAAACTCAGCAAGCTAAATGAACTGTACTTACCATTTTTTCCATTCTTCACAAATGAATAATAGGACAATCGTGTTTGTGTGAATAAAGCTGAGTCCATCAAAGGACATTGTGTATTCATTTTTTTCTTAAATGAAGTTGACATCTGCAACCACAAAGTATAGAGTAACATTTGTCACTCTTGTGAATAATGGAGTGTTTAACTACAAAGGTAATTTGATGTCATGTACTGGGCAAGTATAAAGAAACAAGACAGTGTAATATAGAAGGGCTGGTGCATAGGGATTCTCAGTTTCAGGTATATAATAATGTGAGGACATCTCTTTGATGTATTCTAAAGGAAAGTGACAGATGCGTGTTAGTGTTTTGATTCACTGCACTACAGTCCAGACATGTGCTTCATGACAGAATTGCATGCTAGAAGATGATTTCTGTAAAATCTACAGATGCTAGAGAGTGACCGAGGGGAATTCTTGAGGCAATATGTTTCCAGGCCATTGCTGTCATAATGAAAATGAACACGATGTGAAATAAATCAGATCACTGAGTCTGTAAAATTGGAATAAATAGGCATCATAGTTCTGATTTTCTCTTCATAATAACCTGTTTTCTCTTTGTTTTATTGTTTTTCACAAATTTAAACAATTGGCTGATATGGTATATTCAATGCATATAGATCAGGGATAGTTCTGGACTAAAATCTGGAGGTACAAAAAATCTGTAAGTTAGTCCTGGTTGGATGACACGTGCACCATTGTACAAAAACTTTAGCACAAAGATAAATATCAAAGGTAAAGAGGTACCAAAAAGATGACCCATTTGTAACTTTTTTTTATGTATGCATTTATTTTAACTTTCCTTTCATCCTTTACCTTTCTCCTCATTCTCCACAAATCACTTGACATGTAGAAAAGCACTACATTGGAAATTAAGGGCTCCTGAGATTTGAAATTTGGGGGCGCTACAGCACTGAATGGGGTTGCATTGTACACACTCTCCCCATAGCCACTATAACTACCACTAACAAACAAATAAGCTACAAAGCATTAGATGATATCACTGATACTCACCCAGGATGTAAAGAACAGCACTCATCTGAACATGTTGCTAACAATAAGGATGAAAAGATCTTACATTTCAAATTGTATCTGCATTTATTTTAAAACATTTATATGGATATTACAGTGAGGTTTTTTTCTTTTTTTTATATCTGACAAAAAACATTTTAATTTGCATTACAGTTTTTATGTTTTTGAAAAACAGATGTTACTGTCCTGAGCAAAAATCACTTTTTTTGTGGGTATTTGACTCTATACAACATTACAGATGTAAGAATTTTAATAGACAACAAATGACTAATTGATCTTTGAGTATTAGTATATATAAGTTTAATATACACATATTTAATTGTTGCTTTTACATATGCATGCCAGACAATTATGAGTTTGATTACTGATTTTTTTTTACTGACACTTGTTATGTAATATAGCCTATATATAATTATTATATACTTTATTAAAGATATTTTTTATTTTAGATCATAACATTAATACATTTGTTGGATGAGTTAAACTAGTGTGTCCCAAAATAAAATATAAAAAACATGGGAAACAGTGCATTATATTCAAGGGAAAAAAATAGACAGAGGGATACATTCTAATCTTTTTGTTAATTACAATCGATCATTTTTCAGTCATCAGCTTTTCAAAAGGTGTTCCTTAGGCCACTGCATCTCAAATAATTTAAACCATTAACAATTTATTTAAATGTCAAGCAATATTTCTTGGAACATTTGTATTTCAAACATTACATTTCAATAAAAAGCTTTATTAGCATCACAACTATTTTAAGGACAATCTCAAATATCAGAAATACTCAGAAAGTGAAGAATAACCTTTACATCTGTTAATATGCTGTCAGAGGAAATAAAGTATAACACAATTTTATCAGCAGCTATTGAATATTACTGCCTAGTCAAATACATAAATACATAACTAATAGGCCATTGTAACTTTTTGTAAACAGCAAGAAACTTGGTAGTTGTATAGTAAAAATGTATAAACCAAGTATGTATATATATATATATATATATATATATATATATATATATACACACAGAGAAGTGCACTCACAGGAACGAACAAGTGGCTCAATAACATTGTTAGCCTGTTCTATGGCGATTTACCACCTGGGTGCAACTTTTTAGCCCAGTAATGCTTTTCACAGAGTAGAACTTTCCTGTAGTATATCAGTCTGATCCCGCCTATTACGGTCAGTCCAGCGCCGAAATACCAGGCAATTCCTCTCTGAACAAGGAACAAAGCAACCCCAGACGATAGTTTCGGCCTTCATTGGGCCTCGTCAGTGAGGTGTAGCAGTATTCCTCTAAGCACACTGAGCAAGGAGTCCACGTCTGGTTTCCCCTTTTTCCCATAGGGAGACTAAATACACACAGAGAGAAATGCACTCACAGGAACGAACAACCAGCTCAATACCATTGTTAGCCTGTTCTATGGCGATTTACCACCTGGGTGCAACTTCTTTTAGCCCAGCAATGCTTTTCACAGGGAAGAACTTTCCTGTAGTATATCAGTCTGATCCCGCCTATTACGGTCAGTCCAGCGCCGAAATACCAGGCAATTCCTCTCTGAACAAGGAACACAGCAACCCCAGACGATCGTTTCGGCCTTCATTGGGCCTCGTCAGTGAGGTGTAGCTATATTCCTCTAAGCACACTGAGCAAGGAGTCCACGTCTGGTTGCCCCTTTTTTCCCATAGGGAGACTAAATACACACAGAGAAGTGCACTCACAGGAACGAACAAGTGGCTCAATAACATTGTTAGCCTGTTCTATGGCGATTTACCACCTGGGTGCAACTTTTTAGCCCAGTAATGCTTTTCACAGAGTAGAACTTTCCTGTAGTATATCAGTCTGATCCCGCCTATTACGGTCAGTCCAGCGCCGAAATACCAGGCAATTCCTCTCTGAACAAGGAACACAGCAACCCCAGACAATCGTTTCGGCCTTCATTGGGCCTCGTCAGTGAGGTGTAGCTATATTCCTCTAAGCACACTGAGCAAGGAGTCCATAGAACAGGCTAACAATGGTATTGAGCTGGTTGTTCGTTCCTGTGAGTGCATTTCTCTCTGTGTGTATTTAGTCTCCCTATGGGAAAACGGGGGATACCAGACGTGGACTCCTTGCTCAGTGTGCTTAGAGGAATACTGCTACACCTCACTGACGAGGCCCAATGAAGGCCGAAACGATCGTCTGGGGTTGCTTTGTTCCTTGTTCAGAGAGGAATTGCCTGGTATTTCGGCGCTGGACTGACCGTAATAGGCGGGATCAGACTGATATACTACAGGAAAGTTCTTCCCTGTGAAAAGCATTGCTGGGCTAAAAGAAGTTGCACCCAGGTGGTAAATCGCCATAGAACAGGCTAACAATGGTATTGAGCTGGTTGTTCGTTCCTGTGAGTGCATTTCTCTCTGTGTGTATTTAGTCTCCCTATGGGAAAAAGGGAAACCAGACGTGGACTCCTTGCTCAGTGTGCTTAGAGGAATACTGCTACACCTCACTGACGAGGCCCAATGAAGGCCGAAACTATCGTCTGGGGTTGCTTTGTTCCTTGTTCAGAGAGGAATTGCCTGGTATTTCGGCACTGGACTGACCGTAATAGGCGGGATCAGACTGATATACTACAGGAAAGTTCTTCCCTGTGAAAAGCATTGCTGGGCTAAAAGAAGTTGCACCCAGGTGGTAAATCGCCATAGAACAGGCTAACAATGGTATTGAGCTGGTTGTTCGTTCCTGTGAGTGCATTTCTCTCTGTGTGTATTTAGTCTCCCTATGGGAAAAAGGGGGAAACCAGACGTGGACTCCTTGCTCAGTGTGCTTAGAGGAATACTGCTACACCTCACTGACGAGGCCCAATGAAGGCCGAAACGATCGTCCTGGGGTTGCTTTGTTCCTTGTTCAGAGAGGAATTGCCTGTATTTCGGCGCTGGACTGACCGTAATAGGCGGGATCAGACTGATATACTACAGGAAAGTTCTTCCCTGTGAAAAGCATTGCTGGGCTAAAAGAAGTTGCACCCAGGTGGTAAATCGCCATAGAACAGGCTAACAATGGTATTGAGTTGTTGTTCGTTCCTGTGAGTGCATTTCTCTCTGTGTGTATTTAGTCTCCCTATGGGAAAAAGGGGAAACCAGACGTGGACTCCTTGCTCAGTGTGCTTAGAGGAATACTGCTACACCTCACTGACGAGGCCCAATGAAGGCCGAAACGATCGTCTGGGGTTGCTTTGTTCCTTGTTCAGAGAGGAATTGCCTGGTATTTCGGCGCTGGACTGACCGTAATAGGCGGGATCAGACTGATATACTACAGGAAAGTTCTTCCCTGTGAAAAGCATTGCTGGGCTAAAAGAAGTTGCACCCAGGTGGTAAATCGCCATAGAACAGGCTAACAATGGTATTGAGCTGGTTGTTCGTTCCTGTGAGTGCATTTCTCTCTGTGTGTATTTAGTCTCCCTATGGGAAAAAAGGGGAAACCAGACTTGGACTCCTTGCTCAGTGTGCTTAGAGGAATACTGCTACACCTCACTGACGAGGCCCAATGAAGGCCGAAACGATCGTCTGGGGTTGCTTTGTTCCTTGTTCAGAGAGGAATTGCCTGGTATTTCGGCGCTGGACTGACCGTAATAGGCGGGATCAGACTGATATACTACAGGAAAGTTCTTCCCTGTGAAAAGCATTGCTGGGCTAAAAGAAGTTGCACCCAGGTGGTAAATCGCCATAGAACAGGCTAACAATGGTATTGAGCTGGTTGTTCGTTCCTGTGAGTGCATTTCTCTCTGTGTGTATTTAGTCTCCCTATGGGAAAAAGGGGAAACCAGACGTGGACTCCTTGCTCAGTGTGCTTAGAGGAATACTGCTACACCTCACTGACGAGGCCCAATGAAGGCCGAAACGATCGTCTGGGGTTGCTTTGTTCCTGTTCAGAGAGGAATTGCCTGGTATTTCGGCGCTGGACTGACCGTAATAGGCGGGATCAGACTGATATACTACAGGAAAGTTCTTCCCTGTGAAAAGCATTGCTGGGCTAAAAGAAGTTGCACCCAGGTGGTAAATCGCCATAGAACAGGCTAACAATGGTATTGAGCTGGTTGTTCGTTCCTGTGAGTGCATTTCTCTCTGTGTGTATATATATATATATATATATATATATATACACATACACACTCAGATGATCTTCTAATTGATGACTGTTTGGAAAAACTGTGTTAATAATTTAGGGCAAGATTAAAAGTGGAGCACTAAATTATTGTGTGCCCGTAATTGTTTTTTAAGTATTATGTTTTAGCTGATCCTTATAGTGGTTCAGACTCTGCTTCCTTAGATTAGACAGTCTGTTTTCCAGGGATTCACCTTCTGGGCCTGATATTCAAAAGCTCGCCAGCATGGAGAGAACTCATGGAAAATCTTTGGGATTTTTTTAGACCTTATATTGTAATGTAGGATTCTTTCCTTCACATTATGAACCCTGAATAGTGAGATAAACATCTTTCAGTTTAAAATTTGTGATTCTAACATTTTTAAGGACCTCTCCATACTGATGAGATGTCTTAGATCATTTCGCCTGAGCCGCAAGCTTTTGAATAGGGGCCTGTTGCAAAATTTATTTTGAGCCCCCAAAGGTAACTCAGCAGTAAACAATAACAATAATATAGATGCTGCTCTGTGTAAGGATTTCAGGATATATAGATAGATAGATAGATAGATAGATAGATAGAAAGAAAGATAACCTGCACTAATCAAAGGCTCATCTGCATTAGGATTATAAACATTCTGCAAATGCCTACACTTCTATCTGAATCATGAAAGTTTAATTTTTACTTTGGTGTACCTTTAAGACAGTGCTTCAAACCCTAGTTAGGAACCCTCATGAAACAATAAAAAAAAGAATAAACCCTGTTGCCTTATTGTTCTTTGTGTTTACCAAATCTGATTGTAAAAATACCATATTTTCCTGTTTGCCAGGTGCCTAGCTAATACAAATATTGGTCTACTGCAGGTATCTGCATATCAGGTAGGGCTGGAAAAATGTATTTTTTGCATAATCATGTCCAGTAGTTGGATATCAAAAAGCGCCTAAACTAAAGGCTATGGGAAATGGATCTAGGAAGTGGCAGATAGGTCTAGCTGTTTATAAAATAATAATTTTGCATGTATGAGTTAACAGTTGCAAAGTTGTTATATTAAACAAATTTGTTAATTTATTTGACATGTACAATGTAAAATGTAAACAATAGAATAGTAAAACATGGATCCATGTATCAAAAAACAGTCAATTAATAAAAATACAGTTAAAAATAACAATCAATAATCGTATTAAAATCACAATAAGTTGACATAAATATTCTAATTAAATTACAGGAATTGAGTGTGTGATATCACCAACCGTTAGGGTAGTAGAATTGATTAAAAAGTTCTTGGTCCCTTACTTAATGTATCCTCTTCTTAGAACAAGTGTGAAAAAGTGATAAAACATGTGATGAAAGAATATCTATCTAGATATTAAATGTTGATAAAATAAATAAATAAAAAATCAAAAATCAAAAATCAAAAAATATATCCAATTAAAATTAAAAATTTAAAAGTCCCAAAAATGTCTCTGTAGCTTTAAATCCAAAAAAAAAACGTGTTGGTTATTGTGATATACCCAAAATGTGAAGAAATGAAAATATAAAAAAATGAAAAAATAAGATTGTGAAAATATTTGTGTCCAAATATAATTGTATCCAATAAATTATTTCCAATAAGTTATATCCAATAAGGTTACTTGTGTGTTCACTGTGGTATGTAATATAAATGGTGACTGATGGAAATCCTCCTTTCTGGGGAATCTCCTTAGTGGGTTGATTGTTGTTTGTGTTTTATTCGTGAGGTATTCGGTCTGTGATATAGACTCAATCCTTATATAAAACCTGCAAACAACAAAAATGACATAGTGCAATAATGCTACAAATGTGATAAAAGTATTAAAATGTTGCTCACCAATTGCTGTCAACGCGTTTCGGCCTCTTTGTTAGGCCTTTCTCAAGACTATACTTTGGGTGAGCTATGGTGGCTATTTAAAGGCATACTGAACCAATCCAAAGACTGTAATTTTGGCGCCAAAAAGGCTGTATAAGCGTGACCCGGAAGTGGTTTTTATACCTATCTTGTTTTTCTTTGTGTCCCTTTTATTGATTATACTACAATCTACTTCCATATTGTCTTCAGTAGTGTTATGTTAAATATATATTTGCTTGTTTCGATCTTCTTAGTTTATTAATTTATTCGTTCCGCTATTTCAGTCGATAGACCGAATGTTGTTTCTAAGCGGAAGAAACGGAAGTGACGTCATAACGTATTGCGTCACTTCCGGTTGTTTACTAACAGTATTGGTTTCTATGCCGATGCTTCCGGTATCTGTTTTTTGGCGGTATCATAGCATGTGTTGTGGGGCATGATCTAGCCCCTTATTCGAGTATTGGTGAAAGTTTGAAAATGTATATTAGCATTTGCTCTATTGTCTACATTGGTTTTTAGGGTCGGCAAGACATTATTTGATAATATTAAAACATCATTATAATTTGTAGTGAATTATGGTAAAAATAGAAATGTAATAAAAGTTGAAACTTATAAACATATTATATAAACATATATACAATGGCAATGATGTTCCAAATGAATCTAAAAATCTAAAAATTGGTTTGTGTTCATTAAAAGTCATGATTCTATAATGGGTAAAAACACTATAGATGGATTATAAATAGTAATCTTTGTATAGAATTAATACGGGAAATAATTAAATATAGTCTATTGGTTATAATAGCATCTAGGTGTTCTGGTCCACTTTTTTAAATATTTTAGAGGAATGTTTAGTGTACAAGGGAAAAATAACTACTATTCACTAATGTTTCACTTATTAGTGTCTGTATTGGTTCTAAGAAAATGTGGAAAACTAACAATGCTATAGGAATAATTATTCGAAATTAAAATGTAATTGATTTGAAAATTAAAAGTTAAACCTTAAAACTCATTAGTAATTAAAAATACTGCGGAGAAATGGTTTATAGGATTTCAGAATGATAAGAAGTCGCTATCTAACTTTATTCTCTACTATTGACCCCATATTCGTAATAAAGTGTTTAGTGATAAATAACTCTGTGAGCTAGTATGAAAATACATGTTGTTTGGTTAGATGTCATTCTAAACAGGCTTTTATATAGGTAGTTATTTTAAATTTAGTAGATGTGAGAGTTCCTCTCTATTATTCAGACCCCTAGGGTGTAAACTATCAATATTAAAAATCCATTTGGATTCAACAGTTAGTAGACTCCTCTCATAATCATGTCCCTTTAAGCATTATATGGGAGCTTTAAATGATATTCTCTTGTTTTGGTGTATTAGCCTGGTAAGAAATAGAGAGTATAATTTCTGTGCAGATTCATCATGGACTTGTCTTCCCTGCATAAGCTAAATAAGTTTTACTAGATCAACAAGTTTTATTCTAATCAAGCAGCATTTGTTATGGAAGTCTTGTAGAAAATGCTTCTTCAGGCCTAGGCAATGATATATTTTCCTTTCTTCTATGTCTTTATAAGGTTTGATAGATTTATGAAAGACCATCACATTTTTTTTTACAAGGTCACCCATTGGCATTCTTCACAGTCATAGCCACCCTTTTATATACAATAGATACCTAGCCAACTAAGCTCAAATATGTAATGCTTATAATACACAATAAATACATTACTATTATAAAGTAGTTTAAATTGTGCACAAACATGAATTTCCTGCTAGTTACAATATAATTACTATTTTTTTCATGATAATAAATATTTGAATTAACATGTTGAATGCTGATCAATTATGTATGAGAGAGATTCTTACATATAAATAATAGAGTAATATCTCTAATATTTGAATTTCTATGTGGGCTGGGGCCATTTTATTTACCTTGAATGTGATACTAAGCTTGATCAGTTAAGAAAAAAATGCATATTATCATAAAGTATTTCTAGCACACTGACTTAATCTTCCAATGTTATTGCTTAACGACATAACTTACACAGAAGACACTGTTTGCGGTTTCTGGCATATACTGTATATATATATATATAAAAAAAATCCTTATCCCTTTAGCAAATGGCAGTAGAAGATTCCCACACATTTTTGTAAACCCCAAGCTTTGTAGCATGTTACCTCTCAACAGGAAATCTTAGTAGCAAACAGAATAAGTATTGTGTGTAAACAGTGATAAATCTACAAACACTCCCTGTTATAGCAGCCATTACTGCATACCTCAGTACAGTGTGTATGTGACAATGTGTTTGTTTGTTGTGGAATGTGCAATGTCAAATATTAGACATTACCAATTAAATTCCGTTGGGTGTTGTAACAGAGGACAAATGTTGCATCCACCTCACCTGTGCAAATACTACACCTCGGAAACTGGCCAGCGAAAGAGGTGGTTGGTGAATTTTAAGTGGATGCAAATTAAGGTAAAATTTTGTAAGCAGTCATAGATCATTACAGAATTACATAAATTCAATACCAGCTAATTTTTCTACTAAATTCTCCATAAAAGTCTATAAAAATTATGTTGATAAATTATGCAATTTTCGATTAGAAAATAATATACCCTGATGCTTTAAAAAAAAAAAAAAAATGTTATTGTATAACCAAGACAGTTATAGAAATATACTTTTTACCTCTCTGAAATTACCTTGTATCTAAGCTTCTGCTGACTGCCTCCTTATCTCACATATTTTGACAGACCTTGTATTTCAGGCAATTAGTGCTGATTCTTAAATAACTTCATGTGCGTGAGCACAGTGTTATCTATATGAAATACACTAACGCCCTCTAGCTGTGAAAAATTGTCAAATGCATTCAGATGAGAGGCGGCCTTCAAGGGCTTAGAAATTAGCATATGAGCATACCTAGGTTTAGCTTTCAACTAAGAATAACAAGAGAACAAAGCAAATTTGAAAATAAAAGTAAATTAGAAAGTTGTTTAAAATTGCATGCCCTATCTAAATCATAAAAGTTTAATTTGTACTTTACTATCCCTTTAAATAATTAGCAAGTCTGTGTTGTAAATAAAGCTTGAATTCAAATCCTACATCTTTATGTATTTATTAAAGTCTCTATCTATGTATATTTATACATGTAGAAAATCTTTATCCAAACTGATTGGGACTGGAAAAGGTGGATTCTGGAATATTTGCATCCTTTAACATCGAACAGCTTTAAGAAGGAATAGAACCAAATGTAAACAGCTATATCTTATGTAATTTAGGCAATATTTAAAGGTCATAATACAGCTTTTATTTTATTTATATAAATATATATATATATATGTATATGTCAATTAGCCGATGGCCAAGCACACCAACCTCTGCGGTGTAGCTCTGACCTGTGGTATTGATATAGGAAGTAAAGAAGGTCACTCACAGGATTTTTAGTTTCAACAATAGAACGTGTTTATTCTGAAAACATCAGATTTTATACATGAATGATCATAGTCGACGCTTCAGCTCTTTTTTGAGCCTTCTTCAGGACAAGATTTATCTATACAAAAAAACCCCAACATAAAATAGAAACTTAATACAGTGTAGAACAAGTGATGACATACAACAAACACACCCAACACCAAAACTAATCTTAATACAATTAAAACCAATCAGATAAACTGACACTCATATCCAATCAGAGGACACAAAGAATGACAAATCGGTCACAGGATCCTAAACCTAAGGACCCTATCTGAATAAAAGGAGTACACAATATATTATGTAAACCAGACTTTAGAATAGTTAGAACTTTTCCATGTCTCACAAGCAAGGTGCCCAATCTGACACTGAACCACTCATAAAAGAGACACTGAACCATATCATGTGGCTCTATATGAATCTATAAACCAAGGTGCTTAATGTACCACCTGGATAATGAGACCTAATAATAACACAAGTCTGAAGGATTGTAAAATGTGTGCAAGCTCCTTTTAAACCCAAACAAAAATGGATAAGTATCCAGCACAAATAACTCAAGCGGATAACTTAATATGTGCATATAAGTCAGCGTGGAGACGGTCACACAGTAAATTAAAGTAACAGTTAGAGTGCCCAACTTAAACAGTATATCATTTCCAGAGACTGACATCACCAGCATAACAGTAACTTAACAAGAACATGACTCAAATCTATGCTAGTGTAAACGGAACATTAGACCCTTTGCATCAACCTAAGAGATTTAGCAGCAAACCATAAAATACACCACCACACTGTAAATAACTTTCTGAAGAGTTTACCAAAACTATATCGACAATCCTACTGAGAACCATAGATTAACACCGGTATAACTTGTCAGTAGACAAACCGCACTATGTAGAAAATATAACAGTTCACAAAACCCAATCCGTGCACGCTAATGTAACCTGTCCATGACAGTGTTGCATCTTTAAAACACAGACACTGAAATGCAAACATACGCATCTACACTAACATTAAAAACTCTAGTTTTGCAATCTACTTTAGACAAAGCTGTGTCCAAAAGTAGTACACAGGTGCAGTACAATAGCTAACATTTCTTACCTTAATGCGGCTAGTCAGCCGTTCTCCCAGAAGGAAAATAAGCAAGTACCACATGAACACCAGGCTCTTCCTTATATCGCGTTACCTACACTAGATACTAATTTGTGTCAGCTGAGAATGCATCAGGCGCAGGGCACGCATATTAATACTGCAATTGGAAACACTGAAGTATATTCAAACACCGCTGCACACTAGCCATAACCAGGACCCTATCTGTCAAATGTTAAGCAAATATGACCAGCATGCTTAATACCTAGAACGCTGTCTGAAGTGAAAAACTATAAAATCAAATATTATTCAACCAGCCATTATAAAAGCTGGAGAAAACGAGACCAATGAAATCCACATAAGTGTTGACACTTACTGTGTAGAAACCCAGGATATAAGAAATAATGTGTGTCCAGAGCTATATTATGATGCATAGAGACAGGGGATATACAGCATAGTTGGTATGTGCAACTGTCCCAGTCTGGACAAACAGTCTATGAGCTTAGACTATATGGGAAAAGATTGTAATGAAACTGGACCAAAGCCCGCAAAAAAAAAAAAAGACTACAACCGAAAATAAAAATAAAAATAAAATTGAAAATACAATGCATAGAGTGTTACACGTCACACAGCTGCCACATTTGTAGCAGCCATTCTTGGTTTTAGCCAGCCATGTCCCCTCACTGTGCCATGGGTCAGTTTTCATCAGTAGAGTCTTTAGACTGCATCCACTTTTGTGGACCACCCAAGGTGGTGGCGTATGAGTAAACAGTAGAGTTGGATCCTCACTGACCAAATGCCATTTTTTTCTGAGGATATCCCCAATCTTCTTCATCACCGGAGTGTAGTTGGTGATGAAGTTGATGGCCGAGTCATTCATCTCCTTGCTGTCTTTCGGTTTCCTCTGTAGAAGAGCCGTTTGTTCAAGGTCTGTAACCTCACTCAATATTTCATCAACCATGTTCAGGCCGTAGCCCCTTTCAAGGAACTTAACCTTCATCTCATTCAATTGGGTCAATTTGAGAATAGGGTCCGAATATTAAACATAACCCTCAGAAATTGGGATTTAATGATGCCTCTCTTCAATTGAGTGGGGTGAAAACTGCTATGCTGTAGCAACGTGTTGCGGTCAGTGGGTTTAGAAAAAAGGGTGGTTTTAAGCAGACAACCCCCATCAGTGTCACATTTTAATATACATAAGTCAAGAAAGTGAATTCTTAATTCATTATTTTCACTCTTAAAGGGACACTGAACCCACATTTTTTCTTTCGTGATTCAGATAGAGCATGAAATTTAAGGCAACTTTCTAATTTACTATTATCAAATTTTCTTCATTCTCTTGGTATCTTTATTTGAAATGCAAGAATGTAAATTTAGATGCGACCCATTTTTGGTGAACAACCTGGGTTGTCCTTGGTGAATGGTGGATATATTCACCCACCAAAAAAAAGTGCTGTCCAGAGTGCTGAACCAAAAAACTTAAATGTCTTCTTTTTCAAATAAAGATAGCAAGAGAATGAAGACACATTTATAATCGGAGTAAATTAGAAAGCTGCTTAAAATTGCATGCTCTATCTGAATAACGAAAGAAAAAAAGTGGGTTCAGTGTCCCTTTAAGAGTGAAAGTAATGAACAAAGAATTCACTTTCTTGACTTAAGTATATTAAAATGTGACACTGATGGCGGTTGTCTGCTTAAATCACAAAAGAAAAAAATTGGGTTCAGTGTCCCTTTATGGAATATTGACCCTTCTAACCAATTGAGGTACTGAATCCATTCACTAAGTTCCTGTTGTGAGCCTCCCCATACCACAAACAGATCATCAATGTACCTACAATATAGTAGGACATTGGGGTTCCTGCATAAAAAAAAATGTATTGGCCCTCAAACTATGCCATGTACAAATTGGCATATGAGGGCGCTAGGCTTGACCCCATGGCAGTGCCTATGAGTTGTAGGTAGTACATGTCCTCGAACCTGAAATAGTTATGTGTCAGGCATAGCAGTAACCAGTCCAGGAGTATCTCAATAGGAGGACCTGCTTACAAAGTATTTGATAGAAGGGCCTGTCTGACAGCCTCTACACCTAGATCATGGGGAATGATGGTGTAGAGGCTATTAACATCCAATGTGACCAAAATGCATTTTTGTGGAAACTCTTTATTGTGCAGGAGTTTGATCAACTCAATAGAGTCCAATAGGAATGCTTCTGTGGCCTTGACCAAATCCTGGAGATGAAAATCAATATACTTGGCCAAGTTTTGAAATAAAGACCCATCCGCAGACACTATGGGACGTCCCAGGGGGATGGTTTGATCCTTATGTATCTTAGGAATGGTGTAAATGATTGGGTACACCAGATGTTGTGTATGTAAAAAATCAAATATTTGTTGGTCAATGTGTCCACTATTTAATGTGAAGGTCAAAGTAGCATCAAGCTACCTTTATACACTAGTGTGGGATTGTGTGTAAGTTTTTTGTATGTTGACCCATCTTACAGTTGCTTAAGTAGCTCCATGCCGTAGTAAGAGTAGTCCAGAACAACAATCGCTCCACCCTTATCCGCTGGATGGATAATGATAGACTCATCCTTCTTCAGCCTTTGTAATGCTCCCCATTCCTGCTTGGTGAGATTGGTTCACAGGGAGCAGGCCATGAAAGTCACACTGAGGATGTTACCTTTGCATTTACTAATGAGTATGCGATAAGAATCCTTAACTTCTGTGAATCTGAAGAAGTCCACCTCAATATTGAAGAAGTCCCCCTCAATATCTATTATAAACTCCTAAATCTCAGGAGGAAAGAAGTAGACTACACAGGGATATAGAGTGAGAGTTTCACCAACTATTGGAAGAAACAACAATGAGTTTTGCCGTAAATAGTGTTACATAGCAAAAAATGCTCCTTTGATTGGATTTTGTTGATCATCGAAGAGGTGACCAGACTGAAGAAGCAGGTCTTAGACGAACTGACAGTCATCGAGAGGGAAAAAGAACAAATACAAAAGGGACCTCATCAACTTTAAAAATAAGAAGGTCAACGCTGACTATAGAGAAAGAAACGTCTATCAGTGGCTCACTGGAAAAAACACTATGTTCAGGCATAGGAGAACTGACCGCAGAATGACATCTTTGGCCAACACGGTGGATACCAGTGGAGGAGATTCCAGTGGATCAGAAGGCGTGGCAGGCGGTACCAGTAGATCACAGCACCAAGAAAACATTCTTACAAGGTCTCAGAGAAAGCATCCGATGCCAACAAAAAATGACAACCCACCCAAAAAAGACACAAGCCAGCCACCAGAAGAGGGGGTTGGTGGAAGAAAGCCTCCAAAAAGCTAACAACTGAGGAAAATGTTGTTATTAACCTAAGCAACAGAACGCTAGACCAGGATGAAACCAATGTCTTGAGTAAAGGCTTGAACTAATGTTCCAACACCTAAAGTTGCCATTTTTGACAATATGATTGATTTGTACAGATTCCAACGGACATTGAAGCTAAAAACATCTTTAAAACTGCCACCCGTACTACCCCATACACTGGATTGTCTAAAGAATCCAACCCTACCATCAAAACATTCACCAATGTATGCATCAGGGAAATAGAAAGAGAATGCAAATCTTATATGGCCCCTAGAACCAATCACACCAAGCAGGAATGGGGAGCATTACAAAGGCTGAAGAAGGATGAGTCTATCATTATCCGCCCAGCGGATAAGGTGGAGCGATTGTTGTTCTGGACTACTCTTACTACCGCACAGAGCTACTTAAGCAACTGGAAGATGGGTCAACATACAAAAAACTTACACACAATCTCACACTGGTGTATAAAAGGAAGCTTGATGCTACTTTGACCTTCGCATTGAATAGTGGACACATTGACCAACACATATTGGATTTTTTACATACAGAACATCCGGTGAACCCAATAATTTACACCATTCCTAAGATACATAAGAATCAAACCAACCCCCCGGGACGTCCCATAGTGTCTGCGGATGGGTCTTTATTTCAAAACTTGGCCAAGTATATTGAGTTTAACCCCCAGGATTTGGTCAGGGCCACAGAAGCATTCCTATTGGACTCTTGAGTTGATCAAACTCCTGCACAATAAAGTGCTTCCACAAAACTGCATTTTGGTCACCTTGGATGTCAATAGCCTCTTCACCATAATTCCCCATGATCTAGGTGTAGAGGCTGTCAGACAGGCCCTTCTATCAAATACTTTGTATGCAGGTCCCCCTATTGAGATACTCCTGGACTGGTTACTGCTATGCCTGACACATAACTATTTCAGGTTTGAGGACATGTACTACCTACAACTCATAGGCACTGCCATGGAGTCAAGCCTAGCGCCCTCATACGTCAATTTGTTCATGGCATGGTTTGAGGGCAATACATTTTTTCATGCAGGAACCCCAATGTCCTACTATATCATAGGTGCATTAATGATCTGTTTGTGGTATGGGGAGGCTCACAACAGGAACTTAGTGAATGGATTCAGTACCTCAATCAATCAGAAGCATCAATATCCCTTAAGAGTGAAAGTAATGAACAAGGAATTCACTTTCTTGATATGTATATTAAAATGTGACACTGATGAGGGTTGTCTGCTTAAAATCACCCTTTTTTCTAAACCCACAGACCGCAATACGTTGCTGCAGCATAGCAGTTTTCACCACACTCCATTGAAGAGAGGCATCATTAAATACCAATTTCTGAGGGTTATTCGTAATAACTCGAACCCTATTCTCAAATTGACACAATTGAAAGAGGTGAAGGTTAAGTTCCTTGAAAGGGGCTACGGCCTGAACATGGTTGATGAAATATTGAGGGAGGTTACAGACCTTGAACAAATGGCTCTTCTACAGAGGAAACCGAAAGACAGCAAGGAGATGAACGACTCGTCCATCAATTTCGTTATTATGTAGGTAAGACCAGTACAAGAGCACCATAAGGGCAGCTTTCAAGGATGGAAAATTGGACCAGCCAGTTGCCCAGCATTTTCTTGAACTTGAGCATCCTATATCTTCCTTGAGAGTGATGCTCATAGACAGAGTAGCCTTCTAAAGAGGGGAGGTGATAGGGACACAGAATTACTACGTTGTAAAACCAGGTAGATCTTTAGACTAAACACACTGGTACCCCATGGGTTGAATGTACATATAGGTTATGCCTTGTTCTATTAAATAATTGTTGGGCCCCTGTTACTTTGTCACCCTGTGCGTGAGACACCCACACCTAATTACTACTCCTTTGAGCTAGCATTTTTTTGTGTATGGATATCTTGTTCGCTCTATGTATACAGTGCAATTATGGGTTGGCCCTCCCTGTTTTTATCTAACTATGTTGACCCCATGGGGGCTTATGTATGTAGGATGTGGCTTTATGTGGCCCCAAATCCCTGTGTATACCTGCTGTCTTTGAGTTTTAGAAGTTTTACTGGACGTTTGCTAGAGTGGTCCTTTTTCCCCATAGTTTACCCCTACTCCTTTAGAGTAGCTTTGTGTCTTTGTGGTTGGTGATGCCATAGTTAGGAGTTCATGTCTCCCTATGATGACCCACTGCCTCCTTACCACTGGATTTCTATCTATCAGTACATTTCTTTTTACAGGGGCTATATGCTCTAGGTCTTACCTTGGGGGCTTATGTATACAAGTTCTATAGCTCTGTGAACTTTATACCTATGCGTTGTATTTTTAATTTTATTTTTATTTTCGGTTGTAGTCTTTTTTTTTGCGGGCTTTGGTCCGGTTTCATTACAATCTTTTCCCATATAGTCTAAGCTCATAGACTGTTTGTCCAGACTGGGACTGGATAAACTGGCCCTTGTTCTTGGGTGGAGTGTGTACAGTTGCACATACCAGCCAAGCTGTATATCCCCTGTCTCTATGCATCATAATATAGCTCTGGACACACATTATTTCTTATATCCTGGGTTTCTACACAGTAAGTGTCAACACTTATGTGGATTTCATTGGTCTCGTTTTCTCCAGCTTTTATAATGGCTGGTTGAATAATATTTGATTTTATAGTTTTTCACTTCAGACAACGTTCTAATATTAAGCGTGCTGGTCATATTTGCTTAACATTTGACAGATAGATGGTTATGGCTAGTGTGCAGCAGTGTTTGAATATACTTCAGTGTTTCCAATTGCAGTATTGATATGCGTGCCCTGCGTCTGATGCATTCTCAGCTGACACCAATCAGTATCTAGCGTAGGTAACACGATGGTGTTCATGTGGGACTTGCTTATTTTCCTTCTGGGAGAACGGCTGACTAGGTAAGAAATGTAAGCTATTGTACTGCACCCATGTACTACTGTTGGTCACAGCTTTGTCTAAGGTAGATTGCAAAACTAGAGTTTCTAATGTTAGTGTAGATGCGTATGTTTGCATTTCAGTGTCTGTGTTTTAAAGATGCCGCACTGTCATGTACAGGTTACATTAGCATGCACGGATTGGGTTTTGTGAACTGTTGTATTTGCTACATAGTGTCTATTGACACAGTATAGCGGTGTTAATCTATGGTTCTCAGTAGGATGATTGATATAGTTTTGGTAAACTCTTCACAAAGTTATTTACAGTGTGGTGGTGAATTTTATGGTTTGCTGCTAAATTTCTTAGGTTGATGTAAGGGGTCTAATGTTCTGTTTACACTAGCATAGATTTGAGTTATGTTCTTGTTAAGTTACTGTTATGCTGGTGATGTACTGTTTAAGCTGGGCACTCTGTTACTTCAATTTACTGTGTGACCGTCTCCACGCTGACTTATGTGCACATATTAAGTTATCCGCTTGAGTTATTTGCGCTGGATACGTATCCTTTTCTGTTTGGGTTTATAAGGAGGTGGCACACATTGTGCCGCCCTTCAGACTTGTGTTATTATTGAGTCTCATTATCCAGGTGGTACATTAAGCACCTTGCTTTATAGATTCATATAGAGCCACATGATATGGTTCAGTGTCTCTTTTATGAGTGGTTCAATGTCAGATTGGGCACCTTGCTCGTCAGACATGGGAAAGTTCTCACTATTCTAAAGTCTGATTTACATAATATATTGTGTACTCCTTTTATTCAGATAGGGTCCTTAGGTTTAGGATCCTGTGACCGATTGTCATTCTTTGAGTCCTCTGATATGAGTGTCAGTATATCTGATTGGTTTTAATTGTATTAAGATTAGTTTTGCTGTTGGGTGTGTTTGTTGTATGTCATCACTTGTTCTAAACTGTATAAAGTTTCTATTTTATGGTTTTTTTTTTGCATAGATAAATCTTGTCCTGAAGAAGGCTCAAAAAAGAGCCGAAATATTGACTATTATCATTCATGTATAAAAAAATGTCTTCAGAATAAACACGTTCTATTGTTGAAACTAAAAATCCTGTGAGTGCCCTTCTTTACTATATATATATATATATATATATATATATATATATATATATATATATATATATATATATATATATACACATACACTAAATGTAGTTTTATATATTTTTAATACTTGTGTATACATAGTACCCTTTAGAAAGATTATACAGCACTGTAATCAGAAAGGTAATATTTATTGTTTAAATAAATATAAACTATTATTTGCAAAAAAACAAAGAAAAAATAGTAATTATATATATATATATATATATATATATATATATATATATTTTTTTTTTTTTTTTTTTTAAATATTAAAAAGGTAAAGTCTACTTGAGAATCTTCATTTATAATAGATAATTCCTTTATTACCCATCTCCCAGTTTTGCATAACCAACGTTATATTAAAGGGACACTGTACCCAAAAATTTTATTTTGTGATTCAGATTGAGCATGAAATTTTTTTTTTTAAATTTATTCTTTATTAACCAACAAAAAGTAATGGTATACAATAATACAGATTTGGCTCACATCAAAAAAAAGAAGAACAACAAAAAAGAGTTATCATCATCTGAAGGTTCACATAATTTCAGCCCAAAAAGAAAAGAAAGAGAAAAAAAAAAAAGAGCAGATTATATTTGATGGCATCTAGCCCTTAGTCTTCTCCAAGAAGAGATTACTTTTCTTAAAGTCTAAAAAACAAACACTAATACCTTAAATCACCTTATGTTGGGTTTTTTCTTTTTTTTTTTTTTGGTAGGAAGACCAACAAAACAAAACACATAAACAAACAAAAAAAAAAGGGAGAGAGAAGGAAAAAAAAAAAAAACAGGTAGAAGAAACTCTCTCTCTCTCATGTCCCCCACCACCCCATCTACCAGATACCTAACAGAATCAGTTCCGAATATATTCTCTTTCATTTTCAGAGAGTGACTTAATATATAGTGCCCATTTATTAAAAAAAATCCTTATGTCTTCTTCATTATCTATGTCTGTGTCCTTCTGTTCTAATAAACATTGTTTTTTCAAACAATTCTTAATTTCAGACACACTAGGTACGGAGCGCATTTTCCATTTTTTACAAATCAAATATCTGGTAGCTAAGATAGAGATGGAGATGAGTTTGTCGTTAGGATGACGCTTATTTAAATTGTCAATACATAATATGATCTGATATAGGGTAAGGGTTACTGAGGGAATTTTCAGTACCCTATTCAGCCAGTATTCTAACTTACGCCAAGTGTTTCTCACTTTTGGACAGAACCAAAACATGTGCTCAATGTCAGCTGCTGGGAGTGAGCATTTAGGACATTTGTCAAAGCCTGAGTTGTGTACCCTGCGGCCCTTTTCAGGAGTAAAATATGCTCTATGGAGCACTTTAATGTGTGCTTCCCGCCATGTGGCAGAGAGAGTTATCTTTGCCACTTTATTTATGGAATATTGCAGATTTTTTTAGTTCACCCTGTTCTGCTCTGACAGTGAGGCCCATGTTGAGGCAAGTCTTGCCAGATTTAAGTTGCCCCTATTGACACCCAGAAGATGATAGCACACAGAAATAGACATCCGGTCAGTATTCATAAGTGTAATCCAATTTTCAAGTTTACCTAGCTTCCAACACCAACCTTCCTCTCTAATAATTTCAGAAAGAAAATGCCTTATCTGCAAATAGGCAAAGAAATCTTTATTCGGTAGGTTATATTCTCCTTTTAGTTTTTCAAATGTTTTAATGGATTTTCTATCATTATCTATCAATAAGATCATTTTATTTAATCCAGAGTTATGCCATCTGTTAAAAACCTCAGAATGTAGTCCGGGTTGGAATTTTGGGTTCCCTATCAGGGGAAGGTAATTCGTAACCTTAGGTTTAATAGAAAGGAGCTTTGATATTTTCCACCATGCCTTGATAGGATTGAGGATGGTTTTAAGCTTTTTAATTTCTGGAGGTACCTCTTTAGGAGGGGAATGTAGTAGTGCTAAGGGGAGGTAGGGGTCACAGACATTAGTTTCAAAATGATTATTTAAAATATAGTCTTTAGACAGAATCCAGCCAGTCGCTATACGTGCCAAGAAGCTAAGGTTGTATGCCCTAATATCTGGGAGTGCCAGACCTCCCAGCTCGCATGAAAGAGAAAGCTTGTTAATAGATATTCATGCTTTTTTCCCCTGCCAAAGAAATTGACTAGTTAAACTGTTGATCAGCCGTACATCATTTTCAAAAAGAATAACTGGGACATTCTGAAGTATATATAACAGTTTCGGGAGGAGGACCATTTTAAACAATGCTACTCGTCCCGAAATTGAAAGTGGTAAGCTTTGCCAAGTTCTGAATTTTTCCTTCATTTGTCTAATAATTGGAGGTATATTTAGTTCATATAAATTATCAGATTTCGTCGGGATATTTATCCCTAAATATTTAAATGAATATATTACTCTTTTGAATGGATTATCTATATATGAGTCACTATTCCTACGAATCCAGTAGATTTCTGATTTGGATGCGTTTATTTTGTATCCTGCAAAGGAACCAAAATGATCAATTAGCTGCATGAGCTTTGGGATGTTAATTTTAGTATTTGATAAGTACAGCAGAACATCGTCTGCATATAGACCAATTCTCATCTCATGATTTGAGATCTTTATTCCCTCCAAGCTTTGTCTTATCATAATTGCCAAGGGCTCAATAGCCACATCAAACAAGAGTGGGGAGAGAGGGCAACCCTGGCGAGTACCTCTTTCCAAGGTTATTGGTGGTGATACAGCTCCATTGACTATCAAACTTGTGGCTGAGCATTTATAGAGATTCTCTACAAATTCAGGGAATTTACCCTTAATGCCGAATTTCAGTAAAGATGTGTTAAGGTGTTTGAAGGTGACAGAGTCAAACGCTTTTTCTGCGTCAATGGAAAGAATAGCCATATCCGATATACCAGGTATTTCCTCTCTCCCCTCTCCCGTCCGCAGGTTTTTTTCAAAATATTCCAGCGTGACTAATACCTCTCTAATTTTAGCTGAGGAATTTCGTCCATTTAAGAAGCCAGCTTGGTCCGTGTGGACTACTTTTGGTAAGATTAGCTGTAGCCTGGATGCTAAAATAGAGGTTAGAATCTTGTAGCCTGAATTGAGTAAAGCTATTGGCCTGTAAGATTCTTTGAGCCGCGGATCCTTTCCTCCCTTTAATATTAAGGTTGTATAAGAAGATAAGAATGAAGCTGTTACTGATTTACCGTTAATATAATAATCATTATATAAATTTGTTAAGTAAGGGGAGATTTCTGAAGAAAGTATTTTATAAAATTCACTAGGTAGTCCGTCCGGACCAGCTGCCTTATTAATGGGAAGCCTAGAGATTGCCTCAGCTACTTCTTGTGCTGATATAGGGGTATTGAGATTATTAATACAATCATCTGTTACCGAGGGGCTTATGATCTTATTCCAAAACTCTGCAGATTTATCATGATCATAGCCCTTACAAGAGTATACATCTTGATAATATTTCAGAAGTGCATCTGCAATTTTATCGGGATTTGATATTCGCACACCCTTATCCAGGAGTTCTTCGATGTAGGAATGCTTTTTTTCATTATTAACCAATCTGGCCAACATCCTTCCAGACTTGTTCCCAAATCTGTACAGTTTGGCCTGAATTTTTAATTCTTTCTGTGTTTGCTGAGTCAGAATACATGTATCCCGGACTTCTTTAGCTTGCACATACTTATCCCAATTTAGGGCATTTTTATGGAGCATAAATGTATTATATGCATTGGTTAATGCTTTATGTATTTCTTTTTCCCTTAGCTTCAATTTCTTGGTGAGTGCTATATTGTAGGCCAGAGTTTCACCTCTGAGCACCGCTTTAGCAGCTCCCCAGAACAATTCTGGGCATTCAATGTAATCAGAGTTAAACTGTAAAAATTCCTCAAACTTAGATCTAAGACGGGTTTTAAACTTCATATCTGTCACTAAGTAATATGGAAAATAGAAACGCAAAGATTTAAGTCTCGATTGTTTAAACTGAATATCCAATGTAATAGGACTATGGTCTGATAATAGTATGGGAGTGATTCCTGCTTGTACCCTTGAAGATCCTAGGCGCTCGTCTATAAGGAATAGGTCTATTCGAGAGAGAGTTTTGTTCGCTTTTGAGAGACAAGTAAATTCCTGAATGTCCGGGTTCTGGGTTCTCCAAATGTCATGAAGTGCTAAGTTTTGCTTTATTTTCTTAAGCAATTTGGCTTCTAGATTATCCTTTTTCTGTTTTTTCTGTTTCATGGCTTCTCGGAGCCTGTCTAGCGGGCACTGCGGGGCCATATTGAAATCGCCTCCCATAATTAAATGCCCCTGACTGTACAGAATGAGTTTAGATTGTATTCTATTCCAAAACTCTGGGTCAAATGTATTAGGCCCATAAATATTACAAATCGTATAGATTTCCTGGGTGATTCTTACTTTTAGCAGAACAAATCTTCCCTCCAGATCAGGCTCACAGTGAACCACCTCAAGTTGAGCCCTTTTCCCAATTAAAATGGCCACTCCCCTTTTTCTTCCAACACTAGGCGAGTAGAATACTTCACTGACCCATGAGGCTCTAAGCTTGCAAGATTCCTCTGAATTAAGATGTGTTTCTTGAATTAACCTTATATCCGTCTGAAATTTCCTTAATTGCGTCAATATGGTTTTTCGTTTAATGGGAGTAGAGATCCCTCCCACATTCCATAATATTATTCTAAGTTTTTCTATTCTTTTGTATCTTCAAGGTTTATCTGTAGGGGGGGGAGGTAAAGGGGAGAGAAAGAGAGAGAGAAGAGAAAAGAAGAGAGAAGAAAAAAATAAAAAAAAAATAAAGGGGGAAAAATAAAAAACGAGAGGGGAAAAAAAAAAAAAATTTTGGAAAAAGGAAGGGGGAGGACCCAGCAATTGCCCTGGTTGCCCCATCTGTCCCCGTTTAAGGGATCGCCCCATTTATTGAGCCTGCTTTGACTAAGTAGGGGCTGTTCCCTCTGCTGCTACTGAGTGTAAGGATGAAAAGAATTTCTCGGCTGCATGTGCCTCCAGGAAGTAATGTACTGTTCCTTCTACAGTTACTTTAAGTTTAGCTGGATACATTATAGTTGCATTTAATCCAGATTTTATAAATTTGGTGCATATGGGTGCCAGGTCTCTCCTCTTGGAGGCTGTTTCAGCCGAGAAATCCTGAAAGATGAGGATCTTAGCCCCATTGATGATAAGAGGTTGACTTTTACGAAAGTGTTGTAGTAAGGAAACTTTGTCTTGGTAATTGAGTAATTTTACAATGACTGGTCTAGGCCTATTAGCATTTTTAGCTGTTTGTGGTGGTCCCAGCCTATGGGCCCTCTTTACCAGGATACTATGATACAAGGATGGGAGTTTAAGAGCTGTCTTCAAAGTGTCAGAAACAAAAAGGGCTAGGTCTTCATATTGTTTCTCCTCTGGAAGACCTATTATCCTGATATTATTTCTCCTACTACGATTTTCTAGGTCTTCCAGCCTCGAGAAAATGTTTTGGGTGTTACTGCAGATATTATCAAGCTTAATACCTTGCGACACTGTCATGTCTTCTAGATCAGACACTCTCTGCTCAACCTCCTGCATTCTAGAGGAGAATTGTCTAATTTCTTGCGACAAGGAGGAGATGTCCTGTTTGATCTCCATCATTAGCGCATCAAATTTAGGAGAGAGGGCTTCAGAGATGCTGGTAACTTAACTTTGAACATTTAATACTTCGGGTAGGGCTGTATTTGATAGAGCTGATTGAACATCAGCTGTTGGGTCCTGTGTGCCCTTAGGTTTCCTATCTCTTTGTCTGCCTGCCATTGTTGGAGAAGATGTTTTGGCAGGGATGCCAAGGAACTTATCCATCCACCAGTTGTGGTATGGTAATAAAAAAAAGAACAAAAAGAAGGGAGGAAGGAAAAAATTAGTGATCTCTGTGAGTGAGGTTACAGCGTAAAAGCGCTTGTAGATACGCCTAATCTAAGGCAGTAGACTGTGTATTATATTAACCACCTGTGCAATGTGAATTTGTGAATACTGATAAGAAGTTGTGAGGAAACAGCAACAACAAAAAAAAAAAAAAAAAAAAAAAAGGGAAGAGGAAGAGAAGCAAGTGAAGGAGGGAGAGGATTAGTGATCCCTAGTTGTGCCTAGGACGAATAGGTGCAGTAAATGCACCAGTTCTTAAAGTGACATGTTGTGTACTGTGACACCCTTATTTACTAAATTGAGTGAAAATTACCACTACAGTGTAAGGGAAAAAAGAGGGGGAAAAATTAGGCAAACTGTGATGGAAGGGGAGAAGGTGACCCCTAATTGTAAATACAAGTGAGCGCTATAAATGCGCCAATTTGGATGTAGCGGGCTGTGTATTGTGGCGCCCTAAATTATTTAAGTGGGTAAAATTACCACTACTGGTTGAGGTTCAGTGAGAAAAGAGACAAAAAAAAGTAACAGTACAAAGTTTTAGTATCTTTTTCTTATATGTAAGCAGTTAGCCTTTCCAGTGAGATTTCAGTAGTTAATGTATATAGATAGATAATTATTTTATCTATAATTCCAGTAAGGGTTATGAGAGGGCTTTAATGTTTAGGTTAGTCCTATATGTTATTCATTTGTTCAGTTGCCATTTTAAATTTTAATAGCCTTGCTATTTTCAGTCATTGAGTTAGAGTGTTTACAGGGGCAATAGCACCTGTGAACCAATGAGACACCTCCTAAGTGCTGTGAGCACAAGTTGTCTGCAGTCTTGTTGCAGCCTTGTACTCTGATGTTCAGTACTTATATTAGTTAATACTAGTCAAGGTTACATAGTAAGTTAAGACAGGAAACTATTTCCCGACTCTAAACATAAAGTTACTTCCCTGTAATTCAGTATCTTTTATCGTGCAGTGACCTAAGGCTTTCAGCCTCTGAGTAGGAACAGTTTAAGTAATAAAGAAAAGGCAAAGGAGATAATGAAAAAAAGAAAGAAATCAAATTATCAGCCCACTAGACTGGTCCGAAATATGCAAGCACAAGATTATACTATAGAATGTTTTAGGCAGGGTAAGGAGGTACAGAGAAAATTAAGTTAAAGCTATCCTGTCCCTCATACAAACTCAAGCACATTTATGAACAGGTATATACCTTTAGCACCTTAGGGGGTTAGACAGCAGTTTTTTATTGCAAAAATATAACGAATTTTCACCCTTTTTGCAGGTATTAATTTCTGCAGTTAATAATAAGCTAAAAAATTACTGTCTATGCCCCATTTGAGTGCTTATTTTTTTATGTAGCAATAAAAAGAATAAGAAAAAGGAAAAAAAAAAAAAAAAAAGACAACAAAAAAGTTCCATTCGCATAGAAACAAAAATAACAATTTTGCCAGTGTTTTGACTATATAACAATCATCCCAATTTAGAGAAAATCATATTGCAGCCAATTTATCAGAAATAGGATTTGTTGCTAACACAATAACCAATATCCAAGTCTCTGAAACAAAGTATAGCAGCGAAGGGGCCTCTTGATTAACTTAATCCCCTCTTCTAGGATCAGCAATCTTTTATAGTCTGTCTGCCCCGTCTATGTTAAGAGTGACAGTCTTTCCTTCCTTTCTTCCCCCTCTTCTCTCAGCCTGTTCTCCTTCCCTTTTCTCTTCCCCCTGCTTTCCTTTCCCTGTAGCCCACTTCTCATACAGGAAGAGTGGGTTCCTCTGTAGAATAACCCTTCCAGTATGCCGCCAATTCCCACTGAGCTATATTTTCCAAGGCTCGGGCTAAGGATCACAGTATAGGGCCAGCATACAGTTCCGATTATATGTATGAAAAATGTCAGTAGGACAGTTCTGAGTGACTCACCCCCTCTTGTGCTGCCTGCTCACCTGCCGAGGTCTTCATCAGCGCGTAGGTCACTGTGATGTAGGTCCAGTCGCAGTGGGGCCACCTTCAGGCGTTTCACTTTACGGCTCCTTCCGCGGCTCCGACCTCAACTCCCCTCTCGCAGCATCGGTGGGAGGGGAGAGGGGGGCCGAGTCATGCACCAGCACCAGCGAAGTGGACAAGTTCCTTACCCGGTCCTCTGCTCAGAATTGAGCCCGACTCCCTCCCACGCAGCACCGGTGGGGGAGGGGGTGGGACAGTTACCCGGTAACAGAAGCAGCATACCGGCAGTGAAAAGATCTTCAGCGGAGCAACAGGTAGGATTATAGATGTTCGGGACACACTTAGTTCCTAGGGTTGACCTGGCGGGGGGAGCAGGCACGGGGGGGGGGAAGGGATTGGTAATCACACAACTAGCGCATCTCCTCCAGGGGAGGGAAAATGAGGAATATTGTCTTGAGGCTGAGATACAGGTAGCGTATCACACTTCTCTCAGGAACATGTAGGTTAGTTGGAACATGCAAAGTAGGCTCAAGATATGTTTCAGTGGGTTGGTAGTCCACCAAATAGGGTTCCAGAGGCGTTTTTACTGACTGTCCTCTACAGCAGCCCCAGAATCTGGGGTAAGGCGCGAAGGTGTCCACCGCCAGGAATTGCAGGACTGGAGGTGTGAGCTCAGCAACACCTGTCTGACTCCTCCTCCACCGGAACCTCCTACCCTTGAGCATGAAATTTTAAGCAACTTTCTAATGTACTCCTATTATCAAATTTTCTTCATTCTCTTGGTATCTTTATTTGAAATGCAAGAATGTAAGTTTAGATGCTGGCCCATTTTTGGTGAACAACCTGGGTTGTCCTTGCTGATTGGTGGATAAATTCATCCACCAATAAAAAAGTGCTGTCCAGAGTACTGAAACCAAAAAAAGCTTAGATGCCTTCTTTTTCAAATAATGATAGCAAGAGAATGAAGAACATTTGATAATAGGAGTAAATTAGAAAGTTGCTTAAAATTGCATGCTCTTTCTGAATTACAAAAGAAAAAAATTGGGTTCAGTGTCCCTTTAACATACTTATATTAATATACTTTTTACCTCTGTGATTACCCTGTATCTAAGCCTCTACTACAGACCTTATTTCAGTTTTTTTGACAGACTTGCATTTTAGCCAATCAGTGCCCTCTCATAATTAACTCCACGGGCAAGAGCACAATATTATCTAATGCCTCCTAGCTGTGAACAACTGTCAAATGCATTGAGATAAGAGGCGACTTTCAAGGGATTATAAATTAGCATATGAAAAGATGTTTAAAATGGAATGCCCTATCTTAATAATCAAAGTTTCATTTTGAATAGACTGTCCCTTTACATAAAAAGTTTGTATTTCAGAATAGGTTTCGATTCTGGAATTTCCAGATTTGGGGATGTGTACCTGTATATCAATTATAGTTTTGATATTACATAACTGATTCAAATGCTTCAATTTAAAGGGACAGTAACGTCAAAATTAAGCTGGAAATTGCATTAAATTTAAAACAACTTTCCAGTTTACTTTTGTTTTCTTTCCAATGGCATGGCGAGTCTACAAATCCATTCAATTACTAATGAGAATTCAACTCCTGGCCACCAGGTGGAGGCAAAGAACACACCAGCAAAGCTTCAAGTATCCTCCCATTACCCACAATCCCCAGTCATTCTTTGCCTGTGTAACATTGTAGGTGATATGCGAAAAAAGGTGTCTGAAGAAATAAAGTTGTTAATCCTTTAATGGGTACCTTTCCCTGCAAGCAAGGATTTGGGTTGAGGTGGTCTTTGCTTATCTTCCAACATTTTTGCTACCCCTATATAGAAAATCAGGATTGGTTACTCTGTTTTTTCTTTATCTACAGGTCTATGTCAGTGAGGATTCTGTCACACCTGTTTGCTGTACCTGCTCTACAGCGGATCCACAGGTAAGTGCTTTTACCTTCTAGGTGAGAAGGATGCAGCACTTAGTGGTTCCTTATTTTTTTTTATTTTTTTAAAAAAGGATACTTAACAAAAACAAGGTGGATCCTTATGAGACATAATATCCCTTTAAAAGATTGGGGATATGTTGGGCTGCAGTTCAGGGCACTGTTCTGTCATGTGAAGGCTTTTTTTTATTTTGGCTATGGGGGATTTGTTTGCACAAGTTTACCTTTTATTTTGTTTGGGTAATATCTCTTTAAGGAAATTGTCATGGGACCGCTCAGTTACTTCCTGAGTGCTGAATGGTTTGTTTCTAACTGGCTGTTTGGAAGCCGGATTTTCAAGGGGACAGATCGGATTTTCTGGCATTAGATCGTTCTGTCGCTTCTCTCTGATGTTTGCAGCTTTCTAGGATCTCCAGTTTGAACAGGATTGTTTTATCTGCTGGTGTGGATTGAATTCCTGTTTATTGGTTGGGTGAGTCTCTCCAGCATGGCTGGGGTGTAGAGGTGCCGGTTTTAATAATAATGTATCTATGCTTAGAATTTTATTCTAATTATTTATATAGAAATTAAAGTATAAGGGAAATAAAGGGCTATTTTAATTACTATGGATGCCGATTCCAAGATTTCTTTGTCATTCGATAAATGCCTTTATTGTGCAGATGCCCAGGTTATACCTCCTGTGCAATTTTGTTCCTCTTGCCTTAATAAGGTTTTATTATCTAAGGATAAGGATTCCTAATCTGAGCCTTCTTTTTCTCAGCCTGCTTCAAACATGTCCCAGTCTTTGACAGATTCACATGCAGTGCCCTGCAATACCTCTCAGTCAGTCTCTGGGAGTGTTTTCTTGCCTATAGATTTTGCTGTACAGTTGACTTCTACTGTTTCTGCAGTCCTAAGTGCTTTACCTAGTCTGATATGGGTTCTGATTCCGCCAAGACGGATTTGGTTAGTCTTTCTCAGTTATCTAGCAAGGATCATTCCTCTGCAGTTTCTGAGGGCGAGATCTATGATTCGTAATCTGTAGTTCCTAGTACAGTAGATTCTGAGGAGGTTACTTTTAGATTTAAACTGGAGCATCTCAGTTTACTTTTGAAGGAGGTTTTAGCTACTTTGGATGACTCTGAAACAATTGAAGAGGCTCCTAAAAAAGCTAACAAACTGAATAGAGTTTTTGATGTCAAATCTGAATCTGTGAAGGTTTTTCCTGTTCCAGATCACATGTCTGACATTATATCTCAGGAATAGGAGAAGCCAGGTGTTCCTTTTAACCCGTCTCCTGTGTTTAAAAATATGTTTCCTGTGGCTAATTCAGTGCAAGATCTGCGGCGCACTGTTCCTAGAGTAGAGGGCGATATCTATCTACTTTAGCCAAGCCTCTTGAGGATAGTTCCTCTTTTAGAGACCCTATGGATAAAAAACTGGAGGATTATTTAAGAAATATGTTTCTTCATCAGGGTTTGCAGTGGCAACTAGTTGCTAATATTGCGACTAGACATGTGCGATTCGATTCGGTCCGAATCTAAATTCGGACGAATTTATCGAAATCGGAGATTTGGATCGATTCGAATTTCCAAATTGCAGTAGTGCCGAATCTACAGAATAAATCTGAATCGATTCGAATTTATTCGGTAGATTCAGATGGCCGTGTATTACACTAGTATTGTACAGTATACTAGTGTAATACACAGCACATCCCACTTAACAATGACCGAAATTCCGAATCGATTCGAACCGAACCAAATTTTTCACGAATCCAAAAGAATATGAATGAATCCGAAACTAATTCATTCGATTTCTTCCGAATTCGAATCGATCCGAACTGAAATTCGAATCGGTCCGAATCGATCCGAACCGAACCAAACCGAATTTTTTTGAAACTGCACATGTCTAATTGCAACAGTTGCTGGTGCAGCCTCTTATTGGTGTGACTCTTTGTCTGATCTAATTTCAGAGGAGACTACAATAGAGTAGATCCAGGAGGCTCTAAAGCTGGCTAATACTTTTATCTGTGATGCCAGTATGCAAGTTTTTAGGCTGGGAGCCAAGATTTCTAGTTTTGCAATACTAGCCCACAGAGCCCTTTGGTTAAAGTCTTGGTCTGCGGATGTGACTTCCAAATCCAAGCTTCTGTCTTTACCTTTTAAGGGTAAGACTTTATTTGGTTCAGGTCTGGCAGAGATCATTTCCACGGTTACTGGTGGAATTTTTTTTTTTTTTTTTACCACAGAATAAGAAGAATAGACACAATTGTCATCAGATTTCAAATTTTCATTAATTTGTAACTTCAAGGGACAGAAATCTAGCCAGCCCTGGAATAAGTGTAAGCAATCGAGAAAACCTTCCACTGACGCTAAGTCAGTATGAAGGGGACACCCCCAATCCAGTTCTGGATAAGGTTGGGGTCAGGCTTTCCTTCTTTCAGCACGCTTGGATTTGCGATGTTCCAGATCCTTGGGCAGTGGATGTAGTCTACCAGGGATACAGGATAAGATTCAAGTCTTGTCCCCCAGGGACAGATATCTATTATCAAGATTATCTGTAAACCAGGTAAAGAGAGAGGCTTTCTTAAAATGCATAAGGGATCTGTCCTCTCTGAGAGAACAGCCAATAGAATGCAAGCTCAATCTGATTGGCTGATTGGATCAGCCAATCGGATTGAACTTGATTCTGATTGGCTGATTCCATCAGCCAATCAGAATATTCCTACTTTAATTCCGATTGGCTGATAGAATCCTATCAGCCAATCGGAATTCGAGGGACGCCATCTTGGATGACGTCCCTTAAAGGAACCGTCATTCTTCAGTTGGACGTCGCCGGAAGAAGATGGGTCCGCGGTGGAGGTCTTCAGGATGGAGCCGGTCGTCATCGGATGAAGATAGAAGATGCCGCTTGGATCAAGATGGTTGCCGGTCCGAATCGCCTCTTCTTCCCGGATAGGATGAAAACTTTGGACCCTCTTCTGGACTTCTTCAGTGGATGTCTAGCCCCCGCTTGGGTTGGATGAAGATATCGGAGCCAGGACCGATCGGTGATACCCGGTGAGGTGAAGACAAGGTAGGAAGATCTTCAGGGGCTTAGTGTTAGGTTTATTTAAGGGGGGTTTGGGTTAGATTAGGGGTATGTGGGTGGTGGGTTGTAATGTTGGGGGGGGGGTATTGTATGTTTTTTTTTACAGGCAAAAGAGCTGAACTTCTTGGGGCATGCCCCGCAAAGGGCCCTGTTCAGGGCTGGTAAGGTAAAAGAGCTTTTAACTTTAGTAATTTAGAATAGGGTAGGGCATTTTTTTGATTTTGGGGGGCTTTGTTGTTTTATTAGGGGGCTTAGAGTAGGTGTAATTAGTTTAAAATTGTTGTAATATTTTTCTTATGTTTGTAAATATTTTTTTATTTTTTGTAACTTAGTTCTTTTTTATTTTTTGTACTTTAGCTAGTTTATTTAATTGTATTTATTTGTAGGAATTGTATTTAATTAATTTATTGATAGTGTAGTGTTAGGTTAATTGTAGGTAATTGTAGGTAGTTTATTTTATTAATTTATTGATAGTGTAGTGTTAGGTTTAATTGTAACTTAGGTTAGTATTTATTTTACAGGTAATTTTGTAATAGCTATTGTACCTGGTTAAAATAAATACAAAGTTACCTGTAAAATAAATATAAATCCTAAAATAGCTATAATATAATTATAATTTATATTGTAGCTATATTAGGATTTATTTTACAGGTAAGTATTTATCTTTAAATAGGAATAATTTATTTAATAAGAGTTAATTAATTTCGTTAGATGTAAATTTTATTTAACTTAGGGGGGTGTTAGTGTTAGGGTTAGACTTAGCTTTAGGGGTTAATACATTTATTAGAGTAGCGGTGAGCTCCAGTCGGCAGATTAGGGGTTAATAATTGAAGTTAGGTGTCGGCGATGTTAGGGAGGGCAGATTAGGGGTTAATACTATTTATTATAGGGTTAGTGATGCGGATTAGGGGTTAATAACTTTATTATAGTAGCGGTGCGGTCCGCTCGGCAGATTAGGGGTTAATAAGTGTAGGCAGGTGGAGGCGACGTTGTGGGGGGCAGATTAGGGGTTAATAAATATAATATAGGGGTCGGCGGTGTTAGGGGCAGCAGATTAGGGGTACATAGGGATAATGTAAGTAGCGGCGGTTTACGGAGCGGCAGATTAGGGGTTAAAAATAAAATGCAGGTGTCAGCGATAGCGGCGGCGGCAGATTAGGGGTTAATAAGTGTAAGGTTAGGGGTGTTTAGACTCGGGGTACATGTTAGAGTGTTAGGTGCAGACGTAGGAAGTGTTTCCCCATAGCAAACAATGGGGCTGCGTTAAGAGCTGAACGCGGCTTTTTTGCAGGTGTTAGGTTTTTTTTCAGCTCAAACAGCCCCATTGTTTCCTATGGGGGAATCGTGCACGAGCACGTTTTTTAGGCTGGCCGCGTCCGTAAGCAACTCTGGTATTGAGAGTTGAAGCTGCGTTAAAAATGCTCTACGCTCCTTTTTTGGAGCCTAACGCAGCCTTTCTGTGGACTCTCAATACCAGAGTTATTTTTATGGTGCGGCCAGAAAAAAGCCGGCGTTAGTTTTTTGGTTCGTTACCGACAAAACTCCAAATCTAGCGGTAAATCTAGCCGTTAGTTATTTAATTTCTAAAAGTTGTGGCCATAACTAAATAAAAGTTCTCTGTTTCAGTGTTACTGTCCCAGATACAGAGTTATAGTTTCTCCCTGGATACTGTTTGTAAAGTTCTCCATTGCTAAAAAAAATGTTTAGATACACAGTGGTAAGCGCTTTGGTACACAGTTGCAACTTGTAGCCGCTGCCTTGATAGTGTCTAACAAGTGCTTTGTTAAACAGTTGTGATTTTTTTGAAAATGTCGGGTATCACCCGATTCCTTTTAACTGACCTCCAATGGCCTTACCTCGTCAACCTGGGTTGTCGAAGGGTTGCGTTGCTATCTTACTGGTGCTGGAAGACTGGTACAATACCTGTTAGTAGAAGGTAGTTCCGGGTTCCCGGCAACTACCTTCTACCCATTCACGTGTATCGCTGGAGGACCAATCGGGTAACCGTTGTATGGGGAAAGCTTCCTCGAGCTTTGTAGATCTTATCCAATCTTTTTCCGGTTATCTCTCTTCCAGCGTTTTATTATCTGAATGTTCGGTAGATACTTTTGAGCCAGTAGAATACTCAGTAGAGTATCAGTCTATGCGTTTCAGTACTACACTGCACCTTTGACAAGTCTTGATCTGATCGTGCTCCCGTTACCATATTAAGGTAGATTGTCAGATCATTACAGACAGTAACACAGTCTGTTACATTGCCTATAACGATCTTAATTGGTGCCGGAGGGAGGTGTGGGAGACTGTTGGGTGGCCCAGGGGCAAAGGGGGGAGGCAGGGAGTGGGACACTGCACTATGGAAAAGTTAGGAGGGAGGGGGCTCTGCTACACTGTAGAAAAATAAAACAATAGTAATTATTAATAAAAAACAAAAAAAAACTCTACAAGCTTGGTATTGGCAGACAGCTGCACCAAGTAAGAGGGGAGGGTTAGAAAGCTGTGTGGGGGTCAGGGAGGTAATTGGTTGAGGAGGGTTCACACTACACTACAGAAAGTTTTAAAAAGTTAAAGAATAAATAAAATCATTAAACTACATACTGGCAGACTGTCTGCCAGTACCTAAGATGGTGGTGACCAGTTGGGGGTGAGGGAAGGGAAGATAGCTGTTTGGGAGGAATCAGGTAGGGATAAGGGGGTGGGAGGGTAATCTCAACTCTACAGCTAAAATGAACCTTACAAGCTACCTGATTAACCCCTTTACTGCCTGGAATTTCAGTAGTGTGGTGCACAGCTACAATAAGCATCCTTCTTATGGCAAAGCCATGCATATCTGCTGTTTCATAACAAAGGAGATCCCAGATAAGCTTTTGCATCCATTTGTGCCATGATTGCATAAGCAAAATTGGCTTAGATCAATACCTTGGGTTGTCTACTAAATATATATATATATATATATATATATTTTTAATAGGTAAAAACAACAAGGTACTATTTCGGTTTAAATGGAGTGATAGCAAAAATGCTAAAATTTCTCTGGTCTTTCGGGCAAGTTTTCTCTAAAATTCCCATTCCTAATGGAGCTAAATCAACCTTTTAGACTCTGCTCTTTCATGTGGATGACAGAGTACAGTATACCTTTAAGATTGGCACCACTATGTGATGAAGATATTTTATGCATGATAATCTCACTTCTGACAATGATAAACAGCTTGTTTCACTTTATTGACCGTATGTGCGTTATTAAAAAACTGTTTTTAAACCAATCCATATGTTTCACCACTTATGGAGTTAAGTTATTATTTTACTCTTACAAAAAAGGCAGTGTTATTTTTCTATACACTAAAATATACACTAAGTTCAAAGCCATCATTCTTTGTATATCCATGTAAAAGTATTCTGTAGCTTTTTTTTTTTAAAAAAAAAAAAAGATTTTTAGCTCATTTAAACTTGTCACTCCAAAATTAATCAAATATGGCCATAGATCAGATTCAGGGCAAAGCAACCATTTTCAGATTTTCATGCCCTAAAACCCCAGATATCAAATAAGAAACAGGTCTCCAGCAAGCACTTTAAAAAGCTGCGCCCCAATAACACTGTACCTCTGATGAGATGTTTGTCCCCAGCAATTCTAAGATACCCCATGCTCAAGACATTAGACCTCAGAGAAATGTATGTTCCCAGCAAACCCTTTATGAAACACCAATCTCAAGCCATGGGATCTTAGATTAGAGGCAAGTCTGCAACAACCACTATAAATTACATAACCAAAATATCAGACTTCAAATCAAATGCATGGCCCTTATAACCTCTTTTAGAAGTTATCTTCAGGAAACGCCAAACCTAATATCAAAGCTATGTATCCTAAAACCCCTTAAAGAACCAGAACATTAGATCTCAGATCAAATTAATGAACACAGAGGCAACTTTAATAAGCTGCGTTACCAAAATAGCAGATGTTAGATCAGATGCTGGTCTCTACCAACCCCTTTAATAAATTAAACAGCCAAAACATCAGACCTCAAATCAAATGCATGACTATAACAACCACTTTAAGACGCTATTTGCTCAAAATGCAGATCTGATGCATGTCTCTAGCAACCTCTTTAATAAATTTCATGACCTAAAAAAAAATTCTTGACCTAAACATCAAACATTCGATCAAGACATGTAGCTTTTAATAGGGGTTGCTGGGGACATGCATATGATTTGAGTTTTTTTATATTTAAGGCATGTAGGTCCCTCAAAAAGAGGATGGCTCAAATGCATGTCCCCAGCAAAACCTTTTAAATGCTACATGCCTAAAAATATCTGAATTCAGATCACGTGCATATCACCTGCTGCACTAAACCTTACACTAAAGCTGCTGCTGCTGTTACTTTGACGTTTTCAAGGAGAAGAGCATGATGGGTGTTGCTGTCACATCAATAATGCAGCCAGAAATGATACTTAAACATACAGATGTTAGCTCAACTTAGACTATCAGGCCCATTTATCAAGCTCCGTACGGAGCTTGAAGGGCCGTGTTTCTGGCGAGTCTTCAGACTCGCCAGAAACACAACTTATGAAGCAGCGGTCTAAAGACCACTGCTCCATAACCCTGTCCGCCTGCTCTGAACAGGCGGACAGGAATCACCGGACATCAACCCGATCGAATACGATCGGGTTGATTGACAGCTCCCTGCTGGCGGCCGATTGGCCGCGAGTCAGCAGGGGGCGGCGTTGCACCAGCAACTCTTGTGAGCTGCTGGTGCAATGTTAAATGCGGAGAGCGTATTGCTCTCCGCATTTAGCGAGGTCTTGCGGACCTGATCCGCAGTGTCGGATCAGGTCCGCAAGCCCTTTGATAAATGGGCCTGTTGAGCTTGAGTAATACACACTAATGGACTTGCAAAGATGTAAGTACTTTTGATTGCACTCGAGCAATATTTACAATTTTACATAATACCGCAAATATTTTTGCACTCAACTTATATACATTTTTTTACTAAACAGTTAAACAAATATGTTTTGTGATGATTTCCTAAATAATATGACTGAGCACTAAAACCTGTTGATGAACTACAATATATAACTGTAAAATCAAATACAATGGAACTGTAAGCACTGCAACAAATGTCCTCTGTATATATTCTTCTGCATATGCAACTAACTTGGCGGTGAATTCTGCAGAGCTCTGAGAAAACTATGTGATGTTCCTTGTACTATGTAACAAAGACAATAGACAAGTAACAAGGTTATAAATAACTGTTTTTAATTTATTGTCAGTATCATTATTTTTAAATAATTGTAAGGTTGCAGCCAGAATAAAAAAAAGAAGTTCTCTGTATATTTCTTTATAGATAGGCAATGCAGTTATGATCATAAGCTGAACGCTGAACATATGCAACCCTGATTGGCTCACTGACTGTGTTCAGTAAAGATTTGCAAGGGGAAAATGTTTGTTTTGTTAAAAATAACATTTTCGTTTTAGTTTATTTTTGTTTTTTGAGCTATAGCGCAGATTTTAAATACATAGGGACTGATAATTATCTGCATGAGTCCTTTTCTTATGTTGGCGCAGATGTCAGACATTTTTATTGTTTATTGGCACTTTACATTACAGTTTTGATGAAAAATAACAAGTCCTTTTTTTTATTTTATTTTTTTATCTACCCTTGTTGAAATCTCTTAAAGAGTCATAGTACAGATTTCTATGGCTTTAGAGCCGAACAGATTAATTGCACACATATCACCTATTAGCATTATTACTCACAATTAAAAGGATCAGTCAACATTCATGACCTTCCCCCTGTGATTTAACCACTTATGTCTGATATCACCATTTTGTTTGTCATTAATTCTGCAAATTTCGTTTTACATTTGCGTTGCTTTTCAATTTAAGCTTGAAGGGCATTAACGGCAGAAGCATTTTGAGGATTGTGATCATTTAAAAAAAATATGAAAACAATATTAGCCAAAGATCAGAAATCGTTATCTGACGAATATAAACCCCACAGTTTAGAACATTTAATAATTAATTCTTTATATCCATTTAACTATAATACCTCTAAGTGTTTTTTGTTTAAACATTATGAAAATTCACATATTATATATACTTTATATAACTATATATATATGTGGTTTTGAGATTATATATATATATATATATATATATATATACACACACACACAGTCATGTAAAAATAAAGAAAGTGCCCCCTCTTTGAATTCTATGGTTACATATCAAGACATAATAACAGTCATCTGGTCCTTAGCAGGTCTTATGATTCGGTAAATACAACCTCAGATGACTAACAACACATGACATATTACACTGTGTCATGATTTATATAAAAAAATAAAGCCAAAATGGAGAAGCCATGTGTGAAAAACTAAGTACACCTTACAATTCAATAGCTTGTAGAAGCACCTTTAGTAGAAATAACTTGAAGTAATAATTTTTTGTATGACTGTATCAGTCTCTCACTTTATTGTGGAAGAATTTTGTCCGACTCCTCTTTACAGCGTTGCTTAAGTTCATTGAGGTTTGCGGCATTCGTTATGCACAGCTCTCTTAAGGTCCTGCACAGCATTTCAATTGGGTTGAGGTCTAGACTTTGACTGGGCCATTGCAACACCTTGATTCTTTTCTTTTTCAGCCATTCTGTGCTAGATTTGCTGGTGTGCTGGGATCATTGTCTTGTAGCATGAGCCAATTTCAGCCAAGCTTTAGCTGTCGGACAGGTGGCCTCAGATTTGACTCTAGAAAACTTTGGTATACAGAGGAGTTCATGGTCGACTCTATGAGGCATATCTATCAAGCTCCGAATGGAGCTTGATGCCCCGTGTTTCTGGAGAGCCTGCAGGCTCGCCAGAAACAGCAGTTATGAAGCAGCGGTCACAAAGACCGCTGCTCCATAACCTGTCCACCTGCTCTGAGCAGGCGGACAGACATCGCCGGAAATCAACCTGATCAAGTACGATTGGGTTGATTGACACCTCCCATGCTAGCGGCTGATTGGCCACGAGTCTGCAGGGGGCGGTATTGCACCAGCAGCTCTTGTGAGCTGCTGGTGCAATGCTGAATATGGAGAGCGTATTGCTCTCCGCATTCAGAGAGGTCTGGCGGACCTGATCCGCACTGTCTGATCAGATCTGCCAGACTTTAATAAATAGAGGCCTATGACTGCAAGGTGCCCAGGTCCTGTGGCTGCAAAACAAGCCCAAATCATCACCCCTCCACCACCGTGCTTGACAGTTGGTATGAGGTGTTTGTGCTGAGATGCCATGTTTGGTTTTGGCCTAACGTGGCGCTGTGCATTATAGCCAAACTTCTCCACTATAGTTTCGTCTGTCCAAATGACATTTTTCCAGAAGTCTTGTGGTTTGTTCAGATGCAACTTTGCAAACCTAAGCCATGCTGCCATGATCTTTTTAGAGAGAAGGCTTTCTCCTGGCAACTCTTCCATACAAAAACACCGGCAAATGGGGGGCGTGTCTGGGCAGCGGCCATGTTAGGTTGCAATATCTGTAGCTCTGAGTATGATCTCTATAACCCGCCGGTTTTAGAGCCCATCCTGCAAGTTGGTTAAAAACTGCTCTCATATTTGCCCAACTCAGGTGTTACTGAGTGGATTGATATAAAACTTGAAGGGTTTATGATTATTAGATCCAGATCTGGACCGTTGAGAACTCCGGCGGCGGCCTTACTAAGAGGTCTCAACACCCCCCCCCCCCCAGTACATGGGGTATAGCAGTCACATTCGGACTGCCCGTTCCTTATCCTAGAAGAGAAATCTCGCAACCTGCATCATCTGGAGCAATCTACTGTGGAAGCCACCAAACCTATTATAGTATACTCGCGTAGCTGAAATCTCCTCTGGAAAATGGAGGCCCTGGCTAGGTGGGAGGCCGAGATGACGCAGCTCATAAGCGATCATTATAAAAGTCTTGAATTTGAACTATATAAGCTTATCCTAAAACCGAAGTCTCGATACATTGACCTAACAGCAAGAAGGACTGAGCCAACAAAGGAGCTGACATATCTAATTGCCGGAGAGCTCAACACCCAATTTCAGCTTGTAACTCCGAATGATAAAGACCAACCCTCCATAATTCCTCCAGAAGCCCCGCAGAATGCAGAAGTTTCCTTGCAATACCCCTGTACGGTGGATCACGTACCTCTGGCTGCAGATAAAAATATACCGTCTATGGTACTAGGATCAGGGGGTGACTTGACACCTCGATGGATTAGACGATGCAGGCGGAGGGGGAGACAGTTGGCTCCGAGAATACCGGTATTTCACATGGTCACTGGCCGACCCAGGGGGTCACAAAGAAGGCGACCGGCTCCACCAAGGGAAGTAGCAGCAAGTCGGGTTTCTCTCTCTCCCTGTGAACCACGAAACGCCCGACTTCCTTATGCAGCAGAGGGCCACAGGCCCGAGTATGTAAGTAGACCTACTCTGAGGGAAAGAGCACTACCTAATAGAACACTTAAAGCAATAGCGACGGTAGCCCCCAGACTAACTCTCAACCCTTGGATTACGCTTGACTCCCAGCAACCTGCGTTCTCTGGGCCACAGACAGAGCAAGATTTCCCCATAGAACTCTGGAGAATTAAAATTGACCGACATGGTGTGGGTTAATCACGTTTAGACTACCGGGACTGCCTTATCACATTAACGATACCCACACTAGCCCTGAGGACAGCCGTTTCTTTTTTCTTCCTTCCCCCAGCCCAGCTATTAACTATAACTTCCTCAGTTACATATGGGGAGAGAGGCTCTTTATTTGCCATGTCATAGGAATCAGACCTCTGATCAGCCGATCCCACGAAGACAGTCTCTGATTCTAAGCCGGCACTCAGAATTTATTTATGCCATTAATCCATAATATTTAGCATGAACATCTGGCTTATACAACAAGTTTGGTTAGGTTGAACTATATCGTTACAAACAGTTTCTCCTAAATCTATATACTATGAATCGCTATGGGACTATTGTACATAATACTGCTTTTCTGAAAGCAAGTTGTTTATCCGTTATTGCTTTGTGGACTGTTAGTCATTGCTGCATAATTAATTACGTTAACGAGTTGGACTTAAGCCATATTCTGAGGGTACTGAATATATTATACATTGATCTGTAATGGGGGAAAATGCTTTTATTATATGTATGTAATACCTGGGACTGCTACATTACTATCAGAGACCTGTGCCCTAAGGGGTTTAACATTTTAATACCCATAACCTCCCTAGATTTACTGGTATTACTCCCTGAGGAGGTACTATGCTCTTTTTTTTTTGTTTTCCTTAACTGTGTACCTAACTATTGAAAGGATGCTCTTTGAGGATGACACATACAGGCAGCTAACATTTTGCATACACTTGAGAGGTTTTTAATCCCAGTTCTAATGGCTACTGTTTAACTCATTAGATTAGTTAATACAAGGGCCTTCTGTTCCATAAAGCGTAAGTTTCCCACTGAAATAGGGGGTGAGGAGGTTAGGTTTCAGCATCTTCTTTTATTTTTCTCTCACCCACCCTCTAAGCCCCTGTTCAACTCCATATAAATGCCCATTTGCAGATAGCGGCAATTGCCCTTCCACATAATTAAGGTTTAGCCCCGTGGTCTATTATACTATGACTGCTAACGACTATTATTACAGTTATTCTGCCTCCCACCCGGGTATAGGGCCCATACCTGGGGGAGAATATCTAGTTACATAAGCAATATTGTTGTTATGCTATAGCTACCTCTTGTTTACAAACCTGTATAACCATATCATGCAGCCCAATGTTAAAGGAGCTCAACCTACCCATGGTGTCACCCACTAATGCCTAAGTTCTTTTTTAGTATAGTGTCTCCTGGTCTCAGCTTTATAGGGGTGTTGGCTCCCAAAATATTCTTCCACCGACTGTGTCTCCCCTCACCCTTTCCCGCTCTACATATGGGAGCGGGTCATATCCACTATTCCTTTCCCGTCTGTGTCCAGTGGGGACAAAATGCCCTGGGGGAAGATACAGCATAAGCTCTTTTGCCAAGCAGGTCCGTGGTGATATTTCTTCATACCAACCTGATCTTAAGCTCCTATTTTTTTTTTCATTGTTCCTTTTAGCCTTACTCTGTTAAATCCACCCTTGTTCCCTCCCCTCCCCCTGATAGCAGTGGTCTGTTCAAGTGTTTTTCTCTATATGTGGAGGATCTGTTGCTGAATGTATTACTTATGTTCCAAGAAGAAGGACATATTATCCATTAACTAAATCTCAAGGTCCAAAAGTGACCGTGGTAACATTAAAGCCCTTCTTTCTAGTTCTCTAAATTACATAGGCCCATGAGTGGCCTGCTGATCACTAGGAGGTGCATTCATTTCTTATAAAGAACAGAAAATGAGGTTCCACTTGATATTTTTAGTGTTTGTAAAGTAGTACTATATTGTCTTACTAATTATAGGTTATCTTGTATATTGTAATTCAATACACTCTTCCCGAATGTTAATGCTAACCAAATACTTTTGTACCTTATGCATATATGCGGCTGAACTTTTGTTTATTGTTATGTATTTGCAGAACCTCAATAAAAATCTTTAAATAAAAAAAAAAAAAAAAAAAACACTGGCAAATGAGCTGTCGGCACTAGCCGCGGCAATAAATATCCCCAATGATAGTCTGCAAAGGGTTGTTTTACAGCAGTTTAACAGAATGGAGATAAATAAACGTATTAACTTACGATAGATATCCGTTGCAAATCCGCAGGTTGGAAACGATTATCATCCTCGAGGTAACCAGCACCATAGTGCTTACCAAACAACTGCGTTTTCTCCTCTGTGTTAACTTTGGCTGTGTAAATTCTTCATGCTAACGTACAGGGATATCCGGGTTGGGGGTCAAAGGCTCGATACGTGTAATGAGAGCCCAGTGGAACGGCTCATAAGACAAACTGGCAAAAGAAGAAATCTTCCAGAACGGAACGCCATTTCAGTCTGCTACAGTTGTTATGATGCTTGTTGTAGCTACAACTGTAGCGGACTGAAATGCCAGAGCTAGAGCTATACAAGTTTGTGTAAGGAACATTAGCTATTGATCATGTATGCTTTTAGCCCACGTTGGTAAACTTTTTAACAATAAAGTGTGTTTTTGAGTGAGCCGTTCTGGAAGATTTCTTCTTTTGCCAATGCTTCCATACAACCCATACTTGTTCATTCTTTTTCTAATTGTACTGTAATGAACTTTATCATTTAAGTTTATATATATATATATATATATATATATATATATATATATATATATATATATATATATATATATATATAAAATAAATTAATATGTATGTGGTAAGAGGTACATGACTGAGGCTCACAGCTTTGGACACATTTTTCACTATTCTGAATATAAATTAAAGACATAGTATATGGTTTTAAACCTGAAGTCCATATGAAATGATATCATTTTTATGTAAAATATTAAAAAAAAAAATGTTTAAAAAAATTCCTTACACTTTTTGTTAGAAGCACATGTTGCACCAAGGCAATTACAGATAGAAAAAGTATGTTCTATAATATTAGCATGCTACATTACACTTTAATGAACTGTTCTAGGGACACTAATTATGTGCAGCTATGACAAGCGGGTTATAAGTACAACTGCAAGTAAAGGTAAAGTCCTGCAAACGTTTTACAATTATTTCTTACTTATTGTTGCTTTAATAATCAGTCAGATTTTTACAGGTGCCAAATATGCATTAAATGTAAAAGAAATGACTATAAACTCCATGCTTTTCCTATTTCCCAATCAAAAAAAGGAAATCTGGAAACGAATGTATTTGCAAGTAAAATTTGCTTTCATTTTTTTTTTCTTTGCACCTGCCAATTTCTAATTAGAGTTACACATCCTTTCCAACATAACTCGTTTACAGAAAATACTTTATGACTCTGTAATTAACACCAGACAGCAGGAACAGACTTTTCAGAGTTAGGTCCATCCGTGATCTAAAGTGAGCACTATATGAGCCATTTAATGCACGTATGGATGCTGAATGCTATGGGGTATCCATAGCAGTGTTATCAAAACAAATACGTTTCCATAAAATAAAAAACCAGAGCCCTTATACAAAGCCTTCACCTACCCTTGTAAGGTGGATTGTGCCAAAGCACCATAGATTTAGAGGCTGATTCAGCATTTTATTCATGCTGTAAAAGTGGATTTTTATAGGCCCTGACTGATATTTCTTCCTGTGAAGAAGAGGAATGTAGTACACAAACCACTCATAGCTGAACAGAAAACAACTGTCAGCTAAAGAAGATATCTCAGGCTCTCATTTCAAAGTATTGAAGGTTACAGTGTGAAAACATCGTATGCAGCTCTGGTAATTTATTTGTCACTTTCTTTTCAGACAAATTCCAGTTCATTTGAATAACTAATTTGAGTTAGAAAAGCTCCTGAGTTGTGTATATGATATGATATGAAAGTATGGTTTTATTACCCAAAAGAACTGTAAAAAAACTATAGAAACAAGAGTTTCACTGGCTTTTTAAGAGAGTTTTAGAAGAAATTCAATGATCTTTACAGAAACAAAATGCAAATTATCAGAGTAAAATAAGATGACTAACTTTAAATGGCCATTATACACTAATTTTTTCTTTGCATAAATGTTTTGTAGATGATCTATTTATATAGCCCATAAAGTTTTTTTTTAAAATAAATGTATTGTTTTGCTTATTTTTAAATAACATTGCTCTGATTTTCAGACTCCTAACCAAGCCCCAAAGTTTTATCAGTATACCATCAGCTACCTTCTCCAGCTTGCTCCTGTTTGTGTAAAGGGTCTTTTCATATGCAAAAGAAGGGGGAGGGGGGGGGGGTGTCTTATTTGCCACTTGCAGTGCGCTTTACAACTACCTTTAAAAAAGAGCTAAACTGAGAGCTTCTAAGTAAATTTTTAAACAGTTTTATACTGGATTTTTATATCAGTATCTGTGCATCTTATTCTTTATAGTAGTGTCTATTACATGCAGTTTTATGAAAATGAGTGTATACTGTCCCTTTAACTAAATGGATATTATGTTGTTTGTCTCTGTTAAAGGGATAGGCAAGTCAAAATTAAACTTTTTAAACATTCAAAATTAAACTTGTATGATATAGATCGAGCATGTAATTTTAGGACACTTTTAAATTAACTTATATTTTCAAACGTGCTTTGTTTTCTATGCACATATCCTACACTAGTGGAAGCTAGCTGCTGATTGGTGCATGCACACATTGGCCTCTAGTTATCAAGCCGTTAACCGCAAATACGCTGGAATTCCGCAGCGTATTTGAGGCTGATTCGCCATAGTTATCAAGCCCTACAGACCGGCAAAAGTAGAATCTTGTGACGTAACCTACGATCCGCCGGACTCAGACCGACACAGATCGGTGGTTACGTCACTCCAGATGTTTCGAACGCAAGTTCGGCACAATCTGACTACTTTTGGAAGTTATCAAAGAACAACCAGGTACGCTCTCGCACTATTCCGGCCCAGCGTACCTGGTGTTCAATCCACCGCCCTGGAGGAATCAATGGGAGTCTGACAGCAGCGAGAGCTCATGTTCGCTGCTGCCCGATATCCCATTGATTTCTATGGGAAGTGTCTGCACCTAACACCCTAACATGTACCCCGAGTCTAAACACCCCTAATCTGTCCCCCCTACACCGCCGCCACCTACTTAACCCTCACACCCCCCTAACTTAAATATTATTTAAATTAATCTAAATAAATCCTATAATTAAATAAATTAATCCTATTTAAAACTAAATACTTACCTATAAAATAAACCCTAAGATAGCTACAATATAACTATTAGTTACATTGTAGCTATTTTAGGGTTTATTTTTATTTTACAGGCAACTTTGTATTTATTTTAACTAGGTAGAATAGTTATTAAATAGTTGTTAACTATGTAATAGCTACCTAGCTAAAATAAATACAAAATTACCAGTAAAATAAATCCTAACCTAAGTTACAATTACACCTAACACTAAACTATCATTAAATAAATTAATTAACTACAATTACCTAACATTAAATAAAATTAACTAAAAATAACTAAAGTACAAAAAACAAACTCTAAATTACAGAAAATAAAAACAATTACAAGAAGTTTAAACTAATTACACCTAATCTAAGCCCCCTAATAAAATAAAAAAGCCCCCCAAAATAATAAAATTCCCTACCCTATACTAAATTACAAATAGCCCTTAAAAGGGCCTTTTGCAGGGCATTGCCCCAAAGTAATCAGCTCTTTTACCTGTAAAAAAAAAGAAATACAAACCCCCCAACATTAAAACCCACCACCCACACACCCAACCCTACTATAAAACCCACCCAAACCCCCCTTAAAAAAATCTAACATTACTCCCTTGAAGATCACCCTACCTTGAGACGTCTTCACCCAGCCGGGCACAAGTCTTCATCCGATCCGACCAGAAATCCTCCTCGAATCCGTGCAGAACTGGTCCTCCAAGCGGCAGAAGTCTGCATCCAAGCAGCATCTTCTATCTTCAATCAACTGGAGCGGAGCGGGTCCATCTTCAATCCAGCCGACACGGAGCCATCCTCTTCAAACGCCGTCCTAACACTGAATGAAGGTTCCTTTAAATGACTTCATCCAAGATGGCATCCCTTGAATTCCGAATGGCTGACAGGATTCTATCAGCCAATCGGAATAAAGGTAGGAAAATTCCGATCAGCCAATAGGATTGACCTCGCATTCTATTGGCTGATTGGATAAAGACTTATGTTGCTTGGAGGACCTCTTCTGCCCGGATTCGAGGAAGATTTCTGGCCGGATCGGATGAAGACTTGTGCCCGACTTGGTGTAGGTTTTTTTAAGGGGGGTTTGGGTGGGTTTTAGAGTAGGGTTGGGTGTGTGGGTGGTGGGTTTTAATGTTGGGGGGGATTGTATTTCTTTTTTTTACAGGTAAAAGAGCTGATTACTTTGGGGCAATGCCCCGCAAAAGGCCCTTTTAAGGGCTATTTGTAATTTAGTTTAGGGTAGGGAATTTTATTATTTTGGGGGGCTTTTTTTATTTTATTAGGGGCTTAGATTAGGTGTAATTAGTTTAAACTTCTTGTAATTTTTTTTTATTTTCTGTAATTTAGAGGTTTTTTTCTTTCTAATTTTATTTAATGGGACATGAAACCCAATTTTTTTCTTTCATGATTTAGAAAGAGCATACAATTATAAACAACTTTCTAATTTACTTATATTATCTATCTTGCTTCATTCTCTTGATATTCTTTGCTGAAAAGCATATCTAGATATGCTTAGTAGCTGCTGATTGGTAGCTGCACATAGATGCTTCCTGTGATTGGTTCACCTTGTGCATTGCTATTTCTTCATTAAAGTATATCTAAAGAATGAAGCAAATTAGGTAATAGAAGTAAATTGGAATATTGTTTAAAGTTGTATTCTCTACCTTAATCATGAAAGAAAATGTTTGGGTATAGTGTCCCTTTAATGTTTTGTAATTTCAGTTAATTAATTTAATTTATTTAATGATAGTGTAGTGTTAGGTGTAATTGTAACTTAGGTTATGATTTATTTATCAGATAATTTTGTATTTAGTTTAGCTAGGTAGCTAATAAATAGTTAATAACTATTGTACCTAGTTATAATAAATACAAAGTTGCCTGTAAAATAAAAATAAATCCTAAGCTAGCTACAATGTAACTATTAGTATTTAGTTTTAAATAGGATTAATTTATTTAATTATAGGAATATTTATTTAGATTAATTTAAATAATATTTAAATTAGGGGGTGTTAGGGTTAGGGTTAGACTTAGGTTTAGGGGTTAATTAATTTAATATAGTGGCGGTGGTGTAGGGGGGGGTAGATTAGGGGTTAATCAATGTACTGTAGGTGGCAGCGGTGTAGGGGGGCAGGATATGGGTTAATAAATGTAATGTAGGTGCGGAGGGCTCCGGGTGCGGCGGTTTGGGGGTTAAACAATTAATTTATTTGCGGCGTGGTCCTGGATTGGCAGGATAGGGGTTAATAACTTTATGCAAGTGGCGGCGGTATAGGGGGCGGCAGATTAGGGGTTAATAGGTATAATGTAGGTGGGGGTTCGGGAGCGGCGGTTTAGGGGTTCATATATTTATTATAGTGGCGGCGGGGTGCGGGAACGGCGGTTTAGGGGTTAATATATTTATTATAGTTGCAGCGGGGTCCAGGAGCGGCGGTTTAGGGGTTAATAAGTTTATTTAGGTGCGGGGGGCTCTGGGAGCGGGGGTTTAGGGGGTAAAACATTATAGTATAGTGTGGGTGCTTAGTGACAGGCTAGCAAGAAAACTGTGAATAAGCCGATGAGCAGCGAGATCGCTGACTGTTAGTTAACAACAGTCCGCTGCTCATCACACCGTACTTGGTGCGCGGCTTTTTGATAGCTTTCTTGATAAATTTGGTGAACGTATTCAGGTCCGCGACAGCGATGTTAGGAGAGCTTAGGCTAGCGTATTGGGGCCGGCGAATGCAGGTAAGTAGACAGGTTGATAACTAGAGGCCATTGTCTCAATACCAGTTATTTATGATGTGTGTGTATATATATATATATATATATATATATGTGCATATCCTCTTCCCTGTCTTCCAACCAAATGCCACTAATAAGTCTGCTCCACTTATTTTTGCCTTATAGTCAGAATGCTGGATATTATAGTTTTGCTTTTTTTCTATATATATAATTTTTCTTTTAAAGTTTTCTTATATTGAGGCTATGCATGAAAGAAAATCATACAATAAATGCCATGTAATACCAATGACAGAACTTACATTTGATTAATATATAATACAGCAAGTAAATTAAAAAAAGAAGGAAAGGCATATGCCTTACTATGGCTTTCTGAAATCTCACTTTTATGATATTAGAAACAGGAATTCTCGATTTTCTATTATACACCCTCCCTCTTATAGAAGGGATCAAAGACCCCTGGTAAACTAAAATAGTAAATAAGGGCTGTGATTATATATAGCAATGATATAGGTATGTGTTAAAATATATGATATGCTGGGCTACTTCCGTACCCCAAAGTATATAGACAATAGCTTAGCAATCAGCGGGTGAGCACCGCTTTTAGTAGTGTATAAAGATCCTTCTAAAGATATATATTGCATACTATTAGTGTTAGAGTTTTGTGTAAAATATAACTGGATCTAAAGCTGCTATTGGGGTCTAAGAGAGCAAGTGCAACATCTTATAGAAAAACAAAAATTCAGAATATATTAGGTAGCCTGACCGTAGCATCATCATGAAAGCACACAAAAAGTTGCCTAGTGAGATAGCATAAGTTCAGGTCTATGTTTTAATAACTTGGTCCCTAGCATATATACTAACTGCGTTGACAGGCGCTTTTGACCTGTTGCTGACCAACTTGTAACTAGCTAAAGAGGAACAACACTTCCCAAAGCGCGTGAGGATATTCACTCCTAAAATTAGTGTCAGGATGAAGGTGTACAGTTTCACACTTTACAATTCCCGGTTGAGGGCTTATGACAAAGTTATGTTGTTATATCCCATATAGATAATTAGGCGCTTTAGTGACAATTAGTGGTCGCTTATAATTGCGAAAGCACAGAAGAGTGACGGGGAACTAATGACTAACGTATACATTAATAACGATGTGACCTCTGAAGGAGCAAGCAATTCAAGCTAGTGGGCAGTTATATAGGCATATATTACTCCATCAAAAGTCGTACAAGCTATATCATGGTGTCCATCTGTGCACTGAGCTAGCGGAAAGGAATAAATAACAGTCAAACATATGCAACCTTAATATGACATATACAGTGAGTGTCCTATTATCGTCAGAATTAAATGACAATTGCGGTCAACTCATAAAGTTTTAATATGAGCTGATATCGCACCAGGACTCATCCGATTCCTCTTCTATGGAATGGCACTGCTGCCACAGGCTTGGTTTCCCCGATAGAAAACTTGTTCCCCCGCATCTGGTGCAGGGCAATGAGGATAGACTGGGTCCGCAACTACACGACCTCCTGCACCTTATGCGTGCTCTGCAGATCCCGGAACTGGACCATGGGAGCCGGCCCTTATCCCGGAGTCCAAGATGAATGCTGCATGCTCATCTCCATATCGAGTTGTAGTGCAGGCCTTGAGTGATTAGGGTCCCGAAATCTGATTTCTCCGGCAGGTAGGCTAACAGAGTAGGATGATTCCTTCGATGTATCTAAGCCTGAGCAAACAGATGAGGCCCCCGTAAAGGTAATCTCAGAGCTAAATCTCGTAAGCCGTTGCAGTGGCTTTGTGTTTACATCTGGGGTAGGCCAGAGGGCCATCTGGGCATCCCATCTTGTGCACTGTGCAGTTGCAATGAGGTCAGACATGCATTCATCTAGTTTAGATTCAAATTTTAGAAATAAAGCTCATATAATCTTACACGGCACCTCCATGCTGAGTGATTACTTGTCTGTAGCAGCTAATAGACTAATAGACGCTGTATTTTTCAGTTCACGGGGGGAAAATGCTTGAAGTCACGGCACTATGCTGCCACCTAGGATTATGTTGGTCCGGGGTTTGGCCTAACCACCATGAATTTTACACTTTAGGTATCAGTCTCTTGAGGATTTCTTCCTCTGTTAAGTGGTCAATTATTATTTTCTACCCAAATCTGTGTATATATCACAAAAAAACAGCTAGGTATTGGAAGTTCTGTTAGGAACTCTGATTAATGCGACCTAGCATGGCCGCCACCCGGACACGCCCCCCCCCCCCCCTCTTAATATATAATTTTTATTGAGATATAATTGTAAAATTAATACATATAAGACTGTTTTGGAACATGTTAATTACAGCGCTTTTACAGTATATTTATAATCAAATGATACAGTATTTCTTAAACTGTAGTTTTCGGAATGTTTAACTAATTTCCGTAACACTTTTTATAACTGTGGTTGTCTCATTTTTACATAGTTCTATTCATACACAAAAAAATAAGTCATCATATTTACTAATAAAGAAACATATCCAGTTCCTAACATAACCAGTATTCTTCATTTATCCAGACAAAGTGTACACCATCATTTGTGATACATATAACTAAAGAATAAACTTCCCAGGGGTCACAGAGGAGAAACATGTTTTTTTAAATATATATATTTGGCCAAATGCGGTAACTAACCTTTCCATTTTTGCTTTTAAATCTTAGCTGAGAGCGTGTGAGTGCTGGACTTCCTCTGTGTGTTGTATTAATTTGTTTTGTAATCTCCCTATGGTTCTTGCACCCAGACCTTTCTGGAGTTAACTGCCTGTGACTCTGTGGACCGCACAGCTTCCTGTGAGTGCCCGTGAGCAACCAGGGCTGAGCATGTTACAGGGTCATGGGATGTGTACCAGGTCCGGTATGAGAGTGCAGTTCTCTTCCATGTTTTGTATATGTCTAGGGTGATTACATAAGCCTGTGCACCCTTCCCTTGTTTCCCGTTTGTTTGGATTTGAGAGCTTGCATTTTGTGGCTGTTTTAGGGTCCCAGGTATTGGAAAGGACCTTGATGTGGTACCTGGGCTTGTCCCTTTTGGCCAAATGCGGTAACTAACCTTTCCATTTTTGCTTTTAAATCTTAGCTGAGAGTGTGTAAGTGAGTGCTGGACTTCCTCTGTGTGTTGTATTAATTTGTTTTGTAATCTCCCTATGGTTCTTGCACCCAGACCTGTCTGGGGTTAACTGCCTGTGACTCTGTGGACAGCACAGCTTAGTGTGAGTGCCCGTGAGCACCCAGGGCTGAGCATGTTACAGGGTCATGGGATGTGTACCCGGTCCGGTATGAGAGTGCAGTTCTCTTCCGTGTTTTGTATATGTCTAGGGTGATTACATAAGCCTGTGCACCCTTCCCTTGTTTCCAGTTTGCTTGGATTTGAGAGCTTGCATTGTGTGGCTGTTTTAGGGTCCCAGGTATTGGAAAGGACCTTGATGTGGTACCTGGGCTTGTCCCTTTTGGCCAAATGCGGTAACTAACCTTTCCATTTTTGCTTTTAAATCTTAGCTGAGAGTGTGTAAGTGAGTGCTGGACTTCCTCTGTGTGTTGTATTAATTTGTTTTGTAATCTCCCTATGGTTCTTGCACCCAGACCTGTCTGGGGTTAACTGCCTGTGACTCTGTGGACAGCACAGCTTCCTGTGAGTGCCCGTGAGCACCCAGAGCTGAGCATGTTACAGGGTCATGGGATGTGTACCCGGTCCGGTATGAGAGTGCAGTTCTCTTCCATGTTTTGTATATGTCTAGGGTGATTACATAAGCATGTGCACCCTTCCCTTGTTTCCCGTTTGTTTGGATTTGAGAGCTTGTATTGTGTGGCTTTTTTAGGGTCCCAGGTATTGGAAAGGACCTTGATGTGGTACCTGGGCTTGTCCCATTTGGCCAAATGCGGTAACTAACCTTTCCATTTTTCTTTTAACTCTTAGCCGAGAGTGTGTCTAGGGTGATTACATAAGCCTGTGCACCCTTCCCTTGTTTCCCGTTTGTTTGGATTTGAGAGCTTGCATTTTGTGGCTGTTTTAGGGTCCCAGGTATTGGAAAGGACCTTGATGTGGTACCTGGGCTTGTCCCTTTTGGCCAAATGCGGTAACTAACCTTTCCATTTTTGCTTTTAAATCTTAGCTGAGAGCGTGTAAGTGAGTGCTGGACTTCCTCTGTGTGTTGTATTAATTTGTTTTGTAATCTCCCTATGGTTCTTGCACCCAGACCTGTCTGGGGTTAACTGCCTGTGACTCTGTGGACAGCACAGCTTCCTGTGAGTGCCCGTGAGCACCCAGGGCTGAGCATGTTACAGGGTCATGGGATGTGTACCCGGTCCGGTATGAGAGTGCAGTTCTCTTCCGTGTTTTGTATATGTCTAGGGTGATTACATAAGCCTGTGCACCCTTCCCTTGTTTCCAGTTTGCTTGGATTTGAGAGCTTGCATTGTGTGGCTGTTTTAGGGTCCCAGGTACTGGAAAGGACCTTGATGTGGTAATGGGCTTGTCCCTTTTGGCCAAATGCGGTAACTAACCTTTCCATTTTTGCTTTTAAATCTTAGCTGAGAGCGTGTAAGTGAGTGCTGGACGTCCTCTGTGTGTTGAATTAATTTGTTTTGTAATCTCCCTATGGTTCTTGCACCCAGACCTGTCTGGGGTTAACTGCCTGTGACTCTGTGGACAGCACAGCTTCCTGTGAGTGCCCGTGAGCACCCAGAGCTGAGCATGTTACAGGGTCATGGGATGTGTACCCGGTCCGGTATGAGAGTGCAGTTCTCTTCCATGTTTTGTATATGTCTAGGGTGATTACATAAGCATGTGCACCCTTCCCTTGTTTCCCGTTTGTTTGGATTTGAGAGCTTGCATTGTGTGGCTGTTTTAGGGTCCCAGGTATTGGAAAGGACCTTGATGTGGTACCTGGGCTTGTCCCATTCGGCCAAATGCGGTAACTAACCTTTCCATTTTTGCTTTTAAATCTTAGCCGAGAGTGTGTAAGTGAGTGCTGGACTTCCTCTGTGTGTTGTATTAATTTGTTTTGTAATCTCCCTATGGTTCTTGCACCCAGACCTGTCTGGGGTTAACTGCCTGTGACTCTGTGGACAGCACAGCTTCCTGTGAGTGCCCGTGAGCACCCAGGGCTGAGCATGTTACAGGGTCATGGGATGTGTACCCGGTCCAGTATAAGAGTGCAGTTATCTTCCGTGTTTTGTATATGTCTAGGGTGATTACATAAGCCTGTGCACCCTTCCATTGTTCCCAGTTTGTTTGGAATCGAGAGCTTGCATTGTGTGGCTGTTTTAGGGTCCCAGGTATTGGAAAGGACCTTGATGTAGTACCTGGGCTTGTCCCATTTGGCCAAATGCGGTAACTAACCTTTCCATTTTTGCTTTTAAATCTTAGCTGAGAGCGTGTGAGTGATGGACTTCCTCTGTGTGTTGTATTAATTTGTTTTGTAATCTCCGTATGGTTATGCACCCAGACCTGTCTGGGGTTAACTGCCTGTGACTCTGTGGACAGCACAGCTTCCTGTGAGTGCCCGTGAGCACCCAGAGCTGAGCATGTTACAGGGTCATGGGATGTGTACCCGGTCCGGTATGAGAGTGCAGTTCTCTTCCATGTTTTGTATATGTCTAGGGTGATTACATAAGCATGTGCACCCTTCCCTTGTTTCCCGTTTGTTTGGATTTGAGAGCTTGTATTGTGTGGCTTTTTTAGGGTCCCAGGTATTGGAAAGGACCTTGATGTGGTACCTGGGCTTGTCCCATTTGGCCAAATGCGGTAACTAACCTTTCCATTTTTCTTTTAACTCTTAGCCGAGAGTGTGTCTAGGGTGATTACATAAGCCTGTGCACCCTTCCCTTGTTTCCCGTTTGTTTGGATTTGAGAGCTTGCATTTTGTGGCTGTTTTAGGGTCCCAGGTATTGGAAAGGACCTTGATGTGGTACCTGGGCTTGTCCCTTTTGGCCAAATGCGGTAACTAACCTTTCCATTTTTGCTTTTAAATCTTAGCTGAGAGCGTGTAAGTGAGTGCTGGACTTCCTCTGTGTGTTGTATTAATTTGTTTTGTAATCTCCCTATGGTTCTTGCACCCAGACCTGTCTGGGGTTAACTGCCTGTGACTCTGTGGACAGCACAGCTTCCTGTGAGTGCCCGTGAGCACCCAGGGCTGAGCATGTTACAGGGTCATGGGATGTGTACCCGGTCCGGTATGAGAGTGCAGTTCTCTTCCGTGTTTTGTATATGTCTAGGGTGATTACATAAGCCTGTGCACCCTTCCCTTGTTTCCAGTTTGCTTGGATTTGAGAGCTTGCATTGTGTGGCTGTTTTAGGGTCCCAGGTACTGGAAAGGACCTTGATGTGGTAATGGGCATGTCCCTTTTGGCCAAATGCGGTAACTAACCTTTCCATTTTTGCTTTTAAATCTTAGCTGAGAGCGTGTAAGTGAGTGCTGGACTTCCTCTGTGTGTTGAATTAATTTGTTTTGTAATCTCCCTATGGTTCTTGCACCCAGACCTGTCTGGGGTTAACTGCCTGTGACTCTGTGGACAGCACAGCTTCCTGTGAGTGCCCGTGAGCACCCAGAGCTGAGCATGTTACAGGGTCATGGGATGTGTACCCGGTCCGGTATGAGAGTGCAGTTCTCTTCCATGTTTTGTATATGTCTAGGGTGATTACATAAGCATGTGCACCCTTCCCTTGTTTTCCGTTTGTTTGGATTTGAGAGCTTGCATTGTGTGGCTGTTTTAGGGTCCCAGGTATTGGAAAGGACCTTGATGTGGTACCTGGGCTTGTCCCATTCGGCCAAATGCGGTAACTAACCTTTCCATTTTTGCTTTTAAATCTTAGCCGAGAGTGTGTAAGTGAGTGCTGGACTTCCTCTGTGTGTTGTATTAATTTGTTTTGTAATCTCCCTATGGTTCTTGCACCCAGACCTGTCTGGGGTTAACTGCCTGTGACTCTGTGGACAGCACAGCTTCCTGTGAGTGCCCGTGAGCACCCAGGGCTGAGCATGTTACAGGGTCATGGGATGTGTACCCGGTCCAGTATAAGAGTGCAGTTATCTTCCGTGTTTTGTATATGTCTAGGGTGATTACATAAGCCTGTGCACCCTTCCATTGTTCCCAGTTTGTTTGGAATCGAGAGCTTGCATTGTGTGGCTGTTTTAGGGTCCCAGGTATTGGAAAGGACCTTGATGTAGTACCTGGGCTTGTCCCATTTGGCCAAATGCGGTAACTAACCTTTCCATTTTTGCTTTTAAATCTTAGCTGAGAGCGTGTGAGTGATGGACTTCCTCTGTGTGTTGTATTAATTTGTTTTGTAATCTCCGTATGGTTATGCACCCAGACCTGTCTGGGGTTAACTGCCTGTGACTCTGTGGACAGCACAGCTTCCTGTGAGTGCCCGTGAGCACCCAGAGCTGAGCATGTTACAGGGTCATGGGATGTGTACCCGGTCCGGTATGAGAGTGCAGTTCTCTTCCGTGTTTTATACATAGAAATATATATATATAGATTTATATTTATTTTTGTCTGAACTTTAAGTTCTGAATAAGGGGTCTATATCCATTCTCCCCTAAGTTTGCTTTCTATTATATATTGAGTTGATTCAAATTTACTAACCAGAATTTCCTGTTCAGCTTGTTCTAGCTGTAAGATCCGGCATTTCCATTTTTCAAAAAATTGCTCAACATTATATTCAAGCTTATACCAAATAACATATTTTTCTATTAAGAACTGCTTCCGAATAGTATTCCTAAAGGACACAAAAGACGGAATCAGACCAGATTTCCAATGTTTTAGTATTAGGTTCCGTGCAATAATAATAGCCATATTATTTTGAATATTTTTTAATTTTTGATCTGCAAATAAAAAAAATGATCTGTTCTGTAGATAATATAATATCTATATGGTATATTATATTTACCCAATAGTTAATCATCTTCCAAAATTTCTGCACCTTTGGACACGACGATAAACAGTGAAGAATATTAGCCTTGAGAAATCTGCACTTGGGACAACAGTTCTCTTCCACCTCCATTGACCATTTAGATCTACTAAGTGGGGTTGAGTAAGCCATTAATAATTTCTTAGTATGTTATTCTCTAGAGAACGCCGATAAAAGGTCTTTTCAACTATTTTTAAGCTCTTCAACATATTTTGAGAGTTAGAATTATCATGCCAGATCCGGCTCCATTTTTTAACCATTTTATTCTAAAAGCAATTCCTGATTTGCATTGGTAATTAGGTTATATAGTCATGAAATGGAAAATTTACCATTTACAAAAAGCATTAATAATTTGTGCTAACACCATCCAATCCGATTGTGTGCCATACAACCATATAAGCTTAATACAATAATGTTTTGCCTGCAGATATGAAAACCAATGTTTTGCATCTAGGGAGTATTTTTCTTTTAATTCATCAAAAAAATAGATGGAAGTCACTCTTTATACTTCTTCCCATAGTTGATGTTTTTCCCAGACCTACGTTGTACTATATTTATGTAAATTTGTAAATCATCCGCATATAGTGCTGTTGTTATTTCTTGATCAGCAATTTATATGCCTTGTATCTCTTTCCTAATTAGAATTGCTAGTGGTTCTAGCATAATATTGAAAATCAATTTAGATAATGGGCAGCCTTGTCTACTTCCTCTTAATAACTTAAATGAAGGGGTTTTATTATTATTAATCTTCAAATATGCCGGGATATTCCATGTACAATAACTTAATAACTTTTTGTATGTTGCCATAATATCCAAATCTATCCAGTCACATTAACAAGTGATCCCATGTAATGGAATCAAAAGCTTTATGATCATCACAAGAAATAATGGAAAATTCATGGTTTGGCTCTTCCTGTCTAAATTTCTGATTAACAGTTTTGCTTTTAATTATGCAGTAACAAATTAATCACATGTGGGATTAAGAATTTTATAACTATTTTTTAAATCCCTTAACATAATTAAGCATCGTAATTATGGTATTTTATTTTGAGGCAGTTCCATAATTTAATTATTTTCCATTAAAGGGACAGTCTAGGTCAAAATAAACTTTCATGATTCAGATAGGGCATGTAATTTTAAACAATTTTCCAATTTACTTTTATCACCAATTTTGCTTTGTTCTCTTGGTATTCTTAGTTGAAAGCTTAACCTAGGAGGTTCATATGCTAATTTCTTAGACCGTGAAGCCCACCTCTTTCAGATTGCATTTTAACAGTTTTTCACCACTAGAGGGTGTTAGTTCACGTATTTCATATAGATAACACTGTGCTCGTGCACGAGAAGTTATCTGGGAGCAGTCACTGATTGGCTAGACTGCACGTCTGTCAAAAGAACTGAAAAAAAGGGGCAGTTTGCAGAGGCTTAGATACAAGATAATCACAGAGGTTAAAAGTATATTATTATAAATGTGTTAGTTATGCAAAACTGGGAAATGGGTAATAAAAGGGATTGTCTATCTTTTAAAACAATAAAAATTCTGGTGTAGACTGTCCCTTTAAAGTGATATTTGAGTCATGATTTTATATTTTTTATTTAACCAGAACATAATCATGTTCCGTAACAAGTGATGTGAGCAGGTGCAAAAAACGTTTTTTTCAAAAACTATGTTGAACTACGGAGATGAATTCAAAAGTCAGAAGTCAGCTGGTATACCACTATCAAATTCTCTCAATGCAAAGTTTTTATGAACTTAAAGAGAAGCAAAGCCACGTGACAATAAGGTTTTCTTTTGGTTTTCAAATGGATTGTAGTCTTGAATCTTAAAACCTCATGAAAACATTGCAATGCACTTTTCTTCTAGCAAGGTGGCAGAGGCATCTTGGTTAATCCATTAGAAACTAGGCAATTTTAATTAATCAATGACTGGAATATAACCTTATCAATTGGTTTTCTTACAGTCATATGGTATTGCATTTGACATCTACACTCTGCTGTTTCAGAATGTACCGCAAGCTCTCTGTTGTATTTCTTGAACAAAAGAAGATATTTTGGAGAGAAACCCTTATGCTACAATTTTGCATTAATTGCAGACATGTCAGTAAAATTACCACTAAAACCAGATACTTCTGTCATATATATCTCTTTGGTCAACTTTATAATGTCTACTTCTATTTTAAAAACACTTGATGTCTGAGGAGCCTAAAATTTATACAATATAAGAGAAATTAATGAGTGAACAAAACTTTGTTCTTTCTATGGGTATAAATTGCTTGGTGATGCCATTTGGTCGCTGTAATGGAACAACAACTATTCGTTAATGACATATTTCAAGACCTGTATGGTAAGATTATGGTTGTCAATTTAGGCAACATCAAATTGTTCTCCTCATCCCTAGAAGATGTGATTAACATAACTGTCAATCATCCTAAACAAATGAGTTTGAGGTAATTTAACTCTTCCACAAGTGAGGAAGTTTAGGAGCTGCGGTCATACAATCTCTGCTTTTTTAATTAGTGGGTTGCAGGTTTGCCTCAGCTTGATAAATGGAGTCCTAAGTGTGTAATGAAATCAAAATATGATTTTATATACTACGGTTCCCATGGGAATAATTATTAATATATAAGATATTCAAAGGTGACAATGTACAGCTAGACCACAGAAGTAAAACAAATATAGCTGTGTACATACTTTTCTAAATATTTATGAAAGAATGTACCTTCAACAAAAAGCATAACAGGCCAAGATCTCTCATTAATCGAATAACAAAAATGGAATATAGTTTCCCAACTATGTTCTGCCACTGGAGACTCTTCATGCCTAAGCCAACTTATTTTGATCTATCTAAATACATGATGCAGAAGTGCACTAATGTAACAAGAACCATGTGTGCAATGCTATATAAAAGACAACTCTATAAAAAAATAATGTTAAAAAATGTCCTATATCAGTCAATGCATTAGTCAAACAGTAATAGTGGCAAAAATATATACCCTATAAGTAGATAAGAGTATGATGTTTCCAAATATAGTAGAATGGAAAGTCACATTTCATTTCAGAATGAGTGGAATTAAAACAAAGGAATCTTATACGCTATGCAGTTTGCTAAACCTTTCTGTCCTTTCCTGCACTGAATGGGTTAGATTTCTTGGCAGAGAAAAGAACTGTAATTCTGCTAGACGGACAATGGCAGCAGTTTTTCTGTTGCCAAACACAATTCAATTTGAGTTATGGAATGTGTATTATCTTTTGTATGTCTCTCTTTGTGTACATTATTCTGCCTACAGTCTATACTAGATTACAGGAGTTACAAGGTCTAAAACCCTAACAACAAAAATGAAAGTGTGTTAATACTTTTTTACACCTAACATTCCTTTATAGGAAGTGGAAAATGGCAAGTGTTAATATTAATAAAATATTAATAAAGGTTTTAAAGATTTATTAATTAAAATATGTAACTGTTTCTTTTTTAATTATTCAGGTGATCCTTTAAAATATAATAGTTTATTCTCTTTTCTCTGACTTACATATTTTTTTTAATCTAAAGGGACCCCAATTTGTTCTTTAATTATTTAGAATAAACATGTAATTTTACTCAACTTTCCAAAATTCTTCTATTATTTGTTTCATTCTTTTGATATCATTATTTGAAATACTTAAGTCGCTCAGGAGTAGCAATGCATTACTGGGAGCTGTCTGCTGATTGGTTGCTGCACATAAAAGCCTCATTTCACATAAGTTCAGTTAGCTCCTAAAAGCTGCTCCTTCAGCAAAGGATACTAAGAGAATGAATCAAATCTGATAAAAGAAGTACATAAGAAAGTTATACCCAGAAAGAGTAGCTATCTACCAGTAATGAACAACAGCTCAGTAGCTTGTTCTATAGCAAATTACCATCTAGGAGCAGCATCTTTTAGCCCAATTGTGCTTTTCACAGAGAACAACTTTCCTGAAGTACATCAGTCAGATCCCTCATTTTAATTGGAAAGTTGTTTAAAATCACGTTCTATAGGAGTCATGAAAGAACACTTTTGGGTTTCATGTCCAATTAAACTAGAGGGAATAAAACAATGAAATAATTAATAACACAGATTTTAAATACTTTACAATAAATGTTTATGAAAATATATTGAAAGCCAAGTGAGATTCTCTTTACCATACAGTGTAACTAGAGCCTAAATGGTCCATATTATTATTATCGGTTATTTGTAGAGCGCCAACAGATTCCGCAGCGCTAATATCAATCATTAGCATATCACTACACCACAGGGAGCTGACAATGACCACCAGCTGACACTCATCAAGCCACCTGACTTCTCCCTCCCCAGGTAGGGTGGCTACACTTGTCTTTGGTCAACTTTGTAGTTTCACTATGCTTTGCCTCCCAAAACGAATATTGTCCCACCTATAGCAGTTGTCTCATTGGTATGTTAAAGAGAACATGATTTAATACTTAGGGTAAGCACATCATAGCCTTCTTGGTATATCTAAAATGTGTTATATGTTGTTTGATAATAATATAAAATACATTTCCTGAAAAGATTAGAAAAGTGTTAATACCGTTTGATAGTCCTGATAACCTGTATGGACCATGGGCTCCTAAAATAAATGTTGTTGTAGGGGTAGAACATTTTTGCAAATCATACACATGTAATTTAAAAAAATGTAAATGCACAAAGAGAGCAGGAAGTAATGTATGACAACGCCAGGTAATCTGCCTCATCACCTGATACAATCTGCCCCCAACTGTTGGACAAAGGAACATAAAAGTGCAAAAAGAAAATAATGTGCTAGAGCATTTTATTACTGCACTACTGCTTGTATACAAATCTATGTTAAACCTTGCAGAGGGGTTAAACACACAATCAAAAATAGCTATAAAGCAGTAGTGCATTAATTGAAACCAGCTGAACAGATATGGAGAACCAATGACAAAATTCTAATGTAAAAAAGCAAAAAAACTGGAAAACAGCACACACTAAATATTCCTCTGCAGGCACGGAATATCCAGGTCAACCACAGAAAACAAAGTATAATTCCAGCCTTGCAAGTTAAAAGACCTTAATATTCTACATCAGGGCCATAGGGATGTTAACAACAATGATTCAGACATACGTTAGGACCATGGTTGTTGACTAATGACCTTTAGTTGGTCCAAAATGTTGTTCTTAACATCCCTATAGACCCTGATGTAGAATAATAAGGGACCTTTTCAACTACCAAGGCTGGATCTATACTTTGTTTTCTGTGAACTAATAAAAAGAAGCATATTTATGTAGCCACCATTCACCAGCTAACTCCCAAAAAGCATTGCTGCTCCGGAGTCTACTTAGGTATACTTTTCAATAAAAGATACAAACAGAACTATTTTAATTTGATAACAGAAATAAATTGGAAACTCTTTTAGTCCCTGAATGACATAGATGCACTGTGTATGTTGTGTGTCCTTAAGGGGTTATAATAGTTACACAGTGCAGCTGCTCATAGGCTGCTATGGAGATGTCTAGTACAGAAGACAGTGGAGTGTTAGTTTATTTTTTTTAATTATACACACACACACACATATATATATATATAATTAATACAGCATCTAAATAAACATTATATGGGGTGGTAAATCAATATATAAACCACTATCAAATAACAGGTTAATTCTCACTTGTATGCCCCTTTAAAGCAACAGAAACTGAAATATTGTAACTGCATAAAATCAACACTAAATGCACTCTACAGTTTCAAGATAATGTGTTCTTTCCTATTAACAGATTATAAAACAATCTTCATAATCCTCAGGAATTATTATTTAAATCTGTGTTACTTCCTTGATTTTATAGCCTAGAAAATTGAAGAATAAGAACTATCATGAAATGTGCCCAGTTATAGTCATTGAAATAAAATATAAGAAATAAGATTTGAATGTCTCAGAAACAAACTTCCCAGGCTGATCATTTTTGTCAGCAGATAAAAAACAGAGACCCATTAAGCCTGTTCTTTTGCCTATTAAAAGAGCAGACTTAATTAATCTTCAGGATAACCTTTAAATAGCTCAGACATGTTCTGAAATGTTGCCTACTCTCCTAGTATTGCTATTTCCAGAAACAGAAATTTCAGCCATTTGCATTCTGGACTATATTACATTAGTTTCTAGCAATACTTCAAAAGTTTACTGGTTAAACAGCAATTAGCAAAAAGAGGCTCCATTTTATTTTACATTCAATATAGAAAGCTAGATAAATTAATTTTGTAGCACATTAACAAATCTAGACAAATGAGAGGACTTGTTTTTCCCACAGAAAACCTCTAGATACATTCGGCTAGATTACGAGTTTTGCGTTAAGCTGAAAAAGCAGCGTTAATAGGTCCTAACGCTGCTTTTTCACTACTGCTGGTATTACGAGTCTTGCAGGTTTAGGGGCCCCGCACACTTTTTTGGCCTTACTGCAAACTGACTTACGTAAAGTTCGTAAAGTCTTTTTTCTATGGGACTTCCATAGCGGTACACACTCTACCTCCAAGATTCCTAACGCATTCTAAAGTCAGTAGTTATGAGTTTTACACTACAAACAGGGGCGGACTGACAAGTCGGGCAAATCGGCCCTGGCCCGAGGGCCCTGCTTCTTAAAGGGGCCCCATGCATCTTACTGATGCTGCATTTTTTTTTCTATATTTTTTTTTTATTAAATATTTGTTTTTATTTTTTTCCTTGGATATTGTTTTATTTTTTTTCGGAGGGGGGTGTGGGGGGGTCCCCGGTGCAGTGGTGAAGGAGACGTGACTCATCATCGCTCGTGAGCGACTGAGCGTGACTGACTGTGAGAATCAATGAAGCCAGGAACAGTCAAGAACTAGAACTCAGAGCCGGTTAGCCTAGGGTAACATGTGAAGAGAAGAAAAGACACTGCCTGGATTGGAGTTTGGAACCGGGCAGCAGCCTGCTGCAATATGTGGTGGTGTAACATACAATCCGGATTCGGAATCCAGTCCTCCACATATTAATGGTCACTCACTGTACATCACCTGCCCGGCCCCTGGCTCTGTCTGGCTGCTCAGCTCCGCCTCCACACAAAATTTTAACTGCGCACAGTGACAGCGCATTAGAGGCTTAGGCGGCAGCTGCAGAAGACAGACGGTGGTCACATGTGATTAAGAGCCATCGCCGATCTGCTGAGGAGCGGAGGATTGAGTAGGCGACAACGACGTTGACGATAAGGTAAGTAAGTGGCAGACTGGCACTACAGCTCTAGACCCTAGTAATATATTGCAAAGCACTTTGCAATGCAAAGAGACAGGGTATTAAAAAAAAAAAAGCTACATGCTATATCCCAACAGTCCCAGTTAGTTGCCCTCATCCAGTGCAGGAGTACAGCCAGGCACCAGTTAGTAGGTATGCTCCATGCACAACTTAGGGAGCATATTTACCAGTTAGGGTTACCCCAGAGAGATCAGTAGTATGGAGGCAGATGGCTTACATTGTAGAGCCCAGCACACACCTGAAACGTGTCCCTTTAATAAACCAGCCTTTTCCCCCTACAATAGTCCTTAAATGGCAATACTCAAATGAAAAACTCTATATACCAATCATGATCACCTCTTTCTTATTCAAGATACATATCATTATTTAGCAACACATCATAAAAAACTAAAATATTATACTTCAGAATTTGGGTTAGAACTTAAACTTTAACATTAAACATTGTAAACAAAATAATAAAAGCGGATTAATGTGACTAAAAATGAAGGTGTTATTCTCAAATTCTCTGTTGCCCAAATATCATGAGGAAAAGCTTAACATTTGTGTATGAATATAATTATGTTTATGTTCCAGAAGCATGAAACTCCATATTGTGTATGAATATTATATGTATGTTCCAGAAGCATGAAACTCCATATTGTGTATGAATATTATATGTATGTTCCAGAAGCATGAAACTCCATATTGTGTATGAATATTATATGTATGTTCCAGAAGCATGAAACTCCATATTGTGTATGAATATTATATGTATGTTCCAGAAGCATGAAACTCCATATTGTGTATGAATATTATATGTATGTTCCAGAAGCATGAAACTCCATATTGTGTATGAATATTATATGTATGTTCCAGAAGCATGAAACTCCATATTGTGTATGAATATTATATGTATGTTCCAGAAGCATGAAACTCCATATTGTGTATGACGTAGGACCACACGATTGTGGATGTTGTAATTATTCAGTGAATTAAGAAAGTACCAGCCACTCTGCCAAATTACTGGTTTTCCTTATAGGACTGATTAATTTTATTATATAATTTCCCTAGTATATATTTGTTACTGATTTAAGAACATACCAGTACAGCATCTATAATGTACAATCAACAAACGTATTGCAGATATGAATAAATTCATATATATTCTTATTTTTTATTTATTTTAACAGCATTTTGAGGTAAATGTATACAACAGTTTAACTTTTTTAAGGTTTTCTACCTTTTTCATGTTAATTAAATTTAGGCAAGATAAGAAAAAAAAAAATATATATATATAAACGCAGATGTGTGTGTGTGCAGTGTTTGTGTGAGTCAGATGTGTTTGTGTGTGTGCAGTGTTTGTGTGAGTCAGATGTGTGTGCAGTGTTTGTGTGAGTCAGATGTGTGTGTGTGTGCGCAGTGTTTGTGTGAGTCAGATGTGTGTGTGTGTGTGTGTGTGCAGTGTTTGTGTGAGTCAGATGTGTGTGCAGTGTTTGTGTGAGTCAGATGTGTGTGTGTGTGTGTGCGCAGTGTTTGTGTGAGTCAGATGTGTGTGTGTGTGTGTGCAGTGTTTGTGTGAGTCAGATGTGTGAGAGTATGTGTGTGTGCAGTGTGTGTGTGAATCAGATGTGTGTGCAGTGTTTGTGTGAGTCAGATGTGTGAGTGTATGTGTGTGTGCAGTGTGTGTGTGAGTCAGATGTGTGTGCAGTGTTTGTGTGAGTCAGATGTGTGAGTGTATGTGTGTGTGCAGTGTTTGTGTGAGTCAGATGTGTGTGCAGTGTTTGTGTGAGTCAGATGTGTGTGTGCAGTGTTTGTGTGAGTCAGATGTGTGTGCAGTGTTTGTGTGAGTCAGATGTGTGTGTGCAGTGTTTGTGTGAGTCAGATGTGTGTGTGCAGTGTTTGTGTGAGTCAAATGTGTGTGCAGTGTTTGTGTGAGTCAGATGTATGTGCAGTGTTTGTGTGAGTCAGGTGTGTGTATGTATGTGTGTGTGCAGTGTTTGTGTGAGTCAGATGCGTGCGTGCAGTGTTTGTGTGAGTTAGGTGTGTGTGTGCAGTGTTTGTGTGAGTCAGGTGTGTGTGTGCAGTGTTTGTGTGAGTCAGGTGTGTGTGCGTGCAGTGTTTGTGTGAGTTAGGTGTGTGTGCAGTGTTTGTGTGAGTCAGATGTGTGTGCAGTGTTTGTGTGAGTCAGGTGTGTGTGTGTGTGTGTGTAGGTGCAGTGTTTGTGTGAGTCAGATATGTGTGTGTGTGTAGTGTTTGTGTGTCAGATGTGTGTGTGTGGGTGCAGTGCCGGTGTGAGTCAGATATGTGTTTGTGTGTGTGCAGTGTTTGTGTGAGTCAGATATGTGTGTGTATGTGTGCAGTGTTTGTGTGAGTCAGATATGTGTGTGTGGGCGTGCTTTGTTTGTGTGAGTCAGATATGTGTGTGTGGGTGCAGTGCTTGTGTGAGTCAGATATGTGTGTGTGGGTGCAGTGCTTGTGTGAGTCAGATATGTGTGTGTGGGTGCAGTGCTTGTGTGAGTCAGATATGTGTGTTTGCAGTGTTTGTGTGAGTCATATTTGTGTGTGCAGTGTTTGTGTGAGTCAGGTGTGTGTGTGCCGTACTTGTGTGAGTCAGGTGTGTGTGTGTAATGACTTTAAGGAAAAGATTGTTTTTTTTTTATATGGCAATTAAAAACATGGTGGGGGAGGGGCATATGAGGTGGGAGGGGCAAGGGGGTGGGAGGGGCACAGGAAATGGGAGGGGCAATAGGGTAGGAGGAGGAGATGGGGAGGTGGGGCCCTACCACACTTTCGCCCGGGGGCCCTGGTTGGTCTCAGTCCGTCCCTGACTACAAAGCCGTAGCATAAAACTTATAACTTAAGTGCTAAAAAGTACACTAACACCCATAAACTACCTATTAACCCCTAAACTGAGGCCCTCCCGCATTGCAAACACTATAATAAAAATTTTAACTCCTAATCTGCCGCTCCGGACATCGTCGCCACTAGAATAAACATATTAACCCCTAAACCGCTGCACTCCTGCCTCGCAAACACTAGTTAAATAATATTAACCCCTAATCTGCCGCCCCTAACATCGCCGCCACCTACATTATACTTATTAACCCCTAATCTGCCGCCCCTAACATCGCCGCAACCTACATTATATTTATTAACCCCTAATCTGATGCCCCCAACATCGCCGCCACCTACCTACATTTATTAACCCCTAATCAGCCATCCCCAACATCGCCGCCACTATTCTAAATTTATTAACCCTTTAAAACTAAGTCTAACCCTAACACCCCCTAACTGAAATATAATTTAAATAAATCTAAATAAAATTACTATCATTAACTAAATTATTCCGTTTTAAAAATAAATACTTACCCATAAAATAAACCCTAATGTAGCTACAATATAACTAATAGTTACATTGTAGCTATCTTAGGGTTTATTTTTATTTTACAGGCAAGTTTGTATTTATTTTAACTAGGTAGAATAGTTATTAAATAGTTATTAACTATTTACTAACTATCTAGCAAAAATAAATACAAATTTACCTGTAAAATAAAACCTAACCTATGTTACAATAACACCTAACACTACACTACAATTAAATCAATTCCCTAAATTAAATACAATTAAATAAATTAAATTAGCTAAATCACACAAAAAAAACCCACTAAATTCTGCTGGCTTCGTTGAGGACATCTTGCCGCTTGGATGAAGACTTCTCCCGGTAAGTGAATCTTCTTAGTGTTAGGTTTTTTTAAGGGTGTATTGGGTGGGTTTATTTTTTAGGTTAGGGCTTTGGGGCTGCAATATAGCTAAATACCCTTTTAAGGGCAATGCCCATCCAAATGCCCTTTTCAGGGCAATGGGGAGCTTAGGTTTTTTTAGTTAGGCTTTTATTTGGGGGGTTGGTTGTGTGGGTGGTGGGTTTTACTGTTGGGGGGTTGTTTGTATTTATTTTTAAAGGTAAAAGAGCTGATTTCTTTGGGGCAATGCCCCGCAAAAGGCCCTTTTAAGTGCTATTGATAGTTTAGTTTAGGCTAGGGTTTTTTTATTTTGGGGGGCTTTTTTATTTTGATAGGGCTATTAGATTAGGTGTAATTAGTTTAAATATCTTGTAATTTGTATTTTATTTTCTGTAATTTAGTGTTGTTTTTTTTGTGATTTAGCTAATTTAATTTAGTTTATTTAATTGTATTTAATTTAGGGAATTTATATAATTGTAGTGTAGTGTTAGGTGTTAGTGTAACTTAGGTTAGGTTTTATTTTACGGGTAACTTTGTATTTATTTTAGCTAGGTAGTTATTAAATAGTTAATAACTATTTAATAACTATTCTACCTAGTTAAAATAAATACAAACTTGCCTGTAAAATACAAATAAACCCTAAGATAGATACAATGTAACTATTAGTTATATTGTAGCTAGCTTAGGATTTATTTTATGGGTATTTAGTTTTAAATAGGAATAATTTAGTTAATGATAGTAATTTTATTTAGATTTATTTTAATTAAATTTAAGTTAGGGGGTGTTAGGGTTAGATAATCAGAGAGAAAATTATTAAAGCGCCAATAGGACAAAGGCCGGGTCTAAGTCTAAAAATATGTCGTTTATTAATACAATAAAATGTATAAGATACAATAAAATATACCTAGAGTACAATAAAAGATATAATCATGGATCCAAGATTTTACAATAAGTGGCAACAATAAAAACAAATGTACAAACCTTGACAAGATCAGTGCTTTAGACTGTCTAAGACTTAGTATGTGGTGTTGGCAATATGTCTGCTAGGGGGCATACCCGTAGTAAGGGTGGCTGTCTGAGATGATTGACAGTGCTAAAAAGTGTCTCAAATTGACAGTGCTAATAGGTGTCTTCAAATAAATGTAAAAAATGGTGCAAACAATGGTGCGAACAATGTTGATAAAAACGTAGTGGATAAAAAACAGTGTGACAATCAGTTTAAAATCAACAATATCAAAACTGTTCTGAAGAAAAACTGTTCAGACCCACAGAAATGGGAGGAACAAGCCCAGCTAATCAAGGCTAAATTCATTGAGAGAGGTTACAACGAACACGTATTGGATGAGAAGATAGAAGAGGTCCGAAAAATTGAAAGAAAGGAACTGACCAAATACAAGGAAAAATCCAGTGGAAATAATGACAACGGGATCCTGGATATACCACTGATTACAGAGTACAGTGAAAACAGTCGGGTTATCGAAGACATTTTTAGGAAGCATTGGAACATATTGAAGGATGATGACATCCTAGGAGAGAAATTACCTCTACGACCAAAGTTTGTATATAGAAGGACAAACAACTTGAAAAACAAACTAGCCCCAAGTATCAAAAAGGTAAAACATTCTGGAATGAAAGACATATTTGGGAAAATAATAAAAGGTTTTTTTCCTTGTCACACATGCAAGGCATGCAAATGTGGCAAAAAATCTACAACGTTCCAATCACAAAATAATAAAGAAAAATACAAGATCAAAGAACTAATAAAGTGTCAAGATAAGGACGTCATATACCTCCTCGAATGCCCATGCGGTCTCCAATATGTGGGACAAACGTCCAGACCACTTAGAGACAGGATACGCGAACATTTGCTGTGTATTGAAAAACTTAATAAAGAGACCGCATTGTATAAGCATTTCACAGAGAAACATCAAGGAAACATCAAAACACTGACATATATGGGAATACAAAAAGTACCAAGAGATTGGAGAGGAGGCAACCAGGAGAAAAAACTACTCACTGAGGAGTCAAAATGGATATTTCGCCTTGACTCTCTCCACCCAAGAGGTTTGAATAATAAAGAGGACCTGTCTCATCTATTGAACCTAAATTAAGGCTATGGAAGAACACCAGAGCAATCAGAGAGGACCAAAGCTACCCTGCAGATATTATATCTCAGGGAGATAAGAGTATCCTAGGAAACTCTTAGAAATCCTTATTTACTCCTGCTCACATCTAAGTAAGAGAATTTGACTACATAAGAAAACACTTCATCACAAGAAGAAAAACACCAGAACTCTTTCCACTAAAATGATCATAATTACAGATAGGAACTTGTGAATAACGTCACAAATATCCCACATTTATCTGGAGAAATTGAAGCCATATCTGAAGAAATTGAAGGCACAGATGAAGAATTACCAGAATTTATGTGCAAATCTTTCTCCCTCTGTATACCATCTCTAAACCTGTCTCTCAAACTGTCTATCTAGCCCCAAAAGTGGAGACCAGTTGAATATATCAGATTGCCAACCTAAGAAAGGTCCATTTAAAAGGACAAGTTCACCGTGTTAATGTCGACCATCACACTTACACATGTGGACACCTATAAGATTCACACTTATATTTGAGAACATTCACATATTCCAATATGTAATAACACTATAGATGGGACATGATCTCATCCACAAAAACCTCGAGTACATTGGAATATTTTAGCGTTAATGAATATAGTCTATGTTCATATACTCTCTAGCTTGATTAATCTAAAAAGAAATAAAGAATCAACATAGAGATGACCAGATAAGTTGTTATAATTCCTTAAGCCAGTGGCCCCTACGATCAGCCCTCAAAAACCCAATAAAAGAATATAAATGGATTTTTCTATTCGGGAACAGAATAACACAATAGGAGCACTTATAAATAAGAGACAAAACACCCAGTTACTAGAAAAGAACCATTAACCCATTCCTCGAAAACAAATACAGCTGGATAATCAGAAAGAATTTTAAAAACTTTTTAAGAACAGCAATTAGCATTATATCACTGAGGATTAACTAATAAAAGCCACTAATGATATCTAATCCCCTCTATCTAGAACAGATCAATAAAGTACGGGTCTATTGAAAAAATATTGAAAATATATATATTATAAATATGTCATTGTACCTTATAATATGTTTAATACAGCATAAGATTTAAGCATTACGAAAAGCTAAGAATGCACAATACAAAAAGTATGATCGTATTCGTTACAATATATAAATATGTAAATATTTATATTTTTATTGCCTGATCCTCACTTCCACTTTTATTATTATTTTTATTTTAATTTGACTCATAATGGTGGTTGTCACACAGTTTCTACACCATTCACAGCCACCCAAACCGGAGCAAAAAGGGACATTTTCAACTAATATTCATTGAAAATAGCATAGAAATCGTCATCATACTATTTACACACTAAGATACAGGGACCAATAGGAAGACGTATGTAATACACACCTTCACATATAATAGGCTGTTAGAGTCTATTCACAAGTTTTACACAAACCACCAATAGCAAGAAGCATAGAGAATACGCCCCAAATCCGACCAATCAGATACCTAGAAAGTCGGGAATCACAATGAATCCGACCAATCAAAGCACTAGAAAATCGGGAATCAGAGGGAAGCAAGAAATACACTAAATTGTATATATTTAGGACACAAGCTTTTATCCCCACTCTAAATAAACTAACGGCAAATAGATAAATAGATAAGCTCTTTTATATAACGATACCAACTAATTATCGCCACCCGAAACCGGAAGTGGGAAACTGCACTTCCGGTAGTACGAAAATCAACAATTATACAAGGGTATAAAAAGACACAAGGAATTAGCAAAAACCAGTCTTGATAAAGGTCAATGCATGACCGAAACGCGTCGACTGGTAAGTGATACTCTGATAGGTAGCTATTTTTGGAAAACGTCTGCACTATTATTGTTCTTGTTTTTACAGAAAGGATCAATATGGCAGAACACTGAACTGACCGATTGGGTCTACACTTAGGAGTCCTATCTGCACCTCACACTTGGGAGAAATTACACTGGGAAGTAACACTGGGAGAAAAATTACTGCATTTGTTTGGGACATACAAGTACATTTTTTCCAATTCTGACATTCCTTACTGTTGTTGAACTGTTCACTGTTTTCAGGATTTTTTCTATCTTTTTTCATTTTTCATTATTCCAATCATTTTTTGGAGTTTGCCATCATGTTATAACTTTCTTTTGGAGTACACATGAATCACCTTATTGTTTGATTACACCACATAAATTTATATATTGTTGATTTTAAACTGATTGTCACACTGTTTTTTATCCACTACGTTTTTATCAACATTGTTCGCACCATTGTTTGCACCATTTTTTACATTTATTTGAAGACACCTATTAGCACTGTCAATTTGAGACACTTTTTAGCACTGTCAATCATCTCAGACAGCCACCCTTACTACGGGTATACCCCCTAGCAGACATATTGCCAACACCACATACTAAGTCTTAGACAGTCTAAAGCACTGATCTTGTCAAGGTTTGTACATTTGTTTTTATTGTTGCCACTTATTGTAAAATCTTGGATCCATGATTATATCTTTTATTGTACTCTAGGTATATTTTATTGTATCTTATACATTTTATTGTATTAATAAACGACATATTTTTAGACTTAGACCCGGCCTTTGTCCTATTGGCGCTTTAATAATTTTCTCTCTGATTATCCACCTTTCTGACCGCTAGGGGTCAATTTATTAAAGCAAGGGTCCCTCTAGCACTAGGCGCTCAGTGTCAACCCCAAATCATGGTGTTAGGGTTAGACTTAGGTTTAGGGGTTAATAAATTTAATATAGTGGCAGCGGCAGATTAGGGGTTAATAAATATAATGTAGGTGTCGGCGATGTCAGGGGCGGCAGATTAGGGGTTAATAAGTATAATGCAGGTGTCGGCGATGTCGGGGGCGGCAGATTAGGGGTTAATAAGTGTAAGATTAGGGGTGTTTAGACTCGGGGTTCATGTTAGGGTGTTTGGTGTAAACATAAAATGTGTTTCCCCATAGGAATCAATGGGGCTGCGTTACTGAGTTTTACGCTGCTTTATTGCAGGTGTTAGACTTTTTCTCAGCTGGCTCTCCCCATTGATATCTATGGGGAAATTGTGCACGAGCACGTACGGCCAGCTCACCGCTGATTTAAGCAGCGCTGGTATTGGAGTGCGGTATGGAGCACAATTTTGCTCTACGCTCACTTCTTGTCTTTTAACGCCGGCTTTGTAAAAACCTGTAATACCAGCGTTGCAGGTAAGTGAGCGTTGAGTAAAAACTGCTCATTAGCACCGCACAGCTCATAACGCAAAACTCGTAATCTGGCCGATTGTTTCCAATGCAGCAAAAGATTATGGGTAAGATATGCGAATGAGGATCACAATGCCTCACTTTTTAACCTCAATCTTCTTATAGACAGATTCCCTTTTAGCCATAGCATTGCTGTGTGCACAACTTTTAAGCTTAGCTAGGGTTAGTACAGTGATTCTTGACCACCTAAACACCATTTTGACAAGTTTTGACCAGCATATCAGCATAGTCTGAACTGTTTTATTTAGTCTTTAAGGGACATGAAACCCAAAATTTGTCTTTTATCACTCAGATACAGCACATAATTTTAAACAACTTTCCAATTTACTCCTATTATCATTTTTTCATTCTCTTCGTATCCTTTGTTGAAAGAGCAGATATGCACTTATGGGAGCTGGCTGAACACATTGGGTGAGTGAATGACAAGAGGCATATAAGTGCAGCCACAAATTTGCAGCTAGCGCTCAGTAGTGCATTGCTGCTAGGTTTGCTATTCAGAAAAGGATACAAAGAGAACAAAGCAAATTAGATAATATAAGTAAATTGTAAAGTTGTTTAAGTTTGCATTCTCTATCTCAATCATTAAAGTTTAATTGTTACTTTACTGGCTCTGAACGGATTTATGCATATTCAGTTGACATGTTAATAGACACAAATGTTTTCTGGTTTATTACAAATTTAAAGGGACATGAAACATTTTTTCTCCTTTCATTATTTAGAAATGAAGCTTTTAAACAACTTTCCAATTTACTTCTATTGACTAACTGATTTTGTTCTCTTGGAATACTTTGTTGAAAACGATATAAAAGGATATCTAGGTAGACTCAGGAGCTGCTGATTAGTGGCTGCACATAAATGCCTCATGTTATTGGCTCACCCAAAGTATTCAGCTAGATCCCAGTAGTGCACTGCTGCTGCTTCAACAAAGGATACAAATAGAATGAAGAAAAGATAATAGAAGTAAATTGTAACTGTATTAAAGCAAAGGGTGGGGTTTGTAGACTCTCATCATCCTAAGGGAAATTAGTTGATCAGGTAAGCATACATTTTGTTTTCCTTCATTGAATAGAGAGAGTCAATAATATAAACACAAATGGGCTCCTATACCCAATCAATGAAGTCCACAAAAACCACCAGAAATAGGACTCATACAGGTCGGCAGACTTTACTGGCCAGGCAAAATGGCTTTCAGTACTTTTCTGCCAAAAGCTGCCTAAAAGAGAAACAAAAATAATTGCTCACCCATTATTATTCTATAAAAATAAAATAAAAACAAGAAAATAGAGAGACGCACTCACTGACACAGAACAATAGCTCGAAAAACTTCAGTGCTTGTCCACAAGGCCAGTGCCACTCAGGGTGCAGTCTCTTTTTGCACGGAAGTTTTTCTAGCTATTGTTCTGTCTCAGTGAGTGCATCTCTCTATTTTCTTGTTTTTATGTAAATTGCTCTTAGGTCTTCCTAAGAATAAAAGGGGGAAACCAGATATGGACTCCTTGCACATATGCCCTAGAGATATGCAACTGCACCTCCCTGACGAGGCCCACAGAAGGCCAAAACGTACGTCTGGGGTTTGTTGTTTGTCTTGTTCAGAGAAGAATTGCCTGGTATTTCAGTGCTGGGCTGTCATTGGGCAGGATCAGACTGATATGCTACAGGATATTTTTTCTCTGTGAAAATGCATGGGGGCCTATTTATTAAAGGTCTTGCGGACCTGATCCGACCCTGCGGATCAGGTCCGTAAGACCTTGCTGAATGCGGAGAGCAATACGCTCTCCACATTTAACACTGCACCAGCAGCTCACAAGAGCTGCTGGTGCAACTCCGCCCCCTGCTGACTCGCGGCCACCAGCAGGGAGGTGTCAATCAACCCAATCATACTCGATCGGGTTGATTTCCGGCGATTCCTGTCCGCCTGCTCTGAGCAGGCGACAGGGTTATGGAGCAGCGGTCTTTAGACCGCTGCTTCATAACTGATGTTTTTGGCGAGTCTGAAGACTCACCAGAAACACGGGCCTACAAACTCCCTATGGAGCTTGATAAATGGGCCCCATAGTGTGCAAAAAGAGACTGCAACCTGAGTGGCACTGGCCTTGTGGACAAGCACAGAAGTTTTTCTAGCTATTGTTCTGTCTCAGTGAGTGCGTCTCTCTATTTTCTTGTTTTTATAAAAATGAATTAACCTCACACAGGTGCATACCAGAAAAACATATACCTAAATCTAATAAAAACCACCGAAAGACTGGTAAATTGCACACTGATTAATAGTAAAAAATATTCTAATCTAATCAGGACATAGACAGAGTTAGGCACAAAAAAACATTTACTATGCAAAATATGCAAAAATAAAATATATCTAAAATAACCTTATGGGCACCTCACACATAAGACTCATATTTTGTAACTCAGTCCATAACTGGAACATGGCATCCATAAGTATCAAGTGCAATATAAATGTGGTAATCACTCATAGCCTTGCTAGCTTGTTGAATAGTCTGTCACCTGAATCCAGAAACAAACAAACACATGCCTTACTGTTCAGAGCAACCGGAGGAACTGCGGCAAGCAATCGAATTCCACAGGGAGGCTGCTGCCATAGCGTCCTCTGACTCCACCCGCCTCAACTTAGATACCTGTAATTTACAAGTGGATCACCGTTCCGGTAAGTTTGTTGACTCTTTGTTAAAGTTGGAAAGGATGGGACACGGGCAGTGGGACACGCCCTTTAGAGTTACCTAGTAGTCAGCAGTAATTATCTAAAATGCAAGTCTGTCAATAAGGGGGCAGTCTGCAGAGGCTTAGATAAAAGGTAATCACAGAGGTAAAACGTATATTAACATAACAGTGTTGGTTATGAAAAACTGAGGAATGGGTAATAAAAGGATTATCTATCTATTTAGAAAATAAAAATTCTGGAGTTGCTTACGCCAGAAAAATGCACAAATAAGGCAGTAGAAATCCAAACTTTGTAGCATCAATATAGAACTTCAAAACACAAACCACCTCTAGATTGTACAGAAGAAACTCCTGAGAATTTTTCAGAACTGGACACAAGGAGGCGTTCTGGAGTGTGGAGTTAGTTTGTCTCCTCCTGGTGGCCAGGGAATGAATAGCCCACACGTGATGATCTTGTGTACTCTCACTATCCATTGAAGGAAATGTTTATTTATAAATGTATGCAGTTAATAAAAATTGTCATTAACTGATATTATTAGTAAAGTGAAAAGCCTGTATTAACACACATTAGGTAGTCATCATCAATACTAAATTATACTAAATACTTAATTAGTTCCTTTCCATAGGTTGAGTATATTTTTGATTTTTTGAACTCACAGAAAAAGCTGATTTCTAATAATGTTCTCAATCTGAGTGTAACTTATCCAGATTTGACTGTGATTTAAAGTTGCGGTTTCAGGTGGTACATGCCATTCATTACTGCAACACCCCCATACTAAAAAGGAATCCAAAAGGGGGCGAAGCTAACCGCCGTGCATTGCAGACACACAAGTATTGAGCTCCAGACCTTAATTGTTTAAAAAGCTAATATTAAGATAAATTTTTGGGAAAATAAATCTCCCGACAGAGGTATATGAACTGCCTGGGCACCCTGCACAGCCAACCTTATACCTTATGTGTTGCCCAGAGGAGGGTCCTGGACATTAGGATGGACAACCACCTTACAACTTACCCTTCTGCAGCACCGTTGCCCACTGAGCTCCGGAGGGTCGGGGATCCACTCCGGGGTTGCGGAAAGCAGACGGCTGGAAGGAAAACCCTGAGCGACTTGAAGTGCTGGAGGCCGGATGAATGCCTCACTTTGGAGGCTCTGGGACCTAGCCAACTGGGAGCTAAACTTATCTGGACCTGATCGTGCCCGTGGGGCATGAGGTGGCTAGGCAGCAAGAGTGACCGGGAATCTCCAGGTGTATATTGCTCCGAAGATGGCTGCGAGCACACTTTGGCATTAACGGTGGTCATCTTGCGGCCCTCAGAAAAATGCTGCAATTCAAGATTATGAGGCTGCAGTTGGCGAACACCCTTGACCCTCTCTCCACCTGTACCCCGGAGGCTGCCCTACTCCGCCTGCGACACCTGGAGCTGCACAGAAAATTACAGGCATCAGTGGGCTGACATCTGCCGCCACATGGGTGAGATCTAAACTGCACACATAATGCAAATCTAGGGAGAGGGACTTACGTAGACTACAACTCCTGGTTTACCCCCCACATACTCCGAAGATCTACACCAGTGACTGTAACTACCCCTGTTGGGGGAACTTTATTTCTGAGCCTCAGACTGGATGCCTCTGAGGGCAAAATGCCTAAGCCTATATATAACCTTTAAGCATTTGCAAATATTAGCTCTGAACTCGGTCTGCCCAGCTTCCTTTCTTATTTGACACCGGCTATATCACCTTATAGTTCAGGGCTCTAGCTGATAAGTTCCTCTGGGTTTTGGGCCTCAAACTCCACTAACTGTACTACAACAATCTCCTACTGGACCTACCCCTGTGTTATTGGAACTACTGGTGCAACCTGGGAATCCCAATAAGGCTTACTCTGAGTAGTGAGGTGCCAATGATATTGAGGTAATTGCCAGACTGCTTACTGCAATCTGTTGGAGAATACTCCATTGTTAACTGCTTTATCTATTGTTTAGATAATATTTGAATATATGCCTTTCTTGTATTAATCACTCTTGTATTTGGAGGCGTTTTACATAGAGTTGTCTGCAAGTGACCTGCTTATGCTTAACACTTAACCTATCTACAACCTATACACCGGCTGAATTACTTGTCTCCTGCTTCCCCGCTCCTGCACAGCTTGTCTAGGTGGGTCACATCTCCCTTCCTTTTTCCCTTCCTTCGGGTCGTATTGACATCACACAGAGCCGGGGGTCAGGTCTCCTTGAAAAGCATGTAAAAGTACTGCATAAATACCTTTCTGAGTGTTTCATCTATATTATCTGAGCTAATTCTTCACATTTGATTCTACTACATTGGTTTTACCTAGGTCCGGGTGACGTCCCTTCAGGCCCTAGGATACCAATATTTGCCCCCTATACTCAAGTTTTTAGTCCAGGGTCAAAGTGAAATATTGGTAACCCTGTAACTTAATTAAAATTTAAGATTGAACTTCCCCTCTTCCCTCTCGAGCCCTAAGTTTCATTAAGCAACCAACTCTCTCCCCCGATATTAGAACGATTTCTTTCTAGCCACTTAATTACCATGACCTAGGAGTCCTGATAGGGCGCCACCTACCCCTGCTCTGCAGTAACAATATGTAAAAGTAGGGCAATCTTACTCAGTTATCTTGCTCTCTAAAGGGTAACCTTACAGTGCACATAAATAACTTTCATACCCTCAGGAAACTGGACTGAGAATTTCTAAAGATGCCTCATACCTCTAGGTGACAGATAAAGAACCCCACCGGCTGCCAAAAAGACAGTTTACGATCATTTCACTCAATCTGGAAAGGAATCTACCATGGATCCAAATGCAGAGCTTAGTGACCCTGAATCACTGGATGAAGAATCTCAGTCAAGCTTACGCTCAGCAGTTCCTTCACATCATTTCATCACAAAATTCACTTTACAGAAGATGCTAGCTAACCAGATGCTCTCTATCACTCAAGAGATCCAATGCAATTCCGCAGAATTGAAAAAGGATATCTCTGAAATAGTAGAGTGGATGCCCTTGAACGTAAACAAGATGATATGGCGGTCGATCAGACCAGCTTACTCTCCTACATGGAAAACCTAGCAGAACAGCTAACACAACTGGAGTTTAAAATGGCTGATATTGAGGACAGAACCTGAAGGAACAATATACGTTTCAGAGGTGTTCCAGAGTGTGTTGAGACAACTGTCTTAAGAGAACTCTACACAGAATTAATAGGTACCCCAGAGGGCCTTGTTAACACTATGGGAAGAGCTCATAGAGCCTTGAGGTCCAGATTGGTACCAATGAATAAACCTAGAGACATGATAGTCTGTTACATAGTTACATCTACAAAGACAGGTTGATGCAGGCGGTGTTCAAGGAACCTCTCCTCTTGGAGAAATTCAGAGACATTCAGCTTTTACCAGATCTCTCTAAGCACACCTTACAATACCACAAAACCTACCAACCGGTCACCTCTGCTCTCAGAAAAGCAAATATCAAATATTGATGGGGCCATCCAACAAACCTGGTTGTTACAAGAGACTTCTAAACCCATATGATATCCACTATCCACCAGGGACTAGCTCTCCTCACATCTTGGGGTCTTCATTCGGACCTGTCTGCCCCACAACCAACCATAATCCCGAAACTAGGAGCCTCGGCTTTTGAGTGGACTAGCAAGAAGCAAAAAGGCCAAAAACCATTCCACCTCAAGGCCTCACTTGAACGCCACCTCTCCTGATCCTCTCCCATGTGGAGATGTCACACTCCAGAGTATTGAACTTATTTACCATGGAGAATGTCTAAAGTTAGTGAAAGTTTTTATGTTTATATGACCTTGGCAAGACTTTTCTTGTATATGTTTGTTTGGATTGCACCATTTATTCTTGTTCCTTTAATTGTATTCTCTCAGTTAAACGATAGGAAATGTTATGTTCGAGAAGCAGGGTTAGCACAGTTAGCCCCTGTTTCTCACTGCTGTCCCCCCCCCCCCAATAGAAGCCCACACTCGGGTTCCACCGAGGTGGACTATTTCCACCAACTCCCACACCCCTTACCTATAAACCTTCATCCTTGCCTTACCTAAAATCGCCTCCCATATAATTCTCCCTTTCTGATCCCCATTTACCACTACTGGCTATTGACAATTGATAGGGAAGCACAACTCCCAAAGTACATGCCTATTCTCAAACTCCTGACGCATAATGTTAGAGGTCTGAATTCCCCACACAAATGTAGCTTACTAGCAAGGTCTCATAAATTCCACAATCCCGATGTCGTCTTCCTACAGGAGACAAATTGGAAATCTGATAACCCCCACCATACAATATCTAAAGACTACACTGTGTAAGAGTATGCTCCATTCTCCAAAAAAGCTAGGGACACAGCAATACTAAGCCATAAGAGAATTTCCTTTGAGAAAATTCAGGTCACTAAAGACCCCCAGGCCAGATTCCAAATTCTAGTCTGTAAATTGGATCATGTTAAATACACACTGGTGTCTATTTACCTCCCCAATTCCCACCAACCTAAGTATTTAAAGAGAACGCTACTCGCAGTAGACCGAGTTAAAATTGTCATACTAGCAGGGGATTTTATTATGATATGGGATACTAACATTGACAGAAAAACCAGTAAAGGTAATCATCAGACTCCCCACACAGCACACCTCGCGAACAAGTTTCGACACATCATAACCCAATCTAATTATTATGACATGTAGAGATCCTTACATCCTAGAGACAGGGACTATACGCATTTCTCTCATCCACATAAAACATATACTAGACTGGATCATATTTTCTGCTCTACAGAAACTCTAGACTCAGTCAAATGTGCTAAAATATCTTTGTGCCCTTGATCAGATCATGACTTTGTCATAGCAGACCTGCAATTCACAGAAAACTCTGGTATAAAATCCTCCTGGCGCCTCCCTCACCATGTCCTCTCGGATGTTCCTTTCAGAGAGGAACTTATTCCTTAGTATGTTTTACTCCCAGACGAATGATAACAAGTTGGTACGTGACAACACACTTTGGGGAGCCGCTAAGACCACGCTCAGAGGTCTCATTATTAGGAGGCAAGCCTATTTGAAAAAAACTATCCGGTCTATCCCTAGCCCAATCCCATATTGAGTTACGATGCCTAGAACTCTCTAACCGCTCCGCACCCTTAACCTCTATCACGGACCAAATCACTAATCTTAGAAACCACATTTGTCAACTTTTACCACAAGAGTAACAAAGCGGATACCCTCTTAGCCAATAAATTAAGACACAGGACAAGTATTGCCCAAATACACCAAATACGCTCTGGGAATCAGACTAGTCAACTACCTTCACAGATAGGCACATGTTTAGCAAAATTGTATTCAAAATTATATAATAGAAAAGACTATAGGACATACATCATCTACCTCCTCAGATATTCGAGCGTTCATAGATAACCTGAAATTGACAACTCTTCTAGAAAAAAACTGTGAATCCCTTACAGCCCCTTTTACACTTAGATTAATCAAAGGTGTCATTAAAAATGTCATTAAAAATATGAAAGCCTGAGGGGCGGAGCCGGCCAGCAATCCTGATGGTCGCATCAAGTTAGAGCTCCGACAAACGACCGCTCTAATGGGCAATAAATAACATATAATCACTCAGAACTGGGATATGCCCTACTATATATCACTTAAGAAAGCTGTTTGAACGTCAGACGCTGGAGAAAAGAGATCCGTATGACCGGAAAAACGGAATCAGACAAAGTCTGATTGCGGCCTGTAACAGAAGGATGACGCAGCACAGTGTGAGCCACGCTATCAGCACACACGCCGCAGTGAGTCACTACATAGAGGCACTAGCTAACGAGTCCAAGACACAGCTTGCTGATAAACCTCCTGTGAGGATCATTGCTTCAAGACCCTGCAAACCGGCTAAATTACGGACCTAAGGTAAAACGTCATACAAATAAAAAGAGACTGCGCCATACACTTATTACCGGGCTATTAAGACTGAACAGGCCCTATATAACAGCCCTATACCCTGCTTCTACATGTGATCACTCATACTTCAGGCCGACCTACCTGATCAGAAAAGGCCTTAGAATATTTAAAAGTGCGCACTACAGGATTAAACAGCGTGAAAATCGCGCGGCCTATCACTCTCTAAATACATACTGTGGGGCAGAATACGATCACTAATATCAAACTGCATAGATCCTAGACTCAAGATGACATCAAAGAGTAAAACCAAAGGAGATAAGCTTTTAAAGGGACATACAAACACGGGAGGCAAATTGAACGCCTATTTCAAGAGCCATGACACCTCTCTGACTACAGAGCCTGGCCTACCTCTCTCCGACACTACAGAACACACCTCACAAGCTCCTACATCTATAGAGGATAAGACACCCATAACACGCTCAGATCGAAAAGCTCTATCCACTAAAGCGGACCTCTCTAACATAATGCAACAAGTGAGTAAAGCTATAAAAGATGGCCTTGCAGAAGTTAAGAGAGATATTAGGGAGCTAGGAGACAGGGTGTTGGAATTAGAAGACCAAATGGAGGAGACGAATAAAGCCTCAGATAACACTACACAAGCTTTTCAATTTCAATCTGAAGCCATTGAACGTTTACAGATCCAAATGGAAGACCTAGATAACAGAGGTAGAAGGCAGAACCTTCGGATTCGAGGCATACCAGAAAAAATTCTTCCACAACAACTACCCTCCTACAAATTTTTATTGGATCCTGAAAAATAACCTATTGCCTTGGACAGAGCCCACAGAGCCCTAAGGCCAAAACCCCCAGACAGTATGCCACCACGAGATGTAATTCTGTGCTGTCACAAGTTTAAGGATAAAGAAAACCTTTTACAAGCATCCAGGAAGAAATCTCCACTTTATTTTGGTGAAGATGTCATACAGATCTATCCTGACCTTAGCCCGATCACCTTAGCCAAACGTAAGGAAGCAAGATATCTAACTTTACACTTACAAGATCTTGGAATAGCATACAGATGGGGCTTCCCTTTTGCCATTAAAGTCCTGAAAGATGAAAAAACATTTGTATACCGAAACCCAGATGATTTGGAACAGTTCTGCAGGCAGCTGAATATTACACAACCATCTCTACCCAAGCTGACAGAAACCTCAAGAAAAAGAGACCAAGAGAGATCTTCGTCACCTAAACCACAAAGAAGAAGCTGGTCAACTAGACCCACAAAGAGGAAAAACACAATGGCGTCAGACTCTCCTGCAAGATCATCGGACATAACATGACAAAAATGACAGTAACTCTTAACTCCTTTTCTCTTTTGGATAGCTTTGCCCTGCTAAAAGGGCATTATATAGAGAATATCCAGCTTTCTACCAGCAAACCCAGTCGAATGAGTCTTATATCACGGTTTGACATGTTTAAAAAATGAATAATTTGTACCCAAAATAGAGTGGACAGGCACAAACATCAGCCTACTTTCCCCCACCCACTCACTGTTAAGTTAGAATTACAGACCTAGTTTAGCACTAGCTATAATCCTATGATGAGTAATTCCAGGAATGCTAGTACAGTTTTCCTTTTGTTTGTTTGTTTTTGTTTGTCTTTTTTACTGATTGATTGTATTTTCATATCTAACACTGTTGGTTTTTTATTTCAGAATCCAGGTTGTCTTTTATTACTTGAAACAGCGATAGCAATTTGATAGAGCTACAAAAAGGTAAGACCCCAGGGGATACCTCCGAACTCCATGTCTTCCCAACTCTCAGGTGAGACGAAATTGACTGACACTTACCACCCGCCATGACCATGACAGTCCCACGAATTCAGATTATTTCACAAAATGTGAAGGGCCTCAATTCGCCAAATAAGCGGTCTATTGCTCTCAAACACTTTGCTACCTACTCTCACTCTATTATCTTTTTACAAGAGACCCACTTTATCGCAGGCGCAGAGCCTTCTCTAACCTCAAAGGACTTCCCCACAAACTACCATAACGCATACCACGCCAAGAAGCAAGGTGTTACCATACTACTTCACAAACTCCTCCATTTCCAGCTACATAACAAAATCACAGACACAGAGGGACGGATCCTTATTCTCACAGGTCTCCTGTTTAACAAACCAATCACTCTAGTTAACATCTATGCCCCACTTAGTCGTAGACGAAAATTTTTCCAAAAAGTTCTCTCCCTGGTTTTAGAACACAAGAAAGGTCTGGTTGTGATGGGAGGGGACCTTAACACTTTTCTAGACCCAATCATGGACTCGTCTACAAAACACGGACAGACGAAATCTAGAGCACCGAATACAACCCTATCATGTATAAAAGAACTGAGCCTTATCGACACCTGGCGCATACAGCACCCAACACAACACAACTATACCTTTTATTCACATCCATGGGCAACATACACCCGAATTGATTACCTATTTATTGATAGACATCACTTATCCCTTCTAAGGGACTCAGATATTCGACCTACAGCATGGACTGACCACTCAGCGGTACACCTAGAGTTAGACTGGCCCGAGATCCCAACAATCCCTTACACTTGGAGACTAGAGGACTCACTCCTTCATTACCCCCCAACACAAGAAATACTACAAAAAGCATTGACTGAATATTTCCAATTTAACTGTACTAATGACTCACTTCCGGGAACTATCTGGGAGGCACACAAGGCGTACATCAGAGGGGAATGTATAAAGCAAACAGCTAAAATAAAAAAGCAATATCGCTCCTCAGTGACTAACTTAACGACACAGTTATACACACTAGAGGCACAACACAAGAATAATCCATCAAATAAAACACTTCTGTCACAGATAACTAAAATTAGACAAGATATAAACACTATTCTTTCAAAAGAGGCACAGAGAAAGGCTCTAGCACTGAAAAAAATATATTTCTTCGAAGGTAATAGAGCAGGACCCAGATTAGCCAGATTACTTAACCAACAAACCACAAAATCCCACATCCACGAATTAGTGACACCAGCGGGCCAACATCTCATTGAAAGCAGAGATATAGCAGAACAATTCAAAATCTATTACTCAGAGTTATATAATCTACCATCAGATAAATCCCCAAAAAGGCTGACTGAGCTCCAGACATATATAAAAGAGGCCAACCTCCCGAAAATACAGACGACATTAAAAGAAAATTTCGAAGCACCTATCTCACTACAGGAAATCCTCTCAGTGATTGCTAAGCTACCCTCTGGGAAGAGCCCAGGCGCAGATGGGTTCACTAACATTTACTATAAAACATTTAGAACCTCACTGGCCCCGCACCTTCTAAACCTATTTAAAACTATAGACGATGGGAAAGTGCTCCCTAAGGAAATGCAACAAGCCCATATTTCAGTTATCCTAAAACAAGGGAAAACACCATCAGACACTAAAAGCTACAGACCTATCTCACTTTTAAACGCGGACCTTAAAATACTAGGCAAGATCTTAGCTAAAAGACTGAATAGGTTACTAGAAGATATTATCCATACAGACCAGGTTGGGTTCGTACCCCATAGGGAGGCCAGAGATAATACCATAAGAGCCCTGACCCTTATGTCCTACTCTAAACACTACAAGGTACCGACGGTCTTCTTGGCAACAGATGCCGAGAAGGCCTTCGACAGGCTAGACTGGCAGTTCCTCAAAGACACACTTATCGAGATAGGACTGGGGCCCCGAATGTGCAACAGAATATTCAGTCTTTATGCTCACCCCACAGCAAAAGTCAAGGCTAATGGTATATTATCCCACCCTTTTACAATTAATAACAGCACACGGCAGGGATGCCCCCTATCCCCCCTCCTGTTCATACTCACCATGGAGGTTATGGCCGCCCACATACGTAACAACCACACCATTAAAGGTATAGAAATTGGCCCACATAGCTTTAAAATAGCACTTTACGCGGACAATGTCCTCTTTACAGTTACAGACCCAGCCCAATCCTTGAAAGAAATTATGCTTGAACTCAACCAATTTGGGAGGTTCTCCAATTTTACTGTAAACACGACTAAATCAGAACTACTAAACATATCCCTTAGGCGAGAAGAATTTTCTAAATTAGCAGAGATCTGTCCACTTACACTCAAAACAGACGCTATAAAATACCTGGGTATTTTTCTGTCCCCAAACTCTACCACTCTCTTTAAAAAGAACTTTGAAGCCCTCATGCTATCAACTCAGAAAGACCTAAATACTTGGGCGACAAAACCTTTGTCCTGGTGGGGCAAAATACAAAGTATAAAAATGACAACCCTCCCAAGAATCTTATATACGCTACAAGCCCTACCTATAGCCTTACCAGGTTGGTTCCCTCTGAGACTTCAGAACCATATAAATAGATTCATATGGAGTAATCGTAAACCACGAATAAATAAAGCTACACTATACAGGCCCACTTCAACGGGAGGCTTAGGCCTGCCGAACATACAGCTATACTTAGACGCGATAGTACTCCAGAGAGTCTATGACTAGCATAACACATCAGGACACAAATCCTGGATTTCCATTGACTCTCAAATTCTGAAAGTCCCATCTGTAGGAGCCCTTTGTTGGGTCCCTAAACCCTTAAGACCCTTGCAATGCACAACACTCCCGATACACCAACACTTCTTTGACTCATGGGAAAAAATCAAACACAAAAGAAGGGACATCTCTGGACCTAGATCGCCCCTTTTTCCTATCCCATTAAATGCAGAACTAACGGGTGGGTTAGACAGAAACTTTCAAAGAGAAACGGAATGGGGATATACCACTCCTTTAAAAGAGTTTGTCCGGGAGGGGAAACTCATACGTAGGGAAGAAATGCGGGAAGTAGCACAGGGGGCATACTATCCATGGCTAAAGTATAACCAACTCACACACTTTATCAACACAACACTATTTCAAAAAGACTATTTAAGGCAATTGACCCCTTTTGAGAACATCTGCTCGGCCAATACACCGTCACCACACTCACTATCCAAAATACGTAGTATATTACAGTTTCATATGAAGACAGAACTACCTGCTTATACTAACAACTGGCATAAAGAACTTGGAGCCACTCTAAGCGAGGAGGAATGGGCGAGCATATTCCAAAACACGAAAAAGTCCTCAACCTCTCCGAAACTCCTTGAATTAAATTTTAAAGTGCTCACACGCTGGTATCTGACTCCAGCGAGATTACGCTCTATTTACCCATCCTCCAACGATCAATGTTGGAGAGGTTGCTAAAGGAGAGGCAGTTATCTACACATGTGGTGGGACTGCGAGTTATTAACACAATTATGGCAATCTATAGAAACTCATTTTAGGAAAGGGCTAATCAAAGACCTCCGCCTGACACCCCATATTACCCTTCTGAATAGACTTCCCCAAATACCATGTAGACTTAGAAGACAACTACTACAAATTGGCATTAATGGAGCTAAAGCTCTAATTGCTTTACACTGGAAAATGCCCGTACCCCTGACAGGACAGATGTGGCTAACAAAAATGAACGAACTGCTAGACCTAGAGGAATTTGGATACTTAAAAAGAATGAGACTAGAATTTTTCCAGAATATGAGATTCCTTTGGGAAGACTCATTACCCCCAACTGAACACTAACTCACATTGATCCTCATATAACTTCCCTTTGACTGACTTTTTGACATGGAGTCGGAGGTCCCCCTCGGCAAAGTAATATTTATGAGGAACATATCCTACATAGGTTCACTAGCAACATATCCCTGGATTTGAGTGAAACTCTAGAGACTATTTCATGTTGAGCTATTCAACCCGAATTTTAAAAAATTTAGTATAAAGAAACACTAGCTATTCCCAACGCAAAGATGATGATAATGATCAGTAATGTTTAGTTTTGTTTTTTGTTATTTTATTTGTTAGGTTATGTGTTATTTACAGATATATAAGCCTCCATCCTATATTAAGATTTATTTCTTTACATGAATGCACAGATTGTAATATGTAAACCTCTACGGTGAGTGCACCGTTGTTTGTGACTTTTTATTTATGTGCTTTTGATCAATAAATGATGGAAATTTAAAAAAAAATAAATAAACAAAATATGAAAGCCTGACTTCCGGTGGGTGGAGCTACAGTGTGGCGGTGTCCTGACAGAGCTCCGTGCACAACGTTGCATAAAATTGAACTTTGAGCTCCACACTGGCTCCCAAACCCTTCCTTGGCTCTCTTTTTGCAGCCCAGAGGCATCGAGTATAGCGGATGCCTTAATGTGTGAGGCCTTACAGCTTTCACCTCACCACCGGAACAATCGCAACAAAAGGGCCAGTCGCCATTTTGCCCACCCTCGTGGTGCCTGCTACCTCTTACATATCACCTCCTGTCCATCCCGATCCTTGCTGGCCTCAGGAAGATCGCTTTATAGGGTGAGTGCATTACACACTTCTGCCCTAAACAAAAAACACACAGAGAAGAGCTGCAGTCCCCTGAACATCTGGGTGACACCGGGATGTCTCACTGACAAAGATTGAGCTTTTTTTTTACTGCTGGCAAACTATCCACGCCACTCCTTAAAGGATTCAATAGCATACCCTTTGCTAACCCTTGCAGTGAATTGTTTATTGTGTACAGTCCCGTAGGGACAGGAAAGAGAGACATATAAAGGAAGTAACAGAGAAAGATAAGGGAGGTGTAAGTAAACGAAGGAGAAGGCCAAGAGGCTAGCATAAAGTTTAATAAAAAATGTCCATAATTCTGTCAAGAGTAAATAACTAAAGAAGTGTGCACAGGGAACAGATTGTTGGAAATAAGCATTCAGCCTAAGGATAAAACTTTGGAGGATTGTACTTTCTTTCTTGCATACACGTATTGAAACTTCACACTGCCAAAGTACTGGGCACATTTCTTGTACATCAATAGATGGGAGTTGGCAGACACCATCTAACCGGAACTTTTTGTGTGATCAATGCAGTTGAACTGACCCTCCTTTGATTGTTTCATTACTCTATATGGACAAATTTCTGACCACTCCAAAAATGTCGAATAGGAACAAATCCTAACAGGAGAAGAAAAATAGACAACCTCCAGACCCGTCTCAATCTGCCTCCCCTACAAAATCCGCATCTACCTAGGAGAGCGATAGATCCCAATCAGGAGAACAGCAACTAAACTCCCTAAACTAAACTCCCTGCTATTGTCCAAACTGGACAATTTACAAAAAGGTATGGATACCTTGACGTCTGAGGTCAAACAATTTAATTCTAGGCTGGCGGGTGCAGAGCAAAGAATATCTGACCTAGAAGATGGCCATCATACTTCCTCCACCCAGCTGAAAGAGTTAATTCAACAAAATAAATACTTGCACCAAAAAATTACAACTTGGAAAACCGCTCACGCAGGAACAATATCTGGCTATTGGGACTGCCTGAGTCAGTCCGGCCATCAGAACTGTTATATTTTGCTGAACACTCCCTTCCTAACTTATTAGGTACCCCTGCGGAATGTATCCCGTTGAAGGTGGAGAGAGCACACCGAACTGGAGGTGACAGACAAGCAGCAACAGGGAAATAAGCCCCCCCCACCCCTCGTGGGGTGATGATAAAGTATCTCAACTTTTCAGTCTAAAATTCAACTCCTTAAAGCCTACAGAAAAATTGAGCTCCTGTTATATGATGAAAAAAGAATTTACATTTTCCAAGATTACTCCTTAGAGGTTGCAAAAAAACAGAAAGATTTTGCTCCGCTGTGCAGCTCCCTTCACAAAGAGAAACGTCAAGCTATCCTACTTTGTCCAGCTCGTCTGAAAGTCCGCACTTCACAGGGTTTCAAATTCTTCGATTCACCTAGTGATGCTCAGGATTTCTTGGATCAAGAAAGAGATTCCTCTACCCACTCCTCTCCTAGTTGAAGAGACTCACCTGGTTGAAGTAATTGGTGAACTTTTCTTCACAAACTTTCAGACTGGGATGTTAATTCCCTGCCTGGGGACTTATTCGATAAAACCAAGAATATTCTAATATGGCTTGGTATTGTATTGCACTGTTTATGAATGCTATTGCATTGTTTGATGCTTGTATATATGTTATGTTTTGGTTGACTTATTTATTGATGCTATGTGTTTCATGCTCTAACTCTAATACTGGTGAAAGACGTTATCGTATACGTTTCTCTCCCTTCCCCTTTGTGGTGGACTGCAGTATAGCACAGTATGGGATAACTTACTGCCCTTGCCACACCGACTGCGAAGTAACATATCTTACCCCCAGACTCCCTTTCTCCTGACTCTTAGGTTTAGGTCAGAAAAGAACAGGCTAGAGGCCGTCCAGTGTCTAACCCTTACAACCCTTAAATGACAATAAAAATAAGCTCCTAGAATGTGGGAGGGATTAACTCCCCCATCAAGAGAAAAACTATATTAGCATATCTTAAAAAAATGCAGGCTCACATCATGTTTCTACAAGAAACTCACCTAACTGCTTCAGAACACGACAAACTTAAAACCAAATGGGTGGGGACGGAGCCAACAACTGAAGCAACAGGACGTACATGGCAGGAGCTCCTGCTAAGATTTTTTATTTTTGTAGGCTGGTGTATAAAATAAAGCAATATTTGAGACTTTCACACACTGCTCACGGCGGACTTGAACTTCCGCAACTGTTCACGAACGGGCAAACCGAGCGAACCGCCATTGACTTCAATAGGCAGGCGAACTTTAAAACCAACAGGGACTCTTTCTGGCCACAATAGTGATGGAAAAGTTGTTTCAAGGGGACTAACACCTGGACCGTGGCATGCCGGAGGGGGATCCATGGCAAAACTCCCATGGAAAATTACATAGTTGATGCAGAGTCTGGTTTTAATCCATAAAGGGCATAAATCACCTAACATTCCTAAATAGTTTGGAATAACAAGCTTTAAAACATCACGTATGATGTTATATCGATCAGGTAGTGTAAGGGTTACGCCCGCTTCACAGTGACAGACCAAACTCCCCGTTTAATGGGACAGTCTACACCAGAATTTTTATTGTTTTAAAAGATAGATAATCCCTTTATTACCCATTTCCCAGTTTTGCATAACTAACACATTTATAATAATATACTTTTAACCTCTGTGATTATCTTGTATCTAAGCCTCTGCAAACTGCCCCTTTTTTCAGTTCTTTTGACAGACTTGCAGTCTAGCCAATCAGTGCCTGCTCCCAGATAACTTCTCGTGCACGAGCACAGTGTTATCTATATGAAATACGTGAACTAACACCCTCTGATGTTTCACAGTCAAAAAAGTTTTTTTTTTTTTTTAAATTTACACTACTGTTACAACAGATATGAGTGGTGGCACTAGTTGGCAAGTGGGCCTGGCACACACGCTGGCAGGCAGGCAACTGCAATTATATTACACTAGCAGACTGATGTTTCACAGTCAAAAAAGTTTTTTTTTTTAAATTTACACTACTGTTACAACAGATATGAGTGGTGGCACTAGTTGGCAAGTGGGCCTGGCACACACGCTGGCAGGCAGGCAACTGCAATTATATTACACTAGCAGACTGATGTTTCACAGTCAAAAAAGTTTTTTTTTTTAAATTTACACTACTGTTACAACAGATATGAGTGGTGGCACTAGTTGGCAAGTGGGCCTGGCACACACGCTGGCAGGCAGGCAACTGCAATTAGATTACACTAGCAGACTGATGTTTCACAGTCAAAAAAGTTTTTTTAAAAAAAATTTACACTACTGTTACAACAGATATGAGTGGTGGCACTTAGCAAGTGGGCCTGGCACACACGCTGGCAGGCAGGCAACTGCAATTAGATTACACTAGCAGACTGATGTTTCACAGTCAAAAAAGTTTTTTTTTTTAAATTTACACTACTGTTACAACAGATATGAGTGGTGGCACTAGTTGGCAAGTGGGCCTGGCACACACGCTGGCAGGCAGGCAACTGCAATTAGATTACACTAGCAGACTGATGTTTCACAGTCAAAAAAGTTTTTTTTTTTAAATTTACACTACTGTTACAACAGATATGAGTGGTGGCACTAGTAGGCAAGTGGGCCTGGCACACACGCTGGCAGGCAGTCAACTGCTATTAGATTACACTAGCAGACTGATGTTTCACAATCAAAAATTTTTTTTATTTTTTTTTAATTTACACTACTGTTACAACAGATATGAGTGGTGGCACTGCAGGCAGGCAACTGCAATTAGATTACACTAGCAGACTGATGTTTCACAGTCAAAATTACACAGACAAAAAAAAAAAAAAGACATGTTCTAGCCCTAAAAAAGGCTTTTTGGGGTGCTGTCCTTACAGCAGACATCAGATGAATCCTTCAGGACTGTAGTGGACACTGAATACACTAGCCTAGCTATCAATTTCCCTATGAAATCAGCAGCAGCTACACTGTCCCTCCTCTCACTAACAATGCAGCTTCCGAATGAATCTAAAATGGCTGCTGTCCAGGAGCTGGGAGGGTCTGGGAGGGAGTGTCTGTTGCTGATTGGCTGAAATGTGTCTGCAGACTGTGAGATACAGGGTCAAAGTTTACTCAATGATGACGAATAGGGGGCGGATCGAACATTGCATATGTTCGCCCGCCGCTGCGAACGCGAACAAGCTATGTTCGCCGGCGAACAATTCGCAACATCACTACTCACGAGATATAGCATCCAATATTACTATTAAAAGACTTTTGGACGCGGTGAGGTGGATACCTCCTGACATAGGTCCTATAGACCGGCCACGTGGACGCTTACTGCATCTTCAAAGGCATAGGTCGCCACATCTATATTTCTATTGAGTAGACGGGAGAGGCGGCTGCATGGATAGTGGATCAGTAGCTGACATCATGGGAGACATCGATACAGAGATACGCACAATTCTGCTGGACTTTCAATGTGAAAAAATAAAGGCCCTCGGCCGTCTCTATACAGGCCTTGAGAACATAACAACACGGAAGAGTGAAACATGCTCAACACAAGACAAGCAACTGTCTGCTACCTGGGGAATTCTAGCGGCTCCTTCTACAGGAGAGGCAGACGGCGCACCCGCTAATGAGGCAGACAAAGGCATTAGCTAGATGGGATGACCGGAATTGGCTTACTGTGTTGACGGACTTGCCCAATCTAATAGGGTCCCCTATTAGGGAGGACATTGGATCAGGAGACTCCCTGCAGCTGGTAAATGCTGATGTCCATGCATGGAAAATGGTCTACAATCATACTACCCGACTAGGGGAGCTGCACTACAGCCAGGTAAAAGAGGCAATCCTTATCAAGGCACCTACTGGATTTATCCTTATTGTTTTGGAACAGGACAATTTAATGCAGATGAATTCTGGCTTGCATCGATACAAGGCTGGGATAGGATAGACATTTCTGTGTCATTATATCCATATGGACAGTGCTAGTGTTGCTGCTTCTCTTGTGGTTTCTTTTATATATCCCACAACGTTTATAGTTTGTGTATATTAGTGGTTATTGTTATTAACAGGGTTCACACATTATGACCCTGGAACTAATAGATTAGTAGAAGCATTCCCGGTGGAGACTGTAAGTTTGACGTTCAGGTTCTAATTTAGCTGTAACTTATAACTTACTAGATCTGAATCTTTGATATAGTTCAGTATGGGATAGTTAGCACTAGATTTTATAGTAAATAACTCACCAAGGTCCCGTTTATTAGTGTACTTAGATAAGTGTGTGCATTAACTGGCAGACTTATTATTTTGTAAACTAGAGGGCTGGCGTCGTGAATATGGTTATGTAGCCTGCACATATCTATCTTTAACAACACATTTCTATATAATTGGGTGGGGACAGCTAAATAATCGTCAAGATCCTGCAGAGTGTGTATATGATCCCCAAGCCCCTCCTTGTCATAGATTGACCACATCCTTATATTTAATATATTACATTGGCTGTGACACGCAGGGGCTCTGCATCTTTGGCTCTAGGCCTTGGGGTATAGGGCCCATGCCCCTGGGCCGGAACTATAATGTTGAACTTTCATGTACAGTCCTCACTGCCTTTTTGCTGAACATTGCTGTGTATACTCATATTTAATTAAGTGTTTACACTTATATTTCACAGGCTACTGCCTACATACTCATCATGCATTGTGGTTCCCAACTATTAGTGGAACCTTTATATTGAACTATAGTCATCCAGTTTATACTTCAAAACTACATAGCCCAAAATATAGCAGTAGGTCAGAGACCTGTTTTTCCTATACCCTGGATGATCAGATCTATCGTTCTAGGCTTTGAGTTTGCAGATTTTTTTTTATGTTTTATAGACTGTAAGACTCTGACTCACATATATACTGAGGGACCTATGTATCACCCTATGTCATGTATGTCTTGGTAAAAATATATATGCTAACTTGGTCTGATATTAATCTATATATGGTGCTTAGTTGTAATATAATCTGATTGTTTTACTATTCAATTTACAATATTTTTTTACTAATTTTAGATATATATCGATCTGGTGTTTAGTGGTTCCCCTAGTTTTATAAGGTCCTTTAGGCACTAGAAAGTTTATTCACACTGTGACAGATAAACACCAGACTATATATCCCTGCCTATATTTATTTATAGTTAGAATTTTGGCTCTGCCCTCCCTTAGATTTTGTTTACTGAGTAAACAAAGGAATGTAGATTCCATAGTACTTCTCCCTATTATTTCTGATATAGTTGTTGTAATATAGCGGCCATTAATACCCCATCCCTACTGGGACTCTTTAATTACCTTCAATCAAGTGCAAAAATCATACTTATTGACACTATAAAAAACAAAAAACAAATAGGTATCAGAGGTCCTTTGTGCCCCCTATAATAGTTCTAGTAGAGGAGTGGCAGTCCTTATACGCCAAGGTCTGGATTACCAGCTAGGAGATATAATAGCAGACCAAGAAGGAAGGTTTCTTACTGTTAGGCTGAAGTGGCAAGATGACTGGTACACCTTTTGTAATGTGTATGGCCCCAACCAAAGAGCGCCCATATTCTGGAGGTCCCTGACTGCCTCTTTAGCTCAGTATCTAGACACTAAACTTATTATTGCGGGGGACTTCAATTTAACACCTAATCCAGCCTTGGACATATTTCGGGATCCAACTGGCCCTTCCCTGGCCTACAAAAAAAGAGATATGACAGTATTTCCATCCAAAGTATTTAACGCCCTATATGATTCTTTAGGTGTACAGGTCATATGGAGGAGATGCAACCCCACGGGCAGAGATTATACCTGTGCCTCATGAGCACACAACTCACTTTCCCGAATTGACCTTTTTCTTACCTCTAACTCCCTAGAGCTACTAATCACAGACACCAAGATTGCCAACCTTACTATTTCAGACCATGCCCCTATTTTTCTGACCTTTTCACAATCTCCCCAACCTACAAACAAGAGAGTGTTTAGGTTTCCAACTCACCTCATAAAATCCCCCGACTTTGCAATGTATTTGACAAGACAGTGGGACGACTTTATAGCCAATAACCATGTACATCTATCTAACCTGACTCTCTTCTGGGAAACGGCCAAAGCAGTCCTTAGAGGCAATATAATTGCTTATCTGACCAAACAAAAGCATCTTCAAAATGGCAGAGAGGAGCACTACAATACTCAGTTGACCAACACCTATGCTCAGTATTGTCAATTTCCCAATTCACATAATAGGGCCTCCAATTTTGTGGCAAGGAAAGAGAGAGACACCTTCTTGATGCAAAACACAATTCGTATAGAGACAACAGGAACCAAGGATTTTTCCTAAGGCATGGTAATAGGTCTGGCAGATTTTTAGCCTCATTGGTCAAGATTAAACAGGCAAACAGGGGGGTCCCAGTCATAAAGAGCCAAGGCCACTTAACAAATGATAAATCTGCTATAGTGACAGAATTTACAGATTACTACACCAACTTATATCAATCACAACCACCTCAAGAAACTGCACAACAGAAATTTTGGGACAAATTCACTCTCCCTACAATTACGGCGGATCAATTAGATAACCTGATCGCCCCGATATCTCAGGAGGAAGTTGCCCAAACAATTAAATCTCTTGCCCTTGGGAAAACACCCGGCCCTGATGGGCTTCCAACGGAATTCTATAGGATGATATCAGACCAAACTGTCCCGGTTCTAACTACTTTATTTGATCACTACTTTACAGGCCAAAGTACCCCCCCATTAGTTTTTCTGCAGCAAATATCACAGTTATACATAAGGTAGGTAAAGACCCCACTCTCCCAGCATCATATAGACTGATATCCCTTTTAAATGTTGATTATAAACTACTAACTAAACATCTAGCTAATCGGTTAAAACACGTGCTCCCACATGTTTTACACCCAGACCAGACAGGCTTCACTCCCACCCGCTCTTCGGTTACAAACATTCTAAAAGTTCTCCACGCGATATCACATCACTGGTTGGCTAAACAAGATGAAACTCTTCCATCTCTTCCGGAGGCCTTCCTGCTATCCCTGGATGCAGAAGAGGTCTTTGATAGAGTGGAGTGGACACATCTTTTTCACTCCATGGAAACATTTGGTATATCAGGCCACTTCACTACCTTCCTTAAAAATATTTACTCTAACCCTGTGGAGTACCTACTGATTAATAACCTTTACTCTCCTCTGATCCCCCTTCATAGGGGAACACGCCAAGGCTGCCCTCTTTCCCCACTTCTTTTTAACTTGGCATTGGAGCCCCCTGGCGGTTCGCCTTAGAAACTTCTTTCCGGGTATCCAAATTAATTCCCACAAACTCCAAATAGCCCTCTATGCAGATGACATGCTTCTCTTTAATTCAAATCCCCAAGTACATGTCCCAATTATTTTAGACACTATTGGATTGTTTGGGCAATTCTCGGGATACAAAATAAACATCTCAAAATCCGAAATTATATGGCTACACCAGAAAACTGACAATGCCACAGAGCGGTACCCCTTTCACCCGGTAAACTCCTACTTAACTTACCTTGGAATCCACATTTCGGCAAATCCGCAACATTGGAATTCTCAAAATTTATCTCCCCTGATTCAACAAATCAAGGCAGACCTGAATGCCTGGCAAAACCTGCCATTATCTTTAATGGCTAGAGTCCACATCATTAAAATGATGGTCCTTCCCAAGATTCTATACCCTCTGCAAATGCTCCCCCTATTACTCCGACGGCAAGATATGGCCTCTTTAAATGCCATAATCCGAACCTTAATTGGAAGGGTGGTAAACCACGTATAGGCGTACATAAACTTTATCTCCCTTAATCAGGGGGAGGATTAGGCTTACCAAACTTACTATACTATAATTGGGCCTCCTTAGCAAAATTGGCCTTAGATTGGACACTAAATACACAACACTTCTCTAATGCTCACTTGGAAGAAGCCTCATTGCCTCAGGTGTCTCCCGCTTTTCTATCACATGCTGCTTTATCGGAGCTGCCAACAGCTGTACTATACCATCCTATGTTTCGGGATGTGCTTCTAAGCTGGAAGGCCATGACCAAAGCTCTAGCGTGGGACCCTAGTCATACAAAATATCTCCCCATCACAGGGAGCCCGAGATTCCAACCTGACGTATTATACCCCGTCTTTCAGACCTGCCTTTGGATGCCATATGCAGGAAATTTCTAATTCCATACACTAACAGATTCACCTATTTCCAAGCCCGAAATAATATAAAACACATCTTACAAAACTGTGAGACATTTTGACCTACCTCGCCTCTGGCACGCACTATCGCACAGTTTCAAACACATAACTTTACCATTTCATCAATTTATAGGGAGCTGATAAACATTAAAGCTCCTACTATGCTATTGACACCTGGCATAGGAGACTACCCACTGTATCCTCTGAGAAAATTATACTAGATAGCCTTACTCTCACCTGGTTCGCGACATTTGCAGCCGACCTTAGAGAATCACAGATACGGGTCATTTATCAAGACTACCTCATGCCTGGGAGACTGAGCAAATGGAGAAGAGACTTCTCAAATGTATGTAGTAAATGTTGCTACCCAAATCCTGACTTTCTGCACTATGTTTGGTACTGCCCCAAAGTTCGTAAATACTGGAGTCAGGTCTCCTTCTGGCTCTCCAAGATCATGACTGCTCCCATCGCACTTACGCCCATACAAGTGTTATTTTTAGAGCAGATATCAGTCCTGAGACAGGATAAGAAACTTCTAGTTAATATTATACTTCTGGCAAGAAAATGCATTTTCCATAAATGGCTTCATAGAGAGGCTCCTTTTTTTTGAAGCAAATGCTACTGAAATCTTTGATTTATAAACAGTGTGATACTTTATATGATGTTAATGTTAAAGTAGCCCGCTTCATTGTAAAATGGAGACTCTTTTTATAATCTTTAGACCTCCCAACCCAAAGACAGATACTTTACCCATTTAAAAATACAGTATATATGCTAGAAGCGACCCTGCAGGGTGACTGCAATATCTGGTCGGAAGGTGTGGAGCATGGAGAGAGAACGAGAACTGTATGATTCACTATTTGCAAGCTTGATGATTCTTAGTTTCTAGTTCACTATGTATTCTTATGTTAGACATATAAACTAATGTTACACATAGCAAAGTTTGCTTTGGTTTTACTGTTTGTATTTGTCCTCTCTTTACAAGGGGAAAGGCGCTCCACCCTAGGATTCCTGTTTAACCCAGGGTGCCTTAATTTTCAAAGGTTTTAAAAATAGTATAAAATGGTTCAACAGGTATTGTGACTTATGCCTACCCCTTTTGTGGGGTAGTCCTTGCAGGACACTTAACCAACTATTGACTTTGATGGATGTTTTTTTTTTTTTTTCTTCTCTGTTATCTGTATCTAATCACACAATCACGTAAGTGGATTATCGTGATACTATATGTTGGAAATTATTTTTGTTTGCCTGTTGACTTATATAAAAATAAAAGTAAAAAAAAAATAAAAAAAAATATGAAAGCCTTTAAAACCCCAGGCCCTGGTGGGTATTCTGTGTTTTTCTACAAAACATACATTAATGAACTCTCACCTGTGCTTCCTAGGTTATTTAACCTAGTTAAGAATGTAGGCAAGTTCACCAGAGAAGTATTGGAAGCTACGATTGTAACCATTCCAAAGCCCCCAAAAGACCCGTCCCTTTGCTCTAGTTATATGCCAATCTCTCTTAAAAACTTAGATGTTAAAATCTATGCCAAATTACTAGCTAATCACATATCCCTATTACTCCCCCATCTTATTGACTTAGACCAAGTTTGGTTTGTACCCAATCGCGAAGGCCCTGACAACAACAGGCGGCTACTTAATATCCTTACTGAATCTACTAGACTTAATAGACCTTTCTCTGTCATCTCGCTGGATGCTGAGAACTTGTTCGATTGAGTCTGCTGGAGTTACTCATGGGAAGTTCTTAAAACCTTTGGATTCCCAGAGAAAACCCTAATAGCTATTCAAGCTTTATACTCTACTCCCACAGTGACAGTCAAAGGTTTAGGGTATCACTCGCCCCCTTTCTCAATCTCCAATGGAACCAGACAGGGCTGCCCCCTCTCGCCTATGTTGTTTGCTTTGGCAATTGAACCCCTAGCAGAAAAAATTAGATTGGACAAACAGACAGACGTAATTACTTTACATGGTACAAATCATAAAATAGCTCTTTTTGCTGACGATGTCACAATTTTCTCTTCAGACCCAAATGTCCTCATTTCCCAAACTTAAGGAAATTCTTGAATCCTTTGGGAATATGTCCTTTAATAAATTGAATTTATCTAAAACTGTCATTTTTACATGGGGTATCCCTCAAAACGTTCAACACCTCAAATCCCAACATAAGGTAAACTGGGTTAATAACTTTGTCACACAACTAGGGGTTAAGATCTCACATAACATACTGCAGATAATTAAGGACAACTATCTCCCCCTGTTGTCTGAGTTATGTACCCTAAATGAGCGATGGGACTACATGCATATTTCCTGGATAGGGAGACTAATACCCCTCAAAATGTCCTTTTTACCTAAAATAAGATACCTTTTTAGGTGCCTTCCAGTTAGAATCCCCAGACATTTGCTTCACCAATTATAAAGGGAATTTACCTAATACATCTTGCAACATAAACCTCCTAGAATAGCCCACAAAATTTTACAGAGCCCTTTCCACCGAGGAGGCATAGCCTCCCCCTCTATTTTCCATTATTATGAAGGGGCAATGTTGACACATATCTCACATTGGGGGGCACCAAAATTCCCTAGCAAATGGAAAGTCATAGAACAGACCTTTTTACCGCACCACACAAATTTGCCAGACTTAATTTGGATCCCCCCCCCACTCTCTGCGAACCTTAAATATTACTAACCCCATAATTTGTGAATGCTTCACGATCTAGGATAAAACCAGACATTACCCTCACATAGCCCCACACCCCTCCCCGATTACCTCTCTTGCTGGCCTACTAATGGGTCTCTCTGAGTCTCACCCCCAAAAGTGGGCACAACTGGGAGTAAAGTTGGTATCAGTCCTCTGGACCTCCCCTACACAACCACGTTTCTGTACACTAGAAGAAATAAAAGACGACACTCCAATACCTCAATATATGAAATTTGAACACTTTAGACTGAAATTTTTTTTGACCAGTTGGGGTTTCAAACCTGAATTGTCCCGTCCTCGCACACTATAGGAAACCATATGGCAATGGGCAACAGACCCCTGCTAGTGCCCTCCTTCATATCAGGACCCACACCCTCCGTAAGCATGAAGCTTACTTATGCATCTATCTCCTTACTGCGATCAAGGCAGCAATTGCCAAATCCCGGAAAAACATCTCTCCTCCAAGTTGGCCCATAATTCTAAATTCAATGTTTGGTAGGTTTAGACTGTCTAGCTGGTGGGGAATCTAGCACACCTGAAGTAAACTTTATCCCAAAGTTTAACCCCTTAATGACCGAGGACGTGCAGGGTACGTCCTCAGAAAAAAGGCAGTTAATGCCTGAGAACGTACCCTGCACGTCCTCGGTGTGGAAAGCAGCTGGAAGCGATCCTGCTCGCTTCCAGCTGCTTTCCGGTTATTGCAGTGATGCCTCGATATGGAGGCATCCTGCAATAACCTTAGATGGCCATCCGATGCAGAGAGAGCCACTCTGTGGCCCTCTCTGCACCGGACATCGATGGCCGGTATCGTTGGTGGGTGGGAGCCGGTATGGGAGGTGGGTGGCGGCCATCGATGGCCCTTGTCATGTGGAGGGGGGCGGGATCGTGGGCGTGCAAGTCCGGGCGCGCGCGGGGGCGTGCGCACGTGCACGAGGGGGCGCGCGCCGGGGCAGGGACCGGGTGGGGACCGCTGCACTACAGAAAAAAATGTGTCCCAAAATAAAAGTGGGACGAGTAATTAAAAAAAAAACACCTTATTCGTTATTTAGGTGGGGGGGGTTGGTCCGGGGGGGGGGGGAAATAACAAAAATAAAAATGAAATAAATATTTGATTGTGCAAAATGGGTACTGGCAGACAGCTGCCAGTACCCAAGATGGCCCCCAATAAGGCAGAGGGGGAGGCTTAGAGAGCTGTTTTGGGGGGGATCAGGGAGGTTGGGGGTTAAGGGGGGATCCTAAACACAGCATATGTAAATATGCTTTTTTTTTTTTTCTTTTTTAAAAAAAAAAAATCTTTTATTTTAGTACTGGCAGACTTTCTGCCAGTACTTAAGATGGCGGGGACAATAGTGGGGTGGGGGAGGGAAGGGAGCTGTTTGGGAGGGATCAGGGGGTGGGATGTGTCAGGTGGGAGGCTGAACTCTACACTAAAGCTAAAATTAACCCTGCAAGCTCCCTACACACTACCTAATTAACCCCTTCACTGCTAGCCATAATACACGTGTGATGCGCAGCAGCATTTAGCGACTTTCTAATTACCAAAAAGCAACGCCAAAGTCATATATGTCTGCTATTTCTGAACAAAGGGCATCCCAGAGAAGCATTTACAACCATTTGTGCCATAATTGCACAAGCTGTTTGTAAATAATTTCAGTGAGAAACCTAAAATTGTGAAAAAATTAACGTTTTTTTTAATTTGATCGCATTTGGCGGTGAAATGGTGGCATGAAATATACCAAAATGGGCCTATATCAATACTTGGGGTTGTCTACTACACTACACTAAAGCTAAAATTAACCCTAGAAGCTCCCTACATGCTCCCTAATTAACCCCTTCACTGCTGGGCATAATACGCGTATTTTGCGCAGGGGCATTTAGCAGCCTTCTAATTACCAAAAAGCAAAGCCAAAGCCATATATGTCTGCTATTTCTGAACAAAGGGGATCCCAGAGAAGCATTTACAACCATTTATGCTATAATTGCATAAGTTGTTTGTAAATAATTTCAGTGAGAAACCTAAAGTTTGTGAAAATATTTGTGAAAAAGTGAAAAAAAATTTTTATTTGATCGCATTTGGCGGTGAAATGGTGGCATGAAATATACCAAAATGGGCCTAGATCAATACTTTGGGATGTCTTCTAAAAAAAAATATATACATGTCAATGGATATTCAGGGATTCCTGAAAGATATTAGTGTTCCAATGTAACTAGCGCTAATTTTGAAAAAAAGTGGTTTGGAAATAGCAAAGTGCTACTTGTATTTATGGCCCTATAACTTGCAAAAAAAGCAAAGAACATGTAAACATTGGGTATTTCTAAACTCAGGACAAAATTTAGAAACTATTTAGCATGGGAGTTTTTTGGTGGTTGTAGATGTGTAACAGATTTTGGGGGTCAAAGTTAGAAAAAATGTGTTTTTTTCCATTTTTTCCTCATATTTTATAATGTTTTTTATAGTAAATTATAAGATATGATGAAAATTATGGTATCTTTTGAAAGTCAATTTAATGGCGAGAAAAACGGTATATAATATGTGTGGGTACAGTAAATGAGTAAGAGGAAAATTACAGCTAAACACAAACACCGCAAAAATGTAAAAATAGCCTTGGTCCCAAACGGACAGAAAATGGAAAAGTGCTGCGGTCATTAAGGGGTTAAAGAGTTATAGTTAGTTGTAGTAGGTGGCGCAAAACAAGTTGCTATTCCCAATGTGTCTTACTGTAAATATGTGTGATAATATGTGGGCTCAATATATGTTAATGTTTTGATGAGTCCTAATTTTATATTCTCTTTTGGAAAAAATGGATGTCGAAACTATTTAAGAAATAAATATGATCCTTTATTTGATTATGGTAAATTTACCCAATATTAGTGATGCTAAAAGTACAGTTAAACAAAAATTATTACAATTCCTTCAAAGTTTAAAAAATGACAACGGTGTCTCTATGTATAAAAATGTACATAATATATAAAAAATAAATTAAATTAAAATAATAACGTTGAAATCTTATAATTTATACAGTTTTGGGTTTATCACAAGTTGTAATTTCTAACAGAATGTTTGTAGATACAATTTTATAGTGGATAAAACAATAGTTGCTGTATAGTTCATATAGGATACTTTGTTTCAAGTTCAGCTATGCAATTGAGATCTTATCTTAGGCAACTATATATCAAATGTAGAGGTATGTTGGTGCGATTTTTATCACACTATAATATAAGTATACAAATTAGTACCTTGAAGTGTTTCTGTTTGATATCACTTTTGTGAGATAAATGCGGTTAAATAAACGCCGCTATGCCAGTGTTTTGATTAAGTTTCAAGATCAAGCTGGTGGTAGTTCTATATGAGCTGCTGGCGGTTAAATAAATGCCGCTTTGGTTTCCTCTTATTAGGTGGGCTTATCTGTTTGCTGCGAGAAAATTCACTTTTATATAAGTGTTTGGGTAGTTGTCATGGCCGCTCAGTTACCATATCCTTTGTCGGTCAGTGACCGATCGCGCTCTTAAGGGTTTCTTGGTGGGATCTTCGTTGCGGTTAAGTGCTAACCGTTTGCTGATGTTTTTTAAGTATCTCCGTTTTTTCTATTCTGTGGCTTGTCTGTCGGTCAGTGACCGATCACGATGGTATGGTTGTTGGATAACCTCCTGATGTGGAATTTTTGCGTGCCTTTCCGGTCTGTTGTTCCCAGGTTTTGAAAAAGGCTGTCCAGCCGAAACATGTTGATACCAGAGTACACCTGCACAGGATTTGAGAAGACAAAGTGAATACCAGCTATACCCAGTTGAAAAAGTTCCCACTGAGCGGCATATATTTAACCGCAAAGATCACATTGATAACTAGAAATCCTTTTTTCTACTTATCCTACAAACTTTCTACTTATCCCAACAACCACATTTCAGCACCCAGATCGGTCACTGACCGACATCTAAGAAACCTGGGAACAACAGACCGGAAAGGCACGCAAAAATTCCACATCAGGAGGTTATCTAACAACCATACCATCGTGATCGGTCACTGACCGACAGACAAGCCACAGAATAGAAAAACCGGAGATACTTAAAAAACATCAGCAGGAGGCGGAGCCTGGCCATGCTTGCTGATGGCCGCACACTAGTTTAGCTCTGAAGCCTCTAAACTCTTAAATGCGGTATTGATTGACCCACAGCTGTTCAGAACCGACAGCAACCCATACAAATTATCCCTGAAGGTGATTGATACTAATCTGACACTTGGAGCTCCTCTCTGTTGACCGGAGGGGGTCAGGGGTGTTTGAAGCATAGACACAGACACACAGCACCGGATCATAAGGGGGAGACGCTGATGCAAAGTAGTGTCGGAAGATTCATGTGAGTCCTAGCTAGTAAATAAGAAGAAAAAATGGGGTTTATTTAGCAGCGCTAAAAAAAGCTAGGGAATGATGATACCAATCTAATTTATGTTTTATACAATCTATTTTATTTAAAAATTCTTATAACACATAAAAACAACAGCAAATGCTTTTCCTAATTAATAAAGGGACGTCTCCCTTATACAACACTTATAAAAACAGACTAGAACCATATAATCCTAGAATTTCAGGTATAAAGGAATTAATTCTATAGATAACATATGGCAAGCAACAAATTTCTAAGATAAATGGTGAATTAAATATTTAAAAGGCACAAATGTATCAATCCTAATAGCTTTACAGTTCTTCAGTAACAAATTCAGTTATAAAGTTACACAGTTACTTTCCTTGGACATATAATTGGCTCAGGTGTGCTGGATAGTTAAAAAGGCAAAAAACAGCCAATATTCTGATTTAGGTGCCAAAGCAATCGTGGTTAATGGAAATGGTTAATTTAACAGATGAATACCTTGATGTCTTTAAAGTTCAGTTTGCGTGTTTTAAAAAACGTAGTGCAAATTAGTGTAGAGGTACCTTAATCTGTCCTGGTTGCAACCGCTGATTATCTTCACTGTGAGGGATTCACAGACTGTTTGTTCCTGGTGCTTCTGATAAGTCACCTGACCTTCTCTTTGATTCAGAGGTCAGGGGTGATGATCCGTTCTGGTGATGTAGTTATTCTTTTTTTTTTGTTTTCCTTTCTTCTTATAGCCCAAATATTGTTTTCATCTGGGTTCCCTCAGACTTCTTAAGGTTTGAAGAAATCTTTGGTCAGTGTTTAGCAGTAACACCGTATTCCCTGAAGTTACCAAAGGTAGATTTTAACTTGCAGGGTCAGGAGAAAAGTTTAAAGTTGCAGGGTCACACAGCTTTGTGACAGTAGTAAATGAAGTTTAGTAGAGTGTAGCAGGTCCCATTCAACGCGTTTCACCCTTCTGGGCTTTATCAAGAATGCTTATCCTGCTAGCTTCTGGCTTTTTAAAGGTATGAATGTGTTTTGATTGGTTCCTTCATTTCCTTTTGATTTCTATCAACACCTGTGTGGCTTCCAATGTAAAGGTGGACTTTATTTAAGTTGGTAATGATTGTTTCTGTGTTGTTATTTAGTTACATGATACACAAGGAAGAGAACTTATCATTTCTGCTTTATTAGCATTCACACAATTCAACTTATATATTTCAATTCTAAAGTGCCTTTATTAGATAATATACATTTAGATCGTGCAAACTTAAAATTACCTAAACTGAAACGAAAATATAAGAATCAGAATTACCATTCCCATATCTAGAATTATTGTAAGTGGGTAAAAATTAATGATATATATATATTCCTTTTCAACAAAGGATAGTAAGTTCAACAATTTATAAATTTGTAACAATTTAAAAATGGACGTAACGAAAATATAAGAATCAGAATCATCATTCCCATATCTAGAATTATTGTTAGTGGGTAAATGTTAACGATATATACATATTCCTTTTCAACAAAGGATAGTAAGTTCAACAATTTATACATTTGTAACAATTTAAAAATGGACGAAACGAAAATATAAGAATCAGAATCATCATTCCCATATCTAGAATTATTGTTAGTGGGTAAAAATTAACGATATATACATATTCCTTTTCAACAAAGGATAGTAAGTTCAACAATTTATAAATTTGTAACAATTTAAAAATGGACGAAACGAAAATATAAGAATCAGAATCATCATTCCCATATCTAGAATTATTGTTAGTGGGTAAAAATGAACGATATATACATATTCCTTTTCAACAAAGGATAGTAAGTTCAACAATTTATAAATTAACAATTTAAAAATGGATGTACAATTAAATCAGAAATTATCAATCCCATAACTAGAGTTATTGCTAGTGGGTAAAAATATGGCTTATTCAATTAATTTATTTATTTTAGGGGGATAAAAATTCCTTTTTAATTACTAGAAAAATGAATTTATATAGGGCTTGTACTATCTTTGCCCAAGATAAATTGAAATGTTATTGCTTATTTAATGTATGTGAGTATTTTCTATATAAGTGGCTGATTTAACCTGGAAAATGTTCGCATATTGTAAGAGACTTTTATAAGAAGGGGGAAATGTCTATCTCAGAGTTCAAGCCTCCAGGTTGGAGGGTATTCATTAGGTATATAATTTCAGCTTCTGCCTTTAGGAGTTTATTTTCCCAGTTTCCCCCTCTCCAGTCGGGGTGAACTTTTTTAATTCCCCAATATTTAAAATCTTTAAGGTTGTTGTTGTGTACTTCCCTAAAGTGGCGATAGATATAAGGGTCAAGGTTACCCCTATCTATGCAAGAGAGGTGCTCCCTTATCCTTTCACGGAGCATTCTGGTTGTTTCTCCTATGTAAATTTTTTTACATGAACATTGAATGGCGTAAATAACGCCTTTATCTTGACATCTAATTGTGTCTCTTATTTTGAAAGTAAAGTTTCCACTTTTTGATTTTAAAATCTTTTGTTTACTACTAAATTTACAGGCCCGGCATCTAAAACAGGGGAAAAAACCATTTAAAGGATTTCCGTCTAGGCACCTTTGAGTGTCTTTCTTCTTTATGCTTTTCAATTGACTGGGAGCTAGTAGGCTCTTCAAATTCTGTGCTTTCCTATATATTATTTTTGGGTTTTCCCCCACTTTTCCCCCTATGATGGGATCAGTTTGTACTAAGTGCCAATGTTTTTTTAAAACTCTTTGGATGTTTAGGTTGTCATGACTGAACTCAGTTATAAAGGGCACATTAATTTCATCTCGATTTTCTTTGATATCTTTTGTTTTATATTCTAAGAGGTCCCTCCTTACTTTCTTATCTACCTCTTGTTTAGCTTCATTGATTACTTCTGGACTATATTCTCTTTCTAAGAATTTCCTTTCTAAGATCTTTATTTGATCCTGATAATCTGTCATTCTTGAGCAATTCCGTTTAATTCTTAAATATTGCCCTTTAGGGACATTGTCTTTCCACTTTTTCATGTGGCAGCTGTTATAATGGATTAGATTATTGGCATCCACCTTTTTAAAATGTGTTTTGGTTATTAATTGGTTTTCTACAATTTCGATATCTAAGTCCAAGAAGGTGATTTGGCTTTTGCTATAGTTACTGGTAAAGGATAGTCCCATTTCATTTTTATTCATATCTGTCAGAATAGTGTTTAGATCAGTTTCACTACCCCCCCATATAAAGAACAGGTCATCTATGTATCTGCTATAGAGCACAAGATCCGCGCCCAGACTATGCCTAGGGAAGAAACCTTCCTCCCAATATCCCATAAAGAGATTGGCATAGCTGGGTGCGAATCTTGTGCCCATAGCTGTTCCCTTCTTTTGAATGTAAAATTTGTCCTCAAATGAGAAATAATTATGGCCTAGGATGAATTTTATTCCATCCTCTATGAATTTCTTTTGTTCCATACATAGTTTGTTGTCCCTATCTAGGGTATTTGAGATTGCCATCAGTCCCAAATCATGACTTATATTGGTGTAAAGCGACGAAACATCGCATGTCACTAATGTGTAGTGTGATTCCCACTTAATTACCTCTAATTTTTTCAAGATGTCAGTGGTATCCTTTAGGTAAGAGGGTAATTTTTTAACATAGCCCTGTAGGTATCCATCTATGTATTTCGAGAGGTTGGAGGTGAGGGAGTTAATACCCGATATTATGGGTCTACCGGGGGGATTATTTAGATTTTTATGAATCTTTGGTAAGAAATATAGAATTGGTATTTTTGGAAATTTTGTAAATAGAAAATCAAATTCTTTTTTATTTATAATTTGTTTTTCTCTTGCATCCTCTAATAATTTGGTTAGTTCACCCAGAAATTTCTTGGTTGGATTTAGTTTTAGTTCCTGATATGTATCCCCTTCATTAAGTAATCTTTGTGCTTCTTCTATATATTTATCTCTGTCCATGATTACAACCCCACCCCCTTTATCTGCCGGTTTAATTACTATGCTGGTATCATTTTGCAATTCTTTAAGAACTGTTCTTTCTTTGTAAGTTAAATTTTTTGGTATCTTATTGTTAGTTTTTATTTTCTTAATATCTTCCTGAACCAATTTTTCGAATAATTCAATATTCCTTCCTTTTTCATTTGTCGGATAAAAAGTGGATTTCGGTTTCATTTTTGAATGAATTACTTGTGGTATTACTATGTTACTATTTGAGGCCATAGGCGATATGGTGGGTGTCTCTTTTGGTTGTTGCCAATTTCTCTCTATTGGATCCCGTAGGAAATATTTTTTCAAGGTTAACTTCCTTACAAACTGGCTCACATGTATGTGTGTGTTGAATTTGTTTAATCTCGTAGAGGGAGCATAGCTAAGGCCTAAGTTTAACACTCTTTCTTCCTCTGTGGTTAAAGTTTTTTTACTAATATTGAAAATGCCACTTTTTTGTTGTATTTTTATTTCACTCTTTTTATTTCCCTGTCTTTTTCTTTTTCCTCCTCTACATCCTCTCTTATTCTTTTTCTCATTCCCACTGGTGGGTCTTTTGAATGTTCTGTTTGTTTTGAAGTGCTGGGTCTTTGTGGGCTCATCTCTAAAAAATAATTCATGTTTTTTTGTTGTTCTTTCTCTTCAAATAGTGTAAATCTATTCGTGGTGTCTATTCTCCATTCTTTTTCAGGTTCTGTTTGTATTCGTGTGTTGTAATTATGTTCTCTATTATTTCTATATTCCCAATCTCTATTACGGTTGTTGTACCCCTGGTATCTTGGTTTATTGTCATTTGGCCAATAACTATATGCTATGTGGCCCCTTGGTTGGTTATGCTCTTCATAATAATCATCCTGTCTTCTATAGTGGTTATAGTTATGGTTCTCAAAAAAGTTACGATTTGTATGGGGTCTTCTATAGTCATTATAGCTTGGGTGTTCAGGTGGGTTTCTATTTGTATTTGTCATGTATTGTGGTCCCCTAGGTCTATAATAGTTTGTTCTGTAGTTTGATTTATATTGTTGAGGTCTGAATTCAGTAGTTTCCCTATAGTTTATCCTTTTTGGAGTTCTGTCATATGGTGTCCTATTTTCTTGATTTTGATCATTGTATTGATATGACTTGGATTGGTGATAAGGGGAATTGGAATAATTTTCCCTTATGGCATGTGCATTGTGTTTGTAATTACCTGTGTTACCCTCAAAATGTTGATTTTTCTGTCTCTCTTCCCTATTATTTATTTTCTCCTCTTCTCTGTTTGCAACTTCATTATAATCTTCCTTATCCCTCTTTAATTTTCTTATTTTAACCTCCTGTAATTCCATACTTAAATTGTCCAATTTTTTCATAATGTCTATCTGTGAATTTTTAAAGTCAACATTTTCTTTTTCATTACTTAATTTATTTTTTATGGTGATTATGTTCTTCTCAACTATGTCAAGTGAATCTTCTCGTGATCTCTTTAAAATTTGTAATAGTGTTGTGGATGCATTTTTTAATGTCTCATCCCATTCCTTTTGGAATTTATCTTTTAATTCAAAAGTGCAATTTTTTCTCAACCTTAATCCTCTTGGTGCAATCCCTAAACTAATATATTTATCAAGAAACTTTAGTTCCATTTTTTGCTTTAATTCAGTCGTCATAAGTTTTTCTAATTCAAACATTATTTCAGTGATATTCAGATAGGGGCTTACTTTTATTCTTTCCTCATTCTCTACTATATCTTTGAGAGTTTTTTCTCTCCATGTGAAAATTTAATTTGAATTAAAAGATAAATTCCAAAAGGAATGGGATGAGACATTAAAAAATGCATCCACAACACTATTACAAATTTTAAAGAGATCACGAGAAGATTCACTTGACATAGTTGAGAAGAACATAATCACCATAAAAAATAAATTAAGTAATGAAAAAGAAAATGTTGACTTTAAAAATTCACAGATAGACATTATGAAAAAATTGGACAATTTAAGTATGGAATTACAGGAGGTTAAAATAAGAAAATTAAAGAGGGATAAGGAAGATTATAATGAAGTTGCAAACAGAGAAGAGGAGAAAATAAATAATAGGGAAGAGAGACAGAAAAATCAACATTTTGAGGGTAACACAGGTAATTACAAACACAATGCACATGCCATAAGGGAAAATTATTCCAATTCCCCTTATCACCAATCCAAGTCATATCAATACAATGATCAAAATCAAGAAAATAGGACACCATATGACAGAACTCCAAAAAGGATAAACTATAGGGAAACTACTGAATTCAGACCTCAACAATATAAATCAAACTACAGAACAAACTATTATAGACCTAGGGGACCACAATACATGACAAATACAAATAGAAACCCACCTGAACACCCAAGCTATAATGACTATAGAAGACCCCATACAAATCGTAACTTTTTTGAGAACCATAACTATAACCACTATAGAAGACAGGATGATTATTATGAAGAGCATAACCAACCAAGGGGCCACATAGCATATAGTTATTGGCCAAATGACAATAAACCAAGATACCAGGGGTACAACAACCGTAATAGAGATTGGGAATATAGAAATAATAGAGAACATAATTACAACACACGAATACAAACAGAACCTGAAAAAGAATGGAGAATAGACACCACGAATAGATTTACACTATTTGAAGAGAAAGAACAACAAAAAAACATGAATTATTTTTTAGAGATGAGCCCACAAAGACCCAGCACTTCAAAACAAACAGAACATTCAAAAGACCCACCAGTGGGAATGAGAAAAAGAATAAGAGAGGATGTAGAGGAGGAAAAAGAAAAAGACAGGGAAATAAAAAGAGTGAAATAAAAATACAACAAAAAAGTGGCATTTTCAATATTAGTAAAAAAACTTTAACCACAGAGGAAGAAAGAGTGTTAAACTTAGGCCTTAGCTATGCTCCCTCTACGAGATTAAACAAATTCAACACACACATACATGTGAGCCAGTTTGTAAGGAAGTTAACCTTGAAAAAATATTTCCTACGGGATCCAATAGAGAGAAATTGGCAACAACCAAAAGAGACACCCACCATATCGCCTATGGCCTCAAATAGTAACATAGTAATACCACAAGTAATTCATTCAAAAATGAAACCGAAATCCACTTTTTATCCGACAAATGAAAAAGGAAGGAATATTGAATTATTCGAAAAATTGGTTCAGGAAGATATTAAGAAAATAAAAACTAACAATAAGATACCAAAAAATTTAACTTACAAAGAAAGAACAGTTCTTAAAGAATTGCAAAATGATACCAGCATAGTAATTAAACCGGCAGATAAAGGGGGTGGGGTTGTAATCATGGACAGAGATAAATATATAGAAGAAGCACAAAGATTACTTAATGAAGGGGATACATATCAGGAACTAAAACTAAATCCAACCAAGAAATTTCTGGGTGAACTAACCAAATTATTAGAGGATGCAAGAGAAAAACAAATTATAAATAAAAAAGAATTTGATTTTCTATTTACAAAATTTCCAAAAATACCAATTCTATATTTCTTACCAAAGATTCATAAAAATCTAAATAATCCCCCCGGTAGACCCATAATATCGGGTATTAACTCCCTCACCTCCAACCTCTCGAAATACATAGATGGATACCTACAGGGCTATGTTAAAAAATTACCCTCTTACCTAAAGGATACCACTGACATCTTGAAAAAATTAGAGGTAATTAAGTGGGAATCACACTACACATTAGTGACATGCGATGTTTCGTCGCTTTACACCAATATAAGTCATGATTTGGGACTGATGGCAATCTCAAATACCCTAGATAGGGACAACAAACTATGTATGGAACAAAAGAAATTCATAGAGGATGGAATAAAATTCATCCTAGGCCATAATTATTTCTCATTTGAGGACAAATTTTACATTCAAAAGAAGGGAACAGCTATGGGCACAAGATTCGCACCCAGCTATGCCAATCTCTTTATGGGATATTGGGAGGAAGGTTTCTTCCCTAGGCATAGTCTGGGCGCGGATCTTGTGCTCTATAGCAGATACATAGATGACCTGTTCTTTATATGGGGGGGTAGTGAAACTGATCTAAACACTATTCTGACAGATATGAATAAAAATGAAATGGGACTATCCTTTACCAGTAACTATAGCAAAAGCCAAATCACCTTCTTGGACTTAGATATCGAAATTGTAGAAAACCAATTAATAACCAAAACACATTTTAAAAAGGTGGATGCCAATAATCTAATCCATTATAACAGCTGCCACATGAAAAAGTGGAAAGACAATGTCCCTAAAGGGCAATATTTAAGAATTAAACGGAATTGCTCAAGAATGACAGATTATCAGGATCAAATAAAGATCTTAGAAAGGAAATTCTTAGAAAGAGAATATAGTCCAGAAGTAATCAATGAAGCTAAACAAGAGGTAGATAAGAAAGTAAGGAGGGACCTCTTAGAATATAAAACAAAAGATATCAAAGAAAATCGAGATGAAATTAATGTGCCCTTTATAACTGAGTTCAGTCATGACAACCTAAACATCCAAAGAGTTTTAAAAAAACATTGGCACTTAGTACAAACTGATCCCATCATAGGGGGAAAAGTGGGGGAAAACCCAAAAATAATATATAGGAAAGCACAGAATTTGAAGAGCCTACTAGCTCCCAGTCAATTGAAAAGCATAAAGAAGAAAGACACTCAAAGGTGCCTAGACGGAAATCCTTTAAATGGTTTTTTCCCCTGTTTTAGATGCCGGGCCTGTAAATTTAGTAGTAAACAAAAGATTTTAAAATCAAAAAGTGGAAACTTTACTTTCAAAATAAGAGACACAATTAGATGTCAAGATAAAGGCGTTATTTACGCCATTCAATGTTCATGTAAAAAAATTTACATAGGAGAAACAACCAGAATGCTCCGTGAAAGGATAAGGGAGCACCTCTCTTGCATAGATAGGGGTAACCTTGACCCTTATATCTATCGCCACTTTAGGGAAGTACACAACAACAACCTTAAAGATTTTAAATATTGGGGAATTAAAAAAGTTCACCCCGACTGGAGAGGGGGAAACTGGGAAAATAAACTCCTAAAGGCAGAAGCTGAAATTATATACCTAATGAATACCCTCCAACCTGGAGGCTTGAACTCTGAGATAGACATTTCCCCCTTCTTATAAAAGTCTCTTACAATATGCGAACATTTTCCAGGTTAAATCAGCCACTTATATAGAAAATACTCACATACATTAAATAAGCAATAACATTTCAATTTATCTTGGGCAAAGATAGTACAAGCCCTATATAAATTCATTTTTCTAGTAATTAAAAAGGAATTTTTATCCCCCTAAAATAAATAAATTAATTGAATAAGCCATATTTTTACCCACTAGCAATAACTCTAGTTATGGGATTGATAATTTCTGATTTAATTGTACATCCATTTTTAAATTGTTAATTTATAAATTGTTGAACTTACTATCCTTTGTTGAAAAGGAATATGTATATATCGTTCATTTTTACCCACTAACAATAATTCTAGATATGGGAATGATGATTCTGATTCTTATATTTTCGTTTCGTCCATTTTTAAATTGTTACAAATTTATAAATTGTTGAACTTACTATCCTTTGTTGAAAAGGAATATGTATATATCGTTAATTTTTACCCACTAACAATAATTCTAGATATGGGAATGATGATTCTGATTCTTATATTTTCGTTTCGTCCATTTTTAAATTGTTACAAATGTATAAATTGTTGAACTTACTATCCTTTGTTGAAAAGGAATATGTATATATCGTTAACATTTACCCACTAACAATAATTCTAGATATGGGAATGATGATTCTGATTCTTATATTTTCGTTACGTCCATTTTTAAATTGTTACAAATTTATAAATTGTTGAACTTACTATCCTTTGTTGAAAAGGAATATATATATATCATTAATTTTTACCCACTTACAATAATTCTAGATATGGGAATGGTAATTCTGATTCTTATATTTTCGTTTCAGTTTAGGTAATTTTAAGTTTGCACGATCTAAATGTATATTATCTAATAAAGGCACTTTAGAATTGAAATATATAAGTTGAATTGTGTGAATGCTAATAAAGCAGAAATGATAAGTTCTCTTCCTTGTGTATCATGTAACTAAATAACAACACAGAAACAATCATTACCAACTTAAATAAAGTCCACCTTTACATTGGAAGCCACACAGGTGTTGATAGAAATCAAAAGGAAATGAAGGAACCAATCAAAACACATTCATACCTTTAAAAAGCCAGAAGCTAGCAGGATAAGCATTCTTGATAAAGCCCAGAAGGGTGAAACGCGTTGAATGGGACCTGCTACACTCTACTAAACTTCATTTACTACTGTCACAAAGCTGTGTGACCCTGCAACTTTAAACTTTTCTCCTGACCCTGCAAGTTAAAATCTACCTTTGGTAACTTCAGGGAATACGGTGTTACTGCTAAACACTGACCAAAGATTTCTTCAAACCTTAAGAAGTCTGAGGGAACCCAGATGAAAACAATATTTGGGCTATAAGAAGAAAGGAAAACAAAAAAAAAAGAATAACTACATCACCAGAACGGATCATCACCCCTGACCTCTGAATCAAAGAGAAGGTCAGGTGACTTATCAGAAGCACCAGGAACAAACAGTCTGTGAATCCCTCACAGTGAAGATAATCAGCGGTTGCAACCAGGACAGATTAAGGTACCTCTACACTAATTTGCACTACGTTTTTTAAAACACGCAAACTGAACTTTAAAGACATCAAGGTATTCATCTGTTAAATTAACCATTTCCATTAACCACGATTGCTTTGGCACCTAAATCAGAATATTGGCTGTTTTTTGCCTTTTTAACTATCCAGCACACCTGAGCCAATTATATGTCCAAGGAAAGTAACTGTGTAACTTTATAACTGAATTTGTTACTGAAGAACTGTAAAGCTATTAGGATTGATACATTTGTGCCTTTTAAATATTTAATTCACCATTTATCTTAGAAATTTGTTGCTTGCCATATGTTATCTATAGAATTAATTCCTTTATACCTGAAATTCTAGGATTATATGGTTCTAGTCTGTTTTTATAAGTGTTGTATAAGGGAGACGTCCCTTTATTAATTAGGAAAAGCATTTGCTGTTGTTTTTATGTGTTATAAGAATTTTTAAATAAAATAGATTGTATAAAACATAAATTAGATTGGTATCATCATTCCCTAGCTTTTTTTAGCGCTGCTAAATAAACCCCATTTTTTCTTCTTATCCACCATTTAGTTCTCTTTGAGGGAAGAACTTTTTTAGCAGCAGGAATCCACCTTTAGGCGCTCCTATCACACTACACATAAATTCCTAGCTAGTAAATACTCATAACTGCCGCCCAGACCCTTGGCCACGATCAGCTAATACTTACAGTGCAGCCGCTTAAAGTCCGGAGATAAAGCGGCCCAGAATTTAGGGCCCTGTGGGATTTGGGACGCAGCTGCTGACAGGTGAGCGTGGCGGGTAGCCGCACAGACAATCTATGCCGCGGATAAGGAGGTCGGAGGTACCGCTGATCCGGGGGTGAGTCCTTATACTTTTTGAGACCCTTTGCATCCCCCTTGCATGAGTTGCACTTAGAGGCTGCAGTGTTGCACACGTTAAGGGTGGTGAGCACCAGGCCATAACTTACAGGGTTCAAGTAGCACGCACCAGCTGAGCTCACACACAGAACTACATTGAGAACTGTAGACAGCTCAAAAGAGACTCACATTTATAATAATACTGATCTTTGGGGGACTTGCTTGATTTTGGGCTGAGACTAACACAGAAGTTACACCACATAACATAACATAACAAGCACGGAGACCAAACGCCCCCAGTAGTGTCTAATTCACTCAACTGCAAGACACAATAATAGAGAGGGGATAAAAGTGACCCCTGAGACTCCCACTACCCTGGAAGTAGGGATGGCTAACAGGAAAGGCCCAAGGCCCTCCAAGGGCTCCCAGTCTTCCAACATGGAAAATTATTTGATCTCCCCTGAAGCAATTCCAAGTGTGGCCAGAGAGGTCCCTGAACCTGCTCGGCAGACAGCTGCTATGCAAACCATGAGCTCAGAACCTGCAATGACTAATTATATCACTAAAGAAGATATTAGGCATCTTTCATCTAAAAATGATATAAAAGAGGCAATGGGGGATGTGAAGCTAATGTTTGAGGAGCTTAAAAAAGACATAGTTGCAGTGGATCGCAGAGTAGCGCAAGTGGAAGAAACTCAAGAAATCATGCGCTCAGACCTACAGCAACAAGCTAGCTGCACACAATCACAGGAAGCAAATGTACAGTCACTAACTGACAGAATTGAGGACCTAGAAAACAGGAGCCGGCGGAACAATCTGCGGCTCCGTGGGGTGCCTGAGTCTGTGAACCCGCCTGAAATAAATCAGTATATCCAAGAATTCTTCAACTTCCTTAAAAATACGCCTAATGCTGCAGAAATTCAGGTGGAAAGAGCCCACCGTGCACTTCGACCTAGACCACCAGCCAGAGCACCCCCTAGGGACATTATTATAAAACTTCTCTCATATAAAGATAAAGAAGACATTCTTCGACATGCTAGGAATAAGCATCCCCTACAATTTGGGGGAACAGAAATACAGGTTTTCACCGATCTGTGTCCGGCTACTCTCCAGAAGAGGCGAGATCTACGCTATATTACTTCAAGGCTCAAGGAAAAGCAGATCCCGTACCGGTGGGGATTCCCCACGTGCCTGATTGCTTCCAAAAATGGTTCATCTGCTGTCTTCAGAACTCCGGCGGATATTCCCGCCTTCAGTCAGGCCTTAGGTATACAGATCACCCCTCCAAATATAGAAGCAGCGGCAAGACGGCAGGGGCCTGAAGCGGGCCGGGGTCTGGAATGAGTGCAACCAGCTTAAACCACAGATTGATTTATTATCACACTTCTCTCTATGAGGATCCCACTGTTGGGCTTGAGGAAAACATATTTTGTTGGTGTCCCTATGTTTGAGATGCTCACCATTGCAGTATTTTAGTACAAAAAAGCTGATGGTTTTCTCCCCCTAGGTAGATAATGCTTGTTTCTTGTTATTTGTTTTCTCCATCTGCTCCAAAGATTGGTCTTTATAGAGGATTGATAAAGGTGGAACCTGCTACAACCTGCTACAATAAAGGTAGAACTACATGTTTGTTTTTAGATGCACAATTTAGCTTGTTTATGGAACAAATATTTCACATACTATGGGTAAAATGTTATCGGACTGAATTATCTGCTCTAGCAACAAGATTGCCCTCTAGGCTGAAACTGTAGACGATGATTATATTTGTCATAGCACTTAACTAATCATAAATATAGTGTACTGTGTAAATATGTATGAGGGGCTTGGTTCTTTCTAAGGGGGGTGGGGAATATTAAGGTCAGATGGGATTTATGTGAGAACTACAAAAACCTTGTTTCACAAATGTTTATATATTTATTTGTATTGAATGTTTATTATCTCCTTTTGGCTCTGATAGGACGGGAGGTGTGGGGCTTGGCGACTCTCAGGGTTCAGCATGCTTCTATCCCCCACAGGGTTTAGGTGGCCTTCATACTACTTTTTGATGAGCCTTCTGAAGGTTGAGATGGGAAGAACAGCACAATCACTTTAGCTGGGGGGTATACCCCTCCTTATTCCTTGTAGTCACAAGAGCGGTAGGGGATAGGGGACAAAGTGCATCTTAATGTTTTTTAGACTCCATGCCCCTTCTATAAGTGCGTTACAATCTCAAACTGAATTCATTATATTTATGACACAAAAGGAAAAAATATAAAAAATAAAATAAAAAAAATAAATAAAAAAATAAAAAATAAATAAATAGATAAATAATAATAATAATAATAATAAAAAAAAAAAAAAAAAAAAAAAAGAGGGGGATAAGGGCAGGGGGTATGGGGGTATAGAGGGAGGGGAGGGATTGTTAATAGGAGGGGACATATAAGATTTAGGCATATGAAAAATTTACAGTGTTGAGAGCCTCTCTTTGTTGGGTTTCTTCGGGCGGGGGGATTGTAGTGTGCTTCTGTGGTTATAATTAAATGTATGTTCGGTTCTAGCAATATAGTTTTCATTTGCATTTATGGGTCATGATTACCTACAAAGTTTATTCTTTTGATATTACATGTATAAGAGTGATGAGGTTACTACCTCCGGTTGTTTATTACTTTTGTTTTTTCTTGGCCTGGATATTATCCTTTCCATCTTAAACCTAGCCCACTTATTTTCTTTGGGAAAGGTGTTCTTCCATTTTCAGGCTTGGTCTATACTAGGCCTCTGACCCCCTTTAATTCCTTCTTTACTTCCCTGGACTGTCATTAACCTAAGTTCTTCTTTTGCTAACTTATACCTTCCCTCTCTCTTTCCCGTCCCTTAGGGGTTTATATATATATTTTTTTTTATTTATTTATTTATTTTTTTCCCTCTGTCCCCCTTCCACTTGTAGGTGTATATTTAATAATTTATAAATGGCTAAGTCACACACAATGGCTAAGTGTCATACAATTGAGCTCATCACTATCAATGTCAAGGGCCTTAACGGTCCAAATAAGAGATCTATAGTTACCCGGGACCTTCATAGGATGGGTGGCGATGTTGTCTTTCTTCAGGAAACGCATTTCGCCAAACTGAGGGAACCGAAATGGTTCAATAGACACTTTCCGACAGCCTATTTCGCCTCAGGTCCATCAAAAAAGAATGGAGTGGGAATACTGCTCCGTCCCACAGTGCCTTTCCAGCTGGGTCAAATGATAGGAGACCCAAATGGTAGATACCTAATCTTGACCGGTAAGCTATACGGCAGGCCTATGACCCTGGCCAATCTTTACTTCCCAAACAGAGCTCAGGACCTGTTCTTTAAAAAAGTTATGCTTAAAATTATGGAGGTACAGGAGGGTACTCTTTATTTGGGAGGGGACTTTAATGTGTCCTTAAATCCTATCTTGGACACCTCTGATGGTCTATCCAGTGCTCCCCACAAAGTAATTAAACATCTCACTAAGTCACTCACGGACCTGGTTGTGCATGATGTCTGGCGTACTTTTCACCCCTTAATTAAAAACTATACATTTTATTCACATCCTCATAGGAAATACACAAGGATAGATTACCTATTTGCGGATTCCGCTGGACTGGCAGTTACAACAAACAGTAATATCAATACAATTACTTGGTCGGACCACGCTCTGGTCCGCTGCACGATTGAATGGCCTGACTCTCCAATAACACCTTACATATGGAGGTTAGATGAATATCTCCTGAATGACCAGCTCTTGAGAAAAGAGCTGCATGAAAAGCTAGACGAATACTTTTGCCTAAATACAGATGGCATAGTCGACAGTTTCACTGTATGGGAGGCTCACAAATGTGTGCTCAGAGACATTCTGATGAGGCACTGTGCTGCACTACGTAGATCTAAAAGAGAGCTATATACAAGCTTGCTGACGCAGGTGGCTCTGAAAGAAACAGCACATAAGAATAACCCTAATGATAATGGGTTGCAGGAGGAACTTGCAGAGGCCAGATCAGCGCTGTTGAGGCACCTACAAGAAGAGCAACATAAAAAGGCTCTTGTGTTGCGGCAAAGGTTTTTCGAACACGGCAACAAAGCTGGGAAACTTCTGGCCCGAGCGCTTGCGCGAAAAAGACTTAATTCATATGTTTTTTAGTTAATTGATGATCATGGATTGGTCCATAAAGATGGGCAGTCAATAGCTAATACTTTTGGGAGCTTTTACGATTCCCTCTACAACATTCACTCATTGAATGGGGAACAAGAGGAGCCCCGAATTGGCCAAAACCCGGAACAGGAGATTATAGATTACTTGGAGGAAATAGATTTGCCACGATTATTGGAGGATGAGACAGAACAGTTGGAGGCCCCCTTTGTGCCAGAGGAGATCGGGGAGGCTATTAAGAGTCTTCAAGTTGGTAAAAGCCCGGGCCCTGATGGAATCGGGGCTCGGTATTACAAAATTTTTGCAGGGATTCTTGTGCCTCGTTTGCTCCACTTGTTTAACCGTCTCTTAAGTGATCCGGCTCTGCCTCGATCGATGCTGGAGGCTTTTATATCGGTCATTCCCAAACCGAACAAACCAGTGAATCAATCAAGCAGCTATAGACCAATCTCTCTTCTTAACGTTGACGTTAAGATTTTGGCAAAGGTCATAGCAAACCGCCTTAAAAAATACCTGCCCCAGTTGATATCTACGGACCAGGCTGGATTTGTCCCTGCCAGAGAAGCTCGAGACAACGCTCTTAGGGTCATACAACTGATCTCTGTTGCTCATGCCGACTCCGCGCCGCTGGTACTTGTATCGACGGACAAGGAGAAAGCATTTGATCGAGTCAATTGGTCCTTTATGCGACACACTCTGATGAAGGTGGGATTCGGTCCCCGTTTTATTAATGGGGTGTTTTCGTTGTACTCTGACCCGAGTGCGCGAGTCAGAGTGAATGGGATGCTCTCCAGGCCCTTTCATATTTCCAACGGGACGAGGCAGGGGTGCCCACTTTCTCCCCTGCTCTTTGCTCTCGTGATGGAGGTCTTGGCTAGCAAGATAAGAGCTAACACAGCTATTCGAGGTCTACGTGTCGGACAGACAGAACACAAGTTGATAATGTATGCGGACGATGTGCTGATGACTCTGGCAGACAGTGGTGCCTCTTTGCAGGCGGCTCTGGTGGAGTTTGAAGCATATGGCCGAGTCTCAGACTTCTTGCTCAATCTTTCGAAATCGGAGATTTTGAATATCACCATGCCACGCGATGCTTTTGAGATGCAGACTCATGGTTGTCCTCTGAAAATAGCTGAGAAGCAGCTGAGATACTTAGGTATCTGGCTCGCTCCCTCACTCAGAGAAATAGTGAATATTAATTATAAAAATATCAGAGACGCTATTGCAGGAGATCTGGCGTCATGGAAAAACAAATCCATCTCGTGGATGGGTAGAATTCAAGTAGCAAAAATGAATGTGCTGCCCAGAGTGCTATATGTTATGCAAACAATCCCTCTGGCAGCAGCCGAGCACTTGATACATCAAATCCAAATGATAATCGAATCTTATATTTGGAATGACTTGAAACCCAGGATAGGTAAAAAAAACTATGTATCTACCCAGGAGTGGAGGAGGAGCGGGAGTTCCTATGCTGGCTGAGTACCATAGAGCTATGATTCTCCAGCGAATTGTTGAATGGTGTCATGGATCAACAGATAAGGCCTGGATAGGACTGGACAGAGAGATCCTCCAGAGAGGCAATGTCGGCTCTTTGGCTTGGATAAGCGTGGGGCACCGTCCTAAATGCATTTCATTGTATCCTCTCATAGAAGATGTGTTCCGTGAGTGGGATAAGCTTATTAAATCCAAGAGCTATATCTCTTCAGCCACTGCACCGGTCACTCCTGTGTGTGAAAACCCCGATACTGGAATGGCGAGCAGGGTGTTCTCTCCGGGGTCGTCATATTCACTTTCCGAAGTAACCATATCAAATGTAATTGATCGGGATCGTCTTAAGCAACAAGCGGAGCTGGCGATCTGGAATCCTCACTTGTTTTCCTCATGGTTTCGGGTGGCATTTCTTCAATAATGCACAAAATAAAGAACTTTTGACCAGACAGAAAACTCCATTTGAAGTACTATGTACCTCACCAATTCTTCCGCACCACCTAGTCTCCTTACTATACAAACTGTTAATAGAAGGTGATGGAGAGGCTAAGCCTTCGTATGTAGCTGCATGGCACAAAGAACTGGGCGTTGAGTTTGATACATTGGCTTGGCGATCAATATTTAACAAAGCAAAAAAAGCTTTGGTGTCAATGCGGCTCCAGGAAATGCATTTCAAATTCTTGAGCAGGTGGTATATGACCCCGCAGAGGCTGAGAAAGATATACCATCATTTGAATGGGGAATGCTGGAGGGGCTGTGGGGAGCAAGGTTCATTGCTGCACTTGTGGTGGCGGTGCCCTCTTGTGCAACCCTTTTGGGAAGGGGTGTTTGGGGAGGCTGGTAGGCTCCTGGGGATGATACTGCCTCCCAATCCTAAGTACCTCATCTATCATGAAATACCAAAGATCGCTGAAGAAGCGAAACGCCAACTGTTCCTCTTGCTTTTAAATTGTGCAAAGGGTCTTATCCCGAAGCACTGGAAATCTACACAGGTGCCGACTCTGGGGGAGTGGAGGGCTGGAGTCGGGGATCTGCTGAGTTTGGAACGGTTTCACTACATGAAGTCTGGTAACATGGAAACGCATGAGTACATGACATTAATTTGGGAGGACAAGGCCCTATAGGGTGCTGGGGGTGGTATAGGAGCTCAACTGGTCTTGTAGAGGTCTGAGGAGGGTGTCGGACTGGATGTCTTTCCCTCTCCCTCTCCCTCACCTTACCCCTCCCTACCCCCCCCCCCCCCCCGGTTTTTGTGTTTTTTTGTTTTGTTTTTCCTTTTCTCCCTCTCCCCCTCATCTCTCTTCCTCACTTTTTACTACTTTCTACTTTCCTTTCCTCTCTGATTTTCCTTCCTCCTTATATGAAACGCACTGTTTAGAAATGCATGTGAACACTCCAACTGTTTTAGTTGGAGAATTGAGCTGGAATAAGCTTGGTCCAACTGTGGTTTAATCAACATGTTACATCCGTAAACAGCTTATGGTTTTCACTGAAGGACATTATGTTACAATTTCAAGCTACAGATTACCATTAGCAATGTTAAAACAGAATTTATGTGCAAATACATTGTATGATGTAACAATACTTTATTATGGTATCGTTTTCATGTTGTTATTTTATGACTGTTCACAAAATAAAGCTTTTTTAAAAAAAAAAAAAAAAAAAAAAAACATCAGCAAACGGTTAGCACTTAACCGCAACGAAGATCCCACCAAGAAACCCTTAAGAGCGTGATCGGTCACTGACCGACAAAGGATAAGGTAACTGAGCGGCCACGACAACTACCCAAACACTTATATAAAAGTGAATTTTCTCGCAGCAAACAGATAAGCCCACCTAATAAGAGGAAACCAAAGCGGCATTTATTTAACCGCCAGCAGCTCATATAGAACTGCCACCAGCTTGATCTTGAAACTTAATCAAAACACTGGCATAGCGGCGTTTATTTAACCGCAATTATCTCCCAAAAGTGATATCAAACAGATACACTTCAAGGTACTAATTTGTATACTTATATTATAGTGTGATAAAAATCGCACCAACATACCTCTACATTTGATATATAGTTGCCTAAGATAAGATCTCAATTGCATAGCTGAACTTGAAACAAAGTATCCTATATGAACTATACAGCAACTATTGTTTTATCCACTATAAAATTGTATCTACAAACATTCTGTTAGAAATTACAACTTGTGATAAACCCAAAACTGTATAAATTATAAGATTTCAACGTTATTATTTTAATTTAATTTATTTTTTATATATTATGTACATTTTTATACATAGAGACACCGGTGTCATTTTTTAAACTTTGAAGGAATTTGTAATAATTTTTGTTTAACTGTACTTTTAGCATCACTACTATTGGGTAAATTTACCATAATCAAATAAAGTATCATATTTATTTCTTAAATAGTTTCGACATCCATTTTTTCCAAAAGAGAATATAAAATTAGGACTCATCAAAACATTAACATATATTGAGCCCACATATTATCACACATATTTACAGTAAGACACATTTGGGAATAGCAACTTGTTTTGCGCCACCTACTACAACTAACTATAATTCTAAATTCAATGGCATATATTTACACAATGGACAAAAGCATATTCTGTATGTTAAATAAATCAGACCTCTTTGAGCTTATCTGGGCAGACCGGGGAGCAAGATATGACACCACTTGTGCTCCTAATCCTTTACTCAACACCTAAAACGTAATTACTGGATGATATTGGACTTCATTATTTTAGATAATGGAATCTTTATGTATGGCATATATCTGATGCCTACTTACCATTTGTACTCTTCTCATGTGTTTTGAATTTGGGGGCCTGCAAGCCCCTCATGTTTCTATGCATATTGACTTTTTGTGTCAGACTACAATTTCTATCTCAATAAAAGATTTTGAAACTTAAAAAAAAAAAAAAGGAATCCAAAAACTACCTCTGATGAAAAGTTATTTGGTTAACAAGACAGCATATAGTGCTAGATTACAAATGCCATACTAACTTGTGCGTATATTACAAGTTGAAATTAAACGCGACCACACAAGCTCAAACTAAATTTGCGATTGTCGGGTTAGCGGGACTGAAGTCTCATATATACACTATCTAATAAAAAATATTCATAAAAGTATTTTAAAAAAAGTTAAAGCGGTTCAGAAGTATATGATATATGACAAGGTATATATTTACATATACAGACATATAAGCACATATACATATGTATATACACTTTGGATCCCTGTCCACTCAAATACCTAAACAAATATTTTTAAAACATTTTAATATGTAATAATCACCTAGATTACGAGTTTTGCGTTTACGGCTTTTAACGCTGAAAAATTGGCCATTACGCTGGAATGGCCAGGAACGCATATTACGAGTCGTGTCGGTATAGCTATATCGCAAGCATTTTAGCCTGTAACTCAACATCCATTCCGCACTCAAAAAAATGACGTTTGAGTGTGGGATTTTCATAGCGCGGGTATTACAGGTTGTGTGGTCCGGCTAAAATGCTTGCGTTACAGCCTATACCGACACCATCCATTCCACCATCTGAGACCAGTAGTCTCTAGTGGATTTTGTGCAACAAAAATGTTTCACAAAACTCATAACTAGAATGTTACAAAGTACACTAACACCCATAAACTACCTATTAACCCCTAAACCACCACCCTCCCGCATCGCAAACACTATTTAAAACGTATTAACCCCTAATCTGCCGCCCACCCACATCTACAACACTATTTAAATATATTAACCCCTATAATGAAGTTTTTAACCCCCAAACCGCTGCTCCCCGACATCGCCGCCACTAAATAAACCTATTAACCCCTAAACCTCCAGCCTCCCACATAGCCGCCACTAAATAAACCTATTAACCCCTAAACCTCCAGCCCCCCACATTGCAAAACACTAAATTAAACTATCAACCCTAAACCTAACACCCCCCTAACTTTAAATTAAAAATTACAATATATCTATATTAAAATAAATAAAAACTTACCTGTAAAATAAAAATAAACCTAACTTTAAACTATAAATTAACCTAACCTTATTATTCTAATAAAATAAAACAATACTAAATTACAAATTAAAAAAAAAAAATTTAAAAAAATCTAACATTACAAAAAAAATAAAACACTAAAATTACGAAAAATTAAAAACACAAAAGCTCTCATCCTATTGACTGATTTGAATTTGAAGAATCAAATCAGCCAATAGAAATGCAATGTACGCAATTTTGAAACGGCTACCTTGCATTGAAGCTTCAGTGTATGGCAGTGACCGTATGAAGAGGACGCTCTGCGCAGAATGGCATCGACTTCCAGGATAGCTCCGTTCCGCGCTGCTGGGATGAAGATAGAAGACGTCCCCGAGTGGGATGAAGGCGTTGCCGCATGGATGAAGACTTCTCGCCATCTGGATGAAGATGGATGTCCAGACTTCAGGAACCGTGAGTAGATTTTATGGGGTTAGTTTTAGTTTGTTTTTGTTTTTTCATTTTTTTGGGTGGGTTTTTTTTTTTAGATTAGGGCTTTGCGCAATTGTAAAAGAGCTGAATGCACTTTTAAGGACAGTAAAAGAGATGAATGCCCTTTTAAATGGAATGCCCATACAAATGTCCCTTTAGGGACAATGGGTAGCTTAGATTCTTTTTAGAGTTTTGTTTTTCATTTTGGGGTGTTGGTTAGGTGGTGGATTTTACTGTTGGGGACTTTGTATTTTTTTCAAGGTAAAAGAGCTGTTTAACTTAGGGCAATGCCCTACAAAAGGCCCCTTTAAGGGCTAATGGTAGTTTATTGTAGGCTAGGGGGTGTTTTTAAAAAAAATTCTAACACTTTTTTTCCATTGATGTCTATGGGGGAAGGCGTGCACGAGCACGTCAAATCAGTCCTCGGCTTTTGTGCGGTATGGAGCTTAACGCACCATAACGCACAGCACAAGGAGGCTTTTCAGTAACTTGTAATGGCAGCTATATGGAGAGTGAAATTACGCATTTTTTTGGCGTTATTTTCCTACCTTGTTTAGCGCAAAACTCGTAATCTAGGCGAATGTGTTTTACTGTATATGTACAGTAAATATTTTACATCTCAATGTTCTTCACATAGGGGAAAATGTTCTCTGTATTTTTAAATAGATATTCCTATATATGTATATATATATGTTTATTTTTATAGATTTTTTTTTTACATAGAAATATCGATTTAAAAATTAATAGAACATTTTCTTTTATGTGAAGAACATAAGAATGTAAAATCTTTATAACTACCTTCGGGTTAGCGCATTTGGTCTAACGCAATGCCGGAGTAGCGCACAAGCGATAAGTGTTAAAAAATGTTTTCAGTTTATGCCCTCCATTGTAGTCTATGGGGGAAAGAAATTAAGGTGGTCACAATATCCTAAGTTCTCAAGTTAGTGCCTGTCGGCATTTGCTCACCCACAAACATTTTACTTTCAACTTGTAATACTTACAAGTTTACTTCTGGCGGTGTTTGCGCGTGAGTGAAAGAGCTAAATAACTTGTAATCTGGCCAATAATTAACTGCCAGTACCAGTCATCCCAGATACTGCAGGACTGTAACGGTCTATGAGATGTGCCCCTACTCCTGCAGCTTGCCCTTCAGTGCAAATGTCCAGTTATCTAAAGTGAAAACAGGTGCTGCCCAGACTCCTGCCCCAACTGTGCCCTAGGTCTTCAAACCCCCACTCATGTCATATCTAGCCCTGCCCAAGGTACACAGCCTGCATGGGCCTCTATCATGTTCACAGAACACTTGCAGCTTGTCCAGAAGTCTCTTTAACACAGAACACACCTCCCAGTCTTGGAATACACCCCAGAATTATTAAGAGGTATGTTATTGTAATTAACAAATTATAGTAATATTTTATCTCTGTTACTTGCTTTATTAGTGCATCAAAAACAATTCAGAACACTAGTATTAAAGGGACATTCCGGTCAAAATGTAAATGCCTGCAGATGAATTACATCTTTTAAATAGAAACCTATTTATAATATACATGCATCGGCAAAAATGCTTCTAGTAAAAGTTATCACTGTTTAAGCGTTGACATTTTTCTCTGCACGTGACGTGAGGCACAGCCAGACATTCTCAGTGCACCAGAATTTTAAATACTGCAGCTGTTCAGATCACCAGTGGGGTTTGTATCATATCAGCTATTTGCATATAGCCATTGCCAGATGATACACGTACCCTAGGTTCTCTGAGCAAGTGCTGTGTATAAAATGCAAGTGCACGGTGCAAACTTAAATATACTTTTTAAACAGTTTTAGCTTTTATAAGAAGCATTTTTGCTATTACATGTATTATATTACAGGCATTATTACAAAAATTCTTCAAAACTGAAAGGCACCCATGTGGATTTTAATTGTTGCTGAAATGTCCCTTTAATATCATTCCTTTATATTGAACCAAGTCTTAGTACCACACAGTACAGAATTGCAATTACAAAGCTCAGGTTAGAGGGATATAAAACCCAAAAGTTTTCTTTCATGATACAGATAGAGCATGCGATTTTAAACAGCTTTCTAATGTATTTCTATTTTAAATTTGTCTTTGTTCTTTTGAAATCTTTTGTTGAAAATCAGGGATGTATGCTTAGGAGCTGGCCCATTTCTGGAGCACTATATGGCAGCAGTATTGCAAGAATATTACCCATTTGAAAGAGCACTAGATGGCAGCACTATTTCATGTCATGCAGTGTTCCAGATGCCTACCTAGGTATCTCTTTAACGTAGAATATCATGGGAACAAAGCAAATTTGATAATAGAAGTAAATTGGAAACTTTTTAAAAATGGTTAGTTCTGTCTGACTCACAAAAGAAAATGTCTGGTTTCCATATCCCTTTATAGTGACAAATAATTATACTTTTTACTTAACTCCATTACATAGATATTTAAATGGAAACCAATTTTTATTTATAACAGTAACAATTTTTCCCTGAAATAATGGCTTTGAGTAGAGGATTAGATCAATGGTACAGACTGGTGCAATCTGCTAGGCGCTGACTGTGACCATTGTCTGAACTGATGATTTCATGGATTCCATCAACCTCTTTTTTCAACTTATCAAACAGTTCTTGGAATTACAACATTTTTACAAAGAGAAGTTCATGTTTTAATCCTTTATAATGTGAATATACCAAAGTACGCATGTGTTCAAACTTCTAATTTACTTCTTTATTGTTTTTGTTTTTTTTCCATGCGCACAATTTGTGTTGTTACAAATATGCCCTTAATATTATTCATACTGAATCAAGAAAAAAGCATCAGCAAGCTGCTGCGCCTACTAAGAGCCCAGCATGAATGACCTCTTCTTCAAGGACCATTGTTTGGAACACTGGTTTTAAAACCTGTCCTGAAGCCTCCCTAACAGGCCACATTTTGAGGATATCTGAACTAGGGCACAGGTCAAATAATCAGCTGATTAGTAAACATGTTTTTTTTTTAACCTGCTCTCACCCAAGGTAATCCTGAAAATCTGGCCTTTTGAGGAAGCCTGAGGACAGGTTTAAAAACCAATGGTCTGGAGTGATCAGCAAAGCAAAATAGCTTGGTTCAGGAACATAAACTCAAACTTATAAAATTCTGAGAAGCTTATGAAGTACATGTTAAAGGAAACAGATGTTGTAAAGTTTAGCATTACATACAAGCTGCCCTAGTAAATTGGAGTTAGTAATTCTTCTATAAGAGGCAAACCTGCAAAAAACAGCATATGAGTTGTGTGGGTATCTCAGAAAAGTCACAGTCACTGAACTTGATACAATAAGTACAAACAAATAAAACAGTTTTATAGATTTATGTTAAATAGCTCAACATTGAAGAGGTCAATTTCTTTCAGTATTCATATGCTTTTAAATTGTGGTTTTGTTTTAATTTTGCTACTCAGAAATAGACAACACAATACATATAAAAGATAATGACATTTTTGGCTCCATGGGGATTGAAGGGAAAACATATATGTCATTTTCAGTGAATATGTAGATAGTCTAACACATTTCAAAGGGACACTAAAATGCCTGATACACCTACAGAACATGGTTACAACTCACCATGCGATTGTGTTTAATTTACCTGCAGCTCTCTTTAAATCTAATATGTTATCTTACTTTAATCTATTACCCAGTTGGTAAAGCTCTGCATCTTTATACTGGGCACCACCATCTTGGTACACACATCTTTTGTGGGGCAAATGCATTGCACCTTCACTGATCAGTGACATTGCAGGATTTTTGACACCTTGCACGTTGTATTAGCTTGTACAACAAAAAGCAGAAGAGTTACATTTTTGCAGTTTTTTTACACAGTTTAGAAGTTATATAACAATTATAAAAAGCCCTCAGGAATATTATATAGAACTGCAGGAACTACAAAAAATGTACAGCTCTCTGTATTGTATACTTAAAGTGACACTAAACCCATTTTCTTTTCTTTCATGATTCAGATAGATGATGCAATTTTAAGCAACTTTCTAATTTACTCCTATTATCATTATTATTTTTCTTCGTTTTCTTGCTATCTTTATTTGAAAAAGAATGCATCAAAGCTAAGGAGCCAGCACATTTTTGGTTCAACACCATGGACAACACTTGTTTATTGGTTCTGTCCAATCAGCAAGGACAACTTAGGTTGTTCACCAAAAATGGGCCAGCATCTAAACTTACATTCTTGCTTTTCAAATAAACATACCAAGAGAATGAAGAAAATGTAATAACAGGAGTAAATTAGGAAGTTGCTTAAAATTGCATGCTCTATCTGAATCATGAAAGAAAAACATTTGGGTTCAGTGTCCCTTTAAAGGGACATGAAACCCAATTTTTTTAATTTCATGATTTAGGTAGACCATACAAATTTCCAGTTTGCATCTTTTATCTAATTTGCTTCAATCTCTTGGTATCATTTGTTGAAAGAGCAGCAATGCACTACTGGCTTCTAACTGAACACATGGGTGAGCCAATGACAATCGGTATATATATATGCAGCCACCAATCAGCAGCTAGAACCTAGGTTCTTTGCTGCTCCTGAGCTTTCCTAGATAAACTATCTGCCACTATAACTCCACCCTTACATCGGTCCTTGATAATCTGGCCCCACCCACCATAGCTCAGAAAACATACACTCATCCTCAGCCCTGGCATACTCCTCTGACACGGTACCTACGCAGATGTTCCCGTACTGCTGAGCAACACTGGAGGAAATCTCGGAGTTCTGCTGACTTTCTTCACTTTAAGTTCATCTTGAACTCTTACTATTCTTCCCTTAATTTATATAAGCAACAATACTTTTCCACTCTCATCTCTACTCTTTCTTCAAACTCAAAACGTCTGTTCTCCCCATTCAATATTCTTCTCCGCCCACCCCCACATCCCATCACAACTTTTCTCTCAGCTCAAGATTTTGACAGCTATTTCAACAACAAAATCAACTCAATCAGAAATGAAATCAGCTCTCAACATACTACCGGTCTCCCACCCCCTCAAAAGCTCACAATCATCCATGTAAGCCTATGAGCCCAGCTGTTTGTAGTCAACCTTCATAAGAGTCGACTACAACAGTGCAACTCTCGGCAGGACCCTTTACCCATTTGATCCCTGTAAAAAAAAATTTTATACCACCTATGTTCATAGCGCTGCAGAACCTGTTGGCACTCTACAAATACCTGATAATAATAAATAATAATAAATAAACCATTCAACAAAGGATAACAATAGAATGAAGCAAATTAAATAATAGAAGTCAATTGGAAAGTTGTTAAAAATTGTATGTTCTGTCTAAATCATGAATGTCTAATTATGACTTTACTGTCCCTTTAAAGTGAATGTAAACTTAATTACACTCGTTCACGCCATTTGAATGTTAACTTAAAAATAAGTAGAATTTCATTCATCATTTCCTCATGAACATTATCCTACTCACAAAATCGCATTTTGAAATCTCTCTCTCTCTTCGCGCCCCTTCTCCTCTCATCATCGATCATTATTGATTGACAGATTCCTAAAAATTGTCTCGGCTAATCATACTATCCACCTCCCCGGGGAGTTCGGCCCCTTTCCTACAACATCATGCTTTTTAATGCGCATGCGCTAATCACAATTTGCGCATGCTCAATACCTCTGCCATCGCAAACAATATAATTTCTACTTGGATCTTTAAAAGTAAGTAGCATTGATAGCTGCTGGATTGCAGCGGTTTTAGTGAAATGGGTTGAAAGTATCAGCAATCAATTTAACGATTTGCACAAATCATATTTAATTTTAAACGCATTATAATATTTACACAATCTTAGGAGCAAGCTTGACACATAAGTATACGGCGGGTGGGACCGCTGTATACGTCAAACATGTAGACTAAGGAAGTCGGCTCTGGGAGGAGTTCGAAAAAAAAAAACAGTAACATTTTTAAATTAGATATTTTTGTAAAATCGTTATTCATATTTAAAAAAACAACATAGCTTTTAAAATAATGTACTATGGATTAACTTATAGCAGGCTTTTACAAACGGAAACTTTACATTCACTTTAAGGGTACAATACAGCTTATCAAGAAGACAAAAACAAAACACTGATCTGTGAATGTACACCGCTCCTGTCACATGGTACAAGAATACTTAAATTCCAAGATGGTGGCACCCAGTGCAGGACTTCATTAAAGGGATATTAAACAGTCTGTTTCATAGTTTTAATAAAAAAGCACTAAGCAGTGCATTATAATTAAAAAAAAAATATTGCAATATGTATTAGTCATAATACAAAATTTTACCTTTTATTACTTGTTTTTAACTTTATTTGTGCACTGTTCTTTACTTCCTGCCACAGCCCTGCTAGGAGGAGTGAGGCTTCTTCAGGAAGGCAGATTAGCAGTTTTTATTTTGAAGTGTTGTCCATGTTCAGTATAGGCCTTTTGCTGAAAAAATTACATGACCTAAAAACTTAAAGGGACAGTCAACACCAGAATTTTTGTTGTTTAAAAAGAAAGATAATCCCTATATTACCCATTCCCCAGTTTTGCATAACCAACACTGTTATAGAAATGCACTTTTTTCCTTTTGTGATTATCTTTTATCTAAGCCTCTGCAAACTGCCCCCTTATTTCAGTTTTTTTGACAGACTTGCATTTTAGCCAATCAGTGCTCACTCCAGGGTCACTTCACGTGCATGAGGTCAATATTTTCTATATGAAACACATGAACTAATGCCCTGTAGTGGTCAAAATGCATTCAGAGTAGAGGCAGTCTTCAAGGTCTAAGAAATTAGCATATAAACCTCCTAGAATTATCTTTCAACTAAGAATACCAAGAGAACAAAGCAAAAATGGTGATAAACGTAAATTGGAAAGCTGTTGAAAATTACATTCCCTATTTAAATCATTAAAGTTTTTTTGGACTTGACTGTTCCTTTAAAGTGATGGTAAACCTTAAAGGGATACTAAACCCAATTTTTTTTCTTTCATGATTCAGATAGAGCATGCAATTTTAATCAACTTTCTAATTTATTCCTATTCATTTTTCTTTGTTCTCTTGCTATCTTTATTTGAAAAGGAAGGCATCTAAGCTAAGGTACCAGACAATTTTTGGTTTAGTACCCTGAACAGCATTTAGCCACGAATCACAACCCAGGTTATGAACCAAAAATGGACTAGCTTCTAAACTTACATTCTTGCTTTTCAAATAAAGATAACAAGATAATAAAAAAACATTGATAATAGGTGTAAATTAGAAAGTTGCTTAAAATTGCATGCTCTATCTGAATCATGGACGATAAAATTTGGGTTCAGTGTCCCTTTAACTAATCAAATGCCATATATTTCATCTTTGCCATTAAAAAAAGCATATGTGTACCTTTTTTATTTTAATCCATCTGTGAAAGGGTTAAATTAGTTCATATAGTAATGCTTCTATTGCAGTGTTATGCCGGCCCACTTGGAGGAACTCTTTTTTTATTACAAATCCAGTGAACATCCAATCAGCATGTGTGTCATTTGACAATCTTGAAGTCCAGCCCCTTTAAAGCCTATGTAGAGAGTGGATTTGACTGCTCTATACAGCACAACCCAGCCAAAAGAAGAAAAGACAATACCAATTAGGATTATAAATATTTTATTATAAAATATATATACACTTTTTAAAAAAAAAAAAAAAAGTATGTGGTGTAAACTAATGTATTTTTCATTGCAACATTCTTATAATCTGAAATTTGCCATAACTTTTGTAATGTGTGCAAGGCTGCAATGAGAATTTCTAAGTGCTCATTTAAAAAGAAAGCAAATAAGTTGTTTGCTGTTTATTACGCAGCCTGTGTTTTGTTGTTGTTTTTTTTACTTTTGATTTAACATATTTCCTTTTACAAAAGAAGCACCGTTTAATATCCCTTCAATCAGCACTTTTAAAAATAAACGAACAGTTTAGAAAAGATCTGCAGGGATAGGAAGAAGAGCTATGGTGAGTATTAACCCTGCTACTGCAATTGTACTACGCAGTTTAATGCCCCTTTAATCCCTACAAATTAATGAAAAAATGCATCTAAACTTGGAATGAATGTTTTAAGTAAAAAACAACTTATGATTGCATTTAAAAAAATACCTAGAAGATACCTAAAACATAATATTTTAATAATTAAGTATCTGTCAAATTGAATACATTCCTGTAATAAATACTTCACGTGCTAATGCTATTGTTGTTTCAGGTATATATCTGCTTCAGTCATGCTGCTGCTAAATTCATCCTTTTTTCCCCCCTTATCCCTAAGTAAAGTCTGCTTTTATTAGCACCTGCAGTTTATTAAGTGCCTAGCCCGGTTCATGCTGTGTCTTGCATCTATTGGCGTGGGAGTTTCTATTTATCTGCATAAAAGTCATATTAATAACAGAGTTCCACTATTTTTTCATGGAGACACCTACACAGGTCATAACAAGTTTTATATTATTTGTTCTTAATTAATGGGGGTTTCTTTGTCAGGAATGAAAACTTCCAAAAATGTTCTAGTTCACTTATACAAAGCTTATAAATGAATATGGAAAATGTACCAATTAAATTTAATATGAGAACAGGACATTAAAATATCTTACATGCATATTGAAATGATAGTACGTGTAAGTAATTAATTTAGCACTGCATTGCAATAAAAATGTTTTAAAATCATTTGAAATTTAAATTTTGAATACAATTTACACCTTTTCTCAAATCAAGGGCAGCTCGGTGATAAACCTCTTGAAATGCTTGGAATCCATGTTGCTGGTCTCCTTTACTCTAACCAATTAGTGAAGGGTGTAAATTAGCTTTTTGCTCTGAGTTCATCAATCACTGTGAAATAATGCAAAAGCAGGCACATTTCACCTTACTTAAAGGGACATGAAACCCACATTTTTTTTTCTTTCATGATTTAGGTAGAACATAACATTTAAAACAACTTTCCAGTTTACTTTTATTAACAAATTTGTTTCATTCTCTTGTTATGCTTTGTTGAAGAAGCAGCAATGCACTACAGGTTTCTAGCTGAACACATGGGTGAGCCAATCACAATCGGTATATATATGCAGCCACCAATCAGCAGCTAGAACCTAGGTTCTTTGCTGCTCCTGAGCTTTCCTAGATAAACCTTTCAGCAAAGGATAACCAGAGAAAGAAGCAAATGAAATAATAGAAGTAAATTGGTACGTTGTTTAAAATTGTGTCCTCTATCTGAATCGTGAAAGAAAATGTTTGCGTTTTATGAGACACTGCACTGTAAAATAGTTTTCCCCTTAATGTGTTCCCAGTGCCTTGTAATCCAGCTGCAGTGTATTAAAATGGATGGAAAGTTCAAAATTAAAATGTGCATAGATTAATTTAAATTTGAAATAGAAGCATTTTCGTAATATAATTCCATTACCAAAACTGCTTCTAGTAAAGGTAATTACTGTTTTGCTGTGGCATACGCACATATCCTGTGAGGACCTGTGCACCAGTATTTAAAGGGACAGTCTACTCCAAATTTTTTATTGTTTAAAAAAATTGATAATCCCTTTTTTACCCATTCCCCAGTTTTGCAGAGCGAACATGGTTATTTTTAAGGTTAAAAATACAGAACACTTATAAGTTACACGTGCTGCAGGGTGTGCAGGAAGGAATATGAATAGTGCTGTCCAGAAACACAATACATGTTCCTCCCTGCACACCCTGCAGCATAAGTGTCCAGGAAAACATGGCTGAGGTAACAACCCTAGTTATTTTAATATACTTTTAACCTCCTGTGATTACCTTGTATCTAAGCCTCTTTTGACAGCCCCCTGATCACATGGCTATTTATTTATTATCTATTGACTTGAATGTTAGCCAATTACTCATAAATAACTCCATGGGCGTGAGCACAATGTTATATATATGGCCCACCCAAACTAGTAGTCTCCTGTTGTGAAAAGCAACTAAAAAGCATGTGCTAAGAGTCTGCAGTAATTTAGAAACAGGCAGAAATTTAGAGGTTTAAATGTTATAAAGTTATATTAATATAACAATGTTGTTTGTGCAAAGCTGGGGGATGGGTAAAGGCGTACTCTATCTTTTTAAACAATAACAATTTTTGTGTTGACTGTCCCTTTAAGCTCAGAGCTAAAGATGGTCTGTATTGCTTCTATGGAGACGTAATTTGTGTCATACAGGCCACAACTGACTCTCTGAGAAGGTGTGGTGTTTGAATACTGGTGCACAGCCCTCACAGGATATGGAACAGAAAAAACATTACTAACTTTAACTAGAAGCATTTTTGCTAATGGAAGTATATTGCAAATATGCTTCTATTTCATGCTGAAATGTGCCCATGCATATTTCAATTTTGACCTTTCTTTCCCTTTATATGTAAGGGAAGTTGCTCCTTTAGGAGCCTAAAGCCAATAAGGGCATTTGGCCTTTGACAAATATGCCTCTGTATATATCAATAAAACAGAGATATCCGCTAAACTAGTGATGGCACAGGGGCAATATATCAATATTAAAAGTTTTCAAGATATATGAAACACATACAATTTCTTTTGTAATTCAGAGCAAACGATTTTTAAAAGTCAAAATGTTCTTTGTCCCCAAGATATTCTTTGTTGATGAGATACCTAGGTAAGTATCTGTAGCACTACGTGCCAGGAAATATTGCTGCCACCTAGTACCTTTGCAAAAGAAAAACATTCTTGCCAAACTGCTACCATACAGCGCTTCAGACACAGTGCACACTCCTGAACTTACGACCATGCAATAGATAACAATAGAACAAAGAAAATTTGATTGTAAAAGTAAATAAACAAGTTGTTACAAATTGCATGCTCTGTCTGAATCATGAAAGAAAAAATAGTTTCATGTCCCTTTAGTGACTGCATAGATTGATGTTTGTGTAACTGACTTTATATTATATTTTTATTCAGTAAATATATATTTTTCTTTATACTGTACAAACTAAATTAAAATGAAGTGAACAAATATATTAGATACATCTATATATTTACTGAGTAACAATTTAATATAAAGTCATATACATAAAAATAAACTTAAAAATAAGAGAAAAAAATTGCATGCTCTACCCGAATCATGAGAGAAAACATTTGGGTTTCATGTCTCTTTAAGGGCCATGGATAGACAGACAGATAGACGTGTGTGTTTATGTACATGACTTCATATTATATTTTAATTCAGTAAATATATATTTATCCTTTATACATAATAATACATTGAAAATGAAATAAAAAAAAAAAATTCTGAGCATTGACAATCTGTTTCCTTTAAATTTTGTTGATGGGTTATAGTTTATTTAAAAAAAAAAAAAGGGAAACCTCATGATCCAATTATAGCTGTATTGTAACTGGAGCTGCGTCTCAAACATAAATGTAAAACTTTTTATACTCCTTCAATAAAGTTGTATTTTGAGGGGGGAAAACATTAAATGAACAAGCATATAAGATAAATGTATATTTACTGAGTAACAATTTAATAGAAAGTCATTTACATAAACTTAAAAATAGGAGAAAAACCCTCTGCCAGTCATGGACTTTTATATAAAAAAAATGTTAAATGTAAAGAAGGTGAAAAAAATTGTAAGTTAGTAACAACTGTATAACTGGGTTGTAGGAAAAATAAATTAAATTGACATTGTGCTATATCTAATGATATAACAAAAGCAAAGATTAGCCTGAGAGTAATTAATTATGAAAAATCACCGCCATTTTGTAACCTAGGTGTCTTTATACTATCTCCTCTGTTGAGGCCAATTAGTGACAGCTATAAAAAAAGTTATTAGAGTGAGAAATTACTGTGTGGAATATAGTTAGGGTAGTTTCTTAGGCTCAACAGATTTTTTTTTTTTTTAATATTTAAAGGGATACTGAACCCAATTTTGTTCTTTCATGATTCAGAGAGAGCAGGCAATTTTAAGCAACTTTCTAGTTTACTCCTATTATAAAATTTTTCTTCGTTCTTCTGTATCTAAGCTAAGGAGCCAGCCAATTTTTGGTTCAGTACCCTGGACAGCATTTGTTTATTGGTGTGTGAATTTATCCACCAATCAGCAAGAACAACTCGGGTTGTTCCCCAAAATGGGCCGGCACCTAAACTTACATTATTGCTTTTCAAATAAAGAAACCAAGAATAAAGAATGAAATTTAATAAAAGGAGTAAATTAGAAAGTTGCTTAAAATTGCATGCTCTATCTGAATCACAAAAGAAAAAATTTGGGTTCAGTGTCCCTTTAAACGGATACTAAACCCAAATTTTTGCATTCATGATTCAGAGAGCGCAGGTAATTTTAAGCAACTTTCTAATTTACTCCTATTATCAATTTGTCTTCATTCTCTTGCTATCTTTATTTTAAAAGCAGGAATGTAAAGCTTAGGAGCTGGACCATTTTTAGTTGAGAAGCTGGGTTATACTTGCTTATTGGTGGCTAAATGTAGCCACCAATAATCAAGCACTACCCAGGTGATAACCCTAAATGTGCCTGCTCCTAAGCTTTACATTACTACTTTTTAAATAAAGATAGCAAGAGAACAAAGAGAAAATAATAGGAGTAAATTAGAAAGTTGCTTAAAATTGCCTGCTCTATCTGAATCATGAAATGTCTGAAGTTCTCTTTCAGGTCTCGACTCTCATCATATTCTTTAATTATGTTACAACTGCAGGCCTCTGCAGTTGTGGTCTCTCACCAAATGATTGTTTTGAAATAACAATACACTTATTGCACTGTTAAAAAAACCTATGTCAAACTAGAAGTGTATGCAAGTCAAAGTCCAATATAAAAAAGCATTTTATTTTTTTTGCTCCCTGTTACATTCACTCTACCCTGTAAAATTATTTATAACTTACCACTGGTAGATCAATTGCACAATTATTTCAGCCATAGCTAGATGACAGCTTGTATCTAAACTGTTGAGATTACAGAGAGGAAACCACTATGTGCTGCTCTGCAGTTGAACTGCGTAAGACTTGCCTGCATTGAAGAGGGCAGTGATGAGTAGTTTTAGATGCAGTTTCAAAAATAGCTTTATTAGTAACAACATATTAGCACTCTAGGTTCAATTGGACTACACAGCATTGACTTAAAATGCAATGACTATTTTATTCCACTTTATTCTATTTATATGAGCCACTGTGCTATGATAGTGTTTATTACTTTTCATTCAGCACAGCCTGAATGGCAGTGTTGTTGAAAACACATATTTCTAATTGGCTATGGGCTAGTTTCCATTGAAGTGGTAACATTTGGAAAATGGTGGAAACATAAAAAATCTCCATAGACTTTAATGGAAATAAATGTTTTTACCGCCACTTTCCAAACTTTACCACCTCAATAGAAACAAACCCTATGTTTTTTGTTTTTTTCCCATCTAGTCAGGATTGGTTTATAATGACTGTATTATTTGTTTCAATATTTGTTATTGTTCTTATATAGTATTAAAATTAGACCACATATTAAAATATAAGCATTCATATAATGTGCTTCCACAAAAGGTTTTTTTTTTTAAGAAAAGGTTATGCACTTTACAGCCTCTATATTCTTCTCAGAAAGTCTTCAAGGGCCTCTGTAATCTTACAAATGTTAAAGAGCCCAAATGATTGTCTTGCAGGTCAGGACCCTCTCTAGATGGAATCAAAGGTTCTCAGTTGACATTGCATCATGACATCATGACTTCCTCACACCAATTACATAAGCAATGGATTTAAAATAGTTGCAACCAATTAGTCTATCAAATTAATGACCAGAGCTGCTTAATCCCTATAATAAATTGGTATTTCATGCTGCTTTAGGGGGATTTATTAATCAAAAGCAGCCCCTGACTTGTTTTTGACCTGAACTAGAGTACATTTTTCTACACAAAATAGTTTCTTTATATGCATGAGGATTCAGTACTGCTTGAACTATAGAGTGACCTTCACCTTTCTGTTTCACTGACCAGAAGCTGTCCTTGGTTGTGACTAAATACTTCCAATTTGATTATTTATACCATTGGTGACCTTTACCATATGCCTCATCTCTATCAGTATATATGTTGCTGCTGTGTCTTTTTAAACTGTTTCATATTGCATCTTTTTTTTGCTTTGCTTTGTATACAGAGGTGCTTGCCTCCTAGGATAAGTATTTATAGTTTCCACCTCTTAGCCGAATGCTGAATCAATTGAAATTGATGCAACATTTATGAATAAAAAAATGACTAGAAAATATCACCTAAAAAAAAGTAAGACATTTTATCTCAAATTTCCTCAGTAGCCACATCCCATTGTATAAGCACTTTAAAACGATAGTAAAGTCCAAATTAAACTTTCATGATTTAGATAGGGTATGCAATTTTAAACAACTTTCTAATTTACTTTTATCATCAAACAAATTTGCTTTGTTCTCTTGTTATTCTTAGATGAAAGCTAAACCTAGGTATGCTCATTTGCTAATTTCTAAGCCCTTGAAGGCCGCCTCTCCGCTGAATACATTTGACAGTTTTTCACAGCTAGAGGGCATTAGCTCATGTGTTTCATATAGATAACACTGTGCTCACATGTGCAGAAATAGTCCATTTATTTTCCTCTTCTGTTCAAGGAAGTTTACAGGGAAATCTTGCAAGGTCATGTAGAGCGAGTATAGCAAAATTTCATGAGATCACAGTGATTGGCTGTTCACCTATATATTTTTTTTTTTCTATGCACACTTCCTTGTACATCCTGGAACAATCATGCAGATTGACTTTTTCTCTATAATGCAATGTGGTTATTGTTGAAATTTTGTGTTAAAATATTTTCCTTTTTTACATAGCGTTGTTCTTATGTTTTGCAGTCATCTTTTTACAGATATGTTGCATAACTTTCAAGTGAATTTAGCATACTGGTAAAATGTCCCTTTTAGTAACTAATCCATATTCCTCCTTGTCCATTAAATATGGTGCTGATGCTTATACTTTTTAAATAGTCAGTTTCCAACGTTTTAAATAATTATGCAACATATAGGTTGTAGGGTTTTATTAATGTTTGCTGCTCTATGCAAAAGTATTAAAGGGATATTCCAGTCAAAATTTAAATGCACATAGATTTATTAAATTTTTTAATAGAAACATATTTTCTATATACATGTATTCACAAAAATGCTTCTAGTAAGAGTTATCACCGTTTTAGTGTTAACATTTTTCTCTACATGTGAAGCATAACTAGATATTGTCACTTCACCCACATTTTAAATACTGCAGCTGCTCATATAATCAGTGGGGCTTGTATCATGTCAGAAATTAACAAATTGACTCATTACCAGATGCTACAAGCACCTTAGGCTCTCTGAGCAAGTGTTGTGTTTAAAATGCTGGTGCACATACTTAAATACACTTTTAAAACAGCTATAGCTTTTATTAGAAGCATTTTTGCTAATACATGTATAGTACAAAATTGCTTCCGTTCAATACCGAAATGCATCCATGTGGTTTCCAATTTTGGCTAGAATATGCCTTTAACAGAAAGCAGAAAAAAATACACCGCAAGCTATTACCCTGTACCCTTGAGATGACATTCCAACAATAAACTTAACAGCTAGTAGTAAAAAAAAACCCAAAAACATATTCATTTAAGTCTAGGAAGATTATGGTTTGTTATTACCAGCTGCTATATTAGCTAGCCCTGAATTGTTTAGCTCTCTCGTTGCTCTCACTTTACAAGTGTTGAGCTCAAGAAAAATCCAAAACACAGCAATAAAACCATTATTATAAATAGTATTCCACCATCAGCTCACCCTTGGGTCAGCTCTTGAATGATATCCCCCAACATGAATTTTATTTTGCGGTTCCATAGAAGTCTTTTATGTGAGAGATTTAGCGCACCTACACTATCCAACATGCAGTTGGTAGTGCGCCCTAGACTATTGCTCGAATGAAAAAAATAACAACTTATTTATCACTTGAAATTGTGCATAAAATAATTAATGCTATGAAAATAATTGAATGGAAGTGAAATTCGACTTAAAGGGAAAGTTTGATGTGGTTAAAAATGTGGCATAATACTGCACTGTGTGGAATTATGTAAAATAAGGATAGCTGTAGCTTTTAAAAAATATGCTTAAGTATAGAATTATGAAGCAAAAGTTTTACTTATTTGTCCTCTTCGGCACTGCAGTTTTTTTTAAAAACCATGTCACAGGCTCACTGTCTAATAGATAGATAAAGCTGTTGGTTGCTTATCCAACATAAGAGCACTCTACATTTAGTTGAAATGCACAATTAGACGGCAATAATTTGGTTGTGGATTGTGCTTGAGCAATGTTAAAGCAACATTTCACTAGCATTTTTGCAATCCATTTTTAACCTTGACCTATATTTATTCCCTATACTTCCCAGAGTTTGATGAAAAATTACATGCTGCATAATAGAGCTTAAACTATAACGGCTAGATTTAGAGTTTTGTCGGTAAGGACCCGCGTAGCTAACGCCGGCTTTTTTCTGGCCGCACCATAAAAATAACTCTGGTATTGAGAGTCCACATAAAGGCTGTGTTAGGCTCCAAAAAAGGAGCATAGAGCATATTTAACGCAGCTTCAACTCTCGATACCAGAGTTGCTTACGGACGCTGCCAGCCTCAAAAACGTGCTCGTGCACGATTCCCCCATAGGAAACAATGGGGCTGTTTGAGCTGAAAAAAAACCTAACACCTGCAAAAAAGCCGCGTTCAGCTCCTAACGCAGCCCCATTGTTTGCTATGCGGAAACACTTCCTACGTCTGCACCTAACACTCTAACATGTACCCCGAGTCTAAACACCCCTAACCTTACACTTATTAACCCCTAATCTGCCGCCCACGCTATCGCTGACCCCTGCATATTATTATTAACCCCTAATCTGCCGCTCCATAAACCGCCGCTACTTACATTATCCCTATGTACCCCTTATCTGCTGCCCTAGCATCGCCGACCCCTATATTATATTTATTAACCCCTAATCTGCCCCCCACAACGTCGCCTCCACCTGCCTACACTTATTAACCCCTAATCTGCCGACCGGACCTGAGCGCTACTATAATAAAGTTATTAACCCCTAATCCGCCTCACTAACCCTATAATAAATAGTATTAACCCCTAATCTGCCCTCCCTAACATTGCCGACACCTAACTTCAATTATTAACCCCTAATCTGCCGACTGGAGCTCACCGCTATTCAAATAAATGTATTAACCCCTAAAGCTAAGTCTAACCCTAACACTAACACCCCCCTAAGTTAAATATAATTTACATCTAACGAAATTAATTATCTCTTATTAAATAAATTATTCCTATTTAAAGCTAAATACTTACCTGTAAAATAAATCCTAATATAGCTACACTATAAATTATAATTATATTATAGCTATTTTAGGATTAATATTTATTTTACAGGTAACTTTGTAATTATTTTAACCAGGTACAATAGCTATTAAATAGTTAATAACTATTATATTTGTAAATATTTTTTTATTTTTTGTAACTTAGTTCTTTTTTATTTTTTGTACTTTAGTTAGTTTATTTCATTGTAGTTATTTGTAGGTATTGTATTTAATTTATTTATTGATTGAATTTGTAATTATTTTAACTATTTTAGCTATTAAATAGTTCTTAACTATTTAATAGCTATTGTACCTGGTTAAAATAAATACAAAGTTACCTGTAAAATAAATATTAATACTAAAATAGCTATAATATAATTATAATTTATGTTGTAGCTATATTAGGATTTATTTTACAGGTAAGTATTTAGCTTTAAATAGGAATAATTTATTTAATAAGAGTGAATTAATTTCGTTAGATTAAAATTATATTTAACTTAGGGGGGTGTAAGTGTTAGGGTTAGACTTAGCTTTAGGGGTTAATACATTTATTAGAATAGCGGCGAGATTCGGTCGGCAGATTAGGGGTTAATAATTGAAGTTAGGTGTCGGTGATGTTAGGGAGGGCAGGTTAGGGGTTAATAAATATAATATAGGGGTCGGCGGTGTTAGGGGCAGCAGATTAGGGGTACATAGCTATAATGTAGCTGGCGGCTCTTTGCGGTCAGCAGATTAGGGGTTAATTATTGTAGGTAGGTGGCGGCGACATTGTGGGGGGCAGGTTAGGGGTTAATAAATATAATATAGGGGTCGGCGGTGTTAGGGGCAGCAGATTAGAGGTACATAGCTATAATGTAGCTGGTGGCTCTTTGCGGTCGGCAGATTAGGGGTTAATTATTGTAGGTAGGTGGCGGCGACGTTGTGGGGGGCAGGTTAGGGGTTAATAAATATAATATAGGGGTCGGCGATGTTAGGGCAGCAGATTAGGGGTACATAGGGATAATGTAGCTGGCGGCGGCGTGCGGACGGCAGATTAGGGGTTAATAAGTGTAGGTAGCTGGCGGCGACGTTGTGGGGGGCAGATTAGGGGTTAATAAATATAATATAGGGGTCGGCAGTGTTAGGGGCAGCAGATTAGGGGTACATAAGGATAACGTAGTTGGCGGTCGGCAGATTAGGGGTTAAAAAAATTTAATCGAGTTGCGGCGATGTGGGGGGACCTCGGTTTAGGGGTACATAGGTAGTTTATGGGTGTTAGTGTACTTTAGAGCACAGTAGTTAAGAGCTTTATGAACCGGCGTTAGCCCAGAAAGCTCTTAACTACTGACTTTTTTCTGCGGCTGGAGTTTTGTCGTTAGATTTCTAACGCTCACTTCAGACATGACTCTAAATACCGGAGTTAGAAAAATCCCATTGAAAAGATAGGATACGCAATTTACGTAAGGGGATCTGCGGTATGGAAAAGTTGCAGCTGAAAAGTGAGCGTTAGACCCTTTTTTGAGTGACTCCAAATACCGGAGGTAGCCTAAAACCAGCATTAGGAGCCTCTAACGCTGGTTTTCACGGCTACCGCCAAACTCTAAATCTAGGCCTAAGTTTGTTCCCTGAATCACATGCATTAATAACCCTACAGAGTATTTTTTTGTAGATTTGCCATAAAGAATGAATTTCTCCTCATCATACTTAATGCAAAGCTTTGTTAAGTAAAACAGGAATAAGTTGCTATCTGATGCACATGAGGAAAAGCATAAACCACTTCACAGTTGGTTAAATACTTGGCCTCAGTGTAAAAATCTTGCACCTATTTAAAAACCACCCAGCATGTCTCTTAGCGCATGGATAGTCATGCTTGTCACTGCATTAAGTAACACGCTCTGGGTGAAATTTTATTTTAATAACTTCTTGACAGTAGAGTCCCAAAACTCCAAACTGCACAACTACACCCTGTTTAAGCACTGCTCAATCATCACTATATAGATTTACCGCTCTTCACTGACAAATTTGTATGATGCTGAATTCCCCAATGAACAATAATAGTGTCAGTAGTTTGATGAACACAGAGATATGATTAAATCACTGGCACAAAAGAGTTTTAAATTTATTAGGTGTCAGTAACTGTCATTATCAGTATATCCGGTTACTGGCTGAACACCGAATAGGAAACATGTCTCCATTTAAATGGTTGCATAATATTGCATACAGTTTTTTTTTTATAGCTAATCTTTAGGGTATTTTCCAGGGTTTTTTGTTCATACATTTAAACTTTTAAAATTGGCCACATATGTAACATTTAAAAGTGACCACTTTATTAACCACTGGCTGCTAAATGTTGCTAAAAAGGTCAAACAAAAATATATTTGTTTTATTTTTACATACATGTTTCAGCCTTTCTGTTTTTTTTTTGTTTGTTTTTTAAACACGAGCAACAAATCTATGACCAATGTGTTTTCTAACACCATCTATTCTTATTTTTCATTTTATGTATCAGTTATCTTACTCTTAGTTCATAATTTATCAGATATACACATTGGCCTATATACATGCTCAACATTATTTGTGCAGCATTCCTCCTATCCTTTCGAGTGTTTTGTTAGTGGGTGTTCCTGCCATAACATTTATAATTCCAATACATGATTCAGATTGGACCTGGAATTTTGACTCCTGAATCTACATACATACTACTGACTACATCTTGGTTTTATTGCTCAGTTGAGGTCAGATGAATTGCTGATCTTTTAGTGAGTATCCACAGATCAGCAACTTGTTTCTACGCGTTACACTATTGTAGGTTCCCTGCATTGACAGAACTGCACATTGGTGCTGTCTTTTTCTTCATAACCGAGTTCCTGCCTTGCTGTGTATCAAGGCTTTCCATTCTTTTATTGACAGGTACATGTAGTAAGGGCACACAAGGCCCCTAGTCAAAAAGGAATGATCTTCCTGGAGTCATTTTGAAGTAATCGATGACTCCAGACTGTTCATCAGAAGCCACCTTGATGTATGCCCACATGACAAAATATTTAAACAAGATGACTCTTGAGTCATTCACTGGCTGTTCATGCTTGTGAAGTAATCAGTAAGGTAATCTGCAAATCATTCAGAAGTCATCGCCCAGAATTTTTTACCTTAGCTGATGACTTTCTAAGACTGATGATGTCTGATGATGTGCAAATGACTTCTTAAGTAGTTTTAAAGATCATCAAATGGCTCTAGGATGGTCTCTAAAGTAATCTTGTTTGTCTTGGGGAGCTGGAATTTGCATATCAGTGTTATCTTTTCCTCTGTTGCTGGGCCACTGCAGTAACAGAGGACACATGATCATGGAGCTGTACTTCAGCAATATGTTAGCTCTTCTTCTAGTCCTAAACTGGAGGATACCATTCTCAGTTAGTTTAAACAATGATGATTCCATCACATGCAAATCATGCAAAAGTCAAAATTTCTCTTCAAGATGAAATAATATGAAATTTGGATTTTGGAATTGTCTCTTCAGCAATCCTAGACATCATTTTTATCTTCTATTTGGCATATTTTTGGGACTCTCCTATATTTTTAAAACTCAAGGGCACAACTATTTTTTATGTTTTTTGTTTTTTTTACTGCTATTCTGCAATAAATGATTAACTGAGCTCAAACTTTAAGCCTGAAAAGTCTCTGTCATTTTCTATTGTATGCTACTTTTTCTTGTAAGCGTTAGCATGAAACAATTAGAAACTGTGAGATAGAATATCATTTTTCTAGGTTATATGTAAAAGATAGTAGCACCATTTACTTGAATATATAGCATACTGATTCTATAGAATGCGTATTTCAATTGAATGTGTTTGTACCCTGTTTACAAATTACCTTTACTTACAAATAGTAAAACAGATGAAAAGTTGGAAACCCATTTAGGATGTCATTATGAGTAATTTAAGTGTAAGAAGATTTATATAATTCGGGTCAAATAAGACAATATTTGTATCATTTCTTAACAATGGACTTAAATTTGATTCTGCAAAATAAATAAAAACTTGCAGTGGATGATTTAATCCATGAGCAATTTATTAAACAGCCATATGAATACCTAAAAAGAATCTAACTATATTACATTTCTTAAGCCCTGTTATAATACATCCAATACCATCATCCAAACTTGGTTATCCTTGTTCACACACTGGTATTGATTTCTTAGGAAGGAATTTGAAGAACTTTATAACGGCAAAAATATATTTAATTATGTACCGAGATGATTTCCCCAGTTATGGAATAATTTCCCCAAATCCCTCAAACTTAGTGATTCAATCCTATAGGATAATATAGGAAAATGAGAGTGGATACTCTGCATTTTACTACATTTAAGCTACTAACAGCAAGTAGTAATTAGAGAAAAAAACAAATGTAGTGACACATACTGTAACTGGTTTATAAAAGATGTCTCTGTGAAGAATCCTTAAGCAAATCTACACTTTGCATTTAGTATATGCCATGAACAAATTATTGTGTCTGACTCAATGTATATGTAGTGATGAGGATGTTGAGGAGTAGTGGGATGTGGAAAGTCATATCAATGAGTTGCACAAATAACTTTATTTTCGTTTTAGGAAATGCATACCTCCCAACATTTGTGGCTGGGTATCAGGTTTATGGGGGCCCGTCACCATTTTTTGGGTGGAGCTGGGTTGGGAGATATAGGGTCATGAGTGTTTATTGAAAGGGATTGTGGGTGTTTCTGGGCAGTTCATGAGCATGTCTGGGTGCTCCATTGGTGGGGCTAAGGTATATTCTGCAAATAGCGACATATGACAGAGAAAAGTGTTACTCAGCGCTGGAATATATAGTAGCTAGAAAACCAATGGGATAAAAAAGGAGATTCCCCTATCTCACAACTATTGTCAACGCACTAGATTAATAACCTACTTCCAAGGAACAGGATATTAAAAAGACCCACAGCGCTGTAAAAGAACAGCTTAATTTAGCCAATTTGTTGCAATATATAACCAATAGGAGGAGGATTATCTTAAACAAATATGTCCCAAAGAGAACAAGTCATCAGCTCAAACTGTATAAAAACAAATTTATTACAAATCAATAGCACAAAAAAAAAAGAGTTAATCACAAATTCTAAAAGATACGCTGATCAGGCATATTTAAAACAGCAAATGTTAATACATAAAGTGCAGTATCTACATTAGAAATAAAAGAAAGAGATACAAAGAAAAAACTAAAAACATATAAAACAAAAGTATTGAGTGTTGAATGGATAAAGGCGGTCCAGAAGAAACAGACAGGATATCCAAACGTTTTCTTCCGATGTCAGAAGGGAGACCGGAGTGGTTCTCTGCAGCGGTACTCGGATCCCTCTGAGCAGCGATATAGCTGTACGTGCCCTAGTTGAATTCCCTGGGGAGCGGGTCTCAGAGTAGTACTTACAGTTCAAAGATAGAGCGTTACCAAACAACGGAAGCCGGTCAGCATCCGTTTGGATAATAGTCAGTGGGACGGAGCTTTCTACCCATAAGATCAATTTGTGTTGAATTTATATTTTTACATTTAATTTCAATGGGTACTAGAATAGTTTTTAAGTTGCAAGCTTTTTTATAAATAATATTTGGTTTCGATGGTAATAGAGAGCCCAATTGCTCATCATTCTTAAGAATCCCCCAATGTTTATTAAGTATCTTCTCCAATAAATTCTTATTACTACTATATGGAGTGATAAAAGGGATAAAGATTTCATTATTAGCCCCTATTTGATTCTTATTTTTATTTTCGTTTTTATTTGTAGTGCTATTGACTAAATCAACCCTGCTTACATTTCTTACTTCTTCTCGTATTTTCTCAATTTGTTTATCCTCATATCCCCTATCAAGAAATTTCTGTTTCATTTTCTCTGATTGGAAGTCAAAGTCAGATAAATTTGAACAATTTTTTCTTATGCGTAGGGAAAAAATTGTTCAAATTTAACTGACTTTGACCTCCAATCAGAGAAAATGAAACAGAAATTTCTTGATAGGGGATATGAGGATAAAAAAATTGAGAAAATACGAGAAGTAAGAAATGTAAGCAGGGTTGATTTAGTCAATAGCACTACAAATATAAACGAAAATAAAAATAAGAATCAAATAGGGGCTAATAATGAAATCTTTATCCCCTTTATCACTCCATATAGTAGTAAAAAGAATTTATTGGAGAAGATACTTAATAAACATTGGGGGATTCTTAAGAATGATGAGCAATTGGGCTCTCTAT